>NC_056683.1:2976812-3681812 GCF_018350215.1 Panthera leo | reverse complement strand
AAATAACCAGCAGGCACCCAGAAATACAAGTTTGACATTTAGGCAAGAGGACAGACCTGAGGGAGAAACTTCGAAGTTACCCATAGAAAGGTAATTCATGAACCCATGAAGGTGAATGGGGCAGTACCTTGGAGACTCCCTACATTTAGGTGGCCAAGAGACAGGTTGGTAAGGCACCTTCCTTTGTTGGTAAGGCACCTCCATTATTTCCCGGATCCTGGTTGTAATTCTGGCTCTTGTCTAGACTGACCACCGTCACAGCCTTCTTACGACATGGCTTCTCTGTAATTCATACTCCTCCTTGCTATCTATGAATATTCCTCAAGTGAGTTTCAAATTCAACCATAAGAATCAAAACCTCTTAAGAGGATTAGGAATACATAAGTAAATACACAAAGTAAAAATGATTTATGTTGAGCTGATTTCCCATCTCATCTCACCCATCTGAGTTGTGTTAATATTTAGTCTTTAGTAACATTTCTTACTTTTTTCACATTTCAGTTGAATGTGCTACAGAAAGTAATCAGTCATTTCTGGATTTTGAAGGGATCGAAAAGGAGTGTGAAACCCTCACCTTTTGAGCTTTGCTCTGTGTGTTCCAGCATTTCTTACTTTCAACATCCTAGCAAAACACAAGACGGGTACATGCTTCAAAATAAACGTGTTCAAGAGAAAGAATTTGAACAGTGATGAAAATAAAAATTAAATGCCTTTCTACCATAAACATATTTGCTATTCAACATTAATACAAACCTATCTCCTTCATAACTAAGAAATGTACTAGTGAATATAAAACACGCTTTTATAAAAATTGCCCTTGTCTCAAATGAACTGTGTGTGGAAGTGTAAGAATGCATGTGTGTGTGTGTGAGTGTGTGTGTGAGAGTTGCATGTGTATATTCTTTTTTTTTCCAAATAAGCCTCAATTTTAATAAGTTCCTCTACATACACATTTGCTACTGAAAATTGAACTACCACAAAAAACTTTTATTACAACTCTAATTTTTGAAACCCAGAAAATCTAGCCTATGCACTCTGCCATGACTATAATTATTCTCTCTAGCCAAACCACCCAATAGTCTCTCTATATTCCTCCTGTGCAAGTTACTTGGCTTCCAATTCGATGTTACGGGTTTGTTTTGCTTTTTTATGTTTTTATGGTTGAGAGAGAGCATGAGTGGGGGAAGGGTAGAGAGAAGCACACACACACAGAATCTGAAGCAGACTCCAGCCTCCCAGCTGCCAGCACAGAGCCCTACTCTACCGAGCGATAGTCGGACGCTTCACCCAACTGAGCCACCCAGGAGCCCCATGTTAGGTTCATGGATCTTCATGACTTCGGGCTTCTCAAACACCCAGGCAATACTCAAAACCTACTAGGACTTCCTTGGGTCATATCAAAAAGTGGAACTAAAATATTTTGAAGTCACTCAAATGCAAACTACAGGATTCCTCACAAAATATTGGCACCAAGGTAGAAAAGACAACACAGAGCTAATATCACAGATTATCAAAATACCAGTTTGTCTATGATAGAGCAGCTCTCCCAAGCTGCTGCATACTGATTCTAAAATTACCAGCTAAGAAAAACACCATATAAGGTTTATGTTTACATAGACTCGATGTCATAATTATTCTCTGTGCTGGTATCCTCAGGAGGTCTAGGATACAGTCAATAATGACATCTACACCTAGATCTTTCTACTCTGGATTCATCCGTGGAACACTGGTTGAACTAGCGATGGTCTTTAATAAACCACATCAGCCTTTCCATCGTTTCTTTCCGAGCAGTTAACACAGTCTTTACTCCACCCCTCCTCCTGATGCTGAGTATTCGGGCCACAAGTCCCTGTGGTTCCTTCTCTCTGTCCTGCTGTTGGGGTGGATATTCTGGTAGAGGGGAAGAAGTTTGATACTAGGGTCGAGAGTCAATTTACTAAGGTTCTTTATTAATACTTCAAAGATGGTTTGATAGCTGAGCCTCCCTGGGAATTTTCTTCACTGGCCATCTGAGAAGGTTCCAGGCCACAGGATGGGTATAGCTTCGTTGGCAAATCCATCGAAAGCCAAGTCTCAGACCGAAGCTCCCTCTAGACCTTTGGATTCCAGCAGAAAGTAATGAGCACAACTAGCTACAAAGTAGCCTGGAAAGAACGAGATAGCCCAGAAAAGGCGAGAAAAACTGAGGCTCCAACAAACCATGGCGAGAAAAAGAACACGTGTATATTCTTCGATTCTGTTACTTTATTAGGTTGCCCAAGTTTATCTTCCCCAAGCATGGCAGATTTCTGTACCGAAAAGCTTATTAATATTTTAATTACCGATCCCCCCCAATAAAGTCAGTGTAAATAAGACATTTTTTAAACCATAAAGGAGCCTCTTTCATAGCCCTCCTAGATATCCTCTGTCAACATCTATGGGAAACATAGGCCAGACAACCAGGTCAGGACCACACATTGCTACATTTCCCATTTACCTCAACAAATCTGGAATGCTTGAAACCCCCAAAGTAACTAACCCTCCAAATTGTCACTAAAAGCAATGATGAAGGCTTTTTGGACAAAGTAGTGACTGTCCTTGTCAGTACAAGCTCTTATTACAACCATCCTTTACTATCACTCTTGCAGAGAAATGGGGAAACAGCCTGTGCTAGTTCCCTTCATATGAACCAGATTTTCCGGGTCAATCTCAGTGAGAACTAAGCAGTTGTTGGACGTTCGAGAAGCCAAGAATGTACAGACTGTTAGGAGAGAGCAAGCTATTGACAGCACAGACGGGAGGACTTCTATTTTAAACGAAAATCGTGAAGTTGTCTCCCTGACCTGTGAATCTCTCAGAGTGTCAGGGGCTTTTGGAAAAGGCTGAGACTGACGTGGTAAAACCTGGAAGAAGAAAACAGGCAGATCTCAAAGCACGAGCTGTCCCGCGTCGCTATACAATAGAGTCGCTGTGATCCCTCCACAGGAAATTTTCTTTTTTTTGCTTTCCTCAAGGGTAACAAACACAATTCCGGGACAGAGCTGAGACTAGGTTGCGGTCAAGTGGCAAGGCTGAGCTGGGAACCAATCAGCGCGCCGCGCCGTGCTTGTATATATACACACACACACTCCAGGGCCAGGCAGCTCAACTCCGAGACTTTATTATTATTGTTTTCTGTACCTTCCGCCAGCCGAGCCCAGAATGTCCGAGGCCGCGCCCGCCACGCCCGCCGCGCCGGCCCCCGCCGAGAAGACGCCCATGAAGAAGGCCCGCAAGTCCGCAGGCACCGCCAAGCGCAAGGCGTCCGGGCCGCCGGTGACCGAGCTCATCACCAAGGCCGTGGCCGCCTCCAAGGAGCGCAGCGGCGTGTCCCTGGCCGCGCTCAAGAAGGCGCTGGCGGCCGCCGGCTACGACGTGGAGAAGAACAACAGCCTCATCAAGCTGGGCCTCAAGAGCCTGGTGAGCAAGGGCACCCTGGTGCAGACCAAGGGCACCGGCGCCTCGGGCTCGTTCAAGCTCAACAAGAAGGCGGCGTCCGGGGAGGCCAAGCCCAAAGCCAAGAAGGCGGGCGCGGCCAAGCCCAAGAAGGCTGCCAGGGCGGCCAAGAAAGCCAAGAAGGCCGCGGGGGCCGGCACCCCCAAGAAGAGCGCCAAGAAGACCCCGAAGAAGGCGAAGAAGCCCGCGGCGGCGGCGGCGGCCAAGAAAGTGGCCAAGAGCCCAAAGAAGGTGAAAGCTGCCAAGAGCCCCGCCAAGGCTCCGAAGCCCAAGGCGGCCAAGCCCAAGAAGGGGCTGGCAGGAACACAAGTTGGGCTGAGAATACCTAAAGGCTCTTTTCACAGCCACACAATTAAGCTTATGCAAGGACTTGTAACACTTGGTTTCTCCAGGATCTTTCACAATTTACGAGAACAAGAACAAAGCACTATCTCAGAAAAGGTCATTGGCTCTGAAAAGAGCCTTTGGGCATTAAAGTTTTCACTGGCTGAAGGAATTTAGGCCCACTCCCCGGAGCGGCACAGCAGGTGGATGTCCTTGGGCATGACGGTGACGCGCTTGGCGCGGATGGCGCACAGGTTGGTGTCCTCGAAGAGCCCCACCAGGTAGGCCTCGCACGCCTCCTGCAGCGCCATCACGGCCGAGCTCTGGAAGCGCAGGTCGGTCTTGAAGTCCTGCGCGATCTCGCGCACCAGCCGCTGGAACGGCAGCTTGCGGATCAGCAGCTCGGTGGACTTCTGGTAGCGGCGGATCTCGCGCAGGGCCACCGTGCCGGGCCGGTAGCGGTGCGGCTTCTTGACGCCGCCGGTGGCCGGCGCGCTCTTGCGGGCCGCCTTGGTGGCCAGCTGCTTGCGCGGGGCCTTGCCGCCCGTCGACTTGCGCGCCGTCTGCTTCGTGCGAGCCGTCTGAAACTTCCCACAGCAGTTAGCTGCGGGAAAATGCAACCATACTATCCTCGGCTACTATATACAACGAGACTCCCCCTGTTTGGACAGGTATTTGTTTCCTATGGCTCCAAGTGAAGACATTGGAATTGACCTTCACTCCCTGATTCACATGACCTCTAGTACATTTAGACCCAAAATTAACATCTTCCATAAAAAAATGAAAATAACACCGTCTTCCGATCTACCACTGCTGGTGTTTTCAACACTTTCCGGCCTCTACCTTATTTACAATAATATAGCACTTATCTACCTCGCCTGTTTCTTCACAAAGTTCTTTGGCTTTTGAAAGCAGAATCGAATACAAATTATTCCAAAGCTATCTATTGTTGGCTGAATAACAATTTCAGATATGACCTCTGAAACCGGCTTGCTTTCGATCGTTTTGAAAAGACACACTATAGATGTTACTGGCCAAGTAGGTTTTTCTTTTAAGTTTGTTTGTTTAAGAGAGAGGTGGGGGGCAGAGAGAGAATCCCAAGCAGGCTCTGCACAGGTGGCCGAGAACCCCACGCCTGGCTCCAGCTCGGGAACTGTGAGATCATGACCTGAGTCCAGAGTCAGACGCTTAACCCACCGAGCCACCAGGTGCCGTGGCAAGGTAGTATTTTACCTTAATTCCACCTTAGGAAGACAAATTACATGTCTATTTCTTGATGTCTCTATTCAAACTCAGATTTTTAGGTATGTATTTATACAAGTCCTGAATGCACCGGCCATTAAGCCTGATTTGATTTCATATTTAATGTTGTAAGGTTATAATATTATTAACACGTACTTCCTTTACACAAACCGAAGTTTGTGTAAAATGGTGTTGAAAGACACCCAGAGTTGTAAGTGGTACAAGATTACTGTGTGTTCTTAGTACTGATTGAAGGACAACGGGTTCTAGGGCATGTATTGTATTCCGATTGGCAAATGATTAGGCCCCAAGCTCATTAACGCTGGATCTGGTTTGTTTATAAAATATGAATTGCAGGGGATTCTGTCAATTAAAAGGCAAACTGCTTTCAATAGCATATAATATTAAAGGTCCAGATCTATCGTCCTGTAGGTCACTAACTAGATTTGGATCTCCATTTCCAACAAAGAGGAAACATCAACCTTCCTATTACCTGATGGTTTACAACGCCGGGGACTGCAGCACTGATCTGGTTAACCCTTGTGACACATCTCTACATCCGTCTTAGTTTACTAATGGGAACTATGTTTATGGTAACACTACAGTGAATGGCTTGTTCACCTTTGTGAGGAGTTGGGAGCACGTACCCCTATTCCTGGATTGACGAACTACCCTGAAGGGCATTTCCAATTAGCTACAATTAAGAAGGAAAATGTAAGCCCTTTTCATGAATACGGGGGTGGCTCTGAAAAGAGCCTTTGGTTAAAACTGTCCCCTCAATGACCTAAGGTGCTATTTTTCCAGCTTACTTGCCCTTGGCCTTGTGGTGGCTCTCGGTCTTCTTGGGCAGCAGCACGGCCTGGATGTTGGGCAGGACGCCGCCCTGCGCGATGGTGACGCGGCCCAGCAGCTTGTTGAGCTCCTCGTCGTTGCGGATGGCCAGCTGCAGGTGGCGCGGGATGATGCGCGTCTTCTTGTTGTCGCGGGCCGCGTTGCCCGCCAGCTCCAGGATCTCGGCCGTCAGGTACTCCAGCACGGCCGCCAGGTACACCGGCGCGCCGGCCCCGACCCGCTCGGCGTAGTTGCCCTTGCGGAGCAGGCGGTGCACGCGCCCCACCGGGAACTGCAGGCCGGCCCGCGACGAGCGCGTCTTGGCCTTGGCGCGAGCCTTGCCGCCCTGCTTTCCGCGTCCAGACATTTTAACACTCTCCAACCAGTTAGCTTGGTAAGGAAAAGTGAAATGGGGGCTCAAGTCTTCTCAGCAAATGAGAAGCAATTATACTTGCAAGCCGAATTGTAAATGACGCGTTTTGATTGGCTAAAACTATCCAGAAGTTTGCAACCAATTACAAAGGACGACTAACCCCACGCAATTTTCACGTAACTGCCTTACACTTTAGGACAATTTATCCAATCAAAGTCTAACTCGTTTAACGCCTCTTTCGCACAGGCGCCCTACGAATATTATGAATGCTAGAACCAGGGCACATATTTCTTATCTCAGAAGCAGAGTTTTTCATCATCATGCCACACCCAGCGAAGTCCGCCCCGGCCCCGAAGAAGGGGCTCCGAGAAGGCGGTGACCAAGGCGCAGAAGAGGGACGGCAAGAAGCGCAGGCGCAGCCGCAAGGAGAGCTACTCGGTGTACGTGTACAAGGTGCTGAAGCAGGTGCACCCCGACACCGGCATCTCGTCCAAGGCCATGGGCATCATGAACTCGTTCGTGAACGACATCTTCGAGCGCATCGCGGGCGAGGCGTCGCGCCTGGCGCATTACAACAAGCGCTCGACCATCACGTCCCGGGAGATCCAGACGGCCGTGCGCCTGCTGCTGCCCGGGGAGCTGGCCAAGCACGCCGTGTCCGAGGGCACCAAGGCCGTCACCAAGTGCACCAGCGCCAAGTAATCCTGACAAAATGTCTTCGTATTGAACCCCAAAGTCTCTCTTAAGAGCCAGCCAGTTTTTCAGCGAGAGTTGTAATGGTTTTAATAGTTTATGTGACTGCTCAAGAGGTTTTGTTTTATTTTGCTGAAAATATCCGGCTTGCCTTGTGTGGCACCAACACCTTAAAGCACACATACATTGTCACTGGTAGAGAGAGAAAAATGTCCAACGTAGTCGACGGTGTCTTGTCTCCACCGCCCATTTTGACTAAAAGCCTGGCCAAAGTGGTGACAAGTAAGTTTCACTTAAGCTGCTGTGATGCGGTGTCCTTTACACATAATTTCTGTGAAAAGCAAAGAGGGCTTAGATTTGGTAGGACTGCTTTGTTAGTGCTATGTTGTGGTAAAAAGAAACTGGTTGCTTTCCACGTTCATCATCGTACCCTTCTAGGAGATTCATTTGCTTAAGGCAGTATAACTTGTAAATAGTGGGAACGGGCCTATGCACGAAAACTGAAAAATGAACATCACTGACTCCAAGACGGGGTCACTTCATTGTACTGCGAATTCTCCGAAGGCTTGTTAAATGAAAGGTGATCGTCGTCAAAATGCCACAGTAATGATGCCGGCCGTCCAGGAAAGAAACAGCCTTTATACTGATATTTTGGTGTCTCTCCGTTAAAATTGTTATTTTCGTCCAGGGTGGACTTTATGTCAGGTTTTTTCTATCTTGACCAACAAAAACTCTTTTTAAATTAAAAAAAAAAAAAAATTCACAGGTCATTGCAGTTACACCGCTGCCCAGGTCCATGCAGATATATAAAATGGTAATGAAAATATGCACTTTTCTGCCTGTTATTAGGAAACTACTTAAAGTTATAAACTGCCATGGATCCATGAATGGCATCCTACATGACTTAAATGCGAAGAATGTACGTACAAAATATTTTTAGGGGTTTAACCCAGGTCGGAAAAAAGTAAAGCTATTCTGTATTCTTGCTTAATTTCCTCATGAGTAACAGACTTTCTACTTCCCACAGAACACAGATGCACACACACAATACAACATACACAAAGAATATGTAAGCCTTCAAACAATTAACAAAAGCAACAAGGAGAGAAAAGTAAAAGAAAGAAAACTAAAACTGCCAGATTGGGCAGTTTATATTACCATAGTCAATGATTGCTTTAGGTAGTAGTCCCAGAAGGAAAGAAATATCTAAACAAAGTATATATGACTTTCCTGGGGTACAGGAGCGCCCTGAGAATATGTACGACAGTGTGCCTACGCGTTGTTCCCCCTCACAGAGCAGCAAATATATAGCCTTCTATCAAATTCTGAAAACACTATGACCTACTGTGCTAGGCAGAAAAATGCCCTCCCAATTGTATTTAATTTCTAATCTCTACGGATCTGTGAATAGGTTAGGGTCCAACACAGAGGGCGGTTAAATTTGCAGATAGCATCAAGATTGCTAATCACCTGAATTTTAAAAAGGGAATTTATCCTGGATTATCCAAGTGACCCAATGAAATCCCATGGGTGCTTAGAATTGGAAGAGGCAACCTAAATACAGAACCAGAGAGATAGCAGGGGGCTGATGTGGCCGGAGACTTCTGGCTTTGAACACAGAGAAAAGGAATGGAAAGCCAAAGAAAGAAGATAACGTGCAGGAGCTATAAAAAGCAAGGAAACAGATTTGCTCTGAGAGACCCCAAAAAGGAATGCAGAATTGCTGACACCTTGACTTTCGTTGAGTGAGAGCCACGCCCAAATGCTGATTTACAGAATTAGGAAATTATAAATTTCTACGGGTTGAAGCCACAACGTTTGTGATAATTTGTCAGACCACCAGTAGGAAATTAACACATCCACGCAGCTTAAGAATTATTGATTCTGGATTCAATGACATTCTCTAAAATTAGAGTAGATAAATATTTAAATTTAAATGTGTAGATGCACGGAAATTCTCCCTAAATATTGCAGACTCCCATAGTTTTGAAATGTCTCTAATTTTAACGGCGGCAACTTCCCGTTCCTTCTTTGCTCGTATTCAAAAGGTCTAGATTTATCAGCAGTAACTCTTCTTCTTTGAGTAACACTTCCTCCACTCGCTATGGTTTTATTACGTCTGATTATAATTCTTCTTCAAAAAGTTCGCATATGTTGCATGTAGAGGAGTGATGGAAAATTTTAATTCGTAACGTCCATGAAAGCCTTATGAATTGTAAAGCCCTCTCCAAGGCGAGTTTCTATCGTAATTGCATTCATTTTTACAAAAGTGTCCGTCGAATGGTTTGTTTTAGTCATTTATTATGTAGTGACGTGCTCATTTTATAAAGTAAGACACAGTGGGTGTGAGAACCAAAGTTCATTTACATGGCAGAACATGCCAACCAATGTCTTCTGACTCAAAGATGTCTAGAGAGAATTCAGACACTTCGCATCGAATACATTTCTCACCACTTTTATTAAGGACCTTAACATAGATTATCTCCTCTCTCCAGCACTAGGCTCCATATCTCATCTCCTTCCTTGGTGCCTTCTTTGTTCAGCTTTCCTTAAGTGTACGAGTCAGCCAAAAGAGAAAGCCTTGGTTGGCCTAGGAAAAGAAATCCCACATCCCTACGACTGTCAGCTGACCTCAAATTCAATTCACTTCTGTATCCTGGAATGAATATTTTCCCTGCCTGGAAGAAATGATGCTGATAAACCTGAGACCGGCAATCCCTTGAAAGCAAGAATGGTATCTTGTATGATTACCAAAGTGCCAATGGAGAGAGGAAGTGCACTACCCAAATGCTTTCCAATGTAAAGGAGTAATGGCCCTTTAAATCAATGGAGGCTGAGGGCCATGCATCATTCAGGAAAAGTTTTCAATTTTCTGGATTTTTACAAACAGAACTTAAAAGTTACACACGTCGCGGAATACTCAAAAGCTGAAACTAAGGTATTCCCAGAGACAAGTGAAGGAAACAGTAGCCACATAGAGGGCTTAAGGCACACAGGAAACAAGTTGTCAAAAATTGTAAGGTTGGAGAACAGGCAAGGTGGAATTCAGCGTGAGAACGAATGGGGGAGGGGGGGTGAGGGAAGAAGGGGGTGGGTGGGTGGGACACAAGTGTGGAAATGATTCTGGGAGTGTAGAAGCCAGAGAGGGTGGACGGGGTGGTGGCATTGCTGTTGCCAGAGTAAGTAAACTGCTAGGGTTTGAGGAAAAGGGAACTTTCTTTTCACATCTCCCTCGCTGTCTCCAAAACCTTTAAGACCCAACTGCAAATTACATATATGTAAATTTCCAGGTGCCATATCATGTAAGGTAGGAAAAGTGTAGAGAAATTCTTGAGTAAAGGACATGCTTTACCAAGCACAGAGGAACAAGTCATGTTTGTACTTTAAAGAGTGTCTAAGAAAACGCAGTGACAAAACTGGGACTATGTGCTATTAGAGAAATCCTTAACGTGACAACTCTTTAGATGAGAATTGAAGTGGCTCTGAAAAGAGCCTTTGGGGTTGGGTAAGAGGGCGCTTACTTGGCGAGTCTACTTGGAGCTGGTGTACTTGGTGACGGCCTTGGTGCCCTCGGACACGGCGTGCTTGGCCAGCTCCCCGGGCAGCAGCAGGCGCACGGCCGTCTGGATCTCCCGGGACGTGATGGTCGAGCGCTTGTTGTAATGCGCCAGGCGCGACGCCTCGCCCGCGATGCGCTCGAAGATGTCATTCACGAACGAGTTCATGATGCCCATGGCCTTGGACGAGATGCCGGTGTCGGGGTGCACCTGCTTCAGCACCTTGTACACGTACACCGAGTAGCTCTCCTTGCGGCTGCGCTTGCGCTTCTTGCCGTCCTTCTTCTGCGCCTTGGTCACCGCCTTCTTGGAGCCCTTCTTCGGGGCGGGAGCGGACTTCGCGGGCTCTGGCATCTCAACTACTATCAACTCAGTAGACGGATTAAAAAAAACAAATCCTAAAATGTCTGTCTTTAAGCAGAGTCTCCTCTTTTATAGGGCATCTATGCAAATAAGGTATGCAGAAATACCCCGATCTGATTTGATAATGTCTTTGGTGACGTGAATATGTAAACTTGGTTGTGTCATATCTTCCTTCTTATTGGTTGGATAGCGAACGGTGATCTTTTTAACCAATCCCAGCTCGCGTTTTACACTTCCATCCACCAGTATAACTGGCATCTTTTTGCTGCTTCCAGGACATTTCTCTTTTGCTTTTCCTGCGGACTTTCTTTCGCGGATACCACTCGCTATGTCTGGACGCGGAAAGCAGGGCGGCAAGGCTCGCGCCAAGGCCAAGACGCGCTCGTCGCGGGCCGGCCTGCAGTTCCCGGTGGGGCGCGTGCACCGCCTGCTCCGCAAAGGCAACTACTCGGAGAGGGTCGGGGCCGGCGCGCCGGTGTACCTGGCGGCCGTGCTGGAGTACCTGACGGCCGAGATCCTGGAGCTGGCGGGCAACGCGGCCCGCGACAACAAGAAGACGCGCATCATCCCGCGCCACCTGCAGCTGGCCATCCGCAACGACGAGGAGCTCAACAAGCTGCTGGGCCGCGTCACCATCGCGCAGGGCGGCGTCCTGCCCAACATCCAGGCCGTGCTGCTGCCCAAGAAGACCGAGAGCCACCACAAGGCCAAGGGCAAGTGAAACGTTTACGGAATCTGCCTGCTCTCCCAATCCCGAAAATCAAAGGCTCTTTTAAGAGCCACCCATCTTTTCTGGGAAGTGCTGAAATACTACAGAACTCCTGAGACGTTTGTTTCCTTACTTGCTAACCTTAAGGTAGCCTATTTCGAAATTTCCTATTGTAAAAACTGTACAACTCCTCCCGGTACTCCCACACAATGGTCAGATGAGTTTAAGATATTATATGTCTAATGCCTGGAGGTTTATGAAACATTACATAAAATGCTCCCGCCAATTGCAAACGCACAAGCCATTCGCAGTAAACCAAGTGGCAATTCTCTGAGGTCGTAACTTCGGGGTGTAGGTTACGTATATAACAACGATAGTCGTCGAGAGCATTATCTGTATGTTGAGATTGTTTAAAAGCGCAGTGTATACACATGTATGTAATTATATACACACTCTGGTCAAAGTTGCGGCCACAAAGTCAAACACGCAGGAAAGAAATGAGAGAACAAAGGAGACATACCTGACCAATCACATTTCAGGGCGGGCTTTTCGAATTCTGGGGCGGCCTGAATTCCCGCTGCAAAAAGTTGTGCGTTTCCGTCTTTTCACACAAAAAGGAAATGAATGAAGTCCGCTGAAACACACGAAGTGAAACCTCGGTTTTATGAACTCAATTTAAAGTGCATTAAGAATAAATATAAACTGGAATAAATTTTGATTCTATATTCAAATCTTACTGGAAATCCAATCATTTCTCGGAAAGGCAACCTGAGAACCAATTAGATCACAGCGCGGGACCTGCGGACCACACTGATCTCTCCTATAAATAGGGTCAGAAACGGCTCCTCGCTACTCTCCAGTCTCCTTTTCTGTGTAATTGTCATGGCTCGCACGAAGCAGACGGCGCGCAAGTCGACGGGCGGCAAGGCCCCGCGCAAGCAGCTGGCCACCAAGGCGGCCCGCAAGAGCGCGCCGGCCACCGGCGGCGTCAAGAAGCCGCACCGCTACCGGCCCGGCACGGTGGCCCTGCGCGAGATCCGCCGCTACCAGAAGTCCACCGAGCTGCTGATCCGCAAGCTGCCGTTCCAGCGGCTGGTGCGCGAGATCGCGCAGGACTTCAAGACCGACCTGCGCTTCCAGAGCTCGGCCGTGATGGCGCTGCAGGAGGCGTGCGAGGCCTACCTGGTGGGGCTCTTCGAGGACACCAACCTGTGCGCCATCCACGCCAAGCGCGTCACCATCATGCCCAAGGACATCCAGCTGGCGCGCCGCATCCGCGGGGAGCGGGCGTGATTCCCCAAGGCTGTTCCCTCCGGACTTTGAAAAAGGCTCTTTTCAGAGCCCCCTACTTTGTCAAAAACTGTTGTAACACTTTCTTTCCGATTGCTCCCTTGGTGAAAGTAAGTTTCTCTTTTTCAAGAATACTCTGAAACTGTATTAGATGGATCCGCCGGTTTTGATAACAAAGAATCGGCTTTGGATTCATAGTAATTCTGTGTAATGTGTAACATTCCGTTACTTAGTCTTTCAAACTGCAGTTGTTTGATGAGGGCACAGAATGGCTTGTAGGTATTAAAGACCAAAAGGGATTCTATTGTTGAGATTTCCCTCTTTACATGCAGCCTTTTATATCCTTTTGGGGTTGAAAGAAAAGAGCAACGTTTACGATTTCCATCCTCAGCAGAGTCAAAGTCTAGGTGAATCAAGTGAAATGCGTTATTTCTTTTTAATGGATCTCCAGCCCACTGGATCGGCCCCAGTAGACTAAAAAGTAAATACAAACATGATTCCTTGTGAGGTGGACAAATTGGTCTTCGTGCCATTACATTATATGTTATCGAAGTGTCAAGTTCAAAATAATAAGCTGTCTCATTGTGAATTATTCTGATATATAACCATCAGTAAGGGAACATCAGGAAGATGAACCTAGTTCAAAGCAATATAGGACGTTATCAAGATCAGCAATAGTTCAAGAAAGTGAAGGAAACTAGGACAGTCTCCCCACAATTTTCCTCTTTGACATAAAATTGGGGGCTAAAGGCAGTTAAGCAGCAATGACACCGATGTGTCATTAGCACCAATGTGGGCCCTTCCCCTTTTCCGCCTTAAGACAAGATATAAATTCTATACTGGTGACTCTTAAAAGCCCAGAGAGGGACCAGAGGAAGCCGCAGACAAACCTTACTGTTAGCTTCCTCCCATATACCTACCTTGCCATGGTTTTCGGTCCTTCAAGGCCTAAAACTGCCTTCCCTTGTCCAGTCATTTCTCCACACATTCTTTGTTGAAGACGCTGTGTAAGCTTCAGTGGTAAGGTACCTCTTCCAAGGGTTCTTGCCTGGGTTTCTCCCATGTGTATGCGAAATAAACACGTTAATAAACTTCTCATTGTTTTTATCCTGCTAATCGGTGTTTTGTAAAACGGGCCCCAGCCAAGAACCAAGATGGATAGAGGAAAAACTCACCTCCTTTACAAAAGAATGAGGACTGGAATAAAACCAAAAGAGCAAATTTAGATCCAAAAAGTGTTATTATTCTACAGCACAATTACAACCTTTAGATGATCTTTTCTAATGACATAATTTTCATCTCCAACCGACAAAAATCACTGAAATTATCAACATCCTACAAGTTATCTAAATTCATAGATTTTTCACAGATACTGGACCCTAATAAGCAGTCTAACAGAAGAACATACCCTTGAAATAAATTAAAAAAAAAAAAAAAAAAAAAAAAAAAAAAAAAACCACACTGGCAGGCCTTTTAAACTACGCTCATATGAGACAATGTAAAGAAATGCAGTCTATCCCTTTACCTTAATTAGATATTTGGATATTTCTTAATAGGTTTCAGATCTGTTCTGGTCTGTGACCAGAGTCTTTCCCTTGTCCTCAGTGACCTCATGCCTGATGATGAATGTGCCTTCTCATTTGTGCTTTCCACCTCCCTGCTTACCAAGGATTTACCATGACACTGAGGGACTAGTGTTGAATTTCCCAGGCCTAAAGAAGTAGAAAGTACCAGCAGCTCTGTGACACCCTGTTTATCTCCAAGTCAGAGCCACATGACATCACGTGTTTAGCTTGTTTCACAAATGTGAAATTGTGATTCAAAAAATATAAAATAAACATGTGACACAGAGAGTACTTAAATCATCAATGACTGAAAAGGGTAAAATGCTCTGAAAGGTTCAAAGAATATTTAAGAAATTAGGGTATTTATAAACAACTCAACACAGAAATATTGGAATAGGATTATTGAATGAGGTTAAAACAAAATTAATAATGTCCAAGAAGCCATAAATCTTTGGAGTTGGAGCTGTTCCACCAGACAGAAAATATTTACAGCTCTACCAAATAAACCCCTGCTGAATTTGATACATTCAATCAATAGTAAATAGTGAGATGATCAAAGTCCATGGTCCTGCAATTCTTGTGTAGTCTTTCACCTTTTATGATACTAAACATCATGGCCCATCCTTTTGTTCCCTATTTCCAAGCCTCAGATAAAGTGTCACATACTGTGAATCCTTCCTGGAAAGAAATAAAAACATAGGACCTGCAAGATAAATTTCTATGAAACTGCATGATGTGACTCCTTGACATTGTACTCATTAATCAAATACATAGTAGACACTGTAACCTTTTATTGTTTCTAGACTCCAAACTGATTCCCCTGATTTTCTTATCTGTCTCTCTTGGTCTTGGGTTCCAGAAACAGTAAACCATTCTCGGGCTTTCGTTTTCATGAGATGCTTTTACATTTCCACAGTGATTACTTTGCATCTTAAAAAAAAAAAAAAAAAGATACCAGATTCTACATTCTCTTTTACAGAAGCTTAAGCTCTTCTGAACCATAATTGCATTAGCAAACATTTTTGGATGTTCTCTCTCTCAAAAAAGTATACTTTTGGAAAAAAAAAATATTAGCATAGAACTTCAGGAAGTCTCCATTCAGCCCGCCCTTAAAGAATTCTAAGGTTGACAATTTTTCGAGTTACCCCTCTTTTCTTGCTTTGATGGGTAATGTTTTCTTTGGCAAGCCTGTGTTCGCTCCCTAACATGATTTTATTTTTTTTATTTTTTTACAATGCTTCATTTGAGTTTGGGGCCAGTCTCTGGGCAACTGTATTTCTTAGAAACATAGATGGCCCTTGAACAAGGTTAGGGGTGCTGACCCCTTGCATAGTTGAAAATCTGGATAAAACTTTTGATTCCCCAGAACTTAACGACTAACAGCCTACAGCTGACCAGTAGCCTTACGGACAACATGAACAGTTGATAACCGCATACTTTGTATATTGTATTAGATACTGTATTCTTATAATAAGGTAAGCTAGAGAAAAGAAAAATGCTATTAAGAAAATAGTATTTGCAAGTACATGGATGGAACTGGAGGGCATTATGCTCAACGAAATTAGTCGGAGAAAGACAGGTCTCACACGACTTCGCGCATCTGAGGAGTTTAAGATACAAAACAGGTGAGCATAAGGGAAGGGAAGCAAAAATAATATAAAAACAGGGAAGAGCACAAAATATAAGAAACTCTTAAATATACAGAACAAACAGAGGATTGCTGGAGGGGTTGTGGAGGGGGGATGGGCTACATGGGTAAAGGGCATCAAGGAAGACACTTGTTGGAATGAGCACTGGGTGTTGTACAGAGGGGCTGAGTCACCGGAATGTACTGAAATCATTGTTGCGCTGTATGCTAACTTGGATGTAAATTTCAAAATAAAATAAAATAAAATAAATAAATAAATAAATAAATAAAATTATACCTATAAAAAAAGAAAATCATAAGGAAGAGATAATACATTCGCAGTGCTTTATTGTGTTTACTGAAAAACAGTGTGCCTATAAGTGGATCCATGCAGTTCAAACCCCTGTTATTCAAGAGTCAACCTTACATTGAATTTCCACCATATTTCAAAGCGCAGGATGGCAAGGTTGGGTGAAAAATCAAGAAGCAGAGAGGGGCAAGGAAGAATCCTGGAGCAGCGCTGCCTATAGAAAATAATGCAAGCCACATTCGTTATCTTAAATTTTCCACTAACCACATTTTAAAAAGTGGAGGGGCGCCTGGGTGGCTCAGTCGGTTAAGCGGCCGACTTCGGCTCAGGTCACGATCTCGCGGTCCGTGAGTTCGAGCCCCGCGTCGGGCTCTGTGCTGCCAGCTCAGAGCCTGGAGCCTGTTTCAGATTCTGTGTCTCCCTCTCTCTCTGACCCTCCCCCGTTCATGCTCTGTCTCTCTCTGTCTCAAAAATAAATAAATGTTAAAAAAAATTTTTTTAAATAAAAAAAAATAAAAAGTGGAAGATGCAATCATTTTAATAATATATTCTATGTAATCCTAAATCTCCAGATATATTTGTTTCAATCAATGTAAAAACATGAATAACACAATATTTCGATTCCTTTTTTCATCCTAAATCCTCTAAACTGGGTGTATATTTCATTCAATCTGCTACTAAATTTTGATTGGAAATAACTTGATTTGCATTTCAACACCATAAACTTTACTGTTGGCAAATTGAGTTCACATGTCCACGTTGTTCAAACATACGCCAAATTTTCCAATAACTGAACAGAGTAATAGCTCTTCAATTTAAATGATTTAATATTAAAAATTCAGTCCCTCACAGCATTAGACACATTCCGAATGCTCAAAAGAGGGTCCAGAGCACTTTATCAGACAATGCTTTCTTAAAAGGAATTGTGTTTGGGGTGTGAAGGTGGTGATGGAAGCTGGTGGTTAAATGGGAAAGTATATAAATTTAAATGTAACCACGTAAGGGTAGCACTGACCTCGAAAAGCAAAGATTTGCCCATACATAGATATAGAGGTCATTAGGAAGAAAGAAAAAAAAAAAACAAAAACAAAACCTGAACATAAATCCAGATTACAAAATAGCAGATTGAGGGATTTAAGAATATGGAGGGGCGACTGGGTGGCTCAGTCAGTTCAGAGACTGACTTCGGCTCAGATCATGATCGCAGGGTCCGTGAGTTCCAGCCCCGCTTGGACTCTGTGCTGACAGCTCGGAGCTTAGAGCCTGCTTGGGATTCTGTCTCCCCCTCGCTCTGCCCACCCCTGCTCATGATCTGCGTCTCTCTGTCTTTCAAAAGTAAAAAAAAAAAAAAGTTAAAAAAAATTAAGAATATCGAGAAGGAAGGCAAGCCCTGGGGCAGGAAGACAGAATTTTCTCAGGCCAAGTGGCCGTCCCTGTGTCTCACACTGGACCTGACATTTACCCTTTGGCTGCCAAACCATCTTTGTGATTAACATTTCCATCCTGCGGAGGAAGAACCTACAGTGAAAATGAGAGAACACAAGCCACAAAGCAGGACGTGGGCCTCAGAAGGTGAAGCGCAGGGAGCGCAGGCCGCAAGCAAGGGGACAGGCCTCCCCGTGAAAAGCCCCCACCCGTCACACTCGTGTTCGTGTCAGGCTGCGGACTGCAGTTCTTTTCTCGCTCCCTAAGACCATCCTCCCAACGTCACTACTTGACCTCGATGTAAAGTGGACAAAACTGCTTGAATGGGAGGACAGAAGGGAAACACTCCAATACATTTCAGACATGCGACTAGAATTCACACCAATGCCGAATTTCGACTGCGACTTGCCCGAGGTGTGTAAGGGTCCACACAGTTCAGCCCGGAGAAGCAGCTGTTAGCTTGACAGCTGCCATTACTTAGGTCCCTTGATTGGCCTGAGACGTTTCCTTGCAGGCCCTTAAACAGAGCCTTCTTGCGTCTCCCCGGCTACGCGCGGCCTCGCGCACTTGTGGGCGGGGATAAACTCGCTGCCCCGCTCCAGGCCCCGCCCCCGACCCCTCCGGCCCTGTTCTCAATAAGGTCCGCCACAGGGTTATAAATGAGGATTTCGTCGCTGTGTAACCTAACTTCGCTGCTCTGTTTTACTGACTGGAGGACATGTCTGGTCGCGGCAAAGGCGGGAAGGGCCTGGGCAAAGGGGGCGCCAAGCGCCACCGCAAGGTGCTGCGCGACAACATCCAGGGCATCACCAAGCCCGCCATCCGGCGGCTGGCCCGGCGCGGCGGCGTCAAGCGCATCTCCGGGCTCATCTACGAGGAGACCCGCGGGGTGCTCAAGGTGTTCCTGGAGAACGTGATCCGGGACGCCGTCACCTACACGGAGCACGCCAAGCGCAAGACGGTCACGGCCATGGACGTGGTGTACGCGCTCAAGCGCCAGGGCCGCACCCTCTACGGCTTCGGGGGCTAAGACTTTGCGTACGAGAAGTGAATTCTTTGCCAACCCTAAAGGCCCTTTTCAGGGCCACCTATCCATGCACTAGAAGGAGCTAGCGACGCTGTTTATTTCCTTTTCGTGGGAACTGAGGTTACTGCATGTATTTTGCGATCTGAGTTCCATGACTTCCATATAATTTAACCATGTTTACTCCTTGTCCGGGGGCATTAAACATCAAGGCAGCCTTTAAGGTTTATGGTCACAGACCTTGTCTATGGGTTTTTCTATTTTTGAGACGTGCCCACACTTTAAGTTGCAATCCATTTATAGACATGTCCCAAACATGAGATTGTACATTTTTCAAATCCAGTTGCTATCTGGAAATAAAGCTTGAATATGAACTGGAGGAAAAACCATTAGCCTACTCTGTTCAAGGAAAAGCAAAGTGAGAATGCCCAGCTACTATTTGGTAACTAGGGGGAAGGGTTTGATGTGAGAAGCTTAGACTGAGCTGTAGACTGCAGCCACCTATAAGCAAGCCTCCTAGGTGGCACGTGGGGACTTTTTCGCCCCTTTTCTCCCTCATATTTGGATTATGTAAAATGATTACCAATAAAATGTATTTAAGCCACAATGATTTGGGGGTTTGCTTTAACCTTGTCACGTCTATTCCCTGATATTCTATAATAAAAGCAGCAATGTTAAGTCCTCTCACAAACCCGCTGGTGCCTCCTTTAAAGCCAGAAAGGGAGCTACACAGACACCTAGCCCCGTGCTAGGGCTCAACCACCTGCAGTGTTTTCTGATGCGTCCACACTTACAGAGGAAAGGGGGAAGAGGTCTCCAAAATAATAACCAGGCAAATTGTCTTCTCGGTCTTCACTTCAAGAGAAAGTCACTGGCAGTAGCCTAATTAAAAGCACTTCAAGGTATTTGTAGCCTTTGTCTTTACCTCTTAGCATCAATTCCTGCCTCCAGGCAAATTGAACTAGAGTGATGAAGGGACAGGGGAAAGGAGGAGAACCGCTATGTTAGTGAACTTTCTTTGGGTTCTTAGCCTTGATTTTTCTTGATGGGTCCTGTGATGGCCTCGTAGGGTGTCCGCCAGGATTCCCCCTCCTAGTGCTCACCCTTGTGATCTAGCCCCCTTGGGTGTGGACATGACTTGTGACTTATTTCCAACCCACAGAGTACTACAAAGCTGACTGGATGTAATTTTTCTGTATATGATTATTGTTAACTGACGTGTATGTTGTGTAATATCTATCCTCCTTGACTTTAGCATGCTGGCTTTGACGGACCAAGTATCCATGGCAGCATGCACAAACGCCAAGAAACCCAGGGGCTCTTTAGAAAGTGAGGGAGGCCTAAAACCAAAAGCCTGCAACCATTCAAGCCAACAGCCAGCAAGAAAGAAAATGAATTCCTCAGCCCTACAAGCACAAAGAAACAAATTCAGTTAAGCAGTGAGTTGGAAGATGATATTTCCCCACGCAAGCATCCAAGAGACCTCTATCCGAGGTAACATCTCAATAGCATCCTGATCTAGGACTCACCTAAACTCTGCCCAGACCCACAGAAACTCACATTGTACATGTGTATTGTTTTAAGATAGTAAATTCAAATGAATTGTTGTGCAGCAACAGCTAACACAGTTAGCTAACACACGTAGCGTCTTCAATCAGTGTTCCATCTAAGATACCATAACATGAACTGAAACTGCCATCATTATCTAATGGAAGACATACATTTTAAAAAGGAAAAAAAGGGGGGGGGGGAGAACAAACCTATAATGGGAATATTCCCTTTGACAACTGTCTAACGCTTCACACGTATCTCCAACATAAGTATACATAGGTCATGCTTTGCAGGCCTCCCTAATACCAAGGCTATAAACAATGACGTGCTCAACACCAATACATCTAACTCATTTTACTTTCGGCAGCACAAAAACAAACCGTCTACTTTTCCATAATTAACACATGAAACCCACTGATTTTCATCCATATCTTCTGTGATCCCTGCATACCTAGATCTTTTCTTATTTTTGTTTCATTTTAGTTTTTCTCTGTCTAAATGAATACAGAACGATACACCAAAGGCAAGAAAAGAAAAACCATGTAAAAGTGGATCAAAATTAGGGTTTAGGAAAATGACTCAACATGCTGTGCAGTTGATTACATCAATAACATACAGGCAAAATAAAATGGATGATAAATTCATTTTAATGTACATTTGAAGAATTGTCGAAACGGTCTACAATAGATGCTATGATTAAATTCTGCAGTTCAATAATACCCATGCCTAATTAAGATCTATTATGGGATGAATGACATTCAGAGTTTGGTGTCCTGTGCAAAATAATTTCTCATTGCACGAGTTGGCCTTTGTGAAATACATATAATTATGTTGTTATAATGTGAAAATTGTAATGAAAACAAATAACCAAAGTATATGTACTTAAGTACAGACAACTGTAAGTTACAGCCACCCAGTGTGAAATTATTGTAAAGTCTAATGATTGAACAATGAACCAAGTAAAAATTTAAAGAAACCACACAAAAACTATTCTTTCAGGGCTTTAGCCAAGTCCTACTATACACATTTCACATAATCTATGTGGCTTTAGAGATTAACATAAGTTCCAGTAAACATCTCATACTATAACAGTTTTCACATCTTATGGAAACAGGTCTGTAAAAAGACAAAACATGCTTTTAAAGCCAGTTGAGGAACCTTGCTATTACAACTCTTTATATGCAAAAGTGAGTGGCTCTGAAAAGAGCCTTTGGGGTTGGGTAAGAGGGCGCTTACTTGGCAAGTCTACTTGGAGCTGGTGTACTTGGTGACGGCCTTGGTGCCCTCGGACACGGCGTGCTTGGCCAGCTCCCCGGGCAGCAGCAGGCGCACGGCCGTCTGGATCTCCCGGGACGTGATGGTCGAGCGCTTGTTGTAATGCGCCAGGCGCGACGCCTCGCCCGCGATGCGCTCGAAGATGTCGTTCACGAACGAGTTCATGATGCCCATGGCCTTGGACGAGATGCCGGTGTCGGGGTGCACCTGCTTCAGCACCTTGTACACGTACACCGAGTAGCTCTCCTTGCGGCTGCGCTTGCGCTTCTTGCCGTCCTTCTTCTGCGCCTTGGTCACCGCCTTCTTGGAGCCCTTCTTCGGGGCCGGGGCGGACTTCGCTGGCTCAGGCATGATAAACAATACCAAAAGCAGAAAACTTGTGACCAACACGGAAAAGAGTGAGGGGGGGAAAAAATCCCGAGTATTTATATCACGTATATGCAAATGAGGGTCCAAAAGTCTAAATTTTGATTGGACCAAAACTGACCAATAGATTAATAGCATGTAAAAGCAGCGTTGCAAACCTGCTTTTTTATTGGCCTAAAAAACTAACTCTTCCAGAGAATCCAATAGGTTAATTTACAATGCCGCTTTATTGCTCAAAGTGCATTCACCAAAAATCAAACAAAAAAGAATAAAGAAAACCTCTCAATAAAACCTTATTTTAAATTATGAAAGTAGAAATTTCGAACTGGCACGCGCAAACGAGGGAAGGAAATTCTATTATATAGCCCAGTACAGTCCTGACTACTGCTCCTTTGGGTTTGTCATAAATTATCCAGGACACCTCGGGTCTCTTCTGACAAGAATCATGATATGCTAGATTATTATCATTAAGATATGTTGCAAAAGACTCTCGATCACCGCCATCTTTTTCAAGTTTCAGCATTGCAAACGTTTTCCTCAATGCTCACCCCATTAGACCCCGACTGACACTTTAAATTCATTAAAACCAAACATCAGAGTCCACTCACCAGTTTGAGTCAAATACGGTATTAAAAAGAACGAGGGGCTCCAAAACATTGGAATTTTAACGTGCGAATCCTGAAATATAAAATTCCTTATGTGTTAACATTATGTCCTAGACCATACTAGAGTGAACTAGATATTTGCTGTAAATAAAATGAAGTGGAACTCATGAGATATTATACAGTGGGATTTTCAAATAGGACAGGAAATACCTTCCGGATGAAAACGAGATAACTATGCAGAAAATGGCGGATTTTTTAAAGAGAAATTCTCAAGTACTGTCTTGCTTCAAGAACACCGTACTTTGTATAGACAAACAGAAGAAAAATTCAACAGAATTATTTACGAGAATTGTGGCGTTTGTCGGTCCTATTTGTTGTGTGCCAAGCATCACAAGGGAAACAAATAGCTTAGTGATATTTTTTCCCCCAAGGGGGCCGGGAACAAGTCGGTTAATTGAAATTAACCAATCAGAAACTAGCACGGAACAGATTAAACCAATGCTAAATCTCAGGGAGCACTTCCGGAATGGAGCTCCAGTTGACTCACCGGGATTGCCCACAATCCAATCAGAGTGATTCTGCCCCTGTATAAATGCAGGGGCGAGCGGTTACCCTGGTTTCCTGACTTTGCAGTTAGGCCATGGCTCGCACGAAGCAGACGGCGCGCAAGTCGACGGGCGGCAAGGCCCCGCGCAAGCAGCTGGCCACCAAGGCGGCCCGCAAGAGCGCGCCGGCCACCGGCGGCGTCAAGAAGCCGCACCGCTACCGGCCCGGCACGGTGGCCCTGCGCGAGATCCGCCGCTACCAGAAGTCCACCGAGCTGCTGATCCGCAAGCTGCCGTTCCAGCGGCTGGTGCGCGAGATCGCGCAGGACTTCAAGACCGACCTGCGCTTCCAGAGCTCGGCCGTGATGGCGCTGCAGGAGGCGTGCGAGGCCTACCTGGTGGGGCTCTTCGAGGACACCAACCTGTGCGCCATCCACGCCAAGCGCGTCACCATCATGCCCAAGGACATCCAGCTGGCGCGCCGCATCCGCGGGGAGCGGGCGTAAACTTGATTTCCGGATTCTGTGCCAACTTTGAACCCAAAGGCTCTTTTCAGAGCCAACCACTTTGATCTATAACAGATGCCGTGACACTTAAACAAGTAAGTTCCGTTGCTGACCGAGCTCAAACTTGTAGCAGGCCTGAAAGACATTTAGGGCTGTCTTAAATTAACCTCTCAAGCCTTTGGTCTCCTGAAGTTTTCCTAGTGTGTTTAGTTAACATGGTTTTACTTTCAAACCCCTATTTCTCCGTATGTTGCATAGGTCTGACAGGTTTCGTTCTGGCTCTAGGATTTATGGGTTTTATTCTAAACTTCGAGTATGGTCTCTTGCACCTTTCTGGTATCGTGACCGTTCCCTTGCCTCTTCATCCTACAGGCTCTTTGACTTTTGCAACGTTACTTGGCGCTATTCAAGGGGTGGCCCGTTGTGTCTTTGGGGGCCTGGGCTGAGCCTTCAAGGCTGCTGGTTATCTGTTTCTCCCAGGGTTCACCGTGTTGAACTTAAGAGAATCCCAAGGCCCCAGAACCCTTGGTCGGCACTTAGCTGAGCAGAATTTGGGGACCCAACTCACTAGCAACCGCCAGACCTTTATGAAAGGTGATCAAAGATCTCCCCCTAAGCCTCTTAAGGGGAGCCAAGGCTTGGGTTATTAGCTGGAGCACAAAAAAGTAAGACGGTAGCGTTTCCTGAGAACTTGCCGTCTATCCTTCCCGGTATATCTACCAGACTAAACAACCAAGAGCGGTTTGGGTGGGTCTCAGAAAGTACCTCTAGAAATGAACGCAGGAATGAGGATCCTTTCAACTGACGCTTTTTTTTTTTTTTTTAAGGTTTTAAGGAATTTCGACACCTAAATTGGGGCTCGAATTTACAACGAAAAAATCGAGTTGCATGGTCTATTGACTGAACCTTTAACTGCCATTCAAAAAGGCACTTTTGGTTTTCCTAAATTCTCTATCTTACTCTCGATTTAAATCTTATGAGACTACCTCATATTTATCAGTAAAACATGACAATCCTTTGGAAGCTGGAGAGTTTTCTTAAATTATTCTGTTCAATGCCTATGAGAAAATGGTTTGATGCTATTATTAAACAGATGTTCCTTTTCCATGAAAATAATAGGTTTCTCAATTTCTAAACCGGTAACTGAATAGAAGGGAAATCAGGAATTCTGTTCTAAAACCATTCAGGGAGTTATTTGGAAATGTAGAAGGATGTTTACTAATTGGGATACACACACTACTTGGAAGGATTTCATCTCTCATGTATTTTGAGTTTGAGATAGGAAAAGGTATCCTTAACTGTAGAATTGAGAAGCTTCTATCAAAAAAACCCAAAAACTTTTAATGGACTGTTTCACCTCAAGGGTCACTAAGGAAGGGGACTACTGGGGTGGTATACTTAACATTGACAAAGCTATACATAAAGTGCACAGACAAGTCAGCCATCGTAAAAAGTCCTAGAGGTTTTATAGAAGAAATTTTTGTTCTTGCAACTCTTTCAGACATTGAGACTTGGGGATTTGGGAATAGGGAACTCTGGATCCATATGGAAAAGCGCTTAGCTATCCATAACTAAAATGACTGGACTGTTTTATATGTGTAATGTTGGATCAAGGCATTCATATTAGAGTGTGGTTTCCTACTTCCTTTGAAATTCTAGCACAGTGAGTTTTTTAATCTGTGTTCTGTCTCACCGGATGTTGGTCATCAGGATATGAGGACCCAGTGGGCACAGAAAACATCTTTTTATGTCATTAAATCCACCAGAATATGTAGAATGGTCCTTCGCCTGAACAAACCCTCAGAAAACTTTTTAGTTAAATTGGAATTTAAAAAAATTATTGCACAAACAGATTACTGTTTACTACAGTCCTGACTATAGAAATAAAACATTAGGGGCACCTGGGTGGCTCAGTCGGTTAACCGAAGTCGGTGTCCAACTTCGGCTCCAGTCGTGATCGCTCGGTCCATGAGTTCAAAGCCCCACATTACGCTGCGTGCCAACAGCTCAGATCCTGGAGTCTGCTTTGGATTCTGTGTCTCCCTCTCTGCCCCTCCCCTGCTCGCACTCTGTCTCTCTCAAAAACAAATAAACATTTTTTTTTTTAAATGGTAGAGTTTGTGTAATTTTCATATACAATTTTCCTAAGTAGAAATAAATTTATTGAGTGGTTACAATGGGCCAGAAGTCAGGTATAAGGTTCCACAATGTAAGAAAAAATAGTAGTACTTGATATCAAATTGCTTTTAATGAATTTTTATTTTATTGGAGAAAGATCACAAATTATGACTCAGGTCACATTTCATATGTACCTACTGGTAATTAAGTCGTATATGCATTTCGGGTTTATCCGGCTGCCTGAAACTACATCACTTTTTTTCACTGTATAATCTCCGAATGACCAGGAACTTTCTCTTATGGAAATGAGAGCTAAAATCAAGACAATTCAGAAATTTTATTTCATTTTGCATACACTTCCTACCGCAACTGGCAGCAGAGGGATATTGATTTTTTATATCTGGAGATTTTTTTGCCATGAAAGCATTATAAATATTTTTGGTTTTCTTTTTGTAGTAACCCCAACACCTTCGGCAGCATAGCACGAATCAGAAAGTAATGGAGGTAATACCTAAGTCAAGCCATGGGGAAGAGGGGCATAAAAGGGGCAGAGAGATTTATTACTCTTGGCTTCCTCCATAGAAAGACAGAAAATAAAATTACTGATTCTGATTGATATCTGGGGATAATCCCACCTTTTGGACAGGATTAAAAACTCAGTCAATTAAAATGAGATATCGCCTCACACTTGGCAGAATGGCTAAAATTAAAAACACCAGAATCAAC
Organism: Panthera leo; assembly: GCF_018350215.1. NCBI lineage: Eukaryota > Metazoa > Chordata > Mammalia > Carnivora > Felidae > Panthera > Panthera leo. The sequence goes on along the minus strand of NC_056683.1, from coordinate 3,655,313 downwards.
AGGTGCTGGCTAGAATGTAGAGAAAAAGGAGCCCTCACGCACTGCTGGTGGGAATGCAGATTAGTGCAGCCACTGTGGAAAACAGTATGGAGGCTCCTCAAAAGGTTAAAAATAGAACTCCCTTAAGGCCCAATAATCACATTACTGGGTATTTATCCAAAAGATTTTTTAAAAAACACTAATTCAAAGGGGTATATGCATTCCTTTGTTTATTGCAGCATTATTTACAATAGCCAAACTATGAGAGCAGCCCAGGTGTCCATGGATAGATGAATGAATAAAGTAGATGTGGTATATAGACAATGGAATATTATTCAGCCATAAAAACAGAAGGAAATCTTGCCATTTGGCAACAACTTGGATGGAGCTAGAGAGTATAATGCTAAGCGAAATAAGTCAGAGAAAGACAAATACCATATGATGTCACTCACATGTGGAATTTAAGGAACAAAACATGAACAAAAGGGAAAAAAGAAAGAAAGACCAACCAAGAAGCAGACTCTTTAACTACAGAGAACCAACTGGTGGTTACCAGAGGCGGGGGGTAATGGGTTAAATAGAGAATGAGGATTAAAAAGAACACTTATGGGGGGAAAAAAACAACAACAAAAAACCTTAGTCAATTAAAAACACAAACCTTAGAGTAGTGGAAAACCATGACTGAGGCCCTAAGGTGTAGTTTAATGAGAGAAAAGACTAGAAGCGTTATAAATTTGCCATTGATAATAATGGCACCCAATTGTTAAATGTCATCAAAGCACGTTATCAGAGGCTAGACATGTTAATTAGGGGAATTTATTCAAGGAGATGGAACTTGAAATGGAATTGGGAAAACTCTCCTAGGCAGAGAGGAGAGAATGGCAGGGGAAGAAAGTTGTTTAAAAAAAGAAAAAGAAAAACAAAAGAGCAAATGAGAAGGCACTGAAAAGAAAATTTGAGTTGTTATTAGTGCTAGTTAATGCAAGCAGAAAGTATTATTATGGAAAAAAATTTGACTGCAAAGTTCCCACCTGAACCTAAGGCAATGGGAAGCCAGTCACCCTATGCATAAGACAGATCACAGAATGACCAGAATTTCAGAGTTCGGGGCTGGATAAACTAGAATTAGGACCCTGGGTAGGAAACAATAGAATCATCCCAAGCCAGAGAAGATACAGAGAGCATGTGAGAAAGGCGGAAAGATCACTCACCGAGACTCTAAATAAACATCAACCTGATTTAGTGACTGAGTGACAGGAACAATTGGGGCCTCGATACAATGACAGGAATTCAGGGTGCTGCCTCCCGTTATAAGAAGTCAGGCAATTACTAAGCAGAAGGAGAAAGTGGTTACTTCAGACTGGTCCTGAAAATTGTATTTATATTGATTGATTGATTGATTGGTTGGTTGTGTGCTTCTGAGAGAACTACTCACAGGGGCTCCTGTCTGATGGTTGCCATCTATAAGTGTCAATCTCTCAGGTTTTTCTAAACCTGGGCTTTTGCAACAATAACGGACAGACCATCTTGGTTCACCAAGAGAGCATCAGAAACCCAAGCATGAGCATTTCAAGAGACCCTCAAGGGAGACCGTCCCAGGGACGTGGTCAGTGATGAAACACGGTGACTGGGAATGAGCTTCCTGTTCCCTCGTCCTCTGGGTGCAGAACACTAAGACAGCGGTGGTCTTCCTTACCCAGGACGTTAGCTGTAACAAAAATTGGGGGAGATGGAAAAAGATTTAAATAAGTTCTGATGCCTGTGAAAACCCTGTCCTGTCCCAGGGAAAGGAATCCGAATCCGAAGATACGGAAACCATAGAAAAACTAGGACCTTGATTAAATCATACTTAGCTGTGTCTGAGGCATTCCAAAGGGCCTGTGAAGTAGTTAAGTCACAACGGGCCTGAAACAGAATTACAATAACTCTACTACCTTCTGGACAAGGCGGAAAATGAAACCAAGAACTCCACTCCCTTTGTAGCTGATATAATACATGGGGCACACTACGAACTAGAAACAAAGAAACTTGTACTTGAGACCCAGGTCCACTGTTCAGTGACAAGCCAATTCTGGGCAGATCATCCTTCCAAGCCACAATTTTCTTTTTCTTTTCTTTCTTTTTTTTAATTTATTCTTCAGAGAGAGAGAGAGAGAGAGAGAGAATCACAAGCAGGCTCCGCACTGTCAGCACGGAGCCCAGCCCAGGACTCGACCTAACCTGAGCTGAAACAACAGCTGAACACTTAACCAACTGAGCCACCCAGGCACCCTCAAGCCCCAATTTTTTTTTAACTGTGAAACCAGCATTTTAAATATACTCAATGCAAAAGCCTCATAGGGAGGTGGTGACAGAGCGTCCTGTAAACTGTAAGGCACTGCAGAGACACTCCGTAGTAATTTTGACCACTCACTGAATGCCCCGTGCTGGCCTCATTCTCTGATCCCACCTGGCTCTGCATCAGAAGTGAGCTCTCTCATCCCGCGTATGAGAAAGCGCACGGGTCTGTTGCCACTTCTCTTTTCCGATCCATACAACCTCTTGTCTTCAAAGAGATTCTTTTGAGTCAATATGTCACATTCCCCCATTTATCCAGATCCCATCCTCAAACAAGTCACTGTCATAAAGAGTCTGGGGGGCTCTTTCGGGAAAGAAGAAATTATGAGCTGCAGCTGTGATTCGGAAAAGTTGAACCCCTGCTTAGAACAGCTAGGAAGAGGGGTGCCTGGGTGGCTCAGTCGGTTGAGCATCCAACTTCGGCTCAGGTCATGATCTCGCAGTCCTTGAGTTCCAAGCCCTGCGCTGGGCTCTGTGCTGACAGCTCAGAGCCTGGAGCCTGCTTCGGATTCTGTGTCTCCCTCTCTCTCTGCCCCTCCCCCACTCGCGCTGTTTCTCTCTTTCAAAAAGTAAATAAACGTTAAAAAAAAAAAAAAAAAAAAAAAAGAACAGCTAGAAAGATACTCTCGGATACATCCCCCAGGCCTGTTTTAACAAAGTTTGAAAATAATAAATGTTAATAAGCTATTAAGCCGTAAGCGTAGGGGAGGAAGGCTGCAAATCAAGAAACAAAGCCAAAAGGGACTTGAACCTTGAGTGATCTGTGCCCGCTGGAGACGTGATCAGCAGTATCTGAGTTCTTTCCTGCTATGGACTCTACGGACAGTCTGAGGAAATCTAGACACCTTCTCCATACTTAAAGCATACTGGATAGGAAAGCGACATTCAAATGCAGTTATCAAAGTGTATTTCTTTTAAGGATGTGTATGCAATGACGTGTTTCATCAGGGACACATCAAATAACAAGGGGCACCAGGTGTAATGATGAATGTCAGTGTCAAGAGCTCAGAGTGCAAACTTCATTTCAAAATACCTTCAGTACTTGAAGCTGATAAGAAAACACCTGTGGTTGTCATTACTGGAAAAGCCACAGGCACTAGCAAAATGCATTGTGATTAGTTGCCTACACACATAATTGAGGGAAATGACAAAGTGCATGTACTCCTTGAGAAAATAAAGATGTTTCCCCATCCACCTCTACAGCCCCATAATGATCAGATTTTTGCCAAGATTTCCCAGTAAAATTAAGTGGACTTCCTTGAAATTAAATAAATAGATAGATAGATAGATAGATAGATAGATAAATAAATAAATAAAACCTACCTCGGCCCTGGTGGAAGATCAACCCATGTAGAATCCAAATATTTTGCTCTGGTCACCGCAACTCCAACTCCGGGAACTTTCTAACAAGCCACGCAGACTCCCAGAGATTTTTCTTTTATTGCGTTTCACCCTTTCTATTCTTTCATTCTTCGGCATAAATATTCAAACCAACCATGCCTCCCTGGGACCTCTCAGGAATCCAGGGGAAGGAAATCTGGCAGAGAGGATGAATAGCAAACCACCAGAGAAGACTTTTACACTTTTTAATGTTCCTTAGCCTCGGGGTGCTAAATAATTATTCACCTTTATAGGAGAATAGCGTGAATAGTGCCCCAAAGAGGCCTCAAACTAACCAAGGGGGGGGGGGGGGGGGGGGGGACAAAAAACAAGATATTCTACTGCTTCACAACATATACAAGTTTTATTTTTTTAATTTTTTTTTTAATGTTTTATTTTACTTTTGAGACAGAGAGAGACAGAGCATGAGCGGGGGAGGGTTAGAGAGAGAGGGAGACACAGAATCGGAAGCAGGCTCCAGGCTCTGAGCTGTCAGCACAGAGCCTGACGCGGGGCTCAAACTCACAGACGGTGAGATCATGACCTGAGCCGAAGTCGGAAGCTCAACCGACTGAGCCACCCAGGCGCCCCAACATATACAAGTTTTAATGTCAACCTCTAACTGGCGCAGTATTTTTCTACCACTGGGGGCCCAGCAAGTCAAGAGTACCTTCTGATTGGCTAACTCAGAACAACATCTGCAAACCAATGGGAAAGAAACATTAGGAAACATCCAGTGACTATAATAGCCCCGTCTTCAGACCGGCTTTTTACACAACAGCCCCTTCTCTAAACACGTGTGGGCGCGGGAAACTGGGCGGCAAGGCTCGCGCCAAGGCCAAGACGCGCTCGTCGCGGGCCGGCCTGCAGTTCCCGGTGGGGCGCGTGCACCGCCTGCTCCGCAAGGGCAACTACGCCGAGCGGGTCGGGGCCGGCGCGCCGGTGTACCTGGCGGCCGTGCTGGAGTACCTGACGGCCGAGATCCTGGAGCTGGCGGGCAACGCGGCCCGCGACAACAAGAAGACGCGCATCATCCCGCGCCACCTGCAGCTGGCCATCCGCAACGACGAGGAGCTCAACAAGCTGCTGGGCCGCGTCACCATCGCGCAGGGCGGCGTCCTGCCCAACATCCAGGCCGTGCTGCTGCCCAAGAAGACCGAGAGCCACCACAAGGCCAAGGGCAAGTGAGGAGTTTAACCACTCACGGTCCCTGCACGAAATAGTCAAAGGTTCTTCTCAGAGCCACCAAACTTCTCGAGAACTGTAGCCCCTAGTGACATGAGCTTACAGATTAGAATTGCAAGGAGAGGCGGCAGGTCCCTCTAGAGCCACTGAACTCGAAAGCAGCGGACCAATCACATGCTCCGGCGGGAGTATTTAAAACAAGAGGGGAGGAAGGAAACCAAAGGCTGACGACGGATGAGTGTTAAGAGGAAACAAAAAAAAACAAAACAAAAAAAAGTACCTTACAGATAGATACCAGTTAAGCTCTTCCGCTTGAAATAGTTGGGTGGCTCTGAAAAGAGCCTTTGAGAACTCGGAGGCAGGACATACCTCTCTACAACCTTCACTTCTTCTTAGGCGCAGCTTTCTTTGCCTTTGTCGCCTTAGGTTTGGCAGCTTTGGGCTTGGCCGCCTTGGGCTTCGGGGCCTTGGCCTTGGCGGGGCTCTTGGCCGCCTTCTTGGGTTTGGCCGCTTTCACCTTCTTCGGGCTCTTGGCCACTTTCTTGGCCGCAGCCGCCGCCGCCGCGGGCTTCTTCGCCTTCTTTGGGGTCTTCTTGGCGCTCTTCTTGGGGGTGCCGGCCCCCGCGGCCTTCTTGGCTTTCTTGGCCGCCCCGGCAGCCTTCTTGGGCTTGGCCGCGCCCGCCTTCTTGGCTTTGGGCTTGGCCTCCCCGGACGCCGCCTTCTTGTTGAGCTTGAACGAGCCCGAGGCGCCGGTGCCCTTGGTCTGCACCAGGGTGCCCTTGCTCACCAGGCTCTTGAGGCCCAGCTTGATGCGGCTGTTGTTCTTCTCCACGTCGTAGCCGGCGGCCGCCAGCGCCTTCTTGAGCGCGGCCAGCGACACGCCGCTGCGCTCCTTGGAGGCGGCCACGGCCTTGGTGATGAGCTCGGACACCGGCGGCCCGGACGCCTTGCGCTTCCCGGCGGCAGCGCCGCTCTTCTTCGCCTTCTTCTTCACAGGTGCCTTCTCTGCGGGTGCGGGCGCCACAGGAGCGACTGGCGCGGTCTCCGACATCCTTCCGCGTTGCCAACTAAGACAAAAAGTAAACTCAAACTGTCAGGGCGGCGCGTCTCGGAGGCCGGCGGCGGGGGGTTTATATAGCGAGTGGCTGAGTGATGATTGGTTGCCTGCGCCGTGCGCCGCGCCGCTCAGAAGGGCTCCTCCGCTCTGCAGTGTGGCTGTGTTTCTTTCCCCTTAAAAAAGAAGAAAAACGTAAGAAATCTGGGCATGAAATAATTAGAGATTTGGGGGAAACGGATCCGAGAGTGTTCAGGCTTCATCCCTGCCTTATTTGCTATCCGTAGTTTCAAAACCAGTACCCTGAAACTTTCCTGATTCCCCCAACTCTCTTTAAAACTTCGGTCAAACTGAGACAACTTTCAGATTTTCCTTAAAAATACTATTTCTCTCTGTTCCCATTGCACGTCTGTCTTCCAGGACATGGATCTGCACATTCTTTTCTTTGCAAATTTATATAAGTAAGCTCATTTTTATTCGAATATACAAGGAAAAACGCTTTTTTCTCGGGAGCAGTAGCACAACTCTCCCGCAGTTGTTTGCGCTAAGCCCTGGGAATTGGCAAAGGGATAGAAAATTCTACGTACAAGATGGATAACTATTTTTTTTAATAGAATCTTTTTTAAGTCTTTGAGTGACCAGTGTGTAAACTGGATTTTGATCCCCGTATTTGGGGGATTTAAACATTTCAGGAAGGATGGGGGGCGCGGTGGCTCCATGGGTTTTCCGGATAAACAGTTCTTAATAGCAGCTTTCCTAAAATACTGTATAATAGGTTTTTCAGACCTAGGATCGGCATTATACATCAACTGCAAAGAGGAAAAGAGAATCATGAAACAATGGAATGGTGGGTCTACATCATATGAGTTGAAGAGTAGAAAGCTACGTGTTTATATCCCATCTGTCTCCTTGAAACTAAATTACTTAATGACAGACAGCCTAAGATTTTTTAACTCCAATATTTAGCATAGAATTTTGTACATGTTTCCTGTATTTCAGAATGAAATTTAAAGTGCAAATGTTATTTGACTCTTTTTCAACATTGCAAGTAGGGACACAAGATTAGAAAGAAAAAAAAAATGTCATTGAAATCACTTTCTGGACTTTCAGAATTCTCCCTGGGCTTTTGACTAACAGACTATGAACTACGCTGTGACAACCTAACTTACTTGGCTACCTATGCCCACCAAAAGAGTTGAACAAACATTTCACGGCAGGTATGACCCACTTTATTATTCCATCTCTTGTAGTTTGCAACACAACAGAGCTAATTAAATTGGGTAAATATTGGATAATGAAACACAAATTTAATATTATCAACCAAATAATCAGATAATGAAATTAAACTACATGCTTGTGAAAATAAATAAGTATTTTGGTGTTATGTTTCTTCTAACAAATATCCTTCTTTCCAAAAATGTAGTTATTCCAGCTTCCATCCAATGATGACTTGAGAATTTTCTCACATAAATCCAAAATAGGATAATCAGCTTTAAAGATGTCATCTCTCCACACTTAACTAATTTCATAAAAGTCACTTGGCTTATTTTTAATTGGTCAGGTATTGGCTGGCACTGACTGAATACAAGTCTATGGGACTTGAACCCATGTTATATACCAAATACAAATACTGTGTATAAAGAGGTAAACTTACAGGATTGGATATGCAGCATTTAGTTCTCCCTCGGCAGGCATTTTAGGAGTGTCTAGAAGGGACTGTTTGTCGTCCTCTATAGCGTCATTGGCAATAGCAGTGGCCCCAAACATTTTACAGGCCCTTTTCAGACCGGAGCCTACTAGCTAATATTATCTAGACCTAAAGATAGAATTTAAATTGAGATTTTTAAAAGTTTACCATTTGGGTCATCATGGTAGTCAAAACATCAGTTGCTGAATAATCAGTGGAATTGTCCCCTAGGTTGCAAAGACTCAATTTCAGATAGGTGAAAAGTGGGGGCCTGGGTGGCTCAGTCGGTTGAGCATCCAGCTTCGGCTCAGGTCATGATCTCATGGTGTGTGTTTGAGCCCCGCTTCGAGCTCTGTGCTGACAGCTCTGAGCGTGGAGCCTGCTTTGGATTCTGTGTCTCCCTCTCTCTTTCTGCCCCTCCACCACTCATGCTCTCTCTCTGTCTCTGAAAAATGAATACACCTTAAAAAGAAAATAGGTGAAAAGTTCCTATAGTAGATGTCACCACTGCATTCTTGTACAACTCTTACTGGTTCCCACATAAGGGAGAGGACATCAGGGCTATTTCCTTAATTGTAGGTAACATCTGCCCTTCCTAGAGAAGCAATAGTTGAGACTTGATTTCACCTGAAAAGTTCTTCCCCAAATGTTTAGACAAGGATGGGGTTTGGCTGTTCTAGTTCTACTGTCTGAGACCCAGGTACTTATCCTCTCTAACTGTAGCATGGACGAGAATCTAGAAAGCTGGCTCACCCCCAGGTATTATACACTTGAAACGTCCCCCCTTTTATTTTCGTAGCCCACACAAAAAAAGTTGTGTTTATTACTTTTGAAGCCCAAATCTGTATATATGTTAAAACAATTGATTTTTCCGTTAGACCGAGACCTGAACCGTTTATTTTATACATGTAAAAATAACTGAGAGGAACTCCAGTTAGATGGGTGATGGGTAGCTCACTTATGAATTCTTGTTCTCCCCATTTTGGTGTTAACCTCCCTCTCCTCATAGTAAACCACTGTGAGAGGTCTAGATAGTGCTCAGCAGGTCAGCCCACAGCAGCTATGCTTAAATGTTCCAAAATTCAGTGAATTTCAAAGTTCAAGGAGAAAAGGGACTATGTTGAATAAATACCAAACGAGTGATTTAAAAACAAAGGCTATATAGCAGATAGAGCATTGTGTTAGAACCAGATGTGTTCAGAAGGACCACAAGAAATCACATCTATTTTAACTTCCTATCACGATGATCTCATCCGAGGACACTCTCCCACTTGAAACTCCTCTCCAAGGTGAACCATATCTCATTGTATTTCCTCAGAAGCGCACTACAATGTCAAAGTTCCAATCCTTCTTATATGTTCTTCTCTATCTAGATCTGGTATACTCAGAGGGTGCCTACGCTCTATCACACTTTGAAAATATTCCAACCCCCACTTCCTGCAGTAAGCCTCATTTTCAAATACCCTTCCCAGTCTGGACTAGAAGTTCCTCAGAAGAAGTTCACTGTCACAGCACAACCCAAGGGAACGTACATGCAATGATGAAAACGTTCTGTATCTGTACTGTCACACAGACAGCCACTACCTACATACGCTATTGAGCAGTTAAATGTGGCTGGAGTGACCAAAGAGATCTTGAATTTGATTGAATTTTAATTAATGGAAATTTAAATTTTTTTTTAACATTTATTTATTTATTTTTTGAGACAGAGAGAGACAGAGCATGAATGGGGGAGGGGCAGAGAGAAAGGGAGACACAGAATCGGAAGCAGGCTCCAGGCTCTGAGCCATCAGCCCAGAGCCTGACGCGGGGCTCGAACTCACGGACCGCGAGATCGTAACCTGAGCCGAAGTCGGACGCTCAACCGACTGAGCCACCCAGGCGCCCCTTAATTAATGGAAATTTAAATGAGCATTTGTGGCTAATGGCCAACATTGGGAAGCCCAGCTTTAAAACCACTCTTCTCAAACCTGAATAAGCGTACCATCCACTTGAAGATCCTTTTAAAAATGCCCTAGCAATTCAGGAGACTTGGCGTGGGGCCTGAAAGTCTGTGTGTCTTAAGCTCCCAGGTGATGTTCATGTTGCTGAGATACAGCTGGTCCACCCATTGCTGCCAGGCAGAAACTAGTATTCTGAGCTGATGTCTGACTCCTCACCGTTTCCTTTTCTCTTCCCTCTCCTAAGCTTTCAGTTCTTTGAAAGAACGTGTAGGATGGTCTTTGCAGACCTGGTATTTATACACCGATCTTGGCATGTAAGTTCTTGAACGAAGAAATTAGTGATTCTTCTTTGGTGCCTGGGACATCACTGTGTGTTAAGTCTGCAGGTAGCAGTAACTGAGCTATATTTCAAATAGTGTCTGACTAAGGGAAATGAATAATCTTCTGACTGCCTATATCGTAAGTACCAGCAGAGAAGGAATTTTTTTTTAATTACCTTTTATAGTACGTAGAAGTCAGGTTCTTAATGTGAATGTATGGAAGATGCGTAACTGTTGGAGTTTGTCTATTAAGCATATCAGTGCGTCATCTGTGTGACGCCTTAATTCACTAACCTTAACTCACTGGACGAGTTTCAGAGTTTCTTAGCGTTATTTTTATTAATCCTGTTAATTGGCAAACTTTTACTCAGCATGATGTATCTGCAATGTTTTACTGACATAGATCTGTGGTAGGTGGCAAGATCCTAAGACCAGAATTAGAAGACCTCAGTTCTATCCGGTAAAATACCACTTAGGAGAACAGGGTTAGCTCTCCAAGCCTGGGATTCTTCATCTTTACAATGCAAATAGTGCTTTATAAATCTGGAATCAGAATAGAAATTCAATTCACATTTGCTCCCCTTCCTAGAGTTCCTTATCAAGAATGCTGAAAATCAGGTAAACGTATATGTTCTGCCAGAGGGGAATGATTGTTCCATGATCCACCAAATTTAAATAAATGCTGCTAAAATTGTAAGAAGTCATTATTTTACTTTTAAAAGAAACTTCGCATCTAAAAGCTAATTTTAATTGTTTACAAGTTGTAATTTACAACTACAAATTACAATTACAAATTACAAATTGTAATTTACAAATTACAATTACAAATAACAATGCCTCGCTTTCATAGGCACCTGTAGGGTCACCGCCTCCTTTCTATAAATGGTACAAGGTTACGAGACTTCTCCAATGCCGATTGTCTGAGACCCCCCTCCCCCACCCCCCCACCCCCCCACCCCCCCGCAGGCACAGGACTAGCCACACGAAGCGACAGCTCTGACCCGCGCGAGGATACGAACGCCAGACCAGCCCACCCCCCCCTCCCGGCGCCCCGCCCCCGCGCTCCGCGCCCCGCCCCCTCAGCCGCGGCCCGCAAGGCGGAAGTGGGAAGAGGCGGGGCACAGACTCGTTCCCGCCCGCGCCGTTCCGGTTTCCTAAAAGGTCCGCGACCGTGGTATATAAAGGGCTGCAGCCGCCGGTAAGGTACCACACTGTGCGACGATTCGCTACTGCAGTTATGTCAGGTCGCGGCAAGGGCGGGAAGGGCCTAGGCAAGGGGGGCGCCAAGCGCCACCGCAAGGTGCTGCGCGACAACATCCAGGGCATCACCAAGCCCGCCATCCGGCGGCTGGCCCGGCGCGGCGGCGTCAAGCGCATCTCCGGGCTCATCTACGAGGAGACCCGCGGGGTGCTCAAGGTGTTCCTGGAGAACGTGATCCGGGACGCCGTCACCTACACGGAACACGCCAAGCGCAAGACGGTCACGGCCATGGACGTGGTGTACGCGCTCAAGCGCCAGGGCCGCACCCTCTACGGCTTCGGGGGCTAAACTGCGCACCTGCAGCCTCCGCGTAATCCCAAAAGGTCCTTCTCAGGGCCACCCACTCGGTCACAGGAAGAGCTGTTAACCGAGGAAGGTTTGTGCGTGTTCCCTTTAATTCTGATTGCAGGCGGGCAGCCACGTGACATGGCCGCGGTCATGTGCGCGGAGCCAGGGGAGGGAAGTCTCAGCTGGGAGAATGCTGCCTCCAGTGCGTATGTTCTGGCGGCTTTATGGCGCGGGCTTTCTCGCCAGCGACTGCACTCTTCAACATTTTCCTGTCCGGCAGGCAGCTGGCCTTGAGGCCACGCCGGACCTGCCGTGCTACCGGTTTTCTGACACGGAGTTCGTATTTGTCCTCATTGTTAACAGGGCCCACAAATACCACCAGTAAGTTTTGATTGGACAAGTTTGCTAGGTGCATATCCTAATCTGACAGTGATGGCGCAAATTAAGTCTCCATATTCCTCTACTGGCTCCTTCCCATCTCTATACCTCTATGTCTATGTCTATCTCTATATCTATATATCTCTATCTATATCTATAATTCAGTATCAACTTAACCCATACCTCTCATTCACTACGTCCTTAACATTTTATTAAATCTCCAAGTAATCTTGAGTAGGTCCACGTCTCAGTCACTCTTCATGATTATGTGACTTCACCACTCACTAAAAATACCCTTGCCGAGCGCCTGGGTGGCTCAGGCAGTTAAGCGGTTAAGCGTCAGACTAACTCAAGTCATGATCTCATGATTCGTGCGGGTTCGAGCCCACATGGGGTTCTGCGCTGACAGCGCAGGGCCTGCCTGGGATTCTCGTTTTCTCTTTCTCTGCCCCCCCCCCCCGCACTTGCGCGCATTCTATCTCCCCAAAAATAAAGTAAACTTAGAAAAAAAATACCCTTGCCATGGTTACCAGTGACCTGCTAATTGCCAGATCCAAAATCACACAAAAAATGTCATCCCTGCTACAGCTGATCCTGTTGCATCACTCCTCCCTCCACAATCTCCCAAGTTTCTGTGGTAGTTTTCTTCCTGACCCAGATCCTGTGTTCTCCGTGATACTTCGGTTTGTTTTCTGGGCCCGATTCCTCTGCTTGTGATTCTTTCCAATGAACAAATGGGTGTTCTCTTCACATCAGTCCAGAGATCCTCCTTGAGCCATCTCTTCCCGACTGTTCCATCGATGCTGAGACATCCAGGCACCCAGAAAAGAACCGAGTTATCAGCTGAAAAGTAGCAGAATAGGCCACCCCAAAATATGGCACTTAGGCATGAGGATTATTTGAGCTAAAGGCACTTGGAAAACAGCAGATGCGAGAATGGGGCTCTGACCTTCCCATTTCTCTCTGAAAGCAGAGAATTATCCCGTGTGAAAGGTGTCACCCCTATATCAGCAAGAGAAGAACGCTCATCACCAGAAATAAGGAGTCAGGGCTGAGAGAAATCTATACAAACAGACCTTGTTAAAATAACCCCTTAACCCTCCTCTCCTATTTTTGTTTTTATTTCATGACCACTCATCTTTATTCAACCTAATCTTTGTTACAACCTAAGTATGTAAGCACTTAGGCCTAACCACTTTTTGGGTCTTCATTTTCCTGTAAAGACCCCAGTGGACACATAAAAACACTAAATAACATTTGTATGCTTTCTCCTGTTAATCTGTTTCATGTCAGTTTCATCCTCTGGCCCAGCCAAAGACCTTGGAAGGGTAGGGGGAAGTTATGCCTCTTCTACACAGCCTTCCAATCCTATTCTCAGTGCCTTTGTATGACCGCAGGGTCCTGACACTTGTCCGCCTGCGTCCTTCCCAGCTACAATCCCTCTGCCTCGCCGCAGGGACCTGAGTGACTACACATTTCATGATGCCATCTGGACAAGACTACAAAAAATAAAAAGCCTTCACTGGTTCTCCTAACATCTGCAGAATAAAATCCAAGTCTTGTGCTTTACCTGGTCCCGGCTCACCTGCACAGGCCATCTCCAGACCCCTTCCCCCACCCCCCACGGACTTCTCTAGCTGAGAATACGGAACAACTCATCCTACTTGGAACTTTCTTTTCATCAGCCGTCTCCTTTACATATACGTCTTCATCCATAAAGAACCTTCGGCTCTTTTTGGAGGTTTCCAGGATCTTTTTCCTGAACCGCTCACTCGTAGGTTCGTTGCGAGGGCCCTGTACATAAGGCTAAGGAAACACACAGCCTAACAAGGAAAACAGACAGAAGCTGAGCCTGTGTATCAGAGATGCACAAAAGAGCACTCAGCGGGAGGTAACTCAAAGCGGAAGTCAGAGTTTGGGGGTGTATGTACCTAATTTAGTAGGGGACAGGGAGGCAAGAAGGGCTCTTATGGAAAAGCAAATGACTTTTTGAAAGATACATGGACCCTAAAAGAATAGATGGCAGGTGTGATAGTCTCTGACAAAGTCTGTCTGGGTGTGGTACCAATTTCTCCTTTCCAACAAGACACTAGAGTTGCTTCTGAGGAGCGGACTGATTTTGGACAACCGAGTTATTTTGATAGGATCTGTGCCAAGGTCCAGCCCCAGCAGGCCCAGGGGTTCCTGAAGGATGAACGGCATCGGCGAAAAAAATTAAAAATAAAAAAATAAATGGACACAGACAACAACAGCGTGTTAGACTGGCTGCTTTATTGCAGCAAGGGTGGCATTATATGTGTTAGCAAATTCCTTGTAGCCACGTTATCGATGTTTCTAGGCATTAACTAATTCTAAAAATGTTCCTTTGTGTGATCACCCATAAAGGAACAACATAGTTATTTTCTTGTAACGTTCCCTCCTGCCCTTTCAAGGTCATCTAGCTCTCCACACCTCAAGTGGAACTTTTACAGGGATAAGACTTTTTAATTGTTTCTTTGAACCATTTGCACTACAAGGAACAAAGGTATTCCCTTTGGTCTGGGGTGCCGGGAGGGAGCCAAGAGGGCCCTGGGAACCCACCCCTCATGTGCTCCCAGAGGGACAATGTATGCCTAGGAACTAATGAACCATTCTGTACCTTAACCCACCAGGTCCAGTTATCATCTGGAATGCCTCCTGGGGGCCAAGCGGGCCTAGGGGTTGGAGTAACTTGTATCCATAGATAACGTTTCTTTTTTGCCGGAGTGGGGATTTCGAACCCATTTGTCCCCTCCTTGGCTGGGAAATATATGGGCCCATCCTTCCTTTAGGTAGAGAAGTCTTTATAGGGTGTGGCAAGGGCTGGATGTGGGGCCGCACAATTTCCCTGCGGAATCTTATTTCTTTCCCCAATGGTTCTTTTCCCAGGGGGCCTGGTGTGGGCAATTCCCCAACCGACAATTCCCCAGGTACTTTCATTGGTAGGGGGGCTGCCCCTACCAACGCTAAGGCCAAATTACATAAAAGCGGGAGTACAAGAAGCTTCACTTGTACTTGTGGGCCACCCTGCAGTCCTCATCCGTCCGCCGCCCGGGCCCTGCCATCAGGCTGGTTCGATAGCTCGGCTTCCAGCAGATCTGCTTTCAGGCAAAGAGAGATTTCAGGAACCCAAATGCTTTCAACACAAAATTCATCCTTATGCTTTGTATACGCGCTTCTATAAAGCAGCATATTTTCGGGGGACATATCCGGATCCCTTCACCCCTTTCAAGAGAACTTCACCTGATTCTCCCAAGCCAAAAACACACCCCTCCACACAAGTACCCAACACAACTTCAGAGTCCCCTCTCCAACTTGGGTGCTACTACACCCTTAAACAGTTGTTGGTGATGACTAATACGTTTTCCCCTCGAGATTTCTGGAAGGCTTGGACAATATCTTCATCTTAACATTCTCAGGACCCAGATAAATTATTAGCACATGTTATTCACTTAGTAAATATCTGTGCAATGACTACATGATTCAGTGAAATGAATAAGCTATCAAAGGCCACAAATAAACTTTTATACGAATTGCTCCCTTTAAATAATATTATCTGCCCCCCTAGAACTTTTTCCTCTTACCATTTTCCTTTACACAAATATCGGGCTTGTGAGTGCCAATCACCACAGCAGCCTTTTTATTTATTTATTTATTTATTTATTTATTTATTTATTTTAATGTTTACTTTTGAGAGAGAGAAAGACAGAGCGAGAGTAGGGGAGGGACAGAGAGAGGGAGACACAGAATACAAAGCAGGTTCCAGGCTCCGAGCTGTCAGCGCAGAGCCTGATGCGGGGCTCGAACCCACGAACTGTGAGATCATGACCCAAGCTGAAGTCGGATGCTCAGCCAACTGAGCCCCCCAGGCGCCCCCCACCACTGCAGACTTTTAAGATGCAGATTGCAAGCCCTTAATTTGTAATGAAAATAATTTGATGGGTCCCAACCCTAACCCAAAATTTTCTCACAGAAATGCTACTTTCATAAGCTTATGCGTATTGAAAGCGAGCCAGTTTTTCATCACTATTTACTGGGATAGCAATTTTTGCTATAGAATTCCTAAACTTTATGTTGCCAGCATGTGTTTATATAAGAGAAAGAAAATAAAAGAGGTATTAGCAGCAGCCTTTTGGGGGGGGGGGGAGCTCCACATTTGGTTTCTTTTCTTTTTTTTCTTTTTTTTTTTTTTTGGTAATCTTTATTTTTCAGAGAGAGAGAGAAAAAAGAGAGAGCGGGGGAGGGGCAGAGAGCGAAGGAGGCACAGAATCCAAAGCAAGCTCCAGGCTCCGAGCTGTCAGCACAGAGCCTATCATGGGGCTTGAACCCACAAACCACAAGATCATGACCTGAACCAAAGTGGAGGCTTAACCAGCTGAGCCATTCCGGCTCATGTTTCCTTTCTTACGTGTCATGCCAAAAAAAAAACAAAACAAAAAAAAAAAAAAAACGGTTTTTCAGTTCTGTAGCTAGGGTTACATAGGGTTACACTTACCTACAATGTAGATTTCCTAAAAGTGTATGGTATTATATTTTTAGCAGATTCACTTATACAGTGTGAAAAATAGCTATGGCAACAGATCTTTTATGAAAATACTTAATCACCCAAATTAATCCAAATTATTTTGAGTGAAAGTGGTATGTTTATTCAGAATTATTGGCTGCACTTCTGAATCTAAGATTAAAATTTGGATTTACCTCTATCCATTGATGTAGACTTAAAAAAAAAAAAAAAGCAGGGGTGCCCGGGTGGCTCAGTTGGTTAAGCATCCGACTTCAGCTCAGGTCATGATCTCATGGCTTGTGAGTTCAAGCCCCGCGTCTGTGCTGACAGCTCAGAGCCTGGACCCTCTTCAGATTCTGTGTCTCTCTCTCTCTCTCTCTCTCTGCCCCTCCCCTGCTCACATTCTGTCTCACAAAAGTTAAAAAAAAAAAAATTAAAAAAAATTTTTTTAAAAAGCAAGGAAATGTATAGAAAATATCAACCATCTTGTGTAAAAAATGAAAATATCACCCCATAAAATTTTAGTTTCAAGTACATGTGTTTCGGTTTGTTTTGTTTTGTTTTTACCGTGGAACCTGGAGTGAAAATATTTGCAAACCACTGGTCCATTGATTTCCTTTATAGATGCATTCAGCTCCCAGCTTAGAACTTGGCCTCACTTACCGAGGCTTCCGAAGGGCAATGCTCAGGCTCCCTCGCAGCCACAATGGAGATATATGTGGCCAGGCTCCACCAGTCGGTCTCACCTTCGAAAGACTTCTCTTCGAAATGGAAGCACGAGACAGCAGAGACTGTTCAGTGAAATGACTGAGTCAGTGAAATGAATAAGCTATCAAAGGCTGCCAATAAACTTTTATACGAAAACTATAAAAACTTTCAAAAATGAGTAAACATAAAAAAAAAATATATGTTTTATACCCGGAAGTGTCTTCAGGCCTGGTCCCACAGCCCTCCCTGGAACGCAGTCTATCCCCTTACCCTCGCCCTTCATGTGTGATCAACCAGAGTCAGCCTTTCTGGTTCCTAACTTTGAATTTAAAAAAAAAAAAAAAAAAGTGTTAAATGGTTTTAAATACTTTCTGGTAGAGTTTGTGTATTTTAGGTACTTAAAGTTGTTTCACAACAGTGATGTGTAGGAGAGGTAAACTTAACAGGAGAAAAACAAATTTTCTTTTACCTGTGCACGGGAACCTTCACAGGAAAACGAAGACCCAAAAACGTGGCTAGGCGTGTGTATTTACACACTAGGTTGGAAAAGTTGCTCAAATGCTTTAGGGAGGCTGAAGAAAGATAAGGGGTATTTTAACAAGGTCTGGTTTTACAGATTTCTCTCCATCTCAGGTCCCGTCTCCGATAAGAATATTCTTTCCTCCTGGGACAGGGAATTTTATCTCCTGCTTTCGGGAAGAAAAAGGAAGGTCAGAGCACCCTTCTTGCCTCTGCTGTTTTTCAAGTGCCTCAGCTGAAAAGAATCAATATGTTGATCAAGTCAAATTGATTTCATTTTCTTTTTTATTTTTTTTTTTAACATTTATTTACTTTTGAGACAGAGAGAGAGAGAGCATGAACAGGGGAGGGTCAGAGAAAGAGGGAGACACAGAATCTGAAACAGGCTCCAGGCTCTGAGCTGTCAGCACAGAGCCCGACGCGGGGCTCGAACCCACAGACTGGGGGTCATGAGCTGAGCTGAAGTCAGCCGCTTAACCGACCGAGTCACCCAGGCACCCCTTGATTTCACTTCAATATCGAAGCAGCATATATCGAGATGGCATGCTCTGAACCCCCACAGAGGCAAAAAGGCTTTCGTCCTTGTGGTCATGGCTGACAGAATACTACCCAGCCCAGCCCACCCATGAGGATGGGTCCAGATCCCCAGAGCCTGTGAATATGTTACCTGACTGAAAAGGACTTTGCAGATGGAATTAAATGGAGGGTTTGCGGTGGGGCGCCTGGGTGGCTCGACTGGTTAAGAGTCCAACTCTTGGGGCGCCTGGGTGGCTCAGTCGGTTGAGCGTCTGACTTCGACTCAGGTCATGATCTCGCGGTTCATGAGTTCGAGCCCTGCGTCGGAATCTGTGCTGGCAGCTCGGAGCCTGGAGCCTGCTTCGGATTCCGTGTTCCCCTCTCTCTCTGCCCCACCCCTGCTTGTGCTCTGTCTCTCTCTGTCTTTCAAAAATGAATAAACATTAAAAAAAATTAAAGAAGAGTCCAATTCTTGATTTTGGCTCAGGTCATGATCGCATGGTTCGTGAGTTCCAGTCCCATGTTGAGTTCTGTGCTGACAATGTGGAGCCCGCTTGGGATTCTCCCTCTCTCTCTCTCTCTCTCTCTCTCTCTCTGCCCCTCCCCAACTTGCTCTTTCTCAAAAATAAATAAACATTTCAATGGAGTGTCTGGAGATTAGGAGATGATTCCAGATTACACAAGGGAGCCCGGTGCAACCACAGGATTGTTGTGAAAGGAGGTATGAGAGTCACAGAAGTGGCCTTGGAAGCAAAGACTGGAGCCATGTGCTTGGCAGACAAAGGAAGGGGCTACCAGCCAAGGAATGTGGGTGACCTCTAGAAGCTGAAACAGGCAAGCCAAAGAATTCCCCTCTAAACCTTCACAAAGGAATGCGGTCTTACCAACACCTCCATTGTAACTCCTCAGACCCATTTTGAGTTCTGACTTCCAGAAGTGTAAGCTAACAAATTTCGGGGTGTTTTTTAAGCAACTGAGATTGTGTTAATTCGATAGAGCAGCCACAGGAAACAAATACAAGACTAATAAAACCTAACTGAAGTAGCCTTAACCTTCCTTTGTCACACTGTGAAAATTTGACTGAGATTTTACCTGGGAACTTAAACTACATTTGCCATAGTAGAACGTAGTTTCCAGAGTAAAAGGAGTAATTATTTTATCTCTAAGATGCTCAGTTTGGATTCATAATCAAATCAATACTTAATCTCTTTCTATGTGACAAGTGATAAGATGGACTCAGCTACCAGATGGTCAAGATCATCGAAGCATAATGGTTAAAACAATGTAGTGGTAAAATTCCAGGCACGATGACCACCGGAACATAACAGAGAGCCCAGAAACCCTCACACTCAGGAGCACTTAGATGGGGCAGAGGTGGCATAAGAGACCTGCAAGGAGGGGTGCCTGAGGGGCTCCGTCGGTGAAGCGTCCGACCTCGGCTCAGGTCATGATCTCACAGTTCGTGAGTTCGAGCCCCACGTCAGGCTCTGTGCTGACAACTCCAAGCCTGGAGCCTGCTTCGGATTCCATATCTCCCTCTCTCTCTGCCCCTCCCCTGCTCATGTCCTGTCTCTCTCTCTCTCTCTCTCTCTCTCTCTCAAAAAAAATAAATAAAAACATTTAAAAAAAAATTTTTAAAGAGACCTGCAGGGAAAATATGATGCTGTCTGTAAATGATGCTTGGAAAGCTGGGTAGCCACATGGAAAACAAATGAAATTAAAGCTCCCCCACCCCAAGGATTAAAAACGGAAATGTGAAAAACAAAACATAAACTCTTAGAAAACAGCATAAGTAAATATCATCATGACCTGGGATTAGAGAGGACATTTTTAAAATAAGACAGAAAAAAGAAAAGACGTAAAGTAACAAATGGGTACGTGCAACTGTACCCATCTTAAAAGCAAGGAGTTCGGTTTATAAAGGCGACTACGTAAAAAGCAAAACTACGAGTCACAGAACTGAAAATGATATGAATCTAAAATCGACCAAGTGCTAGGATCCAGAATACATTAATCCACATTTATCTAGTTAATTTAATTAATCAATATTTATTCAAATCGATAACAAAAATGGGAAAACGATCTAGAGATTGGACAAAGGCCTTGATCAGAAACTTCACAAATGAGAAAAGCCAACTGACAAGCTGGTCAGATCACACAGATCATCCCTACGTGACCGCACGTCTTCCAACTCAGGGGTCTCTTCTGTCGCCCTGCTGTGAGGGCAGCCCAACCAGAATGAAATACCTATCTGTGGGTTGCCCTATTTCCCTTTGAAGCCACAGGTCCCTGTGCCTTTAGCTCAGGGTGGCCTATAAATCTCAACTGACGGGACACCTGGGTGCCTCAGTCGGTTGAGCATCTGACTCTTGATCTTGGGTGGGGTCACAGTTCGTGAGTTCGAGTACCACATCAGGCTCTGTGCTGAGGGCAAAGCCTGCTTGGGATTCTCTCTCTCAAGATAAATGAATAAGTACTTGAATGAATGAATGCATGAAAGCATGAATAAATAAATAAATAAATAAATAAATAAATAAATCAATCTATCTCAACTGACAGACTTACCCCTGGGTCTCATATTCTGATGGGGCTCCCACACATACATAATTAAGTTTATTTTTCTCCTGTCAATTTGTTTCTGTAGCAATTTACAGCCAAAGAACCTCCAAGTGTAGAGGAAAATGGGTTCCTCCCCAGTAGCTTTTTCCACTAAGCCTTAAGCCCTTGAGATCCATGCAAGCTGTTGTCTGGATCACTAACCTCCCTTTTTATCACCCAGCAGGAATCCATGTGTGGGTGTATGAAAACATTTCACATCCACCCATTGAAAGATACAAATGTATCACTGTGTATTCGAATTTAGGGCTATTGCAAATAAAGCTGTTATGAACTTCCATGTACCAGGTTGTTTTGCCCCCGCCCCTGGCAGTTTTGTGTTATTCTGTATTTCCTGCAGCCCACCTTAAAATGACATTTTTTACGACACAAAAGTGCTGCTGTGCTATCTGGGAGCCTAATAACCTTTTGAGTAGTCACAAAGGAATCCCACGGTGTTGCTATTATCATTTGCCAGGTTGCTTCAAGGTTCAAAAGTATTGCACTGACTGAACCATAGTTCCCGTTGTTTCTGAAATCTGACTTCTGGGTTCTGTAGCCGAGGATTTACCCCACCAAGAGTCTCCAGTGTTTGCTGAATAAATGCTGGTATCCCCATCCTGTGGCTCCGGCCATGGGATGTGTGTTTCCACTGACACGCAGAGCTGTTCGCTTGGTTCCTGAAAAACCTCCAGCCTTTCCTAAACCTCACAGCTGGATAAACCCTGGGATGAGGCTAAGAGTTCCCCATTACCAATGTCCCTAAGACCTGACTGCGCGTACAAATCCTGCACGGCGCTGGGGATTGTCATAGGACTCAGAATTTGAGCAAAGTTGGGAGCTGTTGCCTCCTTGGTTCTTTGAGGATTAACAGATTATTCACCACCACCTGTGAAAGCTCTGAGTCCTGCCTTAGACTACATGGTTCTCGTACGGGGTGTAGACACATTCTGCACAACCTCGACTTTTCAGTGAGGAGCTGCAACAAGCCGATTTCCGGGGGGGGGGGGGGGGGGGGGGGGGGGGGGCGCGGGGGGGTGGCGCTGAACATACTTAGCTCTCACTCCAGGGTTGGTGCACTGGCGCCCCGCGCAGCTCTACAGACAGGCTGCTTGCCCACACCGCGGCTAGTGCTGCTGCATGGTGAATTCTGGAACTGCTGTGGAACCCAGGTTTGGGGTACCGGTACCCGACCTCCATTTCCAGCACAGAAAGGATGACGGTCTTTACTGGAGGATGTATTGCTCAGTAAAGAAATAAACGCATTGCCACCTCACTGCTCCCACCCACGACTCAGCACGCCTTCATGAACATCAGGGTGCGCATGCCCTATCAAACGCAGGAACCCAGTTCGCTTCCTGTCATTTGAGAATGAAATGTGAAAACCCACGCCTGGGTTCCGGGTAGGTTGCGGTCTTGATATGCCTAACTGCATCAACTGCTGCCCTTTAAGAGTGGCCCCCAGCCAGCTGCTCTGTACATTTCCCAAATCCTGACCGGTCAATTTCGGGATTGGACGTAAATTGCCGCTACTACTTCGTAGACCGGGTAAATACACCAGCCCAGGGCGGCCGTATGAACCCCTCACTACACTCCACATTGTCGAAGGCAGGAAGGAAAAGCCAAGACCTGTCAAACACCCTCCGCTGGAGGATGCAGTGCCAAGAGGCCTCAAAGGGCGCACTCGGCCCAATCAAGGTAAGGATCCCGAAGTTTCTCGTGTTCAGGTGGAGGCCAGAGTAGGAAGCTGGGGAGTCAGCCCCCGCGACAGGTACCAATGCTACTGAAATCTCGGCAAATGCCGCCGCCCCTAGAGGCACTCCCACATGGCCTGGGGGGGGGGGGGGGGGGAAGAGATGGGAGAGGAAGTACTGCGCGGACACTACTGCCCAGGATACAGCTCTTTAAATTGAAACGAGAGGTGGCTCTGAAAAGAGCCTTTGGGTTTAAGGTCGGCGATCCTTCGTTAAGAATTTAGGCCCGCTCCCCGCGGATGCGGCGCGCCAGCTGGATGTCCTTGGGCATGATGGTGACGCGCTTGGCGTGGATGGCGCACAGGTTGGTGTCCTCGAAGAGCCCCACCAGGTAGGCCTCGCACGCCTCCTGCAGCGCCATCACGGCCGAGCTCTGGAAGCGCAGGTCGGTCTTGAAGTCCTGCGCGATCTCGCGCACCAGCCGCTGGAACGGCAGCTTGCGGATCAGCAGCTCGGTGGACTTCTGGTAGCGGCGGATCTCGCGCAGGGCCACCGTGCCGGGCCGGTAGCGGTGCGGCTTCTTGACGCCGCCGGTGGCCGGCGCGCTCTTGCGGGCCGCCTTGGTGGCCAGCTGCTTGCGCGGGGCCTTGCCGCCCGTCGACTTGCGCGCCGTCTGCTTCGTGCGAGCCATAACGGGAAAATGCACACCAGACGCCCAACTGAAAGTCCATTTGCGCTGGCTCTTATTTATAAAGGCAACGTCCTCCTGATTGGTCCGAATCTTCAAATTCCGCGCCGTGAATTGAGTAACCTGATGGGCCTTCTGATTGGCTACCAGGACTCACTTTAGAAAATCTCCTAATCCTGAAATGTACTTATCTTCTCAGACTCCTCCGTCCTTTATTCAGGCTGTAGTTAATGTTTCACGGTACCTTAACTGGTTTTGTCTTAATCCTCTTGTCTGGAATTGAATTTGGGAAGAGACGAAAGTGAAACCTCTACAGTTCCTGAGCGGTTTCAAAAGCTGTCCGTCTGAACGTGATTGATCCAGTTCAGTATCGTCCTTTGTCATTTCTCAGTTTCTGAGCTTGAAGCCACGTTTTATATTAGCCGAGGAAGCGCCGTATCCCATAACTACCAACACACCAACAAACATTGGCATCACTTCCAGACACCCTGCTCCTAGGAAACATAAAAATCGCACCGCTGTTGAAATGTGACGCTCCTTCGCTTCGTGAAAAAGCCTAAATTTTGCCGACTTTGAGCAAACCAAACTAGTAATGCCATGGCATAATTTTCTTAAAATTTAAATACTTAATTGTTGTGTTCTCTTTATTGCATTTAGTAACCGGGTAACTGCAATTCGGCAGGAAGATGTCATAAATTTGTCAGGTTTTTGTCTCTTCGGGTCGGGATCTAGGAAGACACAAGACTTCATAAACAGGTATTACTGACAAGATATACTTTTGCAGTTTTGAAAAGGAAAACTCTCTGATGGTGGAGAAAAGGGCCTAGACTTGCTTTCACACAAACGACCAATCAGAAAGTAGATTTAAAATCACCTTATTTGCATAAGGTGTTTCTACTGGCACATTTGCTCCAATCAGGAGTTAAGATAGATTAAGCCGCTATTTGCATACGAGGCATATAAAAGTAGGCCAGCCTTACGCTCAGCTTTCAGTCTGTTAGACTTTTTTGCTACGTTTGTGCGCCATGCCTGAGCCAGCCAAGTCCGCCCCCGCCCCGAAGAAGGGCTCGAAGAAGGCCGTGACCAAGGCGCAGAAGAAGGACGGCAAGAAGCGCAAGCGCAGCCGCAAGGAGAGCTACTCGGTGTACGTGTACAAGGTGCTGAAGCAGGTGCACCCCGACACCGGCATCTCGTCCAAGGCCATGGGCATCATGAACTCGTTCGTGAACGACATCTTCGAGCGCATCGCGGGCGAGGCGTCGCGCCTGGCGCATTACAACAAGCGCTCGACCATCACGTCCCGGGAGATCCAGACGGCCGTGCGCCTGCTGCTGCCCGGGGAGCTGGCCAAGCACGCCGTGTCCGAGGGCACCAAGGCCGTCACCAAGTACACCAGCTCCAAGTAGACTCGCCAAGTAAGCGTCCTGTTACCCAACCCCAAAGGCTCTTTTCAGAGCCGCTCAACCTTTCACATAAAGAGCTTTAATCCTGGAGTGTTGGTAGTGTTAGGCAAGAGCCATGTGGCAGTTGAAATGCTTTTCTCGGTCTTTACTTTCCCATTCTAGTTTTCTCAGTAGTTTGTGTTCATGAAACAGATGGTATTAAGCAAGCCCTGAGCAGAAAAACTTGTTTCGAAAACAAGGCAGTGCTTGGCTGCTTAACTATTGAGAGTTTCAGAAATTGAAACTAACTTAGCAGATTTTTCGCCAGGGCTTGTACTGAGAAGTCTTGGGCTGTCCGGACGAGCCTGGACGAGTTCTACATATTGGCATCCTTTTGGCAAGCCTGTCTAGAAAGCACAATGTGCTTGGTGAGTCTGAGTCATTGTTCAGTGGGAAACAATAGGATGCTATACACCTGATGGCTTGAGAAACTAATTTCCTAGTAAATGGGGCTGGGAGGGAAGCCACTGAACTTAAAGGATAGATGTCTATTGAAGAATAACCCCAAACTTTAGTTGTTATTCTGCAAGTAATTGAGGCATTCCATGCTTCTTTGAAAAAGTGTAAACAGGATTTGTAAGAGGAAGGAGAAGGTAAAGAAGCGGCAGAGAACAGCCTGGAAACACCGCCTCGTGTTTTGCAGTGATGTCTGCCAGCCAGCACAGGAGCCAGGCCTGGGCAGTCTTCCCTTAAGAGGCTTGATAGGAATCCTCAACAGAATACACTGTCGCCTATCCATTTACAAAATACCTTGAGACTAACGTCATCAAGAGCCCTTCAGTTACTGTCCTCACTTTTGGTAAGTCCACCCTCCTAGGCATTTCTCTGTTGGATCAGGGAGTGTGGAACAGAGAGGGTGGTGGTTAGTGCACAGTGTTCTAGGATCACGGATCTGAGTGTGCCTAACTTTCTTCCCTAAATGACGTGTTGAGGGGAAGGACTGGGACTCTGAGTTTATTTGTTTATTTGTTGAGAGCCTCAGAAAGTGAGCTTCAGAGAGTGACAGATACTTGGGGAAGAGCTCAGTGAGCAGGATAGAAATAATCTTTGACCTCACAGGGCTCCAAGTCTAAAATGGACATTTAAATAGGAGTCTCACAGACTAACAGAAAGGGCAAACCTCTGTCTGAAGGTCACCTTAGCATTGCCAAAAGTCGAATGGATTTAATCTTGAGTAGGACAATGACAAGGGAAGAGGATGTGGCTAGAGGGAGAGAAGATTCGATGTGCAGAAAAAAAAACCACGCAGAGTTTGCATTTATGGACTAGAGTTAACAACAGGGGCTATATATTTATTTATGCTTCTCATCGGACCATGTCTCATTTTGGGTTCACAGGGATTGTGTAGAAGTTCAGTGCCTAACTAAAATGTAGGATCTTACTGAAATGCAGAAAGGAACGCTATCATAGATCTTGTCCGTTAATCTTCTTAATGACTGTTTTTTTTGTGTACACCCTTGGGAGTGAATGGTTAAAGTAGATAAAAGACGGTTTCTCTCTCATGAACAGGTATATAAATGTAAGCTCGGGCCTGGCATGGGGTCTCCCTAAGGAGCTCATCTCCCTTTGTGTAATGTGCGTTGGCTCTGTCATTGGAGAATATTCTCAAATATATTCTGCTATTGAATTCTGCTATGGAGGACCAACCCAAGACCAACAAACTGGATGGCTGCAACTCATAAGAAATGTTAAGTGGGTAATTCCTAAGTGAGAAACTTATGAGAAGTGTTATGTGGGTAAGCAAGAAATTGTATGAGATGGAGACAAAATTCAAAAGCTGTATTTGCTAAAAATCATAAATTTGTTGCCTGTCAGACATGGTGCACATAGAGAAAGTAAGCAGAGCTCGTGTGCTACACGGAGGTGGGAAGAGATGAAAGAGAGCGAGAAATGCCAGAATTTGTGCCACACCAAATATTTATGAGGTACTCAGTATTCAGTCTTATATTGACCACCACCCCTTGGTGACTTCCACTTTAGCCCCATTTGCCTTCTGCAGACAAACACCCTCGTCAAGGGCATGGCTGCTTGGGATGTCACGGGCAGCCAATACGGGAGGCTGTGTGCCCACAAATGGCCTGCCTGGTAGTATAATTGCAGACATGAATGGGGGGTTGGGGGGTGCCTGGGTGGCTCAGTTGGTTGGGCGTCCAACTTCAGCTCAGGTCATGATCTCACCGTTCATGAGTTCGAGCCCCGCATCAGACTCTGTGCTGGCAGCTCAGAGCCTGGAGCCTGCCTTGAGTTCTGCGTCTCCCTCTTCCTCTCCCCTGCTGGCACTCTCTCTCTCTCTCTCTCAAAAATGAATGGACATTAAAAACAATTTTTTTTTAAAGAAGACATGAGGGTAATTTCCTGCCTTTTTACTCTCGCTGTCATTCTTACACCTTGCAGCCCAAGAGGTCTGCTCCAGCTACAACTCTCTTGTTCACATTCTATCCTGAAGGAAGGAGGAACGGGCATCCCCACCATTTACTGAAATCCTGAGAATGGGGTAACCCGGCCTTCGCTAATATGCCCTTAGCCAAAAATACTCGATGGCCACACTAGCTACGAAAGAAGCCGGGGGAGTGGCATTACTACATAAGAGAGGAAAAGCCAATTTCAGGGAACAACTGTGTGGCTGTCCCTGCCACAGCTCTTACCTAAAGACAGAAGGTCTCCCTCTCTCTCTGCTCCTCCCCCGCTCACGCTCCATCTCTCTCTCTCTCCTTCAAAAATAAATAAAAACATTAAAAAAGAAAATTTTTAAAGACAGAGGGAGACTGATGAGTTCCTACCTCTTCAGGGGGACACTGGAGCTTCCTGGTACAACACAACTGAATTGTAAGTATTGGCAATAATTGCTTCAGCTGCAAAGAAAATAAAGTGGTACCAGTCTGGTTAGAATCAAATTTCCCCGTTGAGATGAACAGTGATCACCGCCACTGGGAAGCCGGGGCGAGCGGTGTGCGATCAGCACAGGCTTGGGAGATCAGGAAAACACCTGGGAAGGTAGAGGGAGGCCAACAAGGTCAGACTCAAAGCCCGTGAACAAGGTCAGGCTGAGTGTGGAGTCCAGCGACAGCCCACTGCTTCCATGTACATTCTGAGGGCCACCCATCTGGTATACAAGTTCCAGCCTTACCTGCCTCGGGCCTGACTTCTGCACTTTTACCTTGGTGGGTTTTCTCAACTCATTCCGAAGATACCACCATCGGGGTAACATTCGTTATGCACCGAACCTCCAGAAGATGCAGTCCTTGCCTTTTGTTCTCAAAAGCTCTGTTCTCTCATTTGGAACCTCAAACCTCTTACTTTTGATTTTAAGTACACTAGCACACAATTAAGACCCTTTCCTGAATCAGGCTGGCAGTCCTCCAAGTCCTCAGGCTTAACACTCTATACCTGCCCTTGCCTCTTGGTTCCCGAACCTCATTGTGCGCTCGGGAACCTGGAGTGATACTTTCTCAAAAAAATATTAAAAACACGTGAATCCATGCTGAGTTTCCCTGGGAACCCCAGCTTGAGAACACAGAGGACCCTGTCCTCTGGCTGCTTATCAGACCGTGACCCTGAATATGCTCCCAGCTTAGGACCTGTTCAGTCATCACTGTCCTCTTCTCTGTGGAATGATCTTCTCACAGATGCGTGCAGAACCACCTCCCTCCCAGGCTTCCTGCCTCTGCCTCGGTGGCACGTTAGTGGGGGAGTCCTCCCCACCCACCCTCTTTAAGACTACAACCCTCCACCACCCATCCCTGGCAGTCCTTAATCTTCTTGGCCTGTTTCTTCCACCCCTGAATCTCTTTACCCACCAGAATACTGTGTTTGTTTATTTTTGTTTAAAATGATCTATGCAGGCACCAAATTACACTTTTGAACTTATGACGTCATGGCTCTTTTACCACCTAGACAATTCCCCGAGACAGGGATTGTTAACATCTCTACCTGGCAAGTGACCTAAGGGAAACCCAGATGCCACCCAGAGCTTGGAGCAGGCCACCAGTGGGTGCAGATTCAACCAGAAACACTGCTGCTGATTGGCTCACCCGGTGAAATACAGCTGGGGGGGGGCTCACCACTGTTCCTGATACACGAACCTCTGACCTAGTCCCCGAAGACGTTCATGTCTGTAATCTTGAATTTGCAATTCAAACAAATGGAGTTTGTTACCTGAGCATACACATTTTGCCTGTGGCCATAAAACTAGCATGTCTGAAGTATCAGGATATGAATTGCATTTAACCTCTAACCTGCACAGGTTTGCTCTTTTCTCCTTAAGTACAAAATGCTAAAGGTCAGCTTCTACTTGCTAGACCTGGAGAGAAAGAAAAGTGCGCCCTAATTTTTGTCCTGGAGCACAACTGGGACTACCTAAGTATAAAACAGAACCTGCTTAACTGAGAAACAGACAGAAATTCCTATGTTCAACTGTTCCCAAGGCCTTGCATCTCAGAGCTAAAATCTCCAAGGCCCTACTTGATCTGGCTTTTTACCTCTCCGCCTTCACCTCCTCCTATTGTGCCCCGCCCATTCCATGCGGGGGGGGGGGGGGGGACACCTCACGACTCCCCTCCCCTCTCCTCTCCCCTCGCCCCCTTTCAAATCTATGCTGAAATTGTATCCTTGTCTTCATAGGTGCCTTATCTAAATTTGAACTCCCCATAACATTCCTTATTCGACCTTCATTTTTCTCCTTACCATCTACCACACTACCTCTGATATGCATCTGATTTGTTGTCTGTCCTTCCTGGACGTGTAAACTCCACGAAAGCTGAGAATTCTGTTTTGTTCTGCGAGCATATTCCCAACGCACAGAACAGCACCTAGCACATTGGAAACTCTCAACAACTATATGTGTGGAGTAGATAAATTTTTAAATTCCTCGGTGTTGAGAAATGTTTGTTGGAATCATCACGGATCATTTTGGGCTTTAAAATGGTAGACGTGTTTTTGTTTTTTTGTTTTTTTGTTTTACTTTTTTTATTTTTGAGACAGAGAGAGACAGAGCATGAACGGGGGAGGGTCAGAGAGAGAGGGAGACACAGAATCCGAAACAGGCTCCAGGCCCCGAGCTGTCAGCAAAACCCCGACGCGGGGCTCGAATTCTTGGACCCTGAGATCATGACCTGAGCTGAAGTCGGAAGCTCAACCGACTGAGACAACCAGGCGCCCCGGTAGACGTGTTTTTAAATATTGAGAGCGGAAATGATACGATTTTTTTTTACAATGATCAAGAGGTACAGATAAAACATATTTGGCTACTGTTGATGATGTTGAAGCTGGTGCAGGGTATACAGAGGTTATCAAACCATTATTTCTTCTTGCCTATATTCTGAAATGTCGCGTGATAAAAAAGTTCGAAAAATGAAAAGAATAGCTGTGGGGGAGAAGATAAATTGACAAAGGCCACGGAGAAAGACCAGGTGAATACCCAAACGGCACTTCGAGCCCAGTGTTGGCCCCGAAGTCCAGGATGTTCCTCTCTGTAGCATCCCTTAAAATCTGGTATTACCAGGACGCCTGGGTGGTTCAGTCGGTTGAGCCTCTGACTCTTGATCTGGGCTCAGGTCATGATCTCACGGTTCATGAGCTGAGGGCCCCTCCTTGGGGCCTGTACTGTCAGCACAGAGCCTGCTTGGAATTCTCCTCCCTTTTTCTCTGCCCCTTACCCCCTACCCCACTGGTGCTCGCTCTCTCACTCTCTGAAAATAAATAAACTTAAAAAAAAATTTTTTTTTTAATCTCGAATTGTCAGTTGCCCAAAGCAACCCTGTCTCTCATCATAGACTCACATTGGCCCTATCCTCAGAAATTCCTACAAAAGCCAGATACTATTTGATTCATTGCAGCGAGGTTAATAGTTGTCAACCAAGCCAGAATATATATATATATATATATATATATATATATATATATATATATATAGTCTCTGAAAGCAAGCTAGAAACCTGATTCTACAGATATAATTCCTTGCTAAACTGGGAGTCAGGAGTTAAACAGGAGCTAACCACAAGATTGGAATTTATGTAGCATCTGGTCTTGACCCCAACCTCCTGTTGGTAGCATCTGAGCTTTCATAATTACCATTGCCTAGAAGCAACCCATAGACTACAACTAAAATGGTCCTGACTGGACATCAGGCAAAGATATTTTTCACAAAACCTCTAATTGTCTGTAATGTGTAAGCAATATTGAGATCACTGCTGTTAAATCAAACTATTTTCCCAGGAACTTGCAATTGAGTTGGAGAACATTTAACTCTATGACATAAATAAGCATGCTGTTTGCAAATGATTATTCCTGGTGAGAGTTGACAGGTAGCTTTCTTGATGAGGCCAAAAATATCATTTTTAAAAATGGGCTTCTTAAACTGGTGTCAGTGACAAACACATAAGGTGAACTTGGTACAATGCAGCTTCTGACCAGGCCTGGGGGGATGGGGGGTGGGGGGCACGCGGTGATGAGAATCTTCATCCCTACAAATGATGCCCTTGCTGGTGGGCACACCCTTTACGCGTCAAAGACTGTAGAAACCACCAGGACTGTTATAGGCTCTGTGGCCAGTAAGCTCATTAGAAATCCTGAGTCTAATTCTTTTACAGTCAACGATCAGACTGTACTGTTCTAAGTTTTTACAAAAAAGCAAAAAAAAAAAAAAAACCTCACTTTACATAAGGATAGGAATTCGTCAAATTGAGGTTTCAAACACGAAAAAAACTAAACATGTCCACAGCTCCAGTTTTCCAACTGCAAATACCCAAACCGGTGGGAACTTTGTGTAAAACAGCAAACGTACAAGCACCAGCACCCAAGCTCACTTTTTGGGAGTAAAGATCCCCATTAACCAGTCACATATAAAATAGTGGATCATCCCACTGCCAGCCCAGAGCAGCCCTGACTTCCCGAACTCACATGCCCCTTCCCCGGAGCCAGAAGGTACTACCTTAGAACTTTCAACCACCTATCAACTCACTAAGCAGTTTAGGGAACCTCAAGGTGCAGAATACAGCGAGCGGTTTCTGAAGACAGCCGAATGCCACTCACCAGATCAACTTAAAGACAGAAGGCCAACAGGACAATCAAGTCTCGAACATTAAAACCCCAAGACGGCTACAACTGGACAAAGTTACAGCAACTTTACAGAAAAAGTGGGTGGCTCTTAGAAGAGCCTTTGAGTTGATCGAAATCAAGAGTGGGAAAGCTTTACGCCCGCTCCCCGCGGATGCGGCGCGCCAGCTGGATGTCCTTGGGCATGATGGTGACGCGCTTGGCGTGGATGGCGCACAGGTTGGTGTCCTCGAAGAGCCCCACCAGGTAGGCCTCGCACGCCTCCTGCAGCGCCATCACGGCCGAGCTCTGGAAGCGCAGGTCGGTCTTGAAGTCCTGCGCGATCTCGCGCACCAGCCGCTGGAACGGCAGCTTGCGGATCAGCAGCTCGGTGGACTTCTGGTAGCGGCGGATCTCGCGCAGGGCCACCGTGCCGGGCCGGTAGCGGTGCGGCTTCTTGACGCCGCCGGTGGCCGGCGCGCTCTTGCGGGCCGCCTTGGTGGCCAGCTGCTTGCGCGGGGCCTTGCCGCCCGTCGACTTGCGCGCCGTCTGCTTCGTGCGAGCCATTTCAGACAAAATGAAGAAGAAAGCCAAACTGACAAGCAAGACCAAAGGCGTTGCCCTTATATATACTCAGAAACATTCCGATTGGTCTCGCGTTTTTCAAAAGTCCCGCGCAATGAAACTATTGGCTAAAGAGTGAACGACCTGATTGGTGAATTAAAACGGACTCCGATTGGATAACTAATTCATCATTTCAATCCCCTGTAATCTTTGTCATAGCGATCCTAGGATTTAACACTAATATTCTGGCTCAATTCATCTCAAAACCAATTAAGAAATCACTTGGAGGTCGGGGAAAACTGCAAATTCTGATTGAGGAGACCTACGTAATGGGGCCTAACGTTCCCAGGACCACGCTTTCATCACAGATTTATGTATGTTTTGTTTCAGATGGTTATTTTTACTGAACTGACCCTTGAGTGGCCTAGACTGCCACTTGTGTCCACTCTGGGAAACCACAGGTAAAACGCCTCATCCCGGAGACGACGGGAGATCACCAGTGCCCAAGAAATGTTTATTGGACTTCCTTAAGGTGGCCAAATACTGCTTCTTTCAATTCAGAATTGAAACAGCTTGCTCTGATTTCCGATTCTGTAGTTTTGCTGCTTTTAAGTGTCTTAAGGGGCTCTAGGTTAACGTGCCCACCCGCCATTTTTCACAGGGTTCATTTATTAGACTATCCTCCTTACTTGTGGTTATTTAAGCGTTTTACTTGCGCACAACTTGGGAAACATGGGAGTCCAACCTATCCAGATGACCACTAACCCAATGCTGTACTTAAAACTGTTAAGCTTATTCAGAAGTCCCATTTCCCAGGATCCCAAAGTAACGTCAACAAAATAAATTGCAATGAATGAACTGTAACCAAAAGCTGCAACCGTTTAAATTTTACGCAATTATGTTGCCTCGATTTGAGTTACAAACTCTTTCATGTGAAAATGTGGACGGCTCTGAAAAGAGCCTTTGGGGTATAAAAGTTTAGCTTTAGTGCACACTGGGATTTAGATATTCACTTGCCCTTGGCCTTGTGGTGGCTCTCGGTCTTCTTGGGCAGCAGCACGGCCTGGATGTTGGGCAGGACGCCGCCCTGCGCGATGGTGACGCGGCCCAGCAGCTTGTTGAGCTCCTCGTCGTTGCGGATGGCCAGCTGCAGGTGGCGCGGGATGATGCGCGTCTTCTTGTTGTCGCGGGCCGCGTTGCCCGCCAGCTCCAGGATCTCGGCCGTCAGGTACTCCAGCACGGCCGCCAGGTACACCGGCGCGCCGGCCCCGACCCGCTCGGCGTAGTTGCCCTTGCGGAGCAGGCGGTGCACGCGCCCCACCGGGAACTGCAGCCCGGCCCGCGACGAGCGCGTCTTGGCCTTGGCGCGAGCCTTGCCACCCTGTTTTCCGCGTCCAGACATGACGGTACTGTGTCTACAAAGCCAGAAAAAAGAAAAAGACTGAGCCTACCTCGCAAGAAGCTAGACTATTATAGTCTGCAGAGGTTTGACAAAGCAGCCTATGCCGTTGCCCGAACACAAATTCTAGCCAATCAAAAAGCACGTCCAAAACAACAATGTTTCTAATTTACATAGAACGTTTATGGTAGAAAGGTCAAATTATTCATGATTGAACTATGGGGAAGAGCCAATGAGAGTTTAGGATAAAGAACAGCCTATCAGAAGCTAAGATACTGAGGAGTCCAATCAGAAATCGTAATTCTGCGATCCCTAATTTGCATACACACCAAATAAAAAAGAGGTCGCTTGCTCGTAGGCGTAGTTTCCTCGCGTTCGCCTGGAGGTGTTGTTGGGACGCAATGCCTGAGCCAGCGAAGTCCGCTCCCGCCCCGAAGAAGGGCTCGAAGAAGGCGGTGACCAAGGCGCAGAAGAAGGACGGCAAGAAGCGCAAGCGCAGCCGCAAGGAGAGCTACTCGGTGTACGTGTACAAGGTGCTGAAGCAGGTGCATCCCGACACCGGCATCTCGTCCAAGGCCATGGGCATCATGAACTCGTTCGTGAACGACATCTTCGAGCGCATCGCGGGCGAGGCGTCGCGCCTGGCGCATTACAACAAGCGCTCGACCATCACGTCCCGGGAGATCCAGACGGCCGTGCGCCTGCTGCTGCCCGGGGAGCTGGCCAAGCACGCCGTGTCCGAGGGCACCAAGGCCGTCACCAAGTACACCAGCTCCAAGTAAATTTGTTCACCGTCACAGCACCAACGATTTCAGGCTCTTTTAAGAGCCGCCCATATTCTCATTTAAAGAGCTGTAATCTTCCCAACTTCTGGAAACTGCAACTTGTTTTCGTCACGTTTAATTTGCTGAGAATTTTGTAAGCTCAATTTGGGAACCAAGTTTAACTTCTGGCGTGTGCGGACCATCAAGAAGCAAATGTGTAAGTAACTTGATTATGGTGCATTTGGCTTGCTTCTCCCGACAACTGCTGGAGATAGTGGACCTAGGGTTGCCCCCACCTCGAGAGGGTTTTTTTTTTTTTTTCCGCTTTTGGTTTCATTTTGTCCTCCCCGTTACCTTTGGGGGAATTCCCTTCAGGAAAACCTGGAGTCCTAGTTTCGAGTGGCCCTAAATGAAAACAAGTGTTAACCATTCTTGAGGAAAATGAAACCACTTTCTTGTAATTTGTTGCTGGCTTGTGAGTGGCTACAGCGGCACCTAATGGCGCGATGTGCCCTCTGCAGCTTGACTTTCTAGACTCTTAGCGGATCTGCTAGTCCTCCTCCACATCCTCCCGATTCCACTAATTCAGCGAACATTTTAACGTAGCTAAACATTGCCTCTTGGGAAGGATCAGGAACTCTATCCACTGGGGTTTTCTACCTGGCTTAACATACGAGGGTGAAAGACGCTACCTAAAACTGGGTAATAGGAGGTGGGGGGAGTCCCAGAGTTCTTCCGAAGCCTCCCTGTGTCCTGAATAGCCTTGTCCCCAGTTACTTCTTCATTCCCCAGGATTTTAGTTCAAGGAAGAGGAGTTCAAAGGAATTTACATTTCTGTGCTTGTCCTTCGCCTGATTTCAGCCTACAATCACCCGTGAAACGGAATCTTCCATTGTACAAGCGAATGTCCTGAGAATTGAGATTAAGCAGCCCTTTACATCAATAAATACTACATGGAATATATATCACGGATATGGAAGGTAAGAATCACCTGGCGCTGTGGTGCAGAGGGGAAAAGCATGAGCATTGGTGGTGTAAAACTGAGCTCAAAAATCTCATTTTCCACTTACTAGCTACATGTCTTTATCTACAAATGCCTACATGGTAAATTTCCGTGAGCATTAAATAAACGGCTCCGTTTTGTAATGGGGCTTGTGAAGGTTCTCTCGGCCCCACATGCAATTAAGGCATTCAATTCTAGCTCCCCAAAGCTAATTTTAAGTACATTTAGAAAATAACATTCATGAAAAGAAATACACCAGCAGAAATGGACACCATAAAGGGTGTCCAAAGATACAGTCCTGGCAGCCTGTTTCAAGGCTACATTTGAGCAAACTTCTTACACCTGTGAGCATTTCCTTGCCTCTAAAATGGGAATAGTAATTAGTACCTACTGCGTGGCATTGCTGATGATCAATAAAAGATCACAGTAAGAGCGCTAGGACAGTCCCTACAGAGGGGAAAGTCATCCAAGATAGCAGCTATGGCTAAAGCCTCCGGTTGAAGGGGTAGGAAAGGTGCCCGTGTTAGGATCTGAGTCCTGAGGCCTTGAACAAGGCAGAAGGCCACAAAAGTATAAAGGCATGGGACACCAGGTAGGGTTCTTTGTCAATCTAAACCCCTTCTAATAGACTGACCCCTCCTTAGAATCATCTCTCCACCCTGAACTCTTTTAAGGACAACCTAGTGCCTGTGGCTGTGAGACTTCCCCGCCTCTGCCTGCCACTTCAAGCAACACGTGCCTAATTTTCCAGGGACTTCCTCTTGCCTCGCCTGAGCCAGCGGCACCTCATTTAACAGTAAGGTGTGCGTTGGAGTAGGAGGAAGGGACGCTGGAAACACACAAGAGCCGTTAGTAACTTTTTTTCCCTTTTTTGTTCCCATGCCTCCTGTTCTCTTTGCCTAACCTCGCTGTGGTGTCCGGCCAGAACGAAGAAGCATCTTCAGAAAACCAGCTGGCACTCTTAAAGTTAGAAGAGGGGCGCCTGGGTGGCTCAGTCGGTTGAGCGTCCGACTTCAGCTCAGGTCACGATCTCATGGACCGTGAGTTCGAGCCCCGCGTCGGGCTCTGGGCTGATGGCTCAGAGCCTGGAGCCTGCTTCCAGTTCTGTGTCTCCCTCTCTCTCTGCCCCTCCCCCGTTCATGCTCTGTCTCAAAAATAAATAAACGTTAAAAAAAAAAAATTAAAAAAAATAAAAAATAATAAAAAAAAAATAATAAAGTTAGAAGAGAATCACGACATTGCTGCCTATGGTCCTTCCCAGACGAGGGAAAGCCAGGGCCGCCCTACAGACGGCTGTGCTGTTGCCAACAACTTCAAAGACAATCAGTCTCCTTTCAAAAAAGAACGATCCTCGAAGGAAATACAGATAACCGCAAAATAAGAAATCTTTATACCAAATAAATGTGGTCCTTTCTACCAAATAAATTTAATTAACTTTTCATATTAAGGAAAACTTACTATGCTGACCTTACGTTTCTCATTTTGACACAGAATACAGAGAAAAGTGGCCGGGACTAACACTATTCTTAGATGAGCATCTGGGAACCACTGATTTGTTCAAGTCCCTTCATTTCAGAATTTTAAAAAATGTCTCTGAATCAGCTCAGCTAATCAGAGAAGGGGCCTGGGTTAAAACAGATTTCTTGACTATTTCCCCTAAAATTATATCTACTTCTCCCTTCCACATGTTTGAAGACTTATATTCTATTATTATAAGTAATCCACACACATAT
Organism: Panthera leo; assembly: GCF_018350215.1. Taxonomy (NCBI): domain Eukaryota; kingdom Metazoa; phylum Chordata; class Mammalia; order Carnivora; family Felidae; genus Panthera; species Panthera leo. The sequence continues at coordinate 3,618,322 of NC_056683.1, read as the reverse complement.
TAATATCATTAGCAGAATATTATGAAGTAATCCACACAATGAAAATTCTACTTGATCTTTCATATTCCAGCAAAGCATCCTGTAATTTTTTTAGGGCAGTCAACAAAGCAACTGTCAACCAATAGACAGATGAATTGTGACATAATCAGGCATGATCACACGCTCTAACATTGCTATGAAAGCAAACGAGCTTTAGCCACACGTGACAACGTGGCAACTCAGAATAAAGCAATTCCCAGAAACCAGATGTGATCTAATACTGTGTCAATCCATTTAGGCTAATTGTGCTGTGATAAACAATCCCCAGATCCCAGTGACTTACTACAATAAAGGTTCTTGTTGTGCTCATGTTTATTGACTGTGGGTGAGTTACTGCTCTAATTCCACCTGTCTTCAGCCTAAGAACCATGCTGGAGGAATAGGGACAGATCACACAATGGCTTGCTGAAACGACACGTCATTTTCACTCATATTCACTGCCCATAGCAAATCACATGAGCAAGCCTAATGCCATTAGGGCAGGAAATAAAATCCTTTCACCGGATGGAGTTGCAAATGTCTGGAACGATAGGGCATTCTTCCACAGATACCATTTTTTGATAGCAAAGACTAAGCACCAAAGCCACGTATTATTTAGATTTCAATGCATGTGTGATTTTAAAAGGATAAGAAATAAAGGCAAGAAAATGACAGAATTCAAGACTGTGGCTATCTCTGGTGGGGTTGAAGGAGGACAAAATTAGGCCAAAGCAATGGATTGGGAATATTTGTATAACCCGGTTGGCAATTGAGTTCTTTAATGTTTATTTATTTTTAGACAGAGTGAGAGACAGAGCGGAGCGTGAACAGGGAAGGGGCAGAGAGAGAGGGAGACACAGACTCCGAAGCAGGCTCCAGGCTCCGAGCTGCCAGCACAGAGCCCGACGCGGGGCTCGAACTCACAAACCATGAGATCATGACCTGAGCCAAAGTCGGACGCTTACAACTGAGCCACCCAGGTGCCCCAGCAATTGGGTTCTAATGTGGTCATCATCATATTATCCTTTATAATATGTACACGTAGTTCAGATATTCCTTTGTATATATTGAGAATTATAAATTATAAAGCTAATAAAGGGAAATGTGTAATTATATTGGTGGAATCACCTCACATTCCACAAAACAACAGAAGCCTCCTAAGCTATTAAAAGTTGCCTATACTGGGTTTTGTTTATAAGAAAGAAAATCACCCCTTAGGTCCCAAAAGTCTGTAGAAGCCCACAAGGGACAAAGCAGGGCACTTTGCCAAAGTCACTGCTGATACACACAAAATGTGTATTTCAATGGATCCTTCTAGAAATACACAAGCAAGGTTGCTTGTGTAGCCTTTTTCATTTCATTAACTGTAAATCCGTTTAACCTTCACTTCATTCCTATCTATTCATCCAGGCACTTGAGAGTTTCAGTACAGTTTCACTCTAATGGGGAAAGAGATACACATGCACCATTGAAATCCAGTATGCTAAGAGCAACAACTGATTTTGAAAAAGATAATTGTTCCACAGTGAGAAAAACTGTAGGGAAAGACAAAAGGAGACACAACTTTGCATAGCTCCCTGTTGTCCAGAGTAAAGCCCAGATTCCTGTCACGGGCCTGACAGGCCTCCTGAGCCTGGCAGTGAGCCTCCTGGGCAAGCATCCGCTTAGGACTCCCAATACGGACTTGACTTATGCTCTTTGGACACCCTTTATGGTGTCCATTTCTGCTTCACATTTCATGGGCAGGGGTGGGGGGGTGTTGACTTCCCAAATAGACTGCAAGCTTCTCAAGAGCAGAGAAAACAGACTGGGGGGTGTCAGGGTTTGGCATGCCATCACAGACAGCCTCCCTAAAAGGACATTTGACTTAAAAACTGAAGAAGGTGAGGAGTGATGCCTCCAAGGATCTGGGAGCTGAGAGGCCCATGTAGAAAGAAGAGTCTTTAAAAGATCTGTGTACTTGGCCTATTTGAGAAAGTTCCAGGGCCAATGTCACTGGGCTAAGAAGGAGAGGGAGAGTAGACAGATTGAAGTAACAAGGGCCAGAGAGTAAGGACTTTGACTTTCACTTTAAGTGAAATGAGAGCCGTTGGAGGGTTTTCAGCAGAGAGGCGACTTGATCTGATTTACTCTTTATTATAATCCCTGGCTGCTGTATGAAATATAGGAGAGAGGAAGCAGATGAGGCTGCAGGAATAACGATGGAGTGACGGCCGCTTGGCCAGAGCAGCAGTGATGGGAAAGAGCCGGAAAGGGAAATGCTAGCCTTCTTGCTGTGTTTTCCAGGTACAGCTGACAGGACCTACTATGGACTGGAGAGTCGAAAACAACTCCAGCTGGAAGGTGGGACTCGGCATTTTCCAAATTCAAGATGTTGACGAGAGAGGCTGGTCTTGCAGTGGTGGTGTCGGATTTGGAAATGGATATTCATGGACTTCCAAATAGAGAAGTCAAGTGGGTAGCTGGGTCTCTGAGTGTGGAGTTCAAGGGAAGTCTCTGGGCTGATGACTTAACTTCTTCTACATTATTGTATAGACGGCATCTCCACAACAACAGGGGAACACCAGCTCAACAGATCAGAAACGTGTGTTCTCAGGGTCCACTTTCTCAGATCAGGAGCTGGCGAAGGTAAGGGAAGAGAAAAGCAGCTTCAGACACAGAGCTCTGAACGTTGGCCTCCACAAACAGGCTTCGGGAGGCCTGAGAACTCACTGGAATTGCATGGAAAATATATGGGGAAGTTGTCCATTTTGAGAAGGGTGCATATTATCTATTGGTGGATCCCCAAAGTGATCTCCCGTGGTTCTAACTTCAACAGATTATTTGAGTGAGAGCTCCACTGTCATTGCAGACTCTTATGACTGAGGGCAGCTTTCCACATCTGTAAAATGAGACTATTTTCTTCTGCTTGTTCTGAGAGTCACAGGAGAAAGGGAGAATTACAGAAACACGTGTAAAACCATCAGTGATCTATCCACATATCATGAATACAGAGCAAACACTCCTTACTTACCTGACCTAGGACTCGGTTCTTGAACTGCTTCTCTTCATTACCAACCTTTTTTCCTAAGAGATCTCATCTTCTCGCATGGCTTTTTCACTCTCGTGGCATCAGGGCAGTTATACCCTGACAATTCCCGATAATGTTTCCAGCCCAGATCTCTTCCCTGAACTGCAGATTCATATATCTAGCTAGCCAAGTTCCTACCTCCCTCTTAGAAATGTAATAGGTATCCCAAATTCTGCATGTCCAAAGCTGAACCTGTGATTCTCCCCAAAACTTGTTCCTTCTATATTCTTATCCATTTTAGCGACTGGCATTACCATCTTCGATGCAGTGGCTAAAATCATTGGGATTATCCGAGAGTGTTCTAATTCTCTCATACCCTACATTCACTAGCTAACAAGAGGGCCAAGGGCAAGTTGTCCAAAATATACGATGGTGTATTATGTTGAATTGAAGCTACGTGGGAAAAAGCACATGCAAGGACACTTAGACTCTCCTCGGTCCCCTCAAAATGTGGAAATAAAACTACCATATAATAGGAACCCCTCACTGGACTAAGTAAAAACACATCATTATCACCAGAAATAGGAACTTTAAAGCCAAGAAAGCTATAGAAACAATCCTGGTTAATTTCACTCATGTACTACGGTAGGCCAAATTCCTCTTAAAAGTCCTTACTAATTAAAGCTCTCAAATGTGTGTTTTTAATCCTGTCCATTCCTCACGAATGCATTTTCTCTGTCTAGAAGGTATAAAAACTGCCCTGCATTATTCATTTGTTTGGGCCTCAAATTCCTTACCAGGACTCTGGGCGCAGGTAATAAAACCTTTGGATTTTTTTTTTTCCTCCTGTTAGTATGTCCTCCTGTAAAGTTTAGTCCAGCTGGAAGACCCTGGAGGAAGTGGAATACTTCTGATGACATTTTCGGGTGATGGAGGGGTGGTTCGGAGCCAACAGCCAAAAAAGAATTCTTGAAGACACCTTTGGTGCAAAAAAAAAAAAAAAAAAAAAAAAAAAAAGGTGATTTTATTAAAGCAGGGAACAGGACCCTGGGCAGGAAGAGCTGTCCTGACGGGTAACTTCTTACATACCCTCAGGATGGAAGGTGGTCAGGGATAAAGTCTTTAAGGAATTTTGTCAGCAAGGTTTCCAGGACCTTGAGGGACTAGCTGTTGCTAGGGAAACACCATTTATCACTGTGTAGTAAAACCTCAGTCATGAGACCCTTCAGATATACATCAGGGGGCCACATGCTTAGAGTATGATTGTCAGCATATATCTTGGGGCAGTTGAGATAAAGGAAGTTTCCAAAGGAATTTTTATAGGTTAAAGTAGACTTACAGGTTCAGGGGTGGGGAGTGGGGGGCGGTCAGGATAATGTTAAGCCAAGGTGCTCTTTTGCCCCTAGCAAAGTGTCATCATCCAGCCAGCTGAGCTCCTAGAGGGAGGTCACTGCCGGTTTCAAGGACCTGCCAATGGCTGTAGGCAATAAGGGAATTTAGTTTTTCGCTTGCCTTAGCTTCCATCACTATGCCATCACTATGGCAAGCGCTTACACCCCCTTCCTTTGTTCTAGGGTAGCCAGGAGTGTCCTAGGAACGTCACATATATCCCACCCGAGGGCGGGGGAGGGGTAGCCTGTATTTTGCCCTCAGCTCGCTCCACGCTCCCTCATCACTTCCCTCCCCACGCTTAGCAATTTGGGGGGAAATATCCTGATGCCTATATGTACACGTTTTTAAAATGCCACCACATCTCCTTAAAATTAGGTGACATTTACATATTGACCATTAAGTAACATCCTTATCTCCGTGAGGTTTTCATAATACATCATAAAATGTCGCGCGCTAGGCCACGCAACACCTGCCAGATCTGACCCCCCAGCCTCCCAGCGCACGACCCCGGGGCCTTCGGAACCGCGGAGCGAGCCTGGCAGAGCGCAGCCCAGCCCAGGGGCGGGGCGGAGGCGGGGCCGGAGGCGGGGCCAGGCGGGCGGCGGGAACGCGTCTTTGTTCCGCAGCCGTCCTCCCGCCGCCGACCCCGCCATCTTGGACGCGGGAGCCCTGCAGGGAAGGCGCACCCACTCCCTCCCGGGTGGGCATCCCCTTGCTAGTATTCCAGAACCAAACCCACCTGATTTCGAACTCGAAAGTGCTCGAGGACGAAGGAAGCTCCTTGGAAATGCCGACGATACCATGTGGCCTTGTCTGTCACCCAGAAATGATGGGCAGCCCAAGGCTTAGACAAACCGACTGCGGCAGAGCCACAGCACGACTTAACAACTAAGCCCCAACGTTAAAAGCCCTCGGATTAAGATAAAGGGGCACGACAGAATGGACAACAATTCTTATACACACTTGGAAGGTGGGCACACAATACAGCACAAGATACCTACAAAGTAACCAAAAGCTACAGATCTTTCGTGAAAAACGTGGGCGGCCCTGAAAAGGGCCTTTTTGTGCTTGTGGAGGTAGCAGGTCCGAGGCGCTCAGCCGCCGAAGCCGTAGAGGGTGCGGCCCTGGCGCTTGAGCGCGTACACCACGTCCATGGCCGTGACCGTCTTGCGCTTGGCGTGCTCCGTGTAGGTGACGGCGTCCCGGATCACGTTCTCCAGGAACACCTTGAGCACCCCGCGGGTCTCCTCGTAGATGAGGCCGGAGATGCGCTTCACGCCGCCGCGCCGGGCCAGCCGCCGGATGGCGGGCTTGGTGATGCCCTGGATGTTGTCGCGCAACACCTTGCGGTGGCGCTTAGCGCCGCCTTTGCCCAGACCCTTCCCGCCTTTGCCTCGGCCAGACATGTCAGCACCGCTTAGTCACCTTCCGGAGAAAGCATGAAAGTCGCGGAGGCAACCTCCTTATATGTGCAGGATGCGGACCTAATTGAGGACTGGAAGCGCGCACGCGGGAAGGGCCGTTGCCCGGCCCCGCCCTCCGCGGCTCACTCCAGTGACGTCACTGGAGGCGGGGCCCGGACCCTCGGAGCGTGCCCTCCGCGGAGGCGGCTGGAGGGTCCGGGGGCCTGTGGGACCTCGGAACTTTTTCGGTGCGTCAGACTAAAAGAGTGAGCGTTTTGCTCTACGTTTTGCTGCGTGAGGGGCCTTGGCCGGTCGCCGGGCGCCTGCGTCGGCCTGCGGCGACCCCGCGGACCGGCCCTTCCGCCCGAGCCTCCGTGCGGGCCTCCCGCGGCCGGGCGTCACCCCCACACCGAGCCCGAGAGGGTGTCCTCCCAACGGCGACCGCGGGCCTGGTTAGTGACTCCGAGGCGGAATTCTCGCCCGCGTGCCTTTCCCGGTCTTCCCCTTCCTTCCCTGTTTGGTAAAGCTTGTAACCCTCGCTGAGTATCTGGCCGCCTCTCCCCTCTGCCTCCGGAATTTCAACGGGGTGGTAACGCTTCCGTCTCTGCCTCTGGCTTTGTTCTCTCTGATTCTGGTAGCGATATTGTTCCGAAGAGAATTGGCAGTTTGTGGTAACCGAGGTGTTGAACCGGCGACCTCAATGTGGGTTTTTCCAGTGTCAGTAATCGCCTCTGAACAGAGTGAAGAGCATTATTAGGAGTGGCATTTCGCCGGAGAGCAGAGTGGCGCAGCGGAAGCGTGCTGGGCCCATAACCCAGAGGTCGATGGATCGAAACCATCCTCTGCTATCTGCTTTTTTCCTGCAACTTTTTAGTTTCTGTAGCCTCGTTTCACAGTAGGGGAAGAAAATAGAGCCTGTTTTGCTTCGTTCTGGAGTGAAAATTATTTCCTGAAAATAAACGTGAAACTGTTTACCTTCTCCAGAGAGAAAAAGACCGTCGGTCATGGATACTCAGTTATCATTAAGATGTTCCCCCACCACAAGCTATATTTCTAGTGGTTGCCAAAGGGATCGTGACAGTCCCATTGCCCTATGAACCTGGGAAAACGCTAAAATAAGCTGAGTGTAAGGGTGAGGACAGGGACGGAAGCCGAGAGAAGGCGTTTTCTTTCCTTCTGTATGTAATTCAGAAAAGCTCTACTTGTTAGTGAGCTGTGGCCACGTGGCTAAAGCCATAGACCAATCTGCTGGGCCCTCCCAGCGCCAAATCTTTGCAACTACCAGAGTCGGAAACTTTGGAATAAATAAGTAGCAGTTTGAGACAGAGTGCAAAGTTTTGGTGGCCACGATTGAACTCTGACCTGGGAAAACCACTTATGTGGTTGATGCTGGTAAATGTGTTTCTACCGCCTGCCTCCCTTTACCAGTCTCCAACGGAGGTGCTCTCTATGCTCATGTTTAAAGTGTATGTTTTATATTTCTCTCAGAAAAGATCCCTGTTCATATACTTACGTTGTAATAGGTCAACTTACAAGATATCAGAAAGCTTATTGTATATAAGTTCAGCTTAAACTCACCTTTCATGAATAATTGAGATAATAGCTTTTGTAGTTCCCTAATACGGAAATTGACCGCCCTATGTCGCTGTAACTTTGCCTGCTTGCTAAATAGATACCTTAGGCTGCAAAACGCTCCCCCACCCCTTCTACCAAGATCTGGCCAGGGAAGACCAACATGTAAAAATTCACCAACTCACTGCCCCACGGTATCTTAGGTGTCTAACTACAGTTGGTCATTTTAAACCCTCTTAGGACAAAGAACTTTAAATTGATAGGTTCCCACCAAAACTAAGTTCTCTGTGTCACAATAGAATTGGCTACCATGATATGCTGTAAATTGCAATTGGTTAACTAAATAATGACCTATTCTGACTTGCTAAAATCCATAGAAGCTCACTGCTACCTTTGTTCGGGGCCATTCTCTACACTTTTCTCCTTAAGATCAGGAGATCAGGTTTGGCCCGGCCTCGCTTCTATTCAGTGTCTGGTGGGTTTGTTTTTTTGTTTTTTGTTTTTTTTTTTTGACAGAATCCTGTTTCAACGTGGTACTGTGCTAAGCATGAAGTGTTCAAGTAACCTACAGTCTAGACATGCTTTTAAACAAGTATACAAGTATGTATAGTACAATAAGATATTTCTTTTAAAAGGTTATGCACAAAGTGCAGCGGGAAGAAGGGAAAATGACGCTTTCTGATAGCCCCACGATCACCCACTAGTTGAGTGATTTTCCAGAAGGACTCACGTGACTCAACACATGCTCAAAGCTAAGATTTATGACAGCAAAGGGAAGAGTGCAGACACAGAGGGACAAAGATACGCACGAGCAAAGACAAGAGAAGTCTCTCTCGGCCTCCGTCTTCAGAGATGATGCGCACACTCTTCTCCTCTCGCGCTGTGAGCTACAGGCACCAGTGAAAGCTGTGGTTGCCAAACAAAGTCCACTTGAGTCCTGGAGCCCGAGTTCTGGAAGGGAGCCGGTCACCTACCTGCCACACCTACCCCACACCAGCTACGTGTCAGCAATTTCCAAGTTTACTTCAAATAAGCCGACAACTTGCTTCATAGTGCCCCACCGCCTCAGGTGCATAGAATAACATCATTTCCCAGTAACCGTGTGAACATTCCAGAGTTTGACAGAGGGACGTCACCGCGACTACAGAGATCTGTGGAATCCGAGTGAAATAGATTCGCGGCATCACCCTTGCCCTGGCAATGGCCCAAGTCGGGAAAGGTGGCAGATTTTGAGTCCCAACTTGAATAAGAGCTTAGCAGGCAGCCAGGAAGAGGCTTCCAGATTGGGGGGGGGGGGGGGGGGGGGGGAACAAGCCCAAGGAGGCGTAACGGTTGAGGGTTTCTAAAGGACTATAAAGCATTCAGTGCGATCGAACATGGAGGGGAGAGAGATTGCTGCATTCAGCAAAGTGGCTGTATTCAGATCACCTCCCATTCACCCCGTAGCTGGAGGCGGTCTGCCCCCCACAGTACACCAGCCGGCCGGACAGGCCATGCTCGACGCTGGACAGATGAGTTAGTAGCCGTTTCCGGCCACAAGCACTCACAGCCTGGAAGGGGAGGGCACCGCATGCCGCACAAGGTGGCTCGGCTACAATCTCCAATCGAGTGAGCCACCAAGGGCTGCGGGAGGTAAGCCTCATAGTAACCAGGGGGCAGAGCGACCCCTGGTTCCCTCCAAAAGATCGACTGGCTTATTTTAACAGCTTCCAGGACTGACAGGGAGGGAAACCCATGAGGCTGAGGGGCTGACGGGATGTACCTGGACAGAGGAACGGGCCCGAGGTCTTATCTTGTGAGAAGAGGCAAATGCACAGGCCGTTTGGGCTCAAAGATGTCAAAGGAGCCCTGGAAATTTTCGGGCCTACACTGGAATTCTGAGTTGTGGCAGAAGCGATAGGGAAAGGGCCAGGCATAAGGAAGGGAAGGTGCAGTGCAAGCAGGTTTCGAATTTGTCTATGGGCAGTAAGAAACCACCACCAGTTTTGATCAAAGGAGTAATAGGATCACATTTTCTCAGTAGAAAAAAAATCTCTGGAGGGGCGCCTGGGTGGCTCAGTCTGTTGAGCGACCGACTTCGGTTCAGGTCATGATCTCACAGTTCATGAGTTCGACCCCCGCGTCGGGCTCTGTGCTGACAGCTCTGAGCCTGGAGTCGGCTTCAGATTCTGTGTCTCCCTCTCTCTCTGCCCCTCCCCCCCTCATGCTCTGTCTCTCTCTGTCTCTGAAATAAATAAACATAAAAAAATTTGTTTAAAAAGAAAGAAAATCTCTGGAATTTTCAAGTTGGTGGCCTGATCTTTGACTATTTTTGTTTTGTTTTTTATGCAGGGGAGGGGGGGGTGTTGGTTTTTGGTTTCATTGCAAACTATGCAACAATGTCTTTCATAACGTATGCGGTTTTAAAAAATCATTTCTTCAGCCTCTCCATTCACAGACAAGAATAAGCGTACTAACATCTTGGAACTTGGCGAACGTGATCGTTGCCAAGGGAGGAGAAAATGACCCGTAAAGCACGCTAGACCAGGAGGCCAAAACATCTGTACACCCCTGCAAACAGGCAGGTGAACGTGACAGACGGACCGAACCCCAACTCAGCCTTCACTGGCCTCTGTCCCATAACCAGGCCCATATCAGCAGCACGTTTCTGGTCAACAACCATCAAATGTCCAAAGTTTTCGCCATCATCTCCCACCACAGGTATCTGGGATATAGGTCCCTCGGGTCTCACCAGAAACCGTGTTGATGCCTGCGGGGAAATGTCATGGAAACTGAGACACCAGTCATCCGCAAAAATTCTTTGGCAACCGCCCCCTGGTTTTTCAGCTCGGCGGCTGAGTTCCAGCCCCACGTCTCACTCTGCACTGGCAACGTGGAGCCCTCTTGGGGTTCTCTCCACCCTTCCCCTGCTCGCTCGCTCTCTCTCAAAATAAATAAACAAAACAATTCTTTGGGCTGGATATCCTCGCTGGGGAATCTTCCCGTAGATCATGTCTCCACCGGGTCAGGTCTCCACCGGGACAAATCCGTAGTCAGATTTTTGCTGGATGAAGGAATCTTTGAGCTCCATAATCCCCACATTAGAGGCGATGGCAAAATTCCCAAAAAATATGTATGTGAGAGATTGAGCACATGTTTATTGAGCTCCTACTATTTGCCTGATGTTATTCCATGGACAGGGAAAGAAGGACTACGTAAAGAATCCCATGTCTGTGCTCCGGAAGCTGCTGATTTACTAGTCAACACAAGCCAAGATCTATCACAAATGAGCCAAGAGGGCCAGTGCTCCCAAGGTCTGGGACTTAAGAAAATTAAGGAAATGCAGCGTGTGTAGATTGTCGACAGTATCCTTAAGCAAGGTCACACAGATTCACTGATGAACTCGAAAGAAGCCATCCAAAATATAAGTGTAAATCTCTTCCACTTTATTGGGCCGAGCACTCTACAGAGCATCATCAATTCTATAAACACCTCGGCCATAGAATGGTTTTATTGCAACACGTTCCGGTGTTGAGTCATCTACCAAATGTAAAACTCGTTAACCATGTCTGTGACAACGCGACAGTGTTTCTCTCTTCATGTACGGGAACCTCAAATAATATCAATGAGGCTGGACCACTCCAAGGGCCTAAGCGACACCAACAAAAAGCACGCTCTTCTTCTCCAGATAGAGACACGCTGTGACAAGCGCTCTGGTGGCAGGTGACAACGATCGCAGAGTACCAGAGTGTGGGCAGGGGAGACTTGTTAGGCCCCGGGGCCTGCAAGATAGCGACAAGGACGCCGGTGCGGGTGCTGACTGCCTTGTGGGGGCGGTGACACGATCGCCGGGCCGGCGGGCGGCCCGGCACCGAGGGTCTGAGACGAGTGACTGTGGCGGAATATTAACAGGGAAGACGCTCTGAGTTCGCTTCTATCCCTGGATGCAGACGAGAGGCGCTGCTTTGGCATCTCTTCGGTCCCACGAACAGGTTTTCAGCTCGGGAGTGGGAATGGGAGTGACTTTTCTCCCCCACGCTGTACCCATCATAATTGTCAGATCCTACCCGCGGTGAGTCCCGACTCCGGGGCCTCAAATAACCCGGGTAATCTAGTGTAGAAAGCGCGGGCGGCGGGCGCGCTCTTTTGAGACTCAAGACCCGGCAGAAAGCTCATTATACTTTCCAAGTGTTGCGACACGCACGTGTACTGGGGGACCACGTGGCCTAACGGATAAGGCGTCTGACTTCGGATCAGAAGATTGAGGGTTCGAATCCCTTCGTGGTTAGCGCTGCCTTTTTTTTTTTTTTTTTTTAATGCATTTACTCCCCTTCCCCCCCCCCCCCCAAAGTGGCCATATCTCACGCGGTGGGAGAGACCACCTGTCACCTGTTTTGCAAACCCGTTTCCTACCCTCAACAGGCCATTCTCAAAAGCCTTGGAAGGACCAGTGTTTCCAGGGGAGTCGGATCTGTAAAGCGAAAGCGCTGAGCCTCAGACTGACGCGGGGCCCAGGGGCCGGCACCGTGGGAACCTGTCGTTTGTCCCCGAATCTCTTCTCTGGTCTCTTTCTCTTCGGGGCTGAGTCTGTGCGTCCTTGGAGGTTCCGGCTGCCGCTGCAGCCTGTGTTACTGGTTTTCACTCTTACCCTCCTTTTCCCCTCTTAACTGCCTTTTTGCCTCCCCTTGTGTTGCCATCAAAAGGATGAGAACAGGTCATACGCAAACCTGAATTACAGAACGGAAAAATTAAGGTCGAGAAAAGAACCCAGCTGTTTCCAGAGTGTGCGGGCAAACAGGAAGACAGAAGGAGATAGTGGTGCAAAGTACCCCCCCCCCCCCACACACACACAAAGAAAAAAAAACACATTTTTGTGCCTAAATAACTGAATCTGAAACTTTAGGATGAACAAAGAGTGATTTCCAATTCTTGACTTCCTGGTGAAAGTCTGTTCAAATCACATGAGCGCATGAATGTCTTTGCTAGGTCAGAGCACTGTTAAAACAAGGGAATAATTACCTCTTCCTCTCCCCAGCCTCTCTTTTAGGCCTCTGGTATGACTCTGGGTTTCTCTAGACAGCTGTCGAGTCCAAATTGTAAAGCAAAGTTGCGGCCTGAGCGCCAGTTCCCAGAGGTTGAGATTTCTCAGAGGAGAAAAAGTTGCAGTGCGTTAATGTCCTAAGAAACCACTCACTGCCTCCTTCCTCACAAAATGTACCATTGACACTAAGTATCCCTTTCTAAGCCAGAGAAAGGATATCATCTCAAAAGAACCAAATAAAGTTATGGTTAAGAAACATTTAAGTTGCTCGCATGTTTCTGGTTTCCTGGGAATACGCAAAAGCTTCCCCCTCCCGACCGGATTGGCATTTAACCCTCTGCACTGACTTTTTTCACCCACACCTTCTCCAGGAGATTCATGGAAGTAGAAATCCTGATCCAAGAAGATAAAAATGTCCCTGATACAAATTCTTTCCCTCTTTCTTCTTTTTCTTTCCATTTCTCCTGCGTTCACAGCAAAGGATACCAAAAGGAGTAGACAGCCTTTCCAGAGCAGAAAGTGTCAAAGAGAAGAAAATCAAAAACGACAGGGCCATCTGCAGACATCCCGAACTTTAAATGGTCATTGGAGCTTAGGGGCTTGTCCCCAAATCCCGAGAATAAGAATATATGGGCCCCCCAATAGATGTGTAAGCTTTTCCGCTTTGAGAAGGGGACTCAGAAAACAAATAACACTCGCTAGAGATGGATGGGAAAAGTGGCTGGAAGAACAGAAATAAAGAAGAAAGATTCCTGGATGTGGATTACAAACACAGGGCGTTGGGCCCTGCTGGACAGGGGCAGAACACATTCATAAGTGTAATATGTGTTTATGGAGCGCACTAAGCTTCTAGGATATAGGATCTAAGGTCCTAGGATCACAGTAAACAAAGTATGCAAAAGTCCGTGTCCTTAAGAGACCTGGTGTCGGGGAGAGGGCGAGGGGAAGGGAACAACGCAGAAAACACAGAGGGGAATAAGTGGATTATATAATGTATAAGTAAATTATAGGATATATTAGAAAAGATAGTTTTGAAAGTGTCAGGATTTGTATCATGACCGGGAAGCAGCAAAGACTGCATGTCGCAGTCAGCTACTGCCCCGTAACAAACACACAAAACCCAAACGCGTAGAAGACACTCCAGTAAGCATTTATTACTCAAGCGTCTGAAGGTGAATGACCTAAGCCAAGCTTAACCGAAGGCTGTATTTTTGAGCTGCGGGTACACCTCCACTTGGCTCCTCGGCCCCCTGCTGCAGGGGCTCTGGTGAGTTTGAAGCATGTTCCTTTTGGGACCATGAGTGAAATCGCAGCCGCTCCCTGGAGGGGACGTCCTCTCACGAAGATGGCAAACGTATTTAAAGGCCCTGCTTGACTTGTGTCTAATATCTCATTGACCCAAGTCATCCTCAGGCCCCAGCCCAGAGACAAGGGACGACACTCCATCTCTTGAAGAGGAACTGAGGAGTTAGTTACGAGGCAAAGGACTCGGATAAAGGCAGGAATGAGGGGCACCTGGGTGGCTCAGTCGGTTGAGCTTCTGACTTTGGCTCGGGGGGTGATCTCATGCTCTGTGAGTTCAAGCCCCACTTTGGGCTCTATGCTGATTTTGAATTTTAGCAATTATTCATCCTTTCCTTTTATCTTAATATTCCATATTAAAAATGAGTTCTCACGTGTATGAATTCTACACACTTTGAGAAAGAGAAGAGTAGCCACTGACAGCCAGGAACTGGTCTGACGCTCAGAGCTCAGCCTTAGTGTTTCTAGGAGCTGGCCTGGCGTTCCCAGCTAAGCCCTAGGAAATTCCTGTTGAACACAAATAATTTCCAGGGACATCAACCACAGGCAAGGCCACTTTGTGACCATGACGAAGCAAGATGAAAACAAAACACTGCCCGTAATCATGTCTGAACGCAGATGAAAAGCAATGAATGCAGATGAAAAGCAACAACGTTGCACATGTAACGAAAGTTACCAAATCTCCCCTCCTTCCCTGGCTCACATGAGGGACTACTGCATTTTTTCAAACCCATTTTACCTCTCCTCTTGCTTTGATCCTCTCACCTTGGAGACAAAAACTATTAAGGTACCCAACCATCGAGTAACTGAGTCACTTAATAGATCACCATATTTTGCCCCCCTCCTTGTAACAAGACAATAAATCCAACTTTGATCAACCACAGTGTGTCCTTCGTAGGTCTTGGCAGGAGATCAATTATCTTGAATTTTGAAGCATTAAATATCACTGAGATGAAGCCAATTAACTTTTATGAGATATCTTCCCTTCATCCATCACTTAGCCAGGCTAAGGAAAGATGGATTAAAAAGTTGAACATATGCTCTGCATGTCATAAGAGTGACAAACTGTTCCGGTTTGCTGTATTTTACCATGCTATGGTTTTGTTTAGATACCGGGTGTCTTGGGCCATGTGATAGTGTTTAATTTTTACTTAGGAACTTTATCAGGGTTTCTTTTGCGATTTTTTTCATCTAATTTTTAATGGTCTGATGCTTTCTTTCATTTAGGAGTTTGTAAACCATCTTCAAACTACATATACCATATAAGCCAGATATTCTTAGATAAAATTCAAAATCAGATATTGCTTCAGATTTTGTGCTCCGTGGGCCTCAGTCCTCGTGAGGTTTTTCGAAGATCCGCTGGCTCATGACAAATGTACTTAAGAATTTTCTAGATATCAAAAGTCACAGTGTCAGTTGCAAGATCGGAACATATTGGAAAGATCTCATCACCCGAAGAACTTGGTCCGCACGAACCTTAATAAGGAAAGGCCCGTTATATGAGTTTTTTAAAACAGTTGGCTTGGTTTCTACCTTAGTTTCCTCATCTGTAAAATGGAGACAGGTGACAGAGGGGGAAGTTTTCAAAGAGATCATCTCTACAGTCCCTACAAATTGTGTCGTTGTACGCGGTATACCCGACCCTTGCTGCCTAGTTCATAGTAAAGTGAAAACAGGTGACGGCGGAGATTTTATGGGATTATGTGCCACAGTTGAGATGCAAATGGCAGAAGGTGAGCAAAGAAGGGAGAAACGAATAGAGGCTGGGGCGCTTGGAAAAGATCTTTGATTTAAACTCTTTCAGCCAAAACACAAAATGGAGAATGACGGCGGGGCGCCTGACTGGCTCAGACGGTAGAGCACGTGACTCTCCATCTCGGGGTCGTGAGTTCAAGCCCCCTGATGGACTAGGATTCTACTTTAAAAAAAAAAAAATTAGAGAATTGCTTTTCTTTGCGAATTTACGCGAAAGGTACGTGCGAGGTGGGGCTTGCAAAAGGACCTTTTGCCGGAAGGGGGCGCCAGCATCACCTGTGCGCCGGCACCCGCACTGGCGGCTGGACCTCACCTGGGAGACGTGAGGTCACGGCGGCGCGGGGGCGCAGGGAACCGGCCTGTGACCTCCGTCGGGACCGCGGGCCGGAGGGGCCGAGTGGCTGACCCGCGAAGGAAGACGCGGGCTCCGGGACCGGAGTTTCGGGCGGCCGTTCCCATCAAGGCGATGGGAGCAAATCCACCCTCCGACCCCTCTGTAAAACGGTTAAATGGGTAAGTTGCAAATAGCCAAAGTTACCGTTTCTGTTTCTTTCCCTACAAGGGCTGCCAACAAGATCGGGCCACCCCTCTCGCTCGCAAAGAGCTAAAACCTCACTGCCCTGGCCGCAGGGGAACAGCCGCGACGAGGATGGGATTCGAACCCACGCGTGCAGAGCACAATGGATTAGCAGTCCATCGCCTTAACCACTCGGCCACCTCGTCACCCGCTGGTGGCGTCTCGGATAAATATTATGTTGCTGTCACGCGCACAGGTCTATTTTTGTCATTCCCACTGTGTTATTCATGAAGTGGATCCCTTTGCTCCCTGGAAGGGGCCCTCTTACCTTGACAAAGCGAAAAACAAAATAAAGAAGAGACTAACGTCCGGGGGAGGAGGATGCGGACCCGAAGAGAAACAAAACACTCTTCCTAAGGAAACACGGGAGCCTCTGACGGCGGAACGGAGTCAATGACTGCTTTGGTTCTAAAAATCTAACTGGATT
This sequence comes from Panthera leo, assembly GCF_018350215.1. Lineage (NCBI taxonomy): Eukaryota > Metazoa > Chordata > Mammalia > Carnivora > Felidae > Panthera > Panthera leo. The sequence continues at coordinate 3,601,846 of NC_056683.1, read as the reverse complement.
TCGTCGTCCCTCTTAGGGCCCGTACATCGGAACCACGGATTGCATCTATTGGCGCGGGAGACTCCTCGGCAGGATTCCCAGGAGGATGGCCGTCCTGGGCACCATGAGCGCTTCTTAGAAACAGTCACCTCTCCAGGAAGTCCTGGAGGGTGACTGGGCGAGAGCTGGAAGGAAGGCGTGAAAGTCAAACTGTAACCTGTCCCGAATGTCACGCCAAAGATTTTTGGACTGTATGGAAGGATCGTAGGACCATCTGAGGGAGCTGTGTTCTGTGTTGGTTCTATTTGTTTTGTTTGTTTCGTACAGTACGTTTGATTTTTAAAAACGTACTGTCTTTTTTTTTTTTTTTTTTTTTTTGCCTATTTCGATGCCCCCCGGCCACAGATCCCCGGGAACACGCCGGCAGGTGGATCAGGGGTCTGTTGCGGCGGCCCCAAGGAAGAGCACACGCCTCCAGGGATCTTGGGGAATCTCAGTTAAAGGGGTGTTTTTAAAGACCTTATTAAAACAAACATGCCTTCACGTTTCGCCTCTGTCTGCCAGATTGTTGACGAAACACAACAGTCTTTCGTGATTAAAAACAAAAACAAAAAAAACGTCAACAACCTTGGTACAGACAGAATGTAGAGCAACATCTTCGAGGCCACGCAAGCTTCATATGGGATATAAGCCAAATCCTGGATGGATGCATGCTTGGATAAGCATATGCAGAAAACTGAAAGTGGACGTCTCTATCTCACAGCACTCAAAAAAGTTAACAGGAATTGGATTAAAGACATAGATATAAGACCAGAAACCATAAAACTCCAGAAGGAAACATAAGGGGAAAAACTCCTTGACATTTATTTCAGCAACGATTTTTTTGGACAAGACACCAACAGCACAAACAACAAAAGAAAAAAGTCAACAAGTGGGACTAACGCGTCTGCGGGGCAAAAGACATCGAGAAAATGAGAGAGCAAACTATGGAATAGGAGGAAATATTTGCAAACCATATATCGGAGGAGGATTTAATACCCAAAATAGAGGAAGAACTCATACAACTCAAGTCCTATTTAAAAATGGACATAACAACAATCAAGTCCTATTTAAAAATGGCCAGAGAACCATATAGACATTTGCATGGACCAAACTGGCACCATCTTGGACAGATCTGCTATGACGGCCACCCTGGGACCTGAAGCCTTCCTGAGCACGGCCCCCAGACACACTCCCACCTCCCCCCCCCCCCCCGACACACACACACACATTCTTTCTGTCCAACCCCACCCTGATAAGTACACCTTCGGGCACAATGTCCTCAGTCAGCTCTGGAGATACATCTGTGAGTCTCCAACATCTCCTCCAGGAAGTCCTCCGGGTGTGCTCCCAGTCCCCAAGGCTATAAAAGCAGGTCTCATAGGAGGTGGGGTCACCCAAGACACGCATCTGTCCCTAAATCCCCTTGAGAAACCATTTCTCCAACAACTAGACTTGTCGGCCTTTCCCTTCCGTCTTCCTGCTCCCTGGGCTTCTGGACGTCGTTTTGTGTAGACCTCCCTTTATGGAACATTTCTCCAAAGAAACCATCTAACTGGCCAACCTGTTCAACATCGCCAATAATCGGGGAAATGCAAGTCAAAACCACAAGCACCCCACATCCGTTAGAATGGCTATCATCATCAAGTCAACAGATAACAAGTGTTGGTAACTCTGTGGAGAAAAGGGATCCCTTGGCAGTGCATATAATACAACAGGTAAAAGGCACAAAGTTGTCACCGTTTTTAAGTTTAAGTGAGTGACGAAGTCTAAAATGTTGCGGGAAAGAAAAAGAATTTATCTGGGCTTGGGAGTGTCAGGACGGGAATTGTAAAACATGATGTAAAGAAAGGTAGATAAAGGAAAACTATAACCACTAAGACCTGGAAGGAATGTTCCCAGTGGGAAGGTCCCAGCAATTCCTCTCAATAGAGCACTTGGTGACTAAGCAAAAGGAAAAAAACGAGCTACCTGCAAAGTATGAGTCCTAGCAGAAGGCCAGAGCCAGACAGGTCTCACTCTGCTTTGGGATCTATACAACAAATAACCCACAAAGTCAGGAAGGCCTGATGGCCCTGAGATCCCGTGGCAGCGAGGGAATGCCATTGAGAAGGTAAAAGCACAAGGGACCGTAAGATTGCCAGATCTGGGTTCAAATGCTAATCATTACACCATGGAGCCCTTACAGAAGAGTGTCTGTTGAAGAAAAGACGTGTCTGGAAGCTGGATGCATATTTTACCTTTGGAAAAAAGTCCTGATCAATAGAATCAATCTAAAGAGCATTAGTAGATACTTGCCATTCGTTAATAGAGGCTGTGGTAGTCTGAGTCATGCATTCTAACATAGACCCACATCCCAATCCCCAGAACCCACGAATACATTACCTTACCTGGGAAAAGAGACTTTCTAGATGCGATTACATCGAGGATTTTGAAATGAAGAGATTATCCTGGATTTTCCAAGAGCACCCAAAGCAAGGTCAGACTTAATCATAGGAAACGTGACCACAGAAGCAAGAGGTGATCCGGGGAAGAGACCTCTAGAAGCTGAAAATGGCTAGGAAACAAGCCTCTTCCCCGAAGTCTCCAGAAAACCTGCTCACACCTTGATTTTAGACTTCTGATCTCCAGAGCTGTGAGAAGGGTGATTCGTGTTGTTTTCAGCCACTAAATACGCGGTAATTTGCTACGGCAGCAAGGGGAAACTAATACAGAGGTTCTAAAACATGACCATGACTGCGGCTTAATAGGCGTGAAGAAGTTTAGAGGCCAGAGGAGTTTATAGAGGCTCTTCTCTTGCTGTCATTGAGATCACTGGAAGATGTGCTCGAACTAAGGACGGGAGAGTCAACGGAAGGATCCAATGCCTAGAGGGTTAACCGTCACACCACGGGATCTCTGTATAACAAACCTTCAAGGGAAGACGCGTATCCTCTTGAGTCTGGTCACTTGATCTTCAAGATGTCCGGGCGTAAATTCAATCTAAGGAACATTAAGAGAGAGCCTCTTGTCTACAGAAATTGGAAAGGGGTGGCTGGGGTCTCACTCCACGGCTTGGACGTTTTCAAGGTCAGCGTTAGCCTCCAGAACATTTGTGTGAACCGCGGGGGAGAAAAGGGGGGGGGGGTCGTCTGATACGTGAGCCATTAGGGCCTTAAGACTAAGGAGGATCAGGTTGACATCAGGAACCCAGGGAGACCAGAATGTTTTCCACGAGGACACAAAGTACTTCGCTTCTCGTAAGTCTGAGAAGAGAGTAAGGAATCACAGGAGGCTCTTCTGGGGAAGAAAGCTCAAGTGTAAAGTTCATGCCCCCACACACAGCGGGATGCACTGGCAAATTGAAACGTGGGGACAGGCGACCAAAACCAAAGCAGGTCCCACCGAGATTTGAACTCGGATCGCTGGATTCAAAGTCCAGAGTGCTAACCATTACACCATGGGGCCACCACACATGTATTTTGAGGGAATATCTATGAATATTAAATGCAGGGCTTGTCATTCTATTCAGCATGTTATGGACTACAGTATTTATATTTTTTAAATATCAGTGGCAAATCTGCTACATCCCAGACAGCAGATGCTCCAAAACAAACAGGACAACTGGGGCTCACACGTGTAAACCATGTTAAGACCAAGAACCTGCTGGAACCCAAACCCGGAACTGAGGTCCGGGGTGTGACACAGGAGTACTTAGGGCATCCAGAGGATAACCTGGTTTCCCAATGAAGGGGGGGGGGGGGGCGATGCAGAGGAGGACACAGAATTCCAGAAAAGCGCACAAGCCACGCAGCTCTGCAGGGAAGTGTCGCCCTGCTAACTGGGATGCTGAGTGCTGAGGTGCCCGAGTGCACAGGTGTCTCTGGCCAAGTCCAGGTACGGGGGTGATTTAAGAGAAGAGAAGATACTAAAAGGTTGGCAGGTCCCACCGAGATTTGAACTCGGATCGCTGGATTCAAAGTCCAGAGTGCTAACCATTACACCATGGGGCCGATGACAGTTGTGTCCCCTGGCAAATGTTTGGAAGCTCTTTGCAGCGCGTCGCATGCGTGTGGTTGGATCTCTGTCCTGAACAGGTGCAGAAGGTCCACGTTCCCTGGATCCAAGGGGGCAACAGACTTGTTCAGCTGGGGGGGGGGGGGGGGGAGCCCCACCGAGCTCGTCTTTGCTTAGAATTTTCACCAGGGCCCACAGAGGACTTGAGTGCCAATGTTCCTAGAAAAACCAAAACTGTGCATTTCCTGAATACCTAACCTGGACGATGAACGTTTGTCTGCCTATAGGCTTATAGAGGAAGGTGTCAACGCTTAAAATATCTCTTCGGACACGTACAAATATAGAAAACTCAAGAAGAAAAAAAGTCAAAGGTAGCATGGGAATTTAATGTCAAGGATTAAGAAGAACCTCTACATTTCTAAGTATTTTTCCGTCCTTCTTTTTGCTTATCCGCTTTCTCTAGTGGATCAATTGCAAGTGTAATAAAAGATTAATTTTTGTCATATTTACTCTTATTTCCGTTGCATATACAGTATTGTGTATCTGCCAGTTTTATCAAGCGCCACAGTTCTTTTTTTTTCTTAGTAAGATTTGCTAACGTCTGAAAATGATGTCTGAAAACAAAGCCAGTGTCTGAAAAACTGAAAACAACTTTGAAAATTGTCTATCCTGTGCATCCTCTCTGCAGTTCTGGCTTCCTAAGTGGAATAAGAGGACTCCAGAAGGAGGGAAGATTGGAAATTTCCTGTTTGAGATACTGATTCCAAAACACCAAATGTGCTCACGAGTAAAAGAGTGATGCACTGGGTGTGCCCAAATTTCGGATTTCGGATTTCGGTTTCAGAAGTCAGACCCGAGCTGGATAGGGAATTGGAAATTAAAAAAAATTTAAAAATTAAAATAATTTTTTTTAAAAAAAGATTAAAGCCTGGGCACTTTTCAGCATCTGTATAGTGGTTTCAGAAGAAATCCCTAATGTTTTCCCCAATCATTTTCAAAAATTTTCTTCCCCCGCTGTTTTACTAAAAGACAACTACCTGCTTACAGTTTCAAGGGCAAACATAATATTACCCAGGAAATTGGTGTATTTCGTGCTGTTTTGTGTGCTTTGCAGCTTCCAAAGTTGGTCCAGCAGGTGTAACACCTGGAAAGAAAACACTACTCCGTAGTCGGCAGGATTCGAACCTGCGCGGGGAGACCCCAATGGATTTCAAGTCCATCGCCTTAACCACTCGGCCACGACTACGCGACTGCTCCCCAGCTGTCTGGATATATTCCCATGAGGAATAATATCTTCCCTGTTTGTAAATTGATTTTCCTGCTGGTCTAACAACTCTGGACCGCCTATTATCATACTAAAAAGAACAAGATTTTGAATATCGAGACGGTGATAACAGAAGTTATTACAAATTGTAACGTTTGCCTGTCGTGGGAAATACCAAAGCCCCTGCGGACGTCGCATTCAATCCAACAGGTGCGGGGGTACCCAACTCAGAGATTGAGTTACAAGGGACCAAAGGGAAGCAAAGACAGGAAGCAGGTGTTTGTCCCAAATTCCCTTGGGGATTCTTACGCCTCCAGATCCGGTCCACTCCCTTTTTCTAAAATTTGAGGTTGAGCTAAAGAAGGGTGCCGAGGAGATAGCAGAGGATGGTTTCGATCCATCGACCTCTGGGTTATGGGCCCAGCACGCTCCCGCTGCGCCACTCTGCTCCCCACACCAAGCTGGCTTTTCAAATTTAAATTTCAAGGCAGTAAATTTTGGCGCCTTCTTACTTATGAGATAGATGTCTGGGTGCTTTTCAGCGATTGCCTCGAAGTCTGAGAAAGGATACCCCCGGCTCCGTGCACGGCCACCCTCCGCCCCTCAAATGCCAGCGGCTTACAATTCGCCCCGGAAAGACCGACCGGTTGAGGTCGGAGTGCACGCCCCCTCCAGCAGGAAGACGTCTCAGGTCATGGGGAAAACCGAATGCATGCCAACTGGCATCATTTATAAGCTGAAATTGCAAAAGGAGGGCTTGCTTTGATCTTTCTCAGCCAAACGGGGATACAAGAAACACTGTTACTTTAACGTACTTTTAGCTTGTAAGTTTTCGGTCAAAATGTTTTCACCCGCGCGCTGGGTAAAAGGCAAACGCTGCATTGGCCGGGAATCGAACCCGGGCCTCCCGCGTGGCAGGCGAGAATTCTACCACTGAACCACCAATGCTTCGTGTGTCTTTGCTCCCGTATTTGTCCTTATAGCTACAGTTACACAGTCTCTGGAAAGAGCAATGAGCTTGTACGCTTTTTCCCTAGAATTTTTCTAAACCCAATCAAAGAAAAAATTATACCTAAACATTCTGAGAAAACCTGTGACCTAGAAGAAGTGAAACTACTGATATGTGGCCCTTGGAGGCTTTTGAAGGTGAAAAACAAGTATAAATACCCAACATATAAAAATGTCTTTTCTCCATCCCCCGCTTCCCCCTTACATCATTAATGAAAACAAATTCCAAAAATCTCTCCTTTAGGATGCAAGCCAATTCAGTTAATTACTGGGTCAAAGCACTCAATTCGAGGTTGAAACAAGTTACCACATTCTGGAAAAAAAGACCTATCGTCACTCTGCCGTGAAGACCCAAGTTTGTATAAGAAGGTTATGGTCATCAGACGCGAGAATAGTACAGAAAATGCTGAAAGTAGGAATTCTCCCGAATCCTATCCCTTACACACATCCCTGTGACTTGCCCTTTGGAGGGTGGCCACTGGCCGCCGAGGTCGGTGTGGGGCTTGGGAACCAAAAGCCAAGCGGGACATGGAAATAAACAGAAGTTATATCCCTTGCTTTTGAGGACTTTTCACTTGTCTGGAGAAAAAGCCAACACAGAGAAAACCATTGACGATCCATGAAAATTATCTTTCCCAAAGTGAGCCTTGAGTTTGGTTTTCTGGGAGGTAATGGGCTCTGATAGTCCGGATGATACGAAGCATGTGAGAGCCAGTTTTTCACATGCCTCTATCTCCTTCTGGTCTCTATCTCTTTGCACCTTTTCTTCAGAATAGAGAACTCACAGTATTTACTTGGCAGGTGTGATTAGGCCGCTCTGAAGGGGAGGAAGCTCCAACAGCAAATTGATCTTCAAGTAAGAACTGGGGCCATGAAATAGGTTTCTCCAAACAGGAGAAATAGGTTTGAAATAGGATTCCCTAGCAACAGAAGAAAAGAGAACTGGACAGCATGAGACATAAAAATCAACCTGATCAAGTCACGTAATGCCTTCGTTCTTGTTTACTCGTGCCTAAAGGGTGCCTACATTCCTCCAGGGGCGTCGAAGGTAAATTCAGAGGATGGCCATTAAAGCGGTTTGAAAAACAACATAAAACCACCCGTCAAATATTAGTTACTGGTTTCTATTCCATGTAACTTTTTAGTGAACCTTCGAACGTCAGAAATTTTACCGTATTTCTATCGGAAGCAGATATATTCAGTATAACACACATCACTGGTGTTCGTGTCAGTGGGGCTGTGTCCCCCCAGGCTGTCAGTTAGGCTCTGACAGGAGGCCTGGAGGCCAGCATGGAGGAAGCCGTTACCGGCCAGGGAAACGAGCACGTGATGCAACTTGATCCAGTGGAGTTTTCGGGCTCATACGGTCCAGTTCTGTTTTCTTCTGTTGCTGGGATTTGGAGAAGGCCAGAGGCCTGTCCGGGCCCAACGCCCCGAGAAGCCCCATCACACCGGGGCCGAAGGGAGGAGCCATGGCAGGGAGCCCCCGAGCAAGTGAGGAAGAAAGAGCAAAACTCTGCTTCCCACCCCCAAGGAATAAATATTCGGCCCCCGATTAACTACTGTCAATTAAAAAAAAAGATAGAAACACAACCCCCCATGGGCAGTTCCAGCGCAAACCTCCCTGCTCCCTCTCCCTGCTCGCTCGAGTGCTCACTTTCTCCCTTCCCCCTTCCCCCTCCTCTCCCCACCCCCTTTTCTCCTGCTCTCACATCTCCAGAGTGTACTTTCCGCTTTAATAAACTTTTCCACTCCTGTGCTACTTGTCTGCCCTTGAATTCATTCTGGTGACCAAGACCGAGAACCTTCGGCGAGGCCCATGGAGCTGGCTGAGGCCAGGCCCAGGCTCACCTGGCAACAGAATCATGCAGCAAACAAGGGAGAACATTCCTTTCAGAGGAAAGGTCGGGGACAAAGGCCCTGTCCTGGGAAGGAGCGACACGTATTTGAGGAACCGAATGGCCTGGGCGACACACGCTGGGTTGTTTTGTTTTAAGGAGGAGGATAATCAAGACAAGATCTGTGTGTACAGACATGCGCCATAAGGACTCGGATTTCACGGAACACGAGGAGATCTGGGACGAGGTCCCTGTCAACACCCAGGGCAAGAGATGTTGATGGAAGAAAAGAGGTCCTGGTGGAACAGAGAAGGAGATGGGCTGTGACGTTTTAGGAAATCACACTCAGTGGGACTCCTGCTCAGACCTGGGAGTGAAGAAAAGGACGTCCCCAGGATGGTTCTAGATTCCTGGTTGGGTGGGGGCGGGGCGGGAATGAAGCAGAGAAGGAGGCACACCCTGTTGCAGGCAGCCGGGCGAAGGAACAGTCCAGAAAGCAACCAGAGCAGAAAGAGGGAAGCAGAAGACTGTGCCTCCCCCGACGTGGTGACTGTCCAAGAGAGTGTTTACGTGAAACCTTTCTTTAAAGAAGGTTGCAAAGGACGCACTGTCCATTGGGGGGCGGGGGCTCTTCCCCCAGCGAGATTCCCCACAACGCGTGCCACAAAACTCTGGGCAGAGCAGATATTCTGTCCTTTATGTCATGTTAAAAACAGGACCACGGGCCCAAGACGGAGTCACCTGTGCTAAGCCCAATCGCCACACCGAGACCTAGACTTACCAGTTACAGTGTTAGCATGTCGCAGAAATGGAATCTTAAACCAGTCAGCGAGAAATCCCTGGGTCAGCACGAGGTAGGTAACCTGCCTGATAGACGCCCGTCATCCCATAAAGGAACGGGACTCTGCCTGAACCAGCCTGTGTTATGCCAGTATAACGTCCTCGTTCCCAGGCCCTTCTGCCTATAAGAGTCTCATTCTGCACGGCTCCCTGGAGCTCCTTTCTCTCTACTACAGAGGATGCTGCCCCGGGCTTGAAAGGTTGAATAAAGTCAGTAAGATCTTCACAATTGGCCCAGTAAATTTTGTTTTTTAACAATCACAACTCCTGGGAGGCCTCTCAAAGTCACCTACTGGGTATACCTTGGAGGGAAATCGCCTTGCTTCTTTACCCTAAAAAAGGCTATTTGTAATTGACCCCGACGTGATTTGAACACGCAACCTTCTGATCTGGAGTCAGACGCGCTACCGTTGCGCCACGAGGCCACGGGGAAAGGGCCCTTTATCTGCCAAATTAGGATTTAAATAATCCTGTCTCCTCTCCTCCAGATTCTAAAGATTTTCTTCTGTTGATGGGTGGATTGGGTCAGCTTTCTCCCCACTATCCACAGCTTGGCTAATGCCTTGCCAAGAAAGTAAAGGAATTGACCACATTAAATATTAATACAAAAACCCAAATGCTCCCTTCTCAGGAAAACTCAGTGCTTTCTCAGGCTCAGTCTTTGCAACTCTTCAGAATTCTCCTGTTTGAGAACTCTCCTGTGCTTACTATTTAGATCCGCAGTGAAACAGGCATCACGATGGCAAAAAACTTGGCAAAACTGCTTTACCCGTCATTCACGAGACTTCTCCCTCTTCTGAAACAGACTCCTGGCCCCGCACCGGCCCGCCTCCCTGCCTTTCTCAGCACCCGCCAGGCCCACCCCCGACCTGCTGAAAAGCTGCTGGGTCTCAAAAGCCCAGCGTAAACCACATCACTTCTGGAAATGCTCCCGGCTCCGGCTCCTCTCCGTCAGAATGTGCGGCCTTCTGGTCTGTATAGTTTGTACATGAGCAACAACTCAAATCCGGTGGCTGTTTCGCGAGCTCTTCCCACTTTTTAGTAGCCTGTGCTTGACCTTCCTGCGGTGAGTCTCAAAACGCGGTCCCCTGAAGCAGAGCATCAGTTTCAGCTAGGAACTTGCTAGAAAGGCACATCTTTGTCCATGCCCCAGAACTACCGAAGCGGGGACTCTGGGGATGGGCCCCTGCCGCCTGTGTGCCAACAAGTTCTCCAGGCGATTGTGTTTCTGGGGAAAGGCGGAAAATCACTGCTCCGGCCTGGAGATCACCTACTTTCCTCTCTCAAGAAAATAAACTTCCTGTCCCCTTCCAGGATGGAGGATGGACAATGTCTGAGCCAGCAGGGGCCGCCACAGCTAAGTGCCACAGATTGGGTGCTTTAAGCCACGGATTTATTTTCTGGCATTTCCAGGGACTATGAACCCAAGATCGACCCTGTCAGCAGGCCTACTGATGGCTGTCTTCTCCCGGTATCTTCACTGGCTCTTTCCTCTGTCGTGTCTGTGTCCTAATCTCTTTTTAGAAGGACACCAGTCCCGTTGCATCAGGGCCCACCCATATGACCTTCCCCTGCTTTGTCTAGGTCTTAAGAAGCCCTACCTCCAGATACAGTAACATCCTGAGGGGCTGGGGGTTAGGCCTTCAACATTGTGAAGGGGGGCCGGTGGGACACACAGCTCTGCCCCTGACTTGGAAGTTTCCAGATGGAAGCCCCTGCTGACAATTCCTGAGCCCCGCCCTGGGGTGCCAGGATGGAGGGTGCACGGGTAAATGCGACTGCCTCTTTGCTTCTCCCGCACTATTTGCTTAGGCCCCCGCTTTCTGGAGTCTGACAACCTCCCTCGGCCTTCCAGATGGCAAGATCTTGTGGCCGTTATCTCCTGTCCCCAACTTGTCCCATTGGAACTTCTATTTTGGAGTTGTTCCGAGAGGGATTCGCGCAGTGCGCAGAAATGAATTCTTGTGTTTATCCCACCATCTCTCCCTGCCACGGTGGTCCCAGGGCACGGGGAGCAATCGGGTTTGGTCTTTGCCTCTCCCGGCTCAGCCCCGCGCCCACGGTCCCCTCAGGGCTGTGGCCTCTGCTCCCAGGTGCCGTCCAAATATAAAGCACTGTCTGTTGGTTATTGTCGCTTCACCCTCCTCTCCTCCGCAGTTATCTTGCTGGAAACTTGACAACATTTCTGACCCCGCGGCCCAACTTGTTTCCCCCACTAGACTGTAAGATTTCTGTTTTTGTCCTCGAGATTTTATTTAAATCCCAGTTAGTTAACATACAGAGTGATATTGGTTTCAGGGGCAGAATTCAGGGATTCATCACTTACACCACCCAGTTCTCCTCCCAACAAGTGCCCTGCTGATGACCGTCACCTAGTTCACCCACCCCCCCACCCACCTCCCTCCATCAACCTCTGGATGGTTCCCTACAGTCAGGAGTCCAGACTGTCAGACTTCTGAGGCCTCGGAAACGCCTTGCTTTGCAATAATGATTTCACGATGTTGCAGTCACAGCGCCAAGATTATTTTCCTTCCCCAAAAGTTCCCCACACACCCCCTCATGCCGCAGGAGGACCACGTGGCCTAATGGATAAGGCGTCTGACTTCGGATCAGAAGATTGAGGGTTCGAATCCCTTCGTGGTTGCTGCGGGGCTCACTTATTACACTCCAGGCCCTTCCTGCTACTTGCTGCTGTTTTCTCGGTTCAGTCCGTGAACAGATTCTTCTCCTTCTGACGCTAACATAGTTTTACCCCCCACCCCCTCCTCCCAGGTCTCCTCCACACCCCCGCCTCCGTTTGTGACCCCGCTGCCCTCCCCGCGAGTGACCGGCCCTCGATGTCGCTCACCCCCTCTTCTGGCCGGCAGCTGCCCCCGGGAGCTTCTCGGAAACGCGGACCTTGCCGGCCCGTCCCCGACCCTCTCGGCGGGGCTTCCGTCTGGGAGCCCGGGTTCCAGCCCGGCTGCAGGGGGCGCTCCCCGGCCCCCCGCGCCCGCTCGGCGCCCCGCCCCAGACCCCGCCCCGCGCTGCTGAGCGCCCGCCCACCTGCACCCCCGGGAACGCGGGAAAGCGAGGCGGCCCTGGGCACCCCAGGAAAGACCGGAGGCTGGGGAAGGCAGGAAAGAGGTCACGCTCGACGGCAGCCTCTAACAAATGTAGGCAAGGGGTAGGATTAGAAGACCCGCCACCGTCCGCAATCCCCAGAGAAGTAAGAGACTCAGCAAAGAGCATTAAGGATCTTAAAACCTTAACAGGGTTAGCGGGAAACAGCACGCGCGTGGTGGTAAAGGCCCACCCCCAAGGTTCCCTGCTAATTGCAAAGGAGAAGAAAGCTCGGAGGGGACCGCTCCGGCTTCCCTGTCAGTTGGATGCCCCGACAAATGCCTCTGGATGGGAACTAGGTACTCGAATCAAAACGATCTAATCCATCACTGCGATTTAACTTCTGGTTTAGAGAGCAGGGAGGAATAAATTAAAAGTTGCCTTGGGAGACAGGGAGACAGAGTCAGAATGTGAGACGTTTTAGAAGATAACCGGCTTGGATTTTTTTTTTTTTTTTTAAGTCAATGTCAGAACAGTAACAGCAACAGGAAGTTGGGATGCTGTTCTAAACAGAAAGGGACTAAGGAAATGTCGCAAATCAAAGGCAGAGGCTCAGCACCGAGAACCCGCACCTTGTGAGGACCAGCAGACGCTTCCTCGCTTCAGGACTTCCCGGCCTCCCTGGACAGCGTGGCCGGAAAGGAAGCTGAGAAGGTCAGATAGCTCCCATGACGAGGGCCTCTTCTGCCGTTTGTGCCCTTTTTATAGGCCACAAAGTACCTTTTAAGACTTTAAAGGAGGGAAGGGACACAGTCAGATTTGCACGCTCAGGTAAAGACATCGATCGGTGGTGACCCAGCCCGACCTACGCCATCTGCCCCAAACTGCGTCTCTGGTGTTCTCTCTCACCGCTGCCCCTCCCTGGGCCCCTCCAAAATGCAATGTTCCAGCCAGACAGAACTTTCTTCAGTTTCTCTCCTATTCTGCGAGGTTTAGGTCTAGAACACCACGCACCTTTCCAATTTGGCCAGCTCCCACACATCCTTCAGATCTGAGCTCGAATATGATTCATTCCACATATATTCATTGATTACCCATTTACCCGTTCAGAGGTAACAAAGGCAGAACCGGAAACTGTCTTCATGCAACTCGGAGTCTAATGAGTGACCCTCCAGGCAACCACCCAAGGTGGCCACGTCTGGGACCTAGCACTGCTCCAATAGGCCACGTGGCTCCCTGGACCTCTCACTTGCCATACCCAATTGTAAATGTTCACTTCTACCATTGTTTACTCTAGAAAGCCCTCAAAGGAGGGGCTATATTTTTCCTGCTCTCCATTGAATGAGCAGCACCTAGCAGAATGCATGACACGTGATTGTGCTCAAAATAAAATTTTTCAAAGAATGAAGAAATGAACCCATTCAGAGACAAGAGCCTGGAGGCCAAAATACTGCTAAGAAGTTGTTGCAATCACTCCTATGAAAAACTGTAAGAAGCTGATCTAAGAAAAAGGGCCTGTGGCTCGGGAGGAAGAGCCAGATTTGAGAAAAAAAAATTAGGAGGTGGAACTGAAGGCTTGATAATCTACGGGCTGTGGGGAGAGAGTAGAGAAAGGAAGAAAGTTAGGGGGAGTTCTAAGTCTTTGGCTTTGGCTCCCATAAAATCTGGGTTGTTGAAGGAGGTTCGAGTTTGCAGAGAAAGGGTAGAGCATTCATTTTGGGACATAGTGCTTTTGAGATGCCCATGCACGTGCAAAAAGAAATTACCAAGCCGGCATATATTATGAAGCCCAGAAGAAAGGTCTGGGCTGGAGATCATTTTCAGCACATGAGCACGGATTATCAGTCATGTTTTATCCTTCTTGTGTTCACAGAATGGAGCTATTGATGAAGTACAGAATCTCCTATTTGCACACTAATACACCCACGCTCCTACACATACAGATAAGATTGTGATAATAATCGTTGTGTAGTTTCAGAAATGCGGCGATCCTGGGGATCTGTTCTTGCTCTGACGGTGATCTTTGCAAATACGTTTTAACTATCATCCACAGAGTATCAGATACAGTTGTTCTCCCCCTTGGGAGAGAAGGCCCCACGCAGTGAAGCAGATTTGACTGCCAGAAATATTTTCTCCTTCCCTATCCCATTCAACAACATTCCGTCAGCCGCTTTAAAATATTTTGAAAAATAAATAAACATTAAAAAAAATATTTTTTAATAAAATATTTTGAGCTTTACCAAGGCACAAGAGACAGGTTTCCCTATGGAACATTTTGATGGGTCCCCTTTCTTGAATTTGAACGGGATGGTTACAATAGCAGCTGACGATTTATTGAGCCCTTGCTGTATTCCAGGCACTGGGTTCGGCGCGTGAAGACATGGGGTGTCTGTGACGACATCTTTGTCCGGTGATTCGCTGAGAATTAATGTCCTACTGCGGCAAAAATACGAGGATTTTTAAAGGATTATTCGAAGGCAATTCTTTACAGAGGATTATCGCCACAAATCGCTGATTTGCATTCTAGAAAACGCCCAAAAAGCATTCTCAGGTGGCCACGTGCTGGAACGCAGGTTGGGTGAGACTTCGCTGGTGTCATTAGAGGGGATCGTTTGTTTCGTCCTCTTGTGTTACTAAATCCTGAAGTAGCCTAGAATACATGATCTATCGTAACGTGGCGGAAGTGGAAAAAAGCGTCCCAGTAGCTGTAGTCGTGGCCGAGTGGTTAAGGCGATGGACTAGAAACCCATTGGGGTCCCCCCGCGCAGGTTCGAATCCTGCCGACTACGACGGGCGAGTTTTATATATTTGCTCTTGTATTTGATCTTCAATTACAGCCGACTTTTAAAACCATTAAACATCCGTTCAGACGTTTGCAAGTTACATCAAAATGGAGGAATTCTCACTGACCGCGAAGGAATCCTATTGGATGAGTGAACTAAAACAAAAGAGCCAATAGAACGCTTTCGTTTGAATTCTGAGGTTTCGGGCTTGGAAATCCTGGTGATAGGGACAAAGGAAGTTGGAAGAGAAGATTCCACACATTCATATTTAGAGCGACCTAGTAAGTCTACCACCACCTTTTTCTCTAAGTGTAAATCCCGCTCGCGTGTGTGGGGGCCAGTGGCGCAATGGATAACGCGTCTGACTACGGATCAGAAGATTCCAGGTTCGACTCCTGGCTGGCTCGCCATTTTGGTTAGCCACCTCCCTTTGGAGGTTCACAATCTCCATCTTCCTTAGGCCGATGTAATTGTATATATAAATATTTTTAAGCCCTTTTAAAATTGTCTTTTGTAATGTGATTTGACACAAAATAACAAAAATGCTAATAAGACACGCCTCAACTGTAGTTCATATTCTGCTTTTGCAGATGTCAATTTTCTTCACATCACATCGTTCAATGGTTTTCAAAATCGACCAGTCCTCCCATGAGATGATCAATACCAAATAGAAGGAAGACCTTTCAAAGGCATCGAAGTTTCACAAAAAAGAGTATTTCTAAATACCAATTCTTTTCCTCTCTCTCTCTCTCTCTCTCTCTCTCTCTCTCTTTTTTCAAGATTTAATTTTTTAAGAGCAGTTTTCGATTCACAGCAACACTGAGAGGACGGTACCCACGCATGCCTTCACACGTGCACAGCCTCCCCTGTTACTTACATCCCCCACCAGCGGGGGGTCATTTGTTACAACTGAGGAACCTACTTTGATACATCACAATCACTCAAAGTTCACAGCGGACGTTACAGTTCACCCTTGGTGTTATACATTCTGCGGGTTTGGACAGATGTGTAATGACGCGGATCCATCATTACAGAACCGCGCAGAGTATTTTTCACGCCCCTCCCCCATCCTCTGCGCTCTCTGCCTATTCATCACCCCCCCGCCCCCCCCCACGCCCGGGCCACCACTGATCGTTCAGCGTCTTCGTTGTTTTGACTTTTTTCACAATGTCATACAGTTGGGATCATATCATGTGTAGCCTTTCCGCTTGGCTTCTTTAACCTAGTAACAGGCATTTAAGTTTTCTCCGTGTCTTCTCGTGGCTTGGTATCTCATTTCTTTTTCATGCTGCGCATTCTTCCACTGTCTGCAGGTCCCACAATTTATGCATTCCACTCACCTCCGGAAGGGCATCTTGGTGGCTTCCAATTTTGGCAATTACAAGTAAGCTGCTACAAACATCTGTGTTCATGTTTCCGTGTGGACATATATGTCGACTCCTTTGGGCAAATGACAAGGAGGGCAGTTGCTGGATGGTATGGTAAGAGCATGTGTCGTTTTATAAGGAACTACCAAACCCTCTGCCACAGTGGCTGTGCCATTTTGCCTTCCCTTCAGCAATGAAGGAGAGTTCCTGTTGTCCCACATCACTGCCAGCATTTGATGTCAGTGTTCTGGACTTTGGACATTTTAAGAGGTGATTTTTAATTTTCATTTCTCTCATGACGTGTGATGCAGAGCACCTTTTCATATGTTTTTTAAAAAGGGCCTTAACAGACATCACCGAACATACAGACGGCAGATGGGAAATTTTGTTAGGTTTTTATTTCTATCCTCCTTTCTACATGCATATAATTTAAAGAGTCAGACATCGCACTCGATTTGAAACAAGAATTAACAATCTCTTCTTTCCCCCTCGCTGAGCTAAAGATTGCTTTGGGACGAAAAGGACTGTACTTAGCAGAGGATGGTTTCGATCCATCGACCTCTGGGTTATGGGCCCAGCACGCTCCCGCTGCGCCACTCTGCTCCGGGGATGTCCCTCTTCATAATTAACCTTCAGTTTCTGTCTGGTTTGCCCCTTCCTCCCGCTGCCCCTGCAATCTGTACAATTGGAAACTGGGTTCTCTTTTTTCTCTCTAGAGTAGTAATGATTTGTCTTTTGTAATTCACTAGCCCTGGGCCTGAACTAACGCCCAACAGAAGGGTGAAGAAGAAATGGAAAAGCTTATTGTGGGTATGCTTCTCCGGGGCACAAAGGCGTGATCCGCTGTGACATCTGATATTGTGTACCGTGTGAATGTGTACGTTAGGTCTGGAACAGAATGCCTGCCTGTATCCCACTGGCGTGTCTTAAAGCCATTCTAAGTTATACAAAATAATAGACTCTGATGAAGGAAATGTGCTTGCACTTTCCCCTGTGCTGTGGTGTGGTGGTTCATAATCTTGGGGGCGTGGGGGGCGGACGGAAGTCTTGAGCCCCAGGTGAGAGGAAAACGCACATTCCCGCACATATACTTTACATTGACTTTCAGAGGGTTCGCGGAACTTCCAGCCCCGAAGACTTTCTCTGAATTGGTGCTTCACTCCCTACAGACTCAATCTGACAAACAAAAACGTTCAGGTTTTCTCGCCTCTGGAAAGGAATTGACCTCTCCTGTGCCTCGCAGTGGTAGGGAATCGCAGAGAGCCAAGGACGGATGGCCTGGCGATGCGACCTCCCCGGTCTGGAAAGGCTGGCCCATGTGTGGAGCGGGTGAGCTAAGGTCGCCTACTAGAACCGGTCCTCTGGGAACACCTGCTAAGCTTGCGAAGGTTGGAGGGACCTACAGACGAAGAGATGGGTCCGCCAGCACGGAAGTGAGCGTGTGGAGAGAAGGCAGGGAGGGTTGGGAATATTAACGGACGAGCCGCTGAAAAGTGAAATCGAG
The DNA here is from genome assembly GCF_018350215.1 of Panthera leo. NCBI lineage: Eukaryota > Metazoa > Chordata > Mammalia > Carnivora > Felidae > Panthera > Panthera leo. Next base: position 3,584,186 of record NC_056683.1, on the reverse strand, counting down.
AACGTTTGCAGTGGGTCTCTATGGGCCCCCGGATGCAGTAACAACATCGTACGTTCCTGCGTATGCTCGCCTTTTATTTACATTTTGGAGGTATTTTAAGGAGGGGATCCAAGGCCGGAGAAAGCTGAGAAGGCACCTTCCTACACCCCCATCCGTCTCCCTTCTCAGACCAGAGCCTCCCCCAGAGACTAAAACTACTGACCCCGACGTGATTTGAACACGCAACCTTCTGATCTGGAGTCAGACGCGCTACCGTTGCGCCACGAGGTCCCCGAGGGGCCGCGGGGTTTCTTTACCTGTCAACCTGATCCGTGGAATCGATTTTTCCGCACCCGGTGGGTGAGGACCGCGCGGGTGGAACGCGGGCCCTCCAATCACTCCCCGACTCTGCGTCCCAGTTGCTTCTACTTGACGGGCCTTCCTTCTCTATTTCACTCCTGGTTTTCTCCATCTTTATAAAAACAAACAAACAAACAAAAAAACACGTTTGCGAGAGTTTTGTTGTTTTTGTCTTTTTTAGAAATATGGCTATAGAAGGTCGGTCGCTCCGGACAGGAGTGGGGGGGAGACAGCGAAGAAAAATAGTGTTCCCCACCCCCGCCCGCCCCCCGACCCCCCGCTCCCCGCCCAAGTCAGAGGGGCAACCAAGGCGGGCTTGGGATCTGTTTCCCGAGTTGCTCGTAGGTTCCCGCGGTGTTTCGGGGAGGGGGCGCGGAGGCTGACGCGGGGCGGCCCGCGGGGACCCGAGCCGCACCTGCCCGCGGACCACGGCGTCCCCGCCCCCACCCCGCGCCCCCCGTTCTCCTGCGCGGCGGGGAGACGCGATTGCTTTCCCGCTGCCAGGGGTCCTTCAGGGTCTCTCACTGGGTCTCAAACTGCCCCCGAAAAAGAGCAAGAACTCTCTTCCGGTGTTGAGCAAGTAGGCCATTCTGGCGCCGGGGGTTGGCTGGTGAAAGCACCTGTCTTGAAAGTTGGAGACCCCGCTTGTGCATCTCAGGGAACGTTTTCTGCAGACCTGAAATCACGCAGACCATCTATCTCCGCAAAGAGCGAGAGGTGTCTCTGAACTCCTAGAAAAGGACATGCGGGAAAGTGATCCCCATACCTTTCTCTGGAAATTAGGGTTTCCCTTTCTTAATCTTGAAAAATGGGTCCAGCGCCCGGGGTTCGGGAGTTGTAAAGGACCATGGATACAGGACTGAAGGACCTTGCAGGTAGCGGTGCACCCTTGGTAGGTTATGTCCAGGTACAGTCACTCCGTGGGGTGGGGGGACGAGATTAGGGACCTGGGTGAGGGATATGCTGGAGCCCGCCTCATTGGGAGGTGAGGTGAACCAGGCTTTCAGAAAACAAACCTCCAAAGGTTCGGTAGAAGCTGAGGCCACTTAGGAAAAGAAATGGGGGTACAGGTGCGCTGCTGGCAGAGAATTCAGTGTGGCCATAGTCGACTGAAAGTTAAAAGTTATGCTTTCCTCCCCTACCTATACAATGGGGATAATGTTAGTAGTGCCTGCCTCCTAGGCTGGTGTTGATAAATGCAATGTGCTCGAAACGGGCGTATATATTCACATACGTTTAGAACGACGCCTACCGGACAGCAGGAGCTCTCAGGAAAGGTTAGTGTAGGAGACGCCGGTTGGCTCAGCGACAAGAGCACGTGACTCTTGATCTAGGGGTTGAGTTTGAACCCCACGGTCGGTGCAGGGGATATTTTAAGAGTAGATAAACTTTAAAGAAGTAGATGGTACTGTGATTACTACCCCTATGAAGTTTGCACGCTCACAGCCTGCTTTGCCGGAGACTGGAGGTAAAATTCACACGTGTCAACTGCTACTTTCCTCCACAGATTTGGAGTTCCGTGTCATCACACAGAATTAAATGCATTGGCTTATTTCGGGTGTTAGAAATACTCCTTTAAAAAAAAAATAAGTAAAATCACGGGGGGGGGGGGGAAGTAACATTGTTATCATCCCAAGTTAGGGCACAAATCAGTCGGGGCTGCAGATGAGCTGTGAACTAAGGTCAACTCAGACCGGCGCCTGAAATTTATGAATGTCTGTTTCTTATTTATTTTTGGCAGCTGAGACTTAAAACTCAGTGACACACTTCAGCTCATAGAAGTTTCCTCATTCGTGTATTTTAGTTCGTATTTAATGCGAACTAGACAGCTGATTTCTGTCTGGTTGTTTATAATCCATTTTTTGCTAATATTGGAGGAATTCAGGATCATATTTTAAAATTAAATTGTTATCCATTCTCCCTAGCAAGTTCCCAGAGCTCCAAGCTGCTTCTCCCTCTTGCCTTGTTTTGCTGCCTGGGCAGCCTTTTCTTTCCCAAAGCGGGAGGCCCACGATCCCAGGCCTTATAGTCCTGATTTTGCTAATTACCTTCTTCCGACGTGAGGCTCAGGCAAGAGAGTTTTCAGGGCCCCTCAAAGCTGCAGGCTTAGCATCGAATCTCCCTTACTGTTTGTTATGATCCTGAAGCATGGTTCTGATAGCTGGCTTTGTCTTTGTGTCCATGTTTTCTGTTTCTTCCTAGTATCTGGTCCAGAAACTTGGATCTGGTCCTGAAGATCTAAGGAAAGGGACTCCAGGAATAAACCCTTTGGTTCTTGCCAGGCCCCTCCTCCACACGGTCTCCTGCCCTGCCCCCCATCCCCAACCTGCTGGCAGTTCCCCCGCAGAATCAGTACTTATCTGGGTCTCCAAACGTCTTTGTTCCTCTCACACATCTCATTACTGAGGACTTGACACTCTCCTTAACAAGACACATTGCTGAAATCTTCATGGAACCACCTCACCTCCGTGGGGTCGTCTCCCCTCCCCCAGGCTGGGTTCTCTCCTGATTCCTGCAGGGGGCCACCCTCTGAGTCTCCCCTCCTCACCCTACTAGGTAGGCCAGGATTCAGACCGCCTCTGCAATGCCAACATAAATTTGTGTTTAAGGGGTAGACGACGGGGGTCAAGTGTCATTAAAGTGTGTTTGAAACCTAAGGAAAAGATTCACACCCATTATGGTGGTTATTACCGAAAAAGAAAAAAGTGTTGGCAAGATATGGACAAATTGGAACTCTTACGCATTGCTGGTGGGAGTGTAAAATGATACAACCCCGTGGAAAACAATGTTGTGGGTCCTTGAAAAATGAAACCTAGAATTACATTCTGACCCAGGAATTTCACTTCTAGGTATATCGGCAAAAGGGTTGGAAGTAGGGACTCGGGCAGCTACATGATACAGCCGGTGACATTGTATCATACTATATGACTCCCCTTATCCGAGGAATAGCCTAGAACAGTCAACTTCAGAGACAGAAAGTAGAATGGTGGTCAGCAAGGGCTAAGAGGGAAGGGGGCAGAGTTCTTACTCAATGGGGACAGCTTTGGTTTAAGATGATGAAAAAGTTCTGGAGATAGAGGCTGGTGATGGTCTCACTGAATTGCCACTGAATTTACACTTCAAAACTGTTAAAAATGGCAGATTCTTGTTTTGTTTTGTTTTGTTTTTAAGGTTTATTCATTTTTCAGAGACAGAGAGAGACAGAGCATGGTGGGGGCGGGGGGGAAGGGCAGAGAGAAAGGGAGACACAGAATCTAACGCAGGCTCCGGGCTCTGAGCTGTCAGCACGAGCCCCACCCCGGGTTTGAACCCACAGACCGTGAAGTCAGATGCCTAACTGACTGAGCCACCCAGGCGCCCCCAAAATGGCAGATTCTTATTAAGCAAGCTGAACAGAATGGATTAGAAGAGGGATCAGAGAAAATGAAAGGCCAGACTTGCTGTGGCTGGCAAGCATCCAGGCAGCTTGTGACCCCCTCCAGCCCTCGAGGACCTCCTTTATTGCTTTACCACCAGAGCCTAGCTCTGGGTCACTTTTGCAATTACCTCCCAGAGCATATGGACTGCTGACGCACATCCTAGGGGGCTCACGACTGACCTTCTACTTGGCAGGAGTACATAACTTAACCTTAGCAGCAGCTGGCCTCTCAAGGTGCTTAAAACTGCTGCCAGATTCCTTAGAGACTTCCGCTATCTTTAGCCCCCAGCCCCCAACACCTTCCAGTCGCTTCTCACCAACACAGGTGCCGCTCTTTCTGTCCACCGGTCCCGTCCCCGTGCTTTCATAAAGGCGCTGTTTTGCACTGAAACCATCTCAAGAATTCTTCCTTGACCGTTGGCTCCCCAGCCCCAGGTGACATCAAGAGTAGACAGGATAGATGATAGATAGATAAGCAAATTCAAATATAAAAGGACAAAAAAAGAGTGTACAGTATCTATAAATTTGATTGTGTGTCCCAAGTTATAATATAAAAGGTATTTCTCACTGTGCGTCACAGTACAAAAAAAAAAAAAAAAAAACCTGTGAGATTATGTGAGATCGAAGACATAGGAACCAGGGGGCAGAACGACAGGATGGAGGGACGCTCCTCAGGGTTCCCTCCAGGTGTGGACCTGTCCTGTGGAGGCCCGGGGGACCCACCGACCCCCGCGCCAGGAAGCGGAGGGAAGAGAGGATCTGCGTGGTTGCTCGCTGAGAAACCAGGGCACAAGGTTGGGGAGGCGGAGGGCACTCACCCACCGGTGACTCCTCGCCGCCCCTGGACAGGTCAGAAATCTTCATCCCCAAAGTGAGATTCAGTTCCGAGGAAACAGGGAGCCCCCAGATTAAGTCCTGAGCGTGTGGCCCACAGCGTTCAAACCTATTCACGGCTCTCCTAATTCTATTATTGTGGTAGGGTCCGCTCCCCAAGGAGAGAGAAGAAAGGGCAGAAAACTTCAAGGTAACCTGGCTATGCGCCTCCGTGCAACATCCCTCGTGACCTTGTAAGCTGAGACCACTTACTCAGACTAGGTGTTTGTGTGTGTTACCATATATGGGACACCAAGAAATAAAAAATGTATTAAAAACTATGCCACGTGACCTTGGGCGCTCGAACCCAACTAAGCGGGGCCAGCGCGAATAAAGCTGCTTCCTGGAAATTAAAAAGCTTCGGTGTCTCGACTCTCTGTGCGGGAATCCTGCTACCTTATAACGTTCTTACGGGCAAAACCCAAACTCTTTGGTTCTGGGGATGCCCTGGGGTTCCCGCCCGGCCACCTCCCGGACCAGAGGTGATCTTGGCGGAGAGGTGGTTTGTTCCCCGCGCAGGGCGCGTGCAGACACGCGTGGCGGCCACTAGGGGGCGGAGAAGCCTGCCGATGAGCGTGGGGGGGGGGCTGGAGGAGAGGAGGGGGAGGAGGGCCGGGCGGGGGAGGGGGGAGGGGGACCCTGCGGGGGCCAGAGTTGGGGGGGGAGGGGAGAAAGAGCGCAGGAGGTCGGCCGAAAGGAACGACCGAGGTGGACAGAGCAAGGGAAGGGGAAAGCAGGTTATTGCAGGGAAACCATAACTTTCTGGATGGCAGTTAGGAAACTTCGCATCTGTTAACAAAAATTCAGCTAAGTACATTTGCAGATCGAATTGGCTCTAGTAAGCGATTCACGAATCGGGCAGCATCCCGTCCTGCAGGTAGAGGGGGAGCTCTGAGAGGCTGTGTGAAATGGGAGGCTTTTCCAGGAGGGAGGTGGGGCCAGGCGGTTATTAGCAAAAGAAAAGGAAAAGTTGCTCCGCGCAAAGTCACCTTCTGTTAGGCGAAGGGGGTGGCGGAGGGAGAGGCCCCTGTAGCAGATTACCTCGTTAGTGGAGACCAGAAAATTCCTAAGTGACCAGTTAAGACTGCTTGTCTGCGGGAGGTTGAAACCAGTTTCAGGCTAGGGATAAAGAAAGCCCTGGTTTGGTGACTCCGCCCAAGTGTCTCCACTTGGGGTCTGTAGTTTCCTTGTTGCCACATTTAACAACGTGTTCTAGATACTGTCTCATTTTTTCCTAACGCTTTTATTTTCAGCCTGAAATATTGTGGATTAAAACCAGGAAGCCTGCTCTATCCATGAGGAGGCACATTTTCGGGGTGAGGATGTCAAGAGTGCTAGACCTTCCCAGTATTTTACAGTTTTATTAATTCCATGTCTGTGGTTATTCTGGACAACATACCACGGGTGCAGTCCTCCTGTCGGAGCTCAGACACGGAGACAAAAGGCTAGAGCAGGGCTCCAGACCTTACGGATCGTCTGGTCTCCTGGAGTCGGCGCTAGTGAGAGGGAGAGAAAATAGACTAGGAACGCGCGTAGCGAGGACGGTGACCCATATGTTATGCGGAAAAAAATAAACATGGAAGAGAGATAAAGGCAGGGGAGGAGGGAGTGATCAGGAAGGATTCCGAGCAGTCTCTTCATCTGTAAAATGAGAACAGCAGCGCCACCTCAAGGTTCCGATGAGGAACAAATGAGTTAGCATAGGCCTTAGCGAGCGCTCCATTAAGTGTGAACAATAAAAAAAGAAATTGAGAGAGACAGGGAGTTTATTACTATAATCATGACATTTGGGGCTATACTGTTTCAGAGATTGGATTAATATTTTAGCTTCACAGAGCAGAGCTACAACAAAAGATGGGAAAAAGGTACGAGGATTTTGCACTGTAGGGGAAAAAGCTTTCTCACAATTAACCTTGTTCCTTTTGTAAGGTAATGAGCTGCCAATCTGGGGGGGGGAGGGGTTGGGGGGGGGGGTTAAGCAGAGATCTGATGCCTGCCGGTGAAGGATGTACTTGAGAGGATTTCTGCATTTTGTGGGCATCTCAGGTGGCCAAGGTTTAGAATTCTTTTCAAATATCAAACTTTATGGTTCAACTTAAAATTTACCCAGAAATTAATCTGACCTGTATTGAATGATGCCCAGTGACTCAACAAATCCTTTTTGAATTCTTCGGCTGGTCATTTTTGGAGATTAAGCATGGAGTTTCACCGTATAGCGGAAAAACACCTGCTATGTTACATCATGGTCACAGCCAGCTGGTGGCATAATGCATTGTGCATTCCTTCCATAAAGTCAAAAATATTCCTTGAAAATGTTTTCCTTTGTGTGATAACATCTACCACCTAAATGATTGTCCACTGTTTTCTCTATTGTCATGCAGAATCAAAACAGCATAGCAGTTTCAAGCAGAAACTTTGGGATGAGACATCTGGCTTTAGATCTGAGACCCTGTTCCTCTGTCTGTGAGGAGAGCAGCTTATTTCGTGGCTCTGAGCTTCAGATGTCTCTTCCGTAGAATGAACTCACCATGTACTATTTAACAGTGGTGTTTTGCTGGTCAGAGTGGCTGAAATTAACAACTCAGGAAACAAGAGATGCTGGCCAGGATGTGGAGAAAGGGAACCCTTTTACACTGTTGGTGGGAATGCAAACTGGTGCAGCCGCTCTGGAAAACAGTGTGGAGGTTCCTCAAAAAATGAAAACTAGATCAACCCTGTGACCCAGCAATAGCCCTGCTAGGAATTTATCCAAGGGATACAGGAGTGCTGATGCAGAGGGGCACTTGTACCCCAGTGTTTATAGCCATGCTTTCAACAATAGCCAAATTATGGAAAGAGCCCAAATGTCCATCAACTGATGCATGGATAAGGAAGATATGGTTTATATACACAATGGAATACTACCCGGCAATGAGAAAGAATGAAATCCTGCCATTTGCAGCAACGTGGATGGAACTGGAGGGTATTCTGCTAAGTGAAATAGGCCAGTCAAAGACAGATATCCTATGTTTTCACTCATATGTGGATCTTGAGAAACTTAACAGAAGACCATGGGGGAAGGGAAGGGGAAAAAATAGTTACAAACAAAGAAGGAGGGAGACAAACCATAAGAGACTCTTAAATACAGAGAACAAACTGAGGGTTGTTGGGGGGGGTGGGGGGAGAAAGGAAAATGGGTTATGGGCATTGAGGGCACCTGTTGGGATGAGAACTGGGTGTCGTATGTAAGCAATGATCCATGGGAATCTACTCCTGAAGCCAAGAGCACGCTGTATACACTTTATGTTAGCCAACTTGACAGTAAATTATACTTTAAAAATTAAAAAATAAAAGTGGTGTTTTAAGGATTACATGCCATAATGCATCTATAAAACAGTAGCATAGTGCCTGTGAAAGAGTAAGCAGCAATTAGCAGTTAATAAAGCTAGTTTTCATCCCTACTCTTACACACCATTGAATGTGACACACATTTAATGGCAATGACCGGACCTTGTTTGGACCCTGATTTGAACAAACCAATTGTAAAAATACATTTTTGAGACAATTGGGGAAACTTATATATGACTGGGTTTAGATGACTCAAAGAAACTACAGTAGACTTAATTTTTATTAGGCAAGAAAAAAGTCCTTAACTATTTTTTTTAAACTTTTTTTTGATGTTTATTTATTTTTGAGGGAGAGAGGCAGAGTGTGAGCAGGAGGGGTGGCCGGGGGGAGCAGAGAGAGGGAGACATAGAATCCGAAGCACGCTCCTGGCTCAGAGCGGTCAGCACAGAATCCGACGATGCAGGGCTCGAACCCACGGACTGCAAGATCATGACCGGGCCTCGAGATCACGACCTGAGTCAAAGTCAGACACTTAACCGACTGAGCCACCCAGGCGCCCCACAGGTCCTTAACTACTAAAGATTTATCCTTATGGATAAAATCGCATAGTGTGTGGGGAGAAAAATGAGGGCAGAGAGATGAATACTTTCCATTCTAGCAGAACGTTAAGGTTGCTGAAGCCGGGGACGGACGGCTGAGGGATCCCTTATACGATTCTTTCTACTTCTGTGTATGTTTGAAAATTTCCTTGATGAAAAAATTTTTTTAAGATGCTGAAAAAAATGGCAGGAGAACCTTCCCAGTACTCTGCTGAATTATAAAATGGCAGGGCACAAATCATGAAGTGCTCATTTGGGAAGAAAAATGCATTCCTTCATCGTTCCATTGCACAAATAGTTACCAAGCACCTGCAATATACCAGGCACTGTTCAAAGTGCCAGAGAAAGAGGTGGCCCAAGACCAACACAGAGTTCACACTGCACAATGACAATGAACAAGTAAACAAAACCTATGAAGGAAATAAAACAGTGGCGGCAGCCGGGGACTGAGGATGATTTGCACTCAGGGAACATTTGGCGACATACAGAGACATTACTGATTATTAATGGGGGAGGGGGGCTACTGGCACCTAGAGAGGAGGGTCCAGGGATGTTGCTAAACGTCCTACAGTGCACGGGACAGCTCCCCACTGGCCGGTTCAAAATGTCGACAGTGCTGGTTGAGAAACCCTCCAGCAAGATGGGGCGTCAGGAGTAGCTCATCTGAGGAGGTGACGGTTGAGCTGAGACCTGACTGAGGAGGAGTAAGCCAAGTGCAGAGCTGAGAGGAGAGTGTGCAGGCAGAGGGGGCAGAGTCCTTGGAGCAGGAAAGCCTTCAGTGGAAAAGGAATAGAGAGAAGGCCTTGGAAGGGGTGTGGCCGAAGAGAAAGTGGGGGGCAGACCACAGAGGGCGCCCCCCCCCCCCGGGTCCGGGAGCCTAATGCACGCACCAACCTCACTGAAAATGCCAAGTCTCCCGGCCCCTGGGAGCTCAGTCGGTTGAACGTCCAACTTCAGCTCAGGTCATGATCTCACGGTTCATGAGTTCGGGCCCAGCATCGGGCTCTGTGCCGACAGCTCGGAGCCTGGAGACTGCTTCCATTCTGTGTCTCTGGCTCTCTCTGCCCCTCCCCTGCTCACACTCTGTCTCTGGCTTTCTCTCAAAAATAAATAAGCATTAAAAAAAGAATTTTTTTTTTTAATGCTAAGTCTCAAGCCCCACCCCAGATTTACTGAGTCACTCTGCATTTTAATAAGGTCCCCACCCAGGCCACTGAGATCCCTATTTCAGTGTGGGAGGCATGCTCTGGAGAATGGCAAGGGATTTGGATCTTATTTAAGCTGCAAGTGTTGCTAGATGAACTGGGGAGAGCCCGGACCCTGGAGCCTTGACCCAGCCAGACCTGAAGGGGTCACCAAAGGTTCTTGGTCTTGTCTTGTCATGAGAAGGCATTCAAGGACAGACACATAGCACAGCGGACAGGTGACACAAGCAGGAAAGTTTACTAAAGTGAAAAGTGCACTCTCATGATAAGGGAGCGGGTGAGCTAGAGAGAGAGAGAGAGAGAGAGGGAGCTTAGCGCCCTGGGGGTTGGGGTTTCTACCTTTTTTTTAACAGTCGTTAACTAGGGGGTAGAATATAACTTAGAGCAGGAAGCAGGATTTAGGGGGTTTTCCTCCTCACTTGCTTGGGGGCTTCCTGTCCTGGTGCCACCATCTGGGGCCATCTGGTGTGATGGGGCTTCGCACGGAGTGAGGCCAGGACGGGCCTCTGACCCTCCCTGCAGCTGGGCACGCCCTCCTCCATGCTGGCCTCCGGGCATCCTGTCAGTAACTAACTGCCCACTCTAACACAAGAACCCCTGGGGGACCTGGGGGGAGCCTGCCATGTCGAACCTCCCTCTCCTGTGATGTGTGGGTACCTGGGGCCAAGTGCGGAGGAGGGAGACTGTTCAAAAAACGGAGATGGAAATGCAGGCTTGGACCACGTGGTAACCACAGAATCACAGAATGTAAATCAGGTTTATTTGGACGTAGCCCCGACAGGACTTGCTGGTGGGCTCGATGCTGGTGGTATGAGGACAGGAGGAGCAGGGATGACTTTCCAGAGTTGGTTTGAGAGGATGGCCCAGTGGCCGGCGACGAGAATAGTGATTCGACTGTGTTTCCTTTGGTGGTGGGATTGGGGGGGGGGGGGGGGGGGAGCATGCGTGTGCGCATGTGTGCGCTTACGTGTGCATGCGTGTGCGCACGTGCTTGTGTGTGCCCGCGTGCATGCATATGTGTGCATGTCCATGCACGTGCGTGCTTGCGTGTGCGCGTGCTTGCATGTGTGTGCCTGCGTGCACACGTGTGCATGCATGTGCTTGCGTGTGTGCATGCGTGCATGCGTTGGTTAGCGCATGCTGCTTCTGCAGACAGGGCTGTGCTGCACAGGCCTCTGCCCCCAGGTCCCCGCTCCAGGCGGGTGTCTGTGCGGTGCCCTGCTCATTACCTCTGGGCCTGGCCAGCGGAAGGTGGGGGAAATGCTCCAGGGCTCCGAATGTGCTTTCGGGGTGTGGCGTGGCTCCCTAGCTCTGCCACCTGCCGGGACGGGGGACACCCGAGTCCTGTAGGTCCTGCTGTCAGAATAAAGAGACCTCTAAGCTGACCGGAGTTCCACGTCCAGCCTGGAGTCCAACCCAGTCGGCCACACGCAGGCCAGCTGTACCCCAGACACCTGCACACCCACGGAAGAGAAAATAAATGTTGACATAATCGCCCGAGATGTTCGGTGTTTATCTGAGGCATCCTAACAATAGAAACCTGTCTGGGGGCGCCTGGGTGGCTCAGCCGGTTAAGCGTCTAAGCATCGGACTCTTGATTTTGGCTCAGGTCATGATCTCTGGGTTCATGAGTGCGAGCCCTGTCGGAGCCTGCTTGGGATTCTCTCTTTCCCCTTCTCTGCCCTTCCCCTGTTTGCGAGCGTTCTCTCTCTCTCTCTCTCTCTCTCTCTCTCTCTCTCAAAATAAGTAAATTAGCTTTAAAAATCTTAAAAACAAAACCAAGAGAAACCTGTCTAATATGCATACTATAGAGTAAATATTATTACCATTATTTTTTATATATATAATGGTAAATCCTTGCCATTGATCAGGTGGGGGACTAGTTTGTCCATGTCTGAGGTTCCTATTTTGTGAATCTGAGCAGCTGAATCATCTTGCTGAACGTGAAGTTGGGGGGTGGGGACCTGAGGAGAGAGGGTCCTTGCTCTTCCCGCCCCAGGGAAAGCCTGGAAAACAGGCTTAACTCCAGGGCCTGATTTGGATGAAGGATAATCCCAGGGCTGAGAAGACTCCCTAGCACCTGAAACTATATCTCGAACCTGCTCACTATTGCCTGAAATCTATTTCATGAGGGAGATAGCCTTTTATCCAAGAATTAGAAATCACAGGTTGCAAATGCAATGTAAAAGAAATTTCAAATGCGATATAAAAGAGCAGATGAGTTTTTAAGGTAGATAATGATCCTCTCTCTCTCTCTCTCTCATCTCTGTTTTTATTCAACCATCGGTTTGGGCACAAACCCTGTCTTTCAGGCACTGACTCCATTTTCCCTCAAGTATGCAAATGTGAAATAGAAGAGACTTTGCCTCACAGAAGTCTGTCTGATAAGGGATAGGGTTAAAAAGTCAGCAGGCCCTGGGCATCTGAAACTCAGTACCAAGAGGAGACTGGATATCCTGAAGTCAAACTTCTCAAATTCCACAAATTGGCCTCGGGGACAGTCTATTTTTAAAACAGAAATAGAGTCTAAAGGTATGTGCTCCATTCAATGAATCGATGAGCCTTTTCTTTTCTCTCTCTTTTTTTTAAATGTTTTAATGTTTATTTTTAAGAGAGAGAGAGAGAGATACAGAGTGTGAGCGGGGGAGGGGCAGAGAGAGAGGGAGACACAGAATCCCAAGTAGGCTCCAGGCTCTGAGCTGTCAGCACAGAGCCGGACGCGGGGCCAGAACCCAATGGCCGTTAGATCATGACCTTAGATCATGACCCGAGCAGAAGTCAGATGCTTAACCGACTGAGCCACCAAGGCGCCCCCACCTCCCATGAGCCTTTTCAAGTGTTCTGACTCTGCCAGCTAGAAATTACCATCCTTGGGGCTGAGACCAACATTTCTGGAGAGCACCCCTCTTTGGGTTAACAATAGCCCCCCAAATAAACAAACAAAAATAGAAGCAGAAGAGACAGTCTGCAAGATTTCTTTGCTCTCGCCACAGCAGATCATTGGACAGTGGGGCTTGTTGTTTTAGGCGTGCTCTGAATAACAGCTTTCCCCACGGAAGCTGAGAAACCTGTCCATCAAAATTCATGGGTTTTCCTCCCACAGAATGGAGTTGTCGCTGGTAATTGGCCATCTGGCCTGGGAATACGTTTCCCAGCACCCCTTGCTTCTAAGTGGGTCCACGGACTGCTTCTCACCGAGGGAACATGGGTGGAGGTGAGGTGTGTTACCTCTGGGCCAAAGCCACTTTCTCTCTTCTTCTCTCCGGCCACATGTGAAGGACTCTGCTGTCAGGGATGGGGACTCACAGATGAAAGGAGTCACACAACAAAACCTACCTGCCAACCAGGGGCAACCGTGCTGACAATGATGTGAGCAAGACGTTAATGACTGTTGAATTAAGCCCCTGATATTTTGGAATATATTTGTTACAGCGACTAACGATATTCGAAGCAGTATATATATATACATACATGTATATATACATATATGTATATGTACATATATACATGTATATATATACACACATATATATGTACATATATATACATATACACATGTGTATATATATATGTACATATATATGTATATATATATTATACCTTCCGTGTTCTAGAATACATAGAAATAGCAACGGTTGCTCAGGGAGGTAGGATTTCCAAAAGTTTCCTCACTTTCCCGGCTTGGTACATCCCTCTTTAAATAGCCCCCAACCCAGAGGCTCCTGGCTGACTCAGTGGGTAGAGCATGTGACCCTTGATCTCAAGGTTGTGAGTTCAAGCCCGACGTTGGGCATGGCGCTTAGCTAAAAAAAAAAAATCTAAAAACATCAGAAAGATTTGGCAAATTCATATTATAATCAACGTGCCTGGGCCAAGAACACACACATGAACTTACCAACAGTCAGGGGCTCTGGTATGTTAGTTACCCAGTATCTGGGGGGCAGAAATGCACCTTTGGGGCCCCTTACCTGAAGTTTAGCATCTAGTTCAGAAATCAAGCTGCTTCTCTGGGTCAAACTAGTGGGGGATCCTCCAAAAGGTTTCATTCTTATTGGTACGATTTCCAACATCAAAGCTTTTGGTAGAATGTGAAAGTTAAAGACAGTTTCCCAGTGACAAAGCAGGAAGCGCCCAGAGGAGGGGGCTGTTTTGGGCTTTGCAGGGGCAGAGTGACTTTGGAGGAAACAGTATTTCCTGTTAACTAGGCAGTTGGCTTCAACAAACCTGTCTGTTAGCCTGGCCGGAGGCCTGGAAGGGCAGATTTCCACATTCCAAGCTACTTCATACTTTCTCACTCCCCTGTTATTGTATCTCTGAACTCGTCGTTCCTCACTCATTCACAAGGGGGGTGTGGGGCCCAAGTCGTTGGGACAGGTCCTCAAGAGCATCTAGTCCCTTCTTGTGATGTCAGTGGAGAAGGGAGCGCTTCTCCCAGCAGGTGTCAAAGACTGGACAGAAGGCATCCCAAGGGGCAGTCCCCGAGGCCCCCTGCTCACAAAAGCCTATTGGAGGCATTCCTGACTCTTACTGGGAAAGGCCAGGTACCTAGGGCCAGACTGGCGACAAGGCTGGGAATGGCCAGGCATTTAGGAGCCAAGGATGTCCAGATAAACACAACCCACTGATCATTTTAGAGCATAAACTGCGAGTTACTCCTACACGTATTTCAAGTACAGTGTCGGTGCCTTGAGCATTTCAGAACTGTGTTCTACTTGACAGGGGTGCTGAAGTCATGGGGGGTGGAATGCATTGATGTCTGCAACTTACTTTAAAAGGCACGAAACAAACAAACAAACAAACAAAAAAACAGGACCGGAAATAAATAAATAGTGGGGCACCTGGGTGGTGGAGTCCATTAACCATCCAACTCTTGACCAGGATCTCACAGGTTCGAGCCCCACATCAGGCTCTGCGCTGACGGCACGGAGCCTACTTGGGATTCTCTCTCTCTCCGAATTTCTCTTTGCTTTCTCTCTCTCTCTCTCTCTCTCTCTCTCTCTCAAAATAAATAAATAGACATTTACAATTTTTTTTTTAATAGAAAGAAAGAAATACGAATGAAGAGGAGGATGAACAGGATAGATTATAACAAAGTAAGCAACCGTCCAGAGCTGGTCTGGCCGCTCGGACACACCATCTCGGCACGTGGCCCCCAGGGCTCCTGCTCATTTTTCTGTGGGACCTGGGGACAAATGCGGAGTTCCTGCTCCAGATGCACCCGAAAGCTCCACCAACACCCCCCCCACCCCCCCCACCCCCCCACCCCCGCCACCTCAGCTGGTCATGAGTAGGAAGCCTGCGCTGCCTTCCCACTTTGTTTCTGCAACGCCTTTGAGCCCGCTCGGATCAAAGGCCCCCCAAGACACCTCTGCGTTGGAGAAGTGGTTTCCAACGCCTCTAACCCAGTCTCAGCAAGAGGGCATCGAAGAAAACGTGGCCTGGAGTCTGGGCTCGTGTTAGGGAATTTGAGGGAGGGTTCAGGGAGGGGATGCTGTCAGGGAGGTGGGGCAGGGGCGGTCCTGCAGGTGGGCAGCTTCATAAATCCTGTCTGGGGGAAGGCTGCATCTCACGAGGCTAAAGCTGTCACCGGAGGAGGGGCAGCGGTCCCTCAAAGCCAGGACAGGAGGATGGCTGGGCCTGGCTGCGGTGTGGAACAGCATTCACAGTTCTCTCCGTGTTCGTACGCAGTTGTCGCGCGGTCTCGTTTTTTGGCTGGATCCGTCACGGTGATAACGTATGATGTCGATGTTCCCTGAAATCGCTTATGGCCATCAGGACACTGAGTCCGGGCCGATGTCCAAGGGTTGCATTTCTCCTCAGGGGGCCCTCTTGGCCTGTGGCTTCTGGCTGGGTTTGGTCAATGGGGAGCCAGGGCAGAAGATGGAAGAAGGGGAGAGGAGGGAGCACTGTGGGCGCACTATCTCCCTGGGCTCTGTCCCTGCAGGGCCACTGCTCGCTGGCCACACTCCCCTCCACAGCTCACGGCTCCTCTTAAGAGAGCCCTGCCTGCACGACCGCCTTCTTTTAGGTCTCCAAAACGGCCTCTCTGCCTCCTCCCCTTTGGGTTAGGGGTGGGTGGTAACGGGTCCCCTGTTCCTGGCCCTGGGGTATAGCTCCATCCCGCATTTTTGTGAACAGCTCCCTACTGACCCCTTCCTGAAGTTCCCAGTGTAAGCGTCCCCTCCGAAGCCTGTTGAGTCTTGCTGATGCTGGTGGCCCCGAGAACGCTGGCTCACAGCTCCTTGTCCGGCGCTGGGTTCTGACAGAGGTTCATACTGAAACGAAGGGTTATGAAGATGGCAGGATCCGCCTGGAGCGCACGTCCACCGGCTTGTGTCCCCGGCCCCAGGCACAGTGGAGACCCGCCAACGGAGAGAGTCTGCCGGGCCTCGGCGGTGCCTAGGGTTGCAGACGGAGAGGGTCTGTGCGGCTGCAGAGAGCCCTGGGGCACGTGTGTCCTGTATCATCAGAATTCCCCCTTCAGCCAGGAAGGGACAGCCGGGGACCTGGGACCGGCGTCACAGGTCAGGACCCCACGCAGCCTCGGGTAGAGCGGCTGTTCCAAGGAGGATGTCGATTCTCTGCCGGTGACTTGTGTCTTTGCAGGGACGGTGAGACACAGAGCGGCAATCCCCAGCCTTCTCCCTCCAGAGATGTGTCTTTCCCCCACGAAGCTGTCTCCCCCCACAAACATTTCCTGCGTGTTGCCTGTGGGCCAGAATCTGTGACAGGCGACGAGAAGTGGTGAATACTAGATCCTTCAGCAAAGACAACATGACAAAACGGGGGGGGGGGGGGGGGAATATATACAACTCACACCTTACACAAAAATCGAATCTCCTTCAAATAGAAAACAGCCAAGTAGAGAAATGAGCAAAGGACATAAAATTATTAGCTCGCAGAAAAGGAAATGACACATGACAGGATGTGCAATGTCACTCCGTAGAGAAAACAGGCACAGACGTCAGAGCGCCCTTCTCCAGAAACGATCATTCTCACTGTTGGACAAAGCGAGTGACGTTTCCACCTCGTTCCTTCCATCTTAGTTCAGGTGCCCCAAAAGCTGACTTTTGAGTCAAGGTCGAGGTCGTCCATGTGGGAAATGACCCCCCGGGGGAAACCAAGTTCAGAAATAAATAAAAGGAAAAAAAAGTCAACCAAGTGAAAAAATGGCATAAAGGGTACATTAACTAGTTGGTTGCCATGTGGGCAATGGGGCTCAATCCCACCCAGTGTTCTCAGAATCCTCGCAGCAGGGGTGGGGAGCCTGGGCCATTTACCCACAGCCCCATCCGCCCCTGGGGGGGGGCGGGTTAACTCCCCTGAACTTCCAGGTCAGGCTGTGTACATGCGAAGCAGCAAGCATCCTTGTGTTAGAGAAAGCTCTCAGGTGGGGAAGAAGGAAAGCAGGCATCTGGGGAGCCACCTGGCAGGAACCTTCCGCCTGAAGGGGTCGGGGGGGGGGGGGGGTGGGATTGGACATCAACGGCGTCTGTTTACCAGGCTCTGCCCCTGAGAGTGCAGTGAATGCCTGATCGGATCCGTCGGCCCTCCCTCCACTCCCAGCCGTTTAGCCGTGCTCACTTCCTGTCTTCCGGTAGGCGTCCCTGTGATAAGGCCCCGCCGCCCCCTCCCCGCCCCACCGCGGACAGGAGCTGGTGGGGACGTCCCACCCAGGCCGGGCCAGAGGGCAGGCCTTGCACATTTGACTGCCCGCCGGGGCATGGCGTGGCACTTAGCTGTTTCACTCGCGCACTGAACAACCGCTGTGTGCAGCGCCCCCCGCTGGGACTTGCAGGGGAGAGGGGGAGAGAGGAATCCCAGGGTGCAACTTATCTGCGGGGACGTGCAAGGTCCCTAACCTACGATAACGCGGGACAGGATATAGTAACAGGGAAAGCCTCGGGGGTCAGAAGAGTCTGAGGACGCTCCAGACCGGGAACGCCTGGAGTCGTTCTTGGAGGGGACAAGAAGGCGGGGCAGGGATTCAAGAGGCGGAAGTGGAGAAGGATTTGGGCGAGGGGGAGCTGGGCCGGCAGCAGCGGGGTAGGAGGCCAGGGGAGCCGTTGCTGGTGTGTTAGCTGCACAGGTTTGAATCGAAGCAGAAGGGAGTTGGAGGCCTTCGGGGAAGCATTTGGGCCCTTGGGGAAACATTAAGAGATGTGCTTTGGGAAGGTGACTTTAGAACAAAGCTATACGATGGTCGGATTGAGGTCTGCGGGGCATGGGAGGGGGGCCGTGTGGGTGTAGAGGACGTTGGACTCAACCAGACCGACAGAGCGTGACGCCCAAGGAGAAAGCCTTTGTTCAGTGCCACCTTCCTGTCCCCGCTGGTATGTCACCTCCCTGGGGTGACTCAGCATCTCACACTCGCATCCTTAGCATCTCTCACTCAATAGTTTTTGAAGGAATGACAGGGCGCCCGTAATGGCCACGGCACCTTCTTTACTACCTCTGCACCCCTCCCTGCGTTCCCTCCTTCTCTCTCCGGTGCCCTCCTCCCTGCTCCCCACAAACCCAGCAACTGGGACAGATTCCTCTGGCTTTGGAAAGAGGGCGGCTTGTCTTTGTCTCATCACCCCCAACTCCAGCCGCTACACACTCAGATATCTCTCCTGGTGGTTACCTCGCTTCCGGAAAAAAGAAAAGGAAATTTTTAAAAGGTCAGCTCATCTCAAAAGGCTGTCTGCAGCGGTGAGATTTTAAAACTGTCTGTGTATTCTGCCTAGTAACTGGTGAGAGAGTAGGCTCAGGGATACCATTGGCTGGGCCCATCCACAGTCGGCCAATCCTGGGCTCTAGACCATTCATTGAGATCTTGGGACTCCGCGGTCAGAGTGGACCTAGTCTCAGGTCCTGCCGCTGGGCACTCCGCGAGTAATGGAAGGCGAAGGTAAATTTTTTTGCTTTTTGTTTTTTCTTCTCCGATTTCAGGGCGGTTTGTTCTCTGTTTGTGACTATGAGATTAGACAGAACGGACCACAGGAAAATCATCAGTTAGTTGAGCGTCAGAGGAGAGAAGAGAACGCAGAAGTTAATTCTTGAAGGTAGGAAAGGGAGGGAGGAGGGGTACCGCTACCCCTCTGGGGGCAGGGGTGGGGCGGTAGGTGGGAACCCACTCTGTGGGCGGCGGGGTCCCCGGGAGAGGAGCCGCTTCCCGGTGGTACCTCCCAGCGCACCCCGGGATTCCTGGGGGGTTTGGGGGGGGGAGGGGAAGGGTATGGAAAAATATCAGGTGACAGCTGAAGAAACTCAACTCTGGCCGGAGAAGTGAGCCGGGGAGGGCGGAAAACTGCCTCCCCGATCATTGTGTCGTTGGCTTAATCCAGGGAACGTCTAATGAGCCCATCCGTCGGGAGGTACCTGAACCCGGAGACAGCGTGGGGCGCGCTGACGATCCCCCCGCGGCTACAGGAAAGCTGGACTTGAATCGGAGCTGGGGCCCCGTCTCCTCGGCCGGTCTCTCCACGTCTGGTGCCCCCAGGCCTCCGGTCGGGCGCTGACCCTCCCGGGTGCCTGGTCGGTGGCGCTGATGGAGCCCGCGGCCGCCCCACGCTGCCGCGCGCGGGGCTCGCTTCTCTTCTTGGCGCTCCTCTGCGGGTGTGCCCTGCTCTCAGGTAGGGGGCGCCCCAGCCCCCGCAGCCTTGCAGAGGGGAAAATGCACGCCCGAGTCGGGAGGGTCAAGAGGTATTGCAGTTGGGGTCAAGCACCTTCCATTCTGCACCGGCTCCTTGGTTTCACGCCAGCGCCGCCTGGTAGGAGAAACACGGTGAGAGCCCCAGAGGCGGGCTGCACGGACAGGGTTTGCGTTTTTTGAGCGGCGACGTTTAAACTAGTAAAAAGAAAACAGACGAAGTGCGCTTTCATAGGGTATCTGGCTTAACTCCAAATAACCCGACCAGCGCTATTTGAACTCTGAGCTGATGTGAAACACCTCCCGGTGAGATAGAGAACATTTCGTATTCTAACATCTCCGCATTGCGTGTGCGTGTACCTTACATTTACGACACATTTCAGTAGGGACTCGCTCAAGTTGAGGCTACACTCCAGGCCCTGTGCTAGACTGGGGGATGGACAGTGTCTGCAAGCACGGGGTCTGGGAGGTCCTCGGGATGTGCTGTTGGTACTTTGTTCGCAAAGGAGGAGCAGCCCCAGGGGCGGAGAACCCCACCGGGTGTCTCCCCAGACCGCGGCTGCTGGGGGCTGCTGGCCCCCAGAATCCGCAGCTCAGGAAGCCCCTGGGCCCTGGGAAAGCCTAAGTCGTCCCCCCAGAGTATCTGCTTCCTTTCCTGCCTTCCATATCCGATGGCTGTGCCCCGTCTGATTCCGCTCCTCTGTCGAACAGCCCAGTTTACTGTGGTGGGTCCAGCTGACCCAGTGCTGGCCATGGTGGGAGAAGACACCACGTTTCACTGCCACCTGTCCCCCCAGAAGAACGCTGAGGACATGGAAGTGCGGTGGTTCCGGACTCACTTCTCGCGGGCAGTGCTCGTGTACAAGGGTGGACGAGAGAGAACCGAGGAACAGCTGGAGGAGTTCCGAGGAAGGACGACCTTTGTGAGCGACGGCATCAAACAGGGGAGCGTGGCACTCGTCATACACAATGTCACAGCGCACGAGAATGGCATCTACCACTGTTACTTCCAAGAAGGCAGGTCCTACGATGAGGCCATCATGCGGCTGATGGTTGCAGGTGTGTCCTTTCATTTTGCTCGGTTGCTTTTTCAGTGTCGCTCGTAGGGAAAGTTTCTCTCCTCACCTCAGGCCCGTGGCAGACCAGCACATTTGTGCCTCGAATCCTCTTTAAGCGGGGAGAGTGGCTTCCTCCTGCCCCAGGACCACTGTGGGCATCGACCACCTGCTACACCGTGGGCATCGGTTCTCGAGACGTAGGCACGGGACTCAGCTACAGCCTTGAGCCAGGGAGAATGTTTAGTCCCTAGAGATAGTTCTTTTTTTTTTTTTTTTTAATAAGTTTATTTGTTTTATTTTGAGGGAGGGGGAGGGGCAGAGAGCAAGGGAGAGAGAATCCCAAGCGGCCTCTGCGTAGTCAGCGTGCAGCCTGACGTGGGGCTCGATCCCACGAACCTCGAGCTCATGACCTGGGCGGAAACCAAGAGCCAGATGTTCAACCAACTGAGCCACCCTGGCGCCCCTCTAGAGATAATTCTTATGCCTACTCAGAGATCTCTGGGGGTCCTCCTTAGTAACTTGTTCTAGAATTCGACATTTTTAGTGTGTAATACAATACACATACAGAAAAACTTATGAAACATGAATGTACAGATTACCGGACGACTATGCACTGTAGCCCATGTGACCGCTACTCATATCAACGAATAGAGCCCTGCCTCCTCCTGACCGGGCGAATTCGGCCCACCATAACAAAATACCCCATAGACCGGCTTAAGCGACACAAATTAATTTTCTCACAGTTCTGGACGAAGGTCGAACCGTCCACAGGTTTGGTGTCTCCCGAGGCTTCTCTCCTTGGCTTACAGATGGCTGCCGTCTCACTGTGTCCTCACGTGGTCCTCCCTCTGTGTCTTCACGTGGCCTTTCCCCTGTGTGGACCCACCCCTGGTACCTTTCTCTGTGCTGATCTCTTCACAGCCCAAGGTATTGGACGTGAGGGCTCCAACACGTGAGTGGGGAGGGGCATAGTTCAGTTCATAACATGCCCCCTCTCAAAACCCCCAACTGACACGTGTTCCCAGAAGTGCTGTATAATGGGAAATACTCATCTTCCTCTTTTAGAGATACGACAGATTTGGTTGCCAAAATGCTTGTACCAATATATACTCTTACCAATAGTACATGGTGCTCCATACATTTGCCATCAGGTCCGAAGACAAGTTTTTCACATTTGAATTCGATTCGTTCTCTTTTTTTAAAAAATCTTTTTAAATACTCGTTTATTTTTGAGGCAGAGAGACACAGAGCATGAGCAGGGGAGGGGCAGAGACAGAGGGAGACCAAGAATCCGAAGCAGGTTCCGGGCTCCGAGCGGTCAGCACAGAGCCCGACGCGGGGCTCGAACTCACGAACCTTGAGATCGTAACCTGAGCTGAAGTGAAGTCGAAGTCAGCGTTGCTCAACCGACTGAGCCACTCAGGCGCCCCAACCCATTTCTTCTTTCTAGTCAGTTGCTTTTTATGACTGGGAGGGTCAAACACTAACCTTGACCCTTTTCACTCCCCTTCCTGAATTTTCTCCTCAGCATGTATAGCCTTCTGGTGTAGTATGCACTTTGCTTATTCATCCTGCTTATTATGTCTCTTCCACTAGAGGGATTTTTTTTTTTCCTATTCTGCTCCTGTTGTATGCCCATGTCTGGGGCATAGTAGGTGCTCAACGAATAGTAATTGAATGGATAAATGAAGGCTCTAGGTGCTGTTCATCATCTCATGCCTGCACTGTCTTCATTCTGAGCCTCCGATCTGCTTCTTCAACCTTTTCCTGTGAGCCTGTGGTCAGTCCAAATTTTTAATCATCTTTGATGTGTGTGTTAGTCAGGGCAGGCTGGGTGATGCTCTGGTAACAAGCAGCCCCCAGCACTCAGTACGTTAAAATAACGAAGGTCCGTTTCTGACCATGAAACGTGTCCTCATGAGTCAGGTGGGCCTCGACTTCACAGGGACCTTCCTCGGGGATCTGGAGCTTTGCAGTTCCCCTGGGCAGAGGGAAAGAGCCTGGCAAATCCCCTCCTGGCTCACAAAGCCTCTGCCGGTGAGGGGCGGCATGTTATTTACACTCACATTTCATTGACCAAAGCCAGTCCCGTGCCTCACCGCACAGGAGAGCGGAAACACAATCCCAACCGTGTGCCCAGGTGAACTGAAAATTTTTGGTGGACGGCACCAGAGTACCTTTTCAGGCTTTTGTCACCGGATTTTTTTTTTTTTTAGCTTCATAGTCCAGGGGCGCCTGGGTGGCTCAGTCGGTTAAGCGGCCGACTTCGGCTCAGGTCATGATCTCGCGGTTGGTGAGTTCCAGCCCAGTGTCGGGCTCTGTGCTGACAGCTCAGAGCCTGGAGCCTGCTTCGGATTCTGTGTGTGTCTCTCTCTGCCCCTCCCCTGCTTGCTCTCTCTTCTCTCTCTCAAAAATAAATAAACATTAAAAAATATGTTTAAAAATAGTTGTAAAATGATTGGGTGGAAAAAAAGAAATTGCTGATATCAAAATTTCAGAGTGGGAAAATTTACCTTTGGGCTCCCTCTCATCATAGACATTCGCAAGTTCATTCAACAAATGCTCAACAAGCCCTTCCTATGTTCAAGTCACTGTTCCAAGAAACCGAGGATAAATCAGTGAACAAAATAGGCAAAGTTTCCTGCCCTCATGGAGCTCACATTCTAGAGAGTGCAGACAGCCAATAAACATGATAATTAATTACACTGGATCTTATATCCTGTGGTGGTGAGCACTGTAGAGAAAAGAAAGCAGAGAAAGGGTTGGGAGTGCTGGGGGGCGGGGGGGGTGGGGAGAATGGCCAGAGCCAGCTTCCCTGCAAGGATGGCAATTGAGCAGAAGCAGAACGGAGGGGGTGAGCTGTGCCCCTCTGGGCAGAGGGACCCGATGTGAGGCCCCATCTGGCACCGCACCTGGCCCCTGGCGTCTAGATGGGGGACCACGTACTTTGTCACTCACACTCTCTGATTTTGAGAGTAAGAAGCATGGGGACAACTGGAATCCACCAGAGCTGTCCAGCAAACTATGACATATGGACATCCCTTGTCTTGATAAACATTGATTTTGCCTTTTTCCCCCCTTTGCCCAAATACTGACCGTAGTGAGAGTGCCTGATGTGTACAGATGAGTTCATTACAGTGTGATTAATCACCAAGCCTGCTGACCCCAAGGGAAAGCCGTGGGCATGGAACCGAGAGGAATCTCGCAGGGTTTCAGAATAGAAGTGGCATTTAAACCGAGATTTCTAGGAGTTTATTAATAATGGTTTTAAGGTACGATCTCACTGTCGGGGCCAGTGTGTTATATCTTAAAAGAAACATTTGAAGACTGGAAAAGCCTTTAAGACACACATAAATCAATGGCATTTCAGTGGATCAGACCCATGGAAGTAAGGCTTAGGGGACAGTGAGGTCCCCCTAAGTAGGCCTCGATTCACAAATGGTAGGAGCCCCCATCTTTGTTACTGAGAAGGGCAACCTTGTGTGTAGTTAATAGAAAATATTGTGGCAGGAAGATTTCTCACCCTGGTGCTCTGACTCTGTTCACAGCAGCCCAGCGCAGGCGACCGGGATGGGTCTGTATGCGGTGGGAACCCTCTGTCCTTTCCCTGTAAACGCGACCCTGGCCTGGCCTGCCCTGCTCCGAGCTGAATTGTGGAATTGTTTGTTCGTTTCTTGTTTTCTCATTTGGTTAATCGGCTGGCTGGTTTCGTCCTTAAGTCTGTTGTCTAATGCTTGCCCTTACTGAACCCAATTTTGTAGAATTTCCTTCCAACCTGCCCAATTCTTTTGAGCCGTGTCATGCTTCAGAGTTTCTGTGTGAGCCTTTCCATATGCAACTAGTCTTTCTTTCTTTCTTTCTTTCTTTCTTTCTTTCTTTCTTTCTTCTTGGCAAAAATCAGATGGAGGAGGTAGCACTAAGGCTTAAGCGACTGCTTTAATTTTGTCTTTTTGCCTCTTAATTTGTCTCAATTTTATCTTTTAATTTGGTGTCTAGCCCCAACAAACGAATTACTTAGAAGTTTGGATGAGACAATGTGGTCCAGCAATAAACTGGAATTTTATTTTGCCCTGTTGTTCTAAAATAAATAAAAATAAAATAAAATAAAATAAGATAAAATAAAGTAAAATAAAGTAAAACAGTTTGGATGATCGCTGGACCCCTGGCTAATGGGGCAGAAGTCTCCTAAGACTGTGCGTTTTCAGGTCTTGCATTGGTATTCTCTTTTATTATTTTTTAATTTTTTTTTATTTTTTATTTTTTTTTTTAGTATTCTCTTTTAAAGATAGAATAAGTTGAAAAAATCTGGGCTCAGGATTTTGTGTGATGTTCTGCTGACATTGAAGACATGATATTTTTTCTTGAGGATCCCACGAGCATTCAGATCTTTCTACTAGGTAGATGTTGTGGAGGGACTTAAGGAACTCACCTTGCTGACTGAGCCCCCGGGAGGTAAACTTCCCTGAATTGGGGGAAGGGTAGGTTTCATATTCTAGTTCTGTCCATTCTCCTAAAATCCAACCACTCCTTATGACCTGCGGTCATGTGAAACCCTAATTAGCCAGGAGAGAAGGGACAGTGTCTCGAGGTCAAAAGCTTCCTAAGACTCTGCTGGCCTGGCCGGTTTCTGTCCTTGTCATGTGATTCTGGAGCTTCGGGAAGCCAATGCTACTGAGAAGTCCTCCCAGGGCAGGAAGTGAAATCCCCAACCTGCCCGTCTCAGGCCAGAGTGCACATTCTCACCCAGCACTGAACAAACTAACCTCTCTCACTGAATCGAATCGGTCAACGAACACTTAGGAGACAGACGGATGCGTGCCACTGTGATGGGGTCATAGGTAGAGCATAAAGCAAAGTGCCGTGTCATCCTGTCCTCAGAGATCTCACCATCCATTGGCATCTTGGTCTCCTGGTGTTCTCTTGCTTCCTTCCCTCTGTCCCTCCCTTCCTTCCCCCCTTCATGGCAAAGGTGCTGTGGGCATAACCAGTTTCTCTGGCCACTGGCCACTGGCCGTCTGTCTCCTTCCCTGGGCTCTCCTCACTGGGGGCTGATCTAAGACACTTTGGCTAAGACACTGTTGTTGCCTTTTTAGCTGAGCCCTGGTCTCTGTCCCCAGGCCTGGGCTCCAAGCCCCTCATTGAAATGAAGGGCCATGAGGACGGGGACATCCGGCTGGAGTGCACATCCGTAGGGTGGTACCCAGAGCCCCACGCGGTGTGGAGGGACCCTTACGGTGAGATCATGCCCGCCCTGGAGGAGGCTTACACTGTGGACGCAGACGGCCTCTTCACGGTCACCGTGGCCCTGATCATCAGGGACTGCTCTGTGAGGAAAGCGTCCTGCTCCGTCAACAACACCCTGCTTGGCCAGGAGAAGGAAACTGTGATTTTCATTCCAGGTTGGTTCCCTGCCCTCTGGAGGCCCATCAGGTGGAGGCAGAATCCTCAGACGGACAGACTGGAGGCTGGGGAGGTAGAAACGTGGGGCAGAGGGGTCCTGCGCCCCACAGAGCTGGAGGCCGCTCCCCTCGTCCCAAGGGGAAAACCAAACAGTCTTCTCTGAGGGTCGATCTGGTGGTTTTTTCTCTGCTCTGGTCCTGATCCTGCAGCAATTTTTATTGTTTTATTTTTGTTAAAGTGCATTTATGTATTTAAGTAATCTCTGCACCCACCGTGGGGCTTGAGCTCATGACCCCGAGATCAAGAGTCACCTGCTCTTCTGACTGAGCCAGCCAGGGGCCCCCGTGGCCATGTTTAAACACTCAGAACAGTCACAAGTGGAGAATGGTATGGACAAGTGGCTACCTACACCCGGAGGTGCTGCCTGGTCTCCCTTCCTGTCGGTGGAATTTCTCAAGGGAAGGGAGGGGTGGGCGGGACTCTATCTACACGCACACACATTCGTCCAACGGATACTTAGCAAGCATCACCTGTGCTCAAGGCCCTGTGCTAGAAAGCAAAGATAAATCAGTGAACAAAATACATAAAGATCCCTACCCTCATTCTAGAGTAGCAGAGAGCAAGAAGTGAAATAATTAATTAAACTGCAGACTATATCAGATGACGATAAGTAGTGTAGGGAAATTAATTGGGGGGAGGGAGGGGAGTGCCAGGGGGTATGGGGGAGTTGTAATTACAAAGAGGATGCTCAGGGAAGTCGTCGCTGAAAAGATGGAGGTTGGGCAAGTGAGGAATGAACCGGGCAGATATTTGAGGACCCAGCAACCCAGGAAGCAGGAGCAGCACATGCAAAGGGCCTGAGGCAGGGGCCTGTCTAGCAGTTTGGGGGAACCCCAAAGGGCAGGTGTGGCTTGTGGGCAGGCGGGGCGACCTCAGTGAGTTGGTCCAAGTGAGATAGGACACACTGCAAGGTTTTAAGCAGAGAAGTGACATGATCTTGCCCTGGCTGCCGTGCTGAGGATAGACTGCAGACAGTATGGGCAGCGGCCCAGAATAGGGGATTGCAAAATCTCAGGCAGGAAGGAAGGGATGGTACCTCGTGCCTGGTGGTGGCCAGTTAGCTTGGTTCACCCCGATCCTTCCCACGGTGACTCAGGTGTGCTGCCTTTCTGTCGCCTGGGCCCCCAGCCCCGGCGATCGCCGCAGGATGAGCCGGGGTAGGGCCAGGGGCCCTCTCTGGGGTTTCTGAGAGAGAAGGCGGCAGAGCAGGGACCCCAGGGAGCTCTTCCAATGGGGCTCTCTCATCCTGGGGCTCCTTTTTCTCACGAAATGGGGCTTTTCGGGCTCCCTTTTCAGAATCCTTGCCCCCCAGCGCACTCCCCTGGATGGCGGGCCTCGCTGCCCTCCCGCCTTCTCTGCTGCTCCTTGTCGCTGGAGTCCTCTGTCTCGCCAGGAAAGTCCACCGGGAAAAAGAGGTTGAGAATGAAGAGAGAGAAACTGCATGCCAGGAACTGGGGAAAGAAGATGTGGAAAAAGAGAAAGAACGTGAGATCAGAGGTAAAAGAGTAGGAGGACAGGTCACGGTCACAGGGGGACACAGCTCTGACAGCTAGAAGCCCGGGCACAGGGAGGCAAGAAACAGAGGCGGCAGCAAGGGGCTGGGAACGGTGGCATCTTGTGACCCGCCCCGCCCTCGCAGCTTGCTTCCACTCTGCAGAGTCCCCGCCACCCCCCTGCCCACAGGCCTGTCTTGTTGAACAGAAGCAAACCCCATGAATACTCAGAAGGCCCACCCTGGGCTCACACAGACTGTTTGTGGAACGTTGACAGTCCCATAGGCAGGAGGGGAGGGGGCCCGTGGTGTCCACGAAAGGCCAGTCCTTCCTCGTTTGATTCAAACTCAAATTCTCTTATTTCTTCCACTGAGGACACTCACGTGCGTTTGTTTATGTTTCAGAGCATCTTCTAGAAGAACTGCGTAAGTGTGGCATTTCCCGACGCGTCCCGTGCCGTCGTCGGTGCTCTGCTCCGTTTGTCCCCCCTCCCGGAGCTCACCTCTGCCTGTCCCTCTGTTGCAGGATGGAGAAGAACCCTGCTACATGCCGGTGAGCCTCTGACACTCCCTCACATCCACAACTCCTCCCCACTGGCCAGCCACCAGGGCCGATTAGCGCACACAAACTGGGGTGCAGGCCAGCTGGGGGGGGGCGCTGGGGTCAGCTCCCTGGCAGTAACCCCCGCAGCCCTGGGTCCCAGCTCTTAAGAAACGCCTTTCTGCTTCCCAGGTTACTGTGTGTCTGGCCTGGGAGGGAAGTGGGGGGGTGGCCGGGGGGGGGGGGTGCGGGGACAGGATCCAAATGCCTCATGCCCACGAGCACTGTGCCTCCGCTGGTTTCTCCCCTTGTGCTCCAAAGCGCCAAGGAGTCCAGGCCATACCAGATCCCATGGTCCTCGGCCCTTTCCTCTTTGGGTGAACTTCCGAACTGTCAGAGTCAGGCGTATCAACAACGCGGGGAAGGGAGAAAGTCACTTTAACGCGACAGAAATGTAGCTGGGCTGAGTACTGACAGCGGTGGTGGGGAGCCGTCCGCGGGATGGCAGGGGGCCCAAGCGTTCCCCGTGTCCAGAGAGGTCACCGACGGAGACTTCACACCCGTGTTGATAGAGCAGAAGCAGGGTGGCCTGTGGAGACCTTCTCCTGTCTTTGTCCCCTGTGAAGGATGCCCTTGTGAGTCACTTCAATCAGCTGTCGCCCGGTTACGCTGGTGGAACACACCCAACCCGCGAAAGGACCTCTTGCTGCCCAGGAATCTGCAGGGAAAAACTGGCCTTAACTGCTTCATTGGGAGAGGGGGCCTCTTGGCTGGTTTAGGCCCCGCTTGGGAACTTCCTAGGTAAAGAGAGTCCCAGACACCTTCCGTCTTGAATAGACAAGGGGGCAGATCTGAGGATGATGACAGAAAGCAGGGGCCACTAACTTCAGTTCATTTGCTAAAGTTCCCCCACTGTTTAGGGTTGTCCCCGGCCTGAGGCAGTGTCCCCTCACTCGGGAGACAGACCAGCAGCCTCAGCAAGTCTGTGAGCCGGTTTCCTGCCCGGGAGCAGGTGCAGGGGGCCTTCCCCACGGGGATCTCCCACCACCTTCCTGGGCCCTCTCTGGGGTCTGGGAGTAGCACCGTCTCCTGAGACCCCAGACCTAACCGGGAGACTTCCTCTGCAGCTGACGTGGTCCTAGACCCAGAAACGGCACATCCTGAGCTCTTCCTGACAGAGGACCGGAGAGGTGTGAGGCGAGGCCCCTCCAGGCAGAGTGTGCCTGACAACCCCGAGAGGTTCGACTGCCGGCCCTGTGTCCTGGGCCTGGAGAGCTTCTCCTCAGGGAGGCACTACTGGGAGGTGGAGGTCGAAAACGTGATGGTGTGGGCTCTGGGGCTTTGTAGAGACAATGTCGAGAGGAAAGGAGAGGCCTTACTGGTTCCTCGGAATGGCTTCTGGACCCTGGAGATGTTTGGAAACCAATACCGGGTCCTGTCTTCCCCCGAGAAGATCCTCCCCCTGAAAGAGCGCCTTCGCCGCGTGGGCATCTTTCTGGACTACGAAGCTGGAGATATCTCCTTCTATAACATGAGGGACCGGTCACACATCTACACGTGTCCCCGCTCACCCTTCTCTGGGCCCTTGAGACCCTTCTTCAGGCTGGGGTCTGATGACAGCCCCCTCTTCATCTGCCCAGCCTTCACAGGGGCCCGGGGGGTCGCGGTGCCCGAGGGCGGCCTGATCCTTCACAGGACGGGGACCCAGCGCAGTCACCAGGGTCAGTTCCCTGGTCTCAGAGCCAAGTAGAGGGCCCCGGCACCCCTGGCAGGAAACGGGTCATGTGAAGAACCTCCTCCAGAGGCCGCCTGGACACCCTCTTCAGGCCCAGCCCTGCCTGGCCCTCATCAGGCTGTTGCTTGCCCGATTCATTTGCTGGTGACCATGGGGGCACCGGCCAGTCTCAGAGCCGTGCTGCTACATGGCTCCCATCCTGGAAGAAAGCGGGAGACAGTGACGGGTTTTAACATCAGCGTGACACAGTCAGCCTGATGCCCGGGCACCAGGCTCTGTGGACTCGGGGTGAGGGACACAGGACCCACTGTAAGGGGAGGGAAACCATAACAGGAGGTCAAGGACAGGGAAGCCAAGCCTGGGCGGTGGGAGGGGACAAGGGCCTGGGTGC
Source organism: Panthera leo (assembly GCF_018350215.1). Taxonomy (NCBI): domain Eukaryota; kingdom Metazoa; phylum Chordata; class Mammalia; order Carnivora; family Felidae; genus Panthera; species Panthera leo. Next base: position 3,554,114 of record NC_056683.1, on the reverse strand, counting down.
TGTCGAGCCTCAGTTACAGCTATGGGGGCTCAAGAGCTGGTGGTCCCATTTCTATCCCTCCCCCCCACCCCCCGGAGATTTCCAGATTGCACTCCTAGCCTAGAACTGAGCTGAAGAAAGATGAAAGATGAAGACCCGTGTTGGCCTGGCTCGGGTGTCCCCTCAATAAACTGGGAGTCAGCACTCAATGACTGAGTATGGCTTAAGGGTTAAGGTCACAGCTGAGCTGGTGAGAACTGCCCCGAGTGGATCGCAAGGTTTAGGTTCAGTGGGCAAAGCAGCAGTTTCCAACGTTTTGACCTCAGGCCACTTAAGTAAGATACCTCAAAAATTATTGAGGACCCCAAAGAGTCTTGCTCACTTGGGTTATATGTGTGAACATTTATGGCATTGAAGGTTGAAACTGAAACATTTAAAAACTGTATTTATAATTTATATGAAAATAGCAATAATAAACCAACGATAAGTTAATAGGAAAAACATGTTTTATGAAAAATCACTTGTTTCCAAAGCCAAATAAATGTTATTGAGAAATGTGGCATTCTTTAAGGTTTCTGCAAGTCTAATGTCTGGCTTCTCCTAAAAGATGGGCTGCACCTTCTCATCTGCCGCTGTACTCGTGTTGGAGTATCACAAGTCATGTCATCTCGAAAACTTTGAGAGATTGAGAGCAAAAACATTATATTATTATTATTATTATAACTACTACTAATGGAGTCTTGGAGTGGTGGCGGTCTGGAGCTGATGGCCAAGAAAGAATTCTTGACACGTCTTTGGTGCAAAAGGGTGATTTTATTAAGGCACGGGGACGGGATCCGTGGGCAGGAAGAGCGGCACTGGGGTCGTGAGGAATGACTGGTCATATACTAGGGACTTGGGGGAGGTCAAGGTAAAAGGCAGGGAGGCCCCCAGAAGGACTTTCAAATACTACAGGGGGCGCTTAAGATACCAGAGCCCCGGCCACGGTCAAGCTAAGGTTGTTTGTCCCTCTAGTAAGGCGTTAGCATTAAGAGGGGAGGGGGTTCCTGGAGAATCGTCATACTCTGTATTTGCCTCAAGTACTTGTCAGTGGGCCGCAGGTTACACAGAAATTCAATGTTATTTACCATTTGCTTCTTGCCTTTATTCCCCACATCGCTAGGGAGGGGAAGGTCATGTTGGGGCTCCGGGAAACTGAAACTATAGGTTTCTGAAGATTAGACTCTTGATAAGATTGCCTTTTTCTTGTCCTTTACCAAGACATTTTGTAAACTGATGTAGACTCACGTCCGGCACGACTGTGATCTCTACCGGTTAACCATTTGCATTCCCCTTTCCTTTGTTCTTGGGCAGCCCGAGTGTCTGAGGAATGTCACAGAGATCCCACCTGGCGGTTGGGGGTGGGGGTGGGGAGGGTGGGTAGTGAGGTGTTGCGGGGTGTCGGCTTGCCTTTGGCTCCCTCATCAAGTAATGCGCGGGCCCTGGGCAGGCGGCCCCCAAACATGCTGGTTCTTGCCTCGTCCTCCCGTCTCTGAAAATCCCTCCCTTCCTCTAGGAGGCCCTTCCTAACTTCGCCGGCTAAATTAGTCCGAGATGGAACAGTGGCTGTGTTGGGTCCCCTCCCCCCACCCGGCCCTAACCACGGAGCTCGCTGTTGCTCTGGGCTTATCCCCCTAGAAGAGCGGGCTGAGCTACACGTTCCAGGGCCGGAGACCTCACAGGAATGCGGAAGCAGGATGTTTGCCAGAAAGAACACAGCACCGGAAACCGGACTACACCGGCCCGCGCCCAGGTGGACCCCGGCGCCGACCCTTCACCTGCTCCCTCCTCATTAGAATACGCAAATGTCGCCAGGGGTGGAGACCTAACATGCTAATGAGACAGGCGGGGCAGGTGGCGGCGCGTGCTGCCCAGTGCGCCTGCGCGCCAGCTTCTCCCCGCCCCGCAAGCTCGGTGTTCCGTCTTTCCCGCCTCAGCCGCTTTGCCAACCGCGGGTCGGTGCCGGGGACCGGCGGGGACTTCTGCGCCTGGCGCCGCGCTGGTGCCGGAGGATAAGCCCCGGGAAACGCCTCTCTCGGCCTCATGTCGATTTCTGTTTGCGCCGAGAGCCAAAGAGCCGTGGGGTCGGGATCGTACTTTGGCGACCACGCAGGGACCCCGAGAGGGAGCCCCCGTGACGGCCCGAGGACCCGGAACCTGCGGACCGCGGAGGGAGCCCCCCCTGCCGTGCGACTCACCAGCGGCTCGGAGCTGGAGTCCCGCGTCCCCGCGGCGGTAAGTCGTGCCTCCCGCCGCCGGGACTCTGCCCCTCGTCTCAGGCCGCGCCTGCGGCTGCGGGTTTTGCCCGTCTCCCTCTGTCACTGTCACTGTAGTTTGCATTTCTCGGACGGAGCAAGGTTGGTCTGGGCCGGCGTTCCGGGGCCGGGTGTCCCCGGTCCCCCGACTCTGACCTCCCCGGCGTTGGTCCCCTGCAGGGTCACTGGGAGCTCTCTGGTGGGTTCAGCCTGAGTGTCCCCTGTCCCCTGTCCCCTGACTCTAACCCCCAGTGGTGGTCCCCTGCAGGCTCACTGGAGGGCCTCTGGTGGGTTGAGCCCGGCCTGGGTATCCTCTCCGCTGGCTTTTCTTGTGGCCGGTCTCAGTTTCCTGGGTGTGTTTGAAAGCCGGAATTACTTCCAGACTCTCTTGTGATTTTCTTTGGGGTCAGATCTGTGTTCTTTACCTGTTGTCTCTCGGAATGTGGGCTGTGGCCCTGAGAACTCACTCTGTGTTGTCTTTGTGTAAGTGTTAACTTCTTAAGTCAGTCTTGGCTTGACCCTGACCATCTTGTCTTTCTCCTTTTTGTTTGTCTTGTGAATCATCTGGTACCTTATCTTATTAAGAGGGAAGGAGAATTCCTGGTGAGTCAGACTTCGTTCCAGTGTCAGGTTGAAGAAATCCAGACTTTGGTCCGGATTCGGGGGGCCTCAGGGTTAATCTTTTTGTGTACCGGGGAGCTGCCTGTTTTAAGAAATCAAGCTTCTCTGGTCGTACTGGCCTGCTTCTACCGATGGCCCAGCTGGGACAAGGAGAGGTCCATTCACACAGAATCACACAGACTTCACCCAGAATCACCCAGGCTTCACACAGAATCACACAGAATCACACAGTGTGATTCTATCTGCTAGTCAGCTTTCACCTTTTTTCTTTTTTTATAAGTCACCAGGCCCATCCAACTTCCCAACATGTGCAACACCTTAAATGGGACAAAGGACTCCCTTCTAGGATTTTTTTAAATAATTGGGATCAGGGGCGCCTGGGTGGCTTAGTCGGTTGGGCATCCGACTTGGGCTCAGGTCATGATCTCACAGTTTGTGAGCTCGAGCCCCACATCCGGCTCTGTGCTGACAGCTTGGAGCCTGGAGCCTGCTTCAGATTCTGTGTCTCCCTCTCTCTCTGCCCCTCCTCCGCTTGCACTCTTTCTCTCTCTCAAAAATAAGTAAACATTAAAAATAAATAAATAAATAATTGGGATCAGTTTAAATTGGATGGTTTGAAGAAAAGGAAAACAAAAAATTTTTTTTTTTTTTTGCATGGCACTGTTTGGCCCCAATATCTTAGGCGAACAAGAACCAGGAACAGTGGCTCCAAAATGGACCATTAAATTTGTATGCTTAAATTTAAATTTTAATACTATCTTGCAGTTGGATTTGTTTTGCAAAAGATCTCAGAAGTAGGGAGAGACACCAAGACCCCAAATTAAGGAATTCTTGCAGAGTCTCTGTGGCCTCAGATCGTTACCACCGGCACCCCTCTCACTGCTGGGTTGAAACCAGACATTTTATTTATTTGCTTATCTATTTAAATTTATATTTATTTATTTGAGAGAGAGAGCGAGCAGGGGAGGGGCAGAGTGTGAGGAAGACAGAATCCTAAGCAGGCTCTGCAAAGTCAGCAGAGAGCCCAATGTGGGCCTCGAACTCACGAACCATGAGATCATGTCCTCAGTCGAAGTCAAGAGTCGGACGCTTAACCCGCTGAGCCACTCAGGCACCCCAAAACCAGACATTTTAGACAATCCCCTGTTCTAGTCAAGTGGGACCTAGTACTCCTTTGCAGGAGTCCCATCCCAAACCCCCTCTACCTCTGCGACTTTGACCCCAACAATTTCCCTTCCTTCCTCCAAGGTCTCCCCACCTCCTTATTCATAAGGAGCTTCCCTGCCCCTGCATCCTCCTCCCTCCTCTGAAGTAAGTCCCACTAGCACCCATAGTGCCCACCCACCCACCATAGGCCCCAACTAGATCTGTTTCCCCTTAGGGAAAGGACATACCCGAGGAAGGGATTACCAGAGTTTCCTGTCTTGCTTACAGACCTGGTTCTGTGTAAAGAACAGTTGGGTCATTTTTCCAAAACAAACAAACAAACAAACACCTGATGAGATGTCATCCCAGGCCTTACTGTTGCACCCTAGATGAGGAAGACAGATCCTTAGGAAGGCTGGGGATTATGCTGACAGCCTGGGGTCTTAGGGTCTGCCAATCCAGGGGACGGAGTGCTTGGGGCCGGATGAAATGCTGTCCCTGCTTGGGACCCACAGTAGGATCAGGAGGGCACAACCCCCAGGATGCAGAGGCACTTTATTACCTGCCTGTCTGAAGGGATGACGAAGTGCCTAGCCAAACCAGCTAATTATGACAAAGGGAGGGAAATAACTCGGCAAAAAGGAGGAGAATCCAGCTGTCTTTCTAAACCACTGATGGATGCCTTCTGCAGGCGCCCAAATGGAGACCCAGAGTCGCCACGGGGAGGTCTTTACTGACTGTGTGCTTTATCGCCCAGCCTGCCTCTGATCTTAGGGGGAAGCTACGGACGTCAGAGGCAGGTTCTCAGTCCCTGCTGTCACCTTTGGTGGAGGAGGCCTTCAAGGTTTTTAATAACTGAGACAGCGCAGAGGAGGCCAGTAAAGACAAGGGTAGCAAAACAGGCACAGGTTCTGGCTGCCCTGCTCAGGGTGACCCCAGGAGGCCCAGAAGGCCGTAGCCAGAACCATCGGAACAAGTGTGCATAATGCAGGCAGGAAGGCGGGGGCACCTGAGCCTGCCCGCCCCAGAGAGCGAAGGGCACACACGGACTCCCACCCCCGGCCAGTCTCTCGGAAGAGGGGCCGTGCAACCACAAAGAGGCCCCAGGAGCTGCCCGCCCCAGCACCCACCTGACCCCTTACCATTGTACTAGCGGAACCTCGGTCACCCTTGACGTGGCAGGTAGGAAAACTAAATTCCGTGTAGATACTGGAGCCGCCTGCTCTGTCCTGACCCAACCTGTGGGCCCTTCCCCAAGCATGACATGTGGTAACTGGGAGAGATGTGGCCAAAGATGAGACCGTTTACTTTCCCCCTCGCCTGTGAAGCCAGATCAACTGTTCTACGCATTCCTTTCTGTAGGTCCCGGAATGCTCTGCTCTGCCCTGCCGCTGGGAAGAGATCTACAAAACCATTCTGGAGCCACTCTTTACCTTGAAAAGGGTGATATTAAAATGGAGATAGACCAGAAACTGGGATTTCATCCATGGGCACTACTGGATGGTCCCAGGCTTGAGCCGCAGATACTCCGAGGACAAACAACCAAGTAGACTCATGTCCCAGGGGAGGCAAAAAAAAAACAAAAAAAAAAGTCTCCCCCATTCAGGGAAAGGTAAAACCTAGTGCAGGGTGTCTAGAAAAAATAGTTTCCCGTAAAAAGTAAATCTTTAGGAGGAATCCAGCTGATACTTTCAAAATTTCTCAAGTATGGATGGATCAAGCCTTGTCAATCCCCATGTAATACCCCAGTCCTCCCAGTGAGGAAGCCCAGTGGAGAATATTGCTTTGTACAGGATTTGAGGGCCATAAATAAAGCTGTTCTCATACACCTGGTAGTACCCAACCCATATACTCCGCTTACCCAGGGTCCAGGCGATGCTAAATTTTTTACCATCCTGGACCTGAAGGGTGCCTTTTTCTGCACATCCCTTTATGAGGAGAGCCACTATTTACTTGCCTTCGAATGGAAAACCCCTGATACTCAAGACACTACCCAGCACACCTGGGTGGTGCTTCCCTGGGGCCTTAGAGACACCTCCCACCAATCTATTTGGAAATATAGTGGCAAAAGAGTTACAAGAATTAAAATTGAGAGAGGGGATCCTCTTACAACATGGTGATTTGTTAATAGCCAGTTTGACTAAGCAGTCCTCGGACTATAATACTGCAAAAACCTTACGTTTTCTAGCTAACAGAGGATATAGGGTCTCCCCCATCAAAGGCTCACATATCACAACAACAGGGCCAATATCTGGGCTTCATCCTATCTCCAGGCACCCATGTCCTGGCCACGGGTCCCAAGAGGACCAGCGGCGCCTGCCCATACTGCCAACTAGAAAGCAACTCCGTGGCTTTCTTGACACGAGAGAGTTCTCTTGTATCTGGTTCCCCAGTTACGGCCCTGATGCAAAGCCCCTATATGAGGCCTTGAAGGGGGAAGAAAGGGAACCCCTACAATAGACTGTGTTGGGGGGCTTTCAAAGCCTTGAAAACGGAGCTGGATGGGGCCCCTACACTGGAGTTCCCCTATTTGGATAAACATTTTACCTCATCTACCCATGAGAGGCAGGCTTTGGGGGTCCTAACTCAAAAGCTGGACCCTGATCAGAGAGTACTTTTCAAAATAACTAGACCCAGTTGCACAGGGACGGCCCAGCAGTGATGGCCACATCTCTCTTAGCGAGGCCAGTAAGCTTAACCCGGGTCAGCCTAACTCCCTGTCAGGCTCAGACCATGTTAGAAACTAGAGGGCACCACTGGCTGACTGGAGGAAGGCTAACTAAGTATCAGGCCCTCTTGCCAGATTCCCCAGATATTTTAAAGGTCCACTGGACTGCACCCTGCTTCACCCTGGAGGTTAAGGGTCTCCAACATCAGTATGGAGACAGTAGAACAGACTTCTAGCAGACCTGACCTTCAAGACAAACCCCTTGACAATCTGGATATGGTGTCATTTACGGACGGGACACTTGTGAAGAGAGGCATCTGGAAGGCAGGCTACGTGATCGTGAACCTAAGTAGGGTCATTGAGGCTAGAGCTCACCTCAAGACTTCATCCACCCAAAAGGTTGAACTGATAGCCCTAATTAGGACCTTGCAGTTGAGGGAAGGAAAAAGATGAAATCTCTACACTGATTCAAAATATGGGTTCCATGTACTACATGCCCTTGCGGTCGTCCAGAAAGACAGGAAAATGTTAACAGCAAGAATTCACCAATAAAACGTAAGGACCCAATCTTCACTCTTGTAGAGGCAGTACAGCTTCTCGTTTAGGTGGCTGTAGTCCATTGGGAAAGTTGTCAGAAAGATGGGACCTCTGTAAGCAAAGAAAATAATAGTAAGGCTGACCGATCAGCTGTTCACAGTCCGTGGAGCACAAAAACCAGATCAAATTACCACCTTGATAGTTGGCTCCTCTGAGTTCCCCGGCCACCCTCAATGCTCCCTGCTGGCATGGGAGGACACAGAGAGACGGGGATATACAGAATAAAGTGCTGGTAGCTTATGAGAGAGGACAAAATTCTCATTCCGGAAGCCCGACGAGAAAAGCTCAAACATCGACATGATGCACGCCACCCATTATGGCAGAGATGTCCAATGGGACTTGGTGCAAAAGGTCTTTCTAGGTCAGGGACTTAGACAATAAAACCAAGTTACCCTTGCCTGTGACTTCTGCACCCAAAATCAACCACAGAGCCGTCCAATCTATCCCCACTTCTCATGCCGGTCCAAGACCAGGGGGCATTTCCCGGGGAAGATTGGCAAGTGGATTCTAGCCAGGTGCCATCACAAGCAGGCTACCGATCTCACCTCGTGTTTGTTGGTATTTTTCCTGAATGGGTATACGCCTTCCCACCCGGGTCTGGGAAGGCGACTGAGGTCTGTAAATCCCTCCTAAAAGGGAATTCCCAAGTCTCCCCAAAGTGGTAACGGCCTTCTTTTATGGCTCATGTCACCCAGAGCCTTTCAGCAGCCCTGGGAATAAGTTATAGATGACATGCTCCCTGGCACCCCCATTCCTCAGGGAAGGTAGAAAAGATGAATCAGACCCTTAAAAAGATGCGAGCAAAACTCTGTCAAGAAACTGAAGAGCCTTGGGTCAAATTGCTTCCTCTCACACCACTCAGGATTCCCACCGCCCCTAGGACTCAGCGCATGTGAAATGACAGGAGCGACCCTTCTTCCAGAGAAATGACATGGGAGACCCTCCTTCCAGCCCGTATTCCACCACGCGGGAAGATAAGCCAGAACTTGCGGCCTTTGAATGCTTTGGGCTGAGTGCGAAAAGCCAGTTGGGCTTCTGCTAATCATAGGCTGCCGGCACCCCTAGAGGTGATTTAGAAGAGCCCTCACCTCTGCAAATTAATCCAGGGGGTCAGGCCTTCCTTCCAAGTTGTAAGGAGAGCTCTCAGAAAAAAATCAGCTGCTCCCCAAGTGGCAAGGTCCTTACCAGGTGATTTTTAGTCACTCCAGTGGCAGTTAAGCTGCAAGGAATCCCTAGCTGGGGACATCTTTCCAGGCTAAAATCTTTTTCTCCTGGACCTCCTCAGAAACTCCTGGAAGGCCTGGAACCTTCTTCCTCACGTGAGCCTGTGGGAGACCTCAGATACTTGGTTCAAGAAGCGAGCCTCAGAGTCAGATAAGTGATTCTATCTTGGTGGATTGGTTTGCTGACATTTCTTTTTGTTGCCTCTGTTTTCCTTTTTCTTCTCTGCGGGTACATTTCGGGCACTCCACTCTGGCAAACACCTGTTCTGCCCCTGCTGGGTCTAGAAGACGAGAACCAATGATGGGTTGCATAATGTGGGCCCTTCTCTTGGCCCTTCTCCTGGGGATGAGTTGGGAAGGAAATAACAAAGGGAGGGAAACCTGGGGAGAAAATTCAATCGTCAACTTCTCCAGCATCGTGGCCTCGGGAAATAATCTCTCTAACTGTTGGATCTGCCATCCCGGCCCACGGGATGGGGTTCCTAAGCTCCAGTTCGTACCTACAAACGAGGATGTGCCTCTCACTTTGACTTCCGGACCCATTAGGAGCACACCACTCCTGGTGGCGGAACTCAAGGAGCACGAGGATATGGCGTGTGTGACCCTTACAGACACTTGGAACCAAACTGGGCTCCAGGTTAAGCGCCCTCTTCTCTGTAAAGAACAGGGGCGGCCCTGTTGCCCCTGCGAGACCAACACCTGCCTTACCAGTGCGGGCAGCTCGCCCTCCATTTATCCCATGTCCTTTTCCATTGCAAGCTCTTCGTGTGTCCCCAACCAGACTCACTGGTGTGTGGACTCCTCTCTGCTTCCCCCGGGCGACCAACCTAACTTCTCCTGTACTCACTGGAAAGGAACAGCAACCCCTTCCTGGAGGCTCACCTATCAGACCCCATCTGCCTTCGATAGCCACGAGGGAATAGAGGAGGACGCAGAGCTAGGTGGGGGGCCGATGGACGGAGGGCCCCTGTCCCCCAGGTGCAAGAGCACACCTAAGTGGGGTCCCCTTTTACGAAGTTGGTTTAATTCCTCTTCAGCCCGCCGGGCCTGTGCCCCCGCTGGATATCTGTTCCTCTGTGGGCCGCCACAAAATAAACTGCCCTATGAAGGGAGCCCCGATTCCTCCTTCTCCTGGCCTCTTCGGGCAGTGGCCTACGCGTGTTTAGATAATGTCCACTTCCGGGGACAATGCACTGTGGGACGACTGGGCCCAGAAGGATTAGGCGCCACTATATATAACGTCACCTCTCAAGGCAGACGTAAGAGAGCACTCGGGCTTATCTTGGCGGCAGCTGGAGAAGCCACGGGACCCGCTGCCCCCCGGGAGAGGATTGCCTATCACGAGACGACCTTAAAAAGCCTTACCCAGGTCATCGAAAACCTGGCCTCAAGCGCTGGCGACACCTCAGAGGGCCTCCAGGAGTCCCTAGATTCCCTTGACAATAGGTTAGCTGTAGATTATCTTCTGGCCACACAAGGGGGTGTCTGTGCGGTAGTCAACGACACGTGCTGTACCTACATCAACGCCTCTGGGGAGGTCGAACTAAATACCCAGGAGATTTACAGACAAGCCAGATCGCTGCATGGGTTCAAGAGCCCCAATGCCCAAACTATATAGGACTCAGAGGTTATATGCCTAACATTGCCTGATTCCGTTCTTTCCTGGGCCCTCTTGTGGCAAAAAATTCTTCTGTTACTATTCAGACCCTACCTCCTTAATCTTTTGGTTAAGTTTGAGTCTTCTAGAGGACGGCAGTTTCTTGTCAAACAGATAGTGGCACAAGGGCCCCACCTGTCCAGCCCCAAGAGGAACAAGGTCCTTACAGGTCGTTAGAGCAGTCAGCGGGAGAGTTTTACTCCTCCTGGTAGGACAGGGACGACGCCCCGCTCAGCAAGAAGCAGTTTCAGAAGATGAGACCTTCGGCCCCTCCTCCTTAGGAATAAGGAGGGTAAAATCACTCCGGTGGAGGTGGGGAGGGGTGAGGTAGACCAGGGGCTGTGTCTGGGACCTCCCCCCCTCCCCGCCCTAACCACAGTGCACATTGCTCTGTGCTTTTGTCACCTTAGGAGAAAAGGCTGAGAGCTACATGCTTTTGAGCATTATATCTCATAGGGATGCGGGGGCAGGATGTTTTCCAGAAAGAACTCAAATGAAGAAACCAAACTAAACCAAGCCTGTGCCAAGATGGACCCCAGCACGGACCCTCACCTACTTTTTTCGTCGTTAGAATACCAATAATCCCGGCCGTGGGTGGATACTTAACATGCTAATAAGACACCTGCTGCGGAAGCATGTTCTGTCCACTGCGCCTGCGCCCCAACCTCCTTTGTCTCCACCTCCACCTGCTGAGATGTCCCTCCTTCGCCGCTTCAGCCCCCTTGCGGGCTTTGCCGGCCTTTGTTCCGGGAGCCGGCTGGGACGTTTGTTCCGCCGCCGTCTCTCTTGTCTGGAGCATAGGCCCCTAATAAACGCTGCCTGAACCTTTTCTTGGCCTCGTGTCAATTTCTGTTTTGGCGGAGGGCTAAAGAACCCTGGGGTCCAGAACAGTCCCGCCGGTTCCTCTTTCTTGGCTTTCTCAAGTCCCGGTCCCTGGTGATGTGGATGTCTTTTTGCTTGTTTACTTGTTAGGGAGGGTATTTTTCATAAGGGAGATTTGCTACCTGCTTTCAGCGGGACGGAGGAGGGTGTGAGTGTCCTTGCACTATTTCCTAGGTAACTTATTTAATTAAGATCATCAATATTGCCAGAGTGATACCTGCCCTTTCTCTCTATATCATTGTAGGGGAGGCAAAACTTTACCTCTTCCCGTCTTAGGTTTTTGGCTAGGACTCTTAACGAAAACACTAGCAAGAGAAAAACAGTTCACGCACCCAGTGCACATCACAAGGGAAACCTAAATGAAAACAAACTCACGATGGTAACTTAGAATTCCAACTTATTTTCCATCTTCAATAAAGGAGAGTACATTTGCAGAGGTGATAGGACAAAGGAAAACAATTTTAGGCCCCAAGGCCAACAAGCTGGGAAGGTACTAATAAGGGAGGAAAGTAATGGAGGTTTGCAGATTCTCCTGGTTCCTCTCTGGGCTGGTAAATGTCAGTCTCCGGTAAAATAATTTATATCTTGCCTTTAGGCAAAACGGGGAAAGTAAAGAACTTTTCCTGTGTTGGCTGCCTTTTTTTTTTTTCCTGACTCAAAAACCTTTTGTTTAATTTATACAAAAAGCTACTAAATACAAAAAGTAGTTTAAAACAAAATAGTTTTTTTTTTTTTTTTTTCCTGGCAGAATTTAAATGCACATAATGGGTAATTCTGAAGAAAATGCATTTTCCCCACAGTGTTCAGGACTAAAATTCTACTGAAATCTTTGTTGGCCCCTTCTAGATTGCCTTCAGCTCAAAATAATTTCTGTGACAAAATGGTGTATTTTGCGTGGCCTATTCTACTTTTCATCATTAAAATGTCTAGGGCCTTTTTTTTTTTCCTCCCTTACATCTAAAACTGATTCTCTGCTCAGTGGTCATCACATGCCTGAGACTTCTCATTTGGGGAATATTATTTTGGAAATGAAATGGCGTGGGAGGCACCCAGAGGGGAAGGCTGAGGTTGATTCCTGTATATTTCACCAGATGAGGCTGCTCCGCAGGGTGTTCGTGCCTTGTGGGCATTTAAACCTTAGACATGCTTGAATTCCATAACCCTTTAAGATGACTTCTAGTCAAAAGTCATCCCCGTCTAGAGTCTAGAACTATGATTCTAGGCTTTTCAAAATTGGGAGGGATTCAGGGTCCCTGGGGAGCTCAGCTAGAGCAGCAGGTGACTCTTGTTCTTGGGGTTGTGAGTTTGAGCCCCACATTCGGTATAGCAGTTACTTAAATAGATAAAGAAACTTTTTTTTAATTGGGAGGGAGGGGGGTGCCTGGGTGGCTCGGTCGGTTAAGGTTAAATGTCGGGCTGTTGATTTCGGCTCAGGTCATGGTCTTGTGGTTCGTGGGTTCACGCCCTGCGTTGGGCTCTGTGCACAGAGCCTGCTTGGGATTCTGTCTCCCTCTCTGTCTGCCTCTCCTCTGCTCACTCTCTCTCTCTCTCTCTCTCTCTCTCTCTCAAAATACATATGTAACATGGGAAGGGATTCTAAAGGTTATAAAACCCCAAATGTATTAAATAATACATAAATAAATAAAACCCCAAATACCTTTAGATCTGAAGGAGAATGTGGGCTCTGAGAAAGCAAAATCAGGTGTGACAGCTGCTTCCCAGAACGGACAAGACCACTCTGGGATTGTGACGGAGTGAGACAAGTCCCCTGTGTAATCATGTTCGGCATGCAGACACAAATGCAACACCACAGGCAAACCACAAGAACGACCACACATCCCCGTCTCAGCTAACCGCTTCTTTACCCATTATAGTTTCAGCCCACTCTGTTCCTCCATGTCCTAATAAACATCAGAATATTCAGTGCTGCCACCAGTCCCCCGATTTCCAGCGGCATTCATCCAGAGCAACCCTTCCCTCTTTGACTGACCCTCTCCCAAACCCCCACCACAAACTGAAATCCTATAAATCCCTCCCACCCCTCTCACTGAGACACCCCAGCTCCCAGCCTCCCCACAGTATGTGAGATCTGTGCTGCGGTAACAGGTACCATCAAATTCAACTGGGTTTGGCCACAGGTCCGCCTTGGCTGCTGGGCTCCAGCGTGGCCACAGACGGAGGAGCCCCTATCGGTCTCCCAGCCCTCCTACCCATCCATCCCAAACTTGGCTGCAGACTTTCACTTAAGTTCCCTAGATACAGCAACCTCTCTTAGCAAGTGAAGCCAAAAGGAACTTCCTGCAGATTTCTAAGAACATAAACTGCAACAAAAAGCATTCCTTGTTTGTGATGTATTGATAGTTTTTCGGTAATCAAGTTTTCACAGAAGGGAACAGTCACTCCATTGTATGATTCTCAAGCACATTCCCTCCTCCTTCCCACGTCTTAACTCAAATCCCAGTTGCTTTAGTTCTGTTTATTTTCCAAAGAAATTCCTACAAGAGCTTGGAGAATTGTGGGGTTCTCCCACACGGTTCCATCAATAAGGCTTTGCATCTCTTATAAAACCATAAAACCTCCCTGTTACTGCAGAACGCAAAGCGCAATGATACGCACATCAGCGGATCTTCATTTCTCTGGGACTCTTTGCTTCTAACTGTGTTGGCCCTTCCATAAGATTACAGCTACATAACCATGGAGTTGGAAAGAGTGAAGAAAAGTGACCTATCTGTAGTGGTGATGTAAAAGAACTGTATCAGGGTTCTCCAGAGAAGCAGACCCAACAGCGTAGATACAGACATCTAGAAAAAGATGTGTTACGAGGGACCAGTTCATGTGACTGTGGAGGCAGAGAAGCCTCAGGTTCTGCCCCCCACAAGCTGGAGCCCCTGGAAAAGTGCTCCAAACCCCAAGGTCTGAGAACCAGGGAGCCAGCGTCTGAGGGAAGGGACAGCTGGACATCCCAGCTCAAGCAGAGAGCAAACACGCTGCCTCCGTCTTTGTTCTACTCAGCCCTCAATGGATTGGATGATGCCCGTCCATGTTGTTGAGGGAAACCTGCTTTACTCTGACTCCCAGGTCATGATCCCGGGGTCATGGGCTCAAGCCTCTCGTCGGGCTGCGTGCTGAGCATGGGGCCTGCTTGAGATTCTCTCCTTGCCCCTCTCGCCCGCTCACTTGCTCCTCTAAAAAATGAAAAATAAACTAATTTTAGAAAGAGAAGCAGGACACCTGGCTGGCTCAGTAAGAAGAGCATGCGACTCTTAATCCCGGGGCTGGGAGTTTGAGTTCCATGCTGGATGTAGAGCTTACTTAAGACAATAAATAAAGAAACGTAAAAGAGAGACAGAAGGGGCAAGTGGTTGCCTCAGTCAAGTGCTGGTGAAGGTCACGTAGAACGAGGATGAGCGTAATCCCTGGCTCTGACTAGTCTAGGACACTGGGAGATCTGAACAGTGGTGGGAAAGGGCCAAAGAGATAAGTCCTGACCTTTGGCCATGAGATTCACTCCATAGGGAGCGGGGCACATGCCTCGGCCCAAACGATCTTTGCGTCTCAGAGGGAAAAGTCTGTTTCGGGTCTCCAGTGGCCCTGGGCGTGGCAGGACCTTCCCCATAGCAGCCCCGCATGGTTCAGGCACCTCACGAACAATGCGAGCCTGGAGAGACAGGGGCGCCTAGCATCTCTGTTCCCGGAGTGAGCCTTGACTCAGACATCCTGCCTGGGATGACCCAAGGTGTTCCTGTATGTAGAAGTGACTCAGATGTTACCCTGTCAAAACTGGGGCTGCCACATAGCTTGAGTTCTAGATACCATTGCTTTCTATCTCCCTGGCCCCTTCCTTGTTCCGTGTAGCTCCCTTGGGTGCAGGAAAAAGCTCTTCTTTTTTTCTTTCCCCCCAAAATTCCCTGTGAGATTTTTTTGACAACGTAGAGCAGGGGTCAGGAGTCTAGTCATAGCGTGTTGAGGAGAGGAAACCCATTATAGATGATATTTTTCAGAAGTTAAACACAAAGGGGAGTTGAGAATGAGACAGGAGCATTTCAAACGAGGAAGGCCAAGGACCAGTTAGTTTGATTTCAGCTGCAAATTCTATTTTGGCTTTTGTGCTGATGAGAAGTCAGAGAGTAAACTTGAAGGGGAGCTCAGTTTAGGAGAGGAAGGTAGACTTGGAAACAAAAGACAAAAATAAACATGTGCCTGTCAAAGTAGGACTCAGGTCAGGTGTGTGCCAGCAGAGAGGACCAGGAAGTTTCCTGTGTCACAGGATAAACCAGGCCCATGTCCTGGAGACTCGGTTTTGCTTGCAGGGGGCCTAGGTTATCCAGAGTCATATTTAAACAAATCTCGTATATAATGAAGTAAAATGATGTGATTTACCCCAAACTTATGGGTAAGACCCAAGACTTTAAGAGTATTTCTCACTTGAGTTGGGCAGCGCTGGGAGCTCCTTCCTGAAGCCCCTCTGGTTAGGGTGCTCGGCTGGGACCACAGTGAGGTCCGGCCCAGGGAACGAAGGAGCAGCTCTAGAAGAGAGGGTGCACCTGCTTGCTTCTGGAAGAAGTTGTCCTTAAATGAGCTTCTGAGGGAGGAGCAGGACTTTGTCCTGCAGATGCTGTAGGAAGAGGGGAGACAGCACCGGAACCTGGAGGCCTGGAAAGGTGCTGTGGGCTGAGGTTACCCCATCTTCCAAATTCTTCGAGAGGTGGATAGGCCATCGGAGGGGAGGGAGAAGAGGCCGAGAGGAAGGAATCAGGGAGACAACTAGATCCTACATTTTCTTGACCAGATTAAGTGTCTGAATTTGGTGCTGGGGCCACTAAGGAGACATGTAGGGGTTTTGAAGCAAGAAGTGACATGATCAGATTTCCATTTGGTAAAAGCCATTCTAGCAGTCTTGTAAGTCAACCGGAGCAATTACTTTTTGTTGGTCGTTTTTTTCTTTTTTAATGTTTATTTTTGAGATAGCCTGTAGGTGGGGGAGGGGCAGAGAGGCCGGGGACAAAGGATTGGAAGCGGGCTCCGCGCTCACAGCTTCAAGCCCGATGCGGGTCTGCGGGTCGGGTCTGGCTCATGAACCCTGAGATCATGACCTCAGCCAAAGTCAGAGGCTCAACCCACCGAGCCACCCAGGTGCCCCTCTTTTGTTGGTCTTAATCATAACCTGAAATAAAGGCAAAGTACAAACTGGGGTGGTGAAGGATATGAGCCACAAATATAATACAGGGTTGACAGCTTTAATTTATAAAAAATCCATACGGAAGAATAGGAAACAGCATCAGAATGTCTGGGGGGGGGGGGCCAATTTGCCTGGAAAAATCTCTTCCAGAGTATATTAAATAGTTAATATGAAAAGTGATCAGCCTCGCTGTCCTATAAATGTCTAGTAAAATAATAATTTGATCCATTTCACCCATCCCATTAGTGATGACTAGGGAATAATTGTTCTCAGTGTTGGCAGGAATTAGGTGAGAGGCTCATTCCCATTAACAGTGTGATAGGTTTAACTTTGGCAATATGCTCATAATTCAACTCCTAGACCCGATGACTATCTTTCTGGGAATTTATCAGAAAGTTTGTCAGGAAGTATCAAAGATGTGGACAAAGATTTATGTATTTATAAAGCGCACTAGTTACAGTAGATTAAAAAAAAAAACCACTAAGATGTCCCACAATCTTGGGTATTACAGGAACCTACAATATGATATTATGTAAGTATAAATAATGTTTCTGATTATGCAAAAGCATCTTCAATTCTGCCAGAATGTGAACAGAGGCTGTCATTGGTTGGTGACATTATGAGTGATTTCTGCTTTGTAAAAGTGTTTTCCAGAGGTGCCTGCCTGGCTCAGTCAGTGGAGCAGGAGAGCCTTGATCTTGGGGTTGTAAGTTTGAGTCCCACACTGGGTGTAGAGATTACTTAAAAATAAAATCTTAAAAAAATAACTAAAAAAATGTTTTCCCATGTTTTTAATTTTTTTTTTCATGACAATAAGAGGTTTAACCCCAAAATAAGGAATTGCAGGCCGAATTGCTTGCAGGAAGGCAACTTTGAGGCAGTGAAAACTGAATCACACACGGGCATTCCCAGTCTACCCTTGAACTTTCAACCCACATAAACAACAGAGTAACAACTTGCCCTCTTCTCAATCCTTACCATCACTTGACAGGCTTAATCTCATTTAATGCTCCCAGTGCCTCCCCAACTTCAGGATAAAAGAAGTGAGGCTTGAGGGGGGAAATTCACCAGCCCAACGCCTTCCGTTTCATTTTAGTGTTGTCTTGACCCTCCCTTTTTGCCCTATCCCCTTTTATTTAGTCCAGCCCATCCTTCTGTATCCTGGTCTTTGAGCTGAAGACTGCAAAGACACGGACCCTTCATCTCTCTGGAAAACTTCCCCTCCCCACCCCACCCCCCAGAGCCAAGGCCTGGGAGCTGGGGGCAGGCTTTCCTGAGATCACTTCCCGCTTCCTTCTTCCCCGCCTTTAACTTTGGCTCCTGGGGCCACAGCCAGCTTGGTCACTTGCTAACCAGGCTCCTGGGTGCCTCTTCCTCCAAGATCAGAGGTCAGTGCCTGTGCCCGCTCTGGTCCCCCCCCCCCCCCCCCCCCCGAGAGCACTTTCTCTCCCTCTGGCTCTTTCCCGGGTCCTGGGCCCTCTACCCCTGCCCTTTACTCTCCAGCTCCCCTCCCTTCCCCCGACTTTCCTCTTCTCTCCTCCGGTTCAGTCCCCTGGTTTCCATCTCTGCCTCCATCGCTTCATCGTTATTATCATTCCTGAAAGCAAATACCAAATTACTGTACTGGGGGGGGGGGGCTATTTAGAGCAGCGGTACATTGGTACGCAACCCATTAATGGGTACCATGCCTCCCAATTCCCTTCTCCTAGGATTCTTTTAGGGGTTTAGGGCCTATTCGGCTGTGCACCTGCTCGGCCACACGGGGCGGTGTGCGCTCGCACCGGGAGTCTGCGGTGGGAGGGGGCGAGCGGGCGGATCCGCGTGGAAAGAGCGGTGGGGAGGAGGCCGGAGAAGGGCGTCGAAAGATCCATCTCCCGGCCTGCCTCTCCCAGGCGCAAGTTCTGACGCCCGCAGGACACCCGGTGACCTGCTGCCCCAGGAAGGCTGGACATGGCAGTTTTTCCAAACTCCTGCCTCCCCGCGTGCCTGCTCGTACTCACTTTCTTCCAGCTGTCCAGGCCCGATTCGGGTAGGTCCCCCCGGGCTCCGTCTCTGGCCCCCTGGGGTTCCCCCCCCCCCCCACGCCCCGACCTCGGCCGGGATCCGGGTGGAGCAGACGGCCCTCCGTCGGTGTGAGTCCTCAGCTCCCCCCTGCACGCCCGGTTTGCGCAGCCCCCTTCGACGTGATCGGCCCCGCGGAGCCCGTCCTGGCCGCGCTGGGGGACGACGCCGAGCTGCCCTGCCGCCTGTCCCCGAGCGTGAGCGCCGAGCGCATGGAGCTGCGGTGGTTCCGCGGGAAGGTGGCGGCCGCGCTGCTGGTGCGCCGGGACGGCCGCGAGCGGGAGGCCGAGCAGACGGCCGAGTACCGCGGCAGGGCCACGCTGCTGGACGGCGACATCGCGGCCGGGCGCGTCGCCGTGCGCATACACCGGGTCCGGGCCTCGGACGACGGCGAGTACCGGTGCCTCTTCCGGCAGGACGGACGCTACGGGGAGGCCAGCGTGCACCTGAAGGTGGCCGGTGAGTGCGCGGGTTCGACCCTCTCCGGTGACTTCCGGGCGGCGTCCGTTTTCCCGCGGCTCCCTTGCTTTGGAAGCCACCGCGTTCGTCGTCCCGAGAAATCCCTTCTAGGGCGGAAAAGGCTGGCGGGCCGAGGGTGGGAGGTCAGCGGGAAGGCGTTGGAGAGATGGCCCCATGTTGTGATTGCGAGGCTACACCACATCCTCTCTAGTTAGCGCGCCAGAATATGCTGGATTCAGCCCCAGGCCCCAACATTCAGGTTGTGTCTGCTTGTCACCACTCCGGTGAGGGACCCTGTGCCGCGCTTTTCCGTTGCAACCTGAGGCTGCCGCGTGGATTCGTGCCTAGGGACGGGCTTCCCAGGATCCTAGAGGTGGCTGCTCGCTAACATTGTTGATCCACCTAGAAAAGTTTTTGGGTTTTGTTTCCCTTCTCTGCTTCAAGCCAAATTTCAAACTAAGGAGAATGGTAAGCATTCAGGAGGAAAGTATGCGTTGGGGTCTGACTTTCCCGCTTACTTGGAATGCCATCAAACTAATCTCTTTCTGAGCCTTATTTCCTGCTATAAAACTGGGCAATGCATCTGTCAAACAAGATTTGGCAAGAATGAAATAAAGTGAGACAGTGTATACATGAAACTGTTATTGTTACTCTTTTAAAGTGATAGACATCTTTGAGAATCTCCTGAAAGTGGCAGGCAGCCCTTTTCATGAAAAGAATACCCATTTTCACATATACACACAAATCGAAACATGGATTTAAACTAAGAGCTGTGGACAGGTGTATAAGGACTCTCCTCTGCAGCTTGGTGTTTTTCTATACTCTGTAGAATTGTAAGAATATAATTAGGCTGAAAACAGAAAGGGTAAGAACAGCTTTATGTTGATATATGTTAGGACACTGGGGCAAGGAGGTTGAAACCATTTAAGAAAATTCCTGAATCAGTATCACACGGAAAGGAAACTTAAATTGTCAGCTACAATCTTAATGCAGGGAACCTCCAATCCCCCTTCTCCTCAGGGACACTTCTTCTCTGTTCACATCTTCTCTGTTAAATACCCACTCCTGGTTCTCCTCCTCGAAGTCTTTTCATAATACTTCCAACCACAAAGCCCTCTCCCCATCTCTGGAGCGCCCTAACCTGCCTCTAAGCCATTGGTCTTGCTGTTCCTGCTGACTGTGTTCCTATGTCTGTCCATCACACTCCTGCTTACATTTCAAACACTAAATCCCAATATGGGATCCCTCTCTGATAACGTTCCTTTTACTGACGCCTCAGTTTCCTCGTGTCATGAAACAGAACATGAATCCCTCTCATTCCTAGTCTCCGTGTGCCTTTCTTTCTCAGACTGTGTAACCCTATGGTTATAAGGTTCCCAGAAGGGCGTCCACTAAAGGAGTGAGGCCAGCTTCTCTCTCCGCAGCTCTGGGCTCTGACCCTCAAATCCATATGGAAGTTCAAGAAAGTGGAGAGATCCGGCTGGAGTGTACCTCCGTAGGATGGTACCCAGAGCCCCAGGTGCGGTGGAGAACTTCCGAGGGAGAGTGGTTTCCGTCCACAGCAGAGTCTAGGAACCCTGATGAAGAAGGCCTGTTCACTGTGGCGGCTTCCGTGATCATCAGGGACACCTCCGTGAAGAATATATCCTGCCATTTCCAGAACCTCCTTCTGGGCCAGGAGAAGGAAGTAGAGATCTCCATACCAGGTCAGTGAAATCAGCGTTGGGTTCCTATGTGACAGTTTCAGGGCCACATCACCTAGGGCACCTGCCCAAGCCATGCCCTCATGACACAGTTGTCTACTTTCTCCCCACCTAAGCTCCTGATCCCCGACGTGAGGGAGCCCCACCAACGTCATCAGAAGAATAGGGATTCTGAACACATCAACCCTCCCTGGATCTCATTGAAATCCCAGATTTTCCATTTTAGGAGATATATCTTAGATACAGAAGCTCCGTCCTTGGGGGCCTTCCTAATCCAGAGCGTTCTCTCCTTGAGTAACAGGAAACCCCATTTCCACCCTTGCCCCTTGGCCTCCCCCCTCCCATGCTAGAGCTCTGTCTAGGTTTCGAGGGCCCTCAGGAAAGCAGATCTTCTCATCACCCTCCCCCCCACCCCGACCATCTCTGGCTCAGGCAGGGACCTTTCCTTATTCTTTGGTCATTGAGTCCCTTTCTGTGGCACACAGAGGTGACATGTCCCCTTCCTTATTTACTTCCCGCATCCCCTTGGCTCCCATCCTAGTCCTTCCTCTCTCACTGCCCTCCCCTACCTGAGATCAAAATTTTTCTGAAAAGCTTAGAGCAGCGCTGGAAGGACTCATTTTTGCCGTGGGAGGAGCGGGGGAGGTCTAGGTCGTCCTCTCTTGCAACCCCCTTTGCAATCGGGAGCAGAGGCAGACTTGCTCAGGGCCGCACGACAAATGTCCTTCTTGGGGATTTCGTTTCAGCTCCCTTCTTCCCACGGCTGACTCCCTGGATGGTGGCAGTGGCTGTCATCTTGATGGTCCTGGGACTTCTTACAATTGGGTCCGTATTTGGCACTTGGAGACTATACAGGGAAAGAGCCCGACAGAGAAAGGATGAATTCAGCTCTAAAGGTGAGTCAGAGGCCGCTTGTCAGGAGTGCTTCCGAGTGGGGGTGGACCCAAGTCCTTTCAGAAGATATTTGGGTCTAGAATTCTGGAAGTCAAGATGGGGGGTCGTTATAAGGCACCTGAAGCCGCTGATCCCCAATATGAAGGTCTGGGGGGCAGAAGGAGTCAAAACCAATGCAAACTGAGATATTAGACCTGATGTGCACTCACTACCCACCCTCAGACTCTCCTCGCTCCTAACTCAGTTTCCCAGTAAAGATCAAAGATCTGATCCCAAGCCAGTAGGAACTTCCTGCACATTTCTTAGAAACATAAAATAAATAAATAAACCATAATCCTTGTTCCTCATTTATTGATAAAGCTTCAGTAATCAGGTAGAGATGAACCATTTATTCCTTTGTCATTAAGGTATTTCTGTTTGTTTTCCAGAGAAACTCCTGGAAGAGCTCAGTAAGTTCTCTCTTCTTGTCGTTAGTTCACCGACAAGGTGTCCCCTCTCTCATTAGAAACCCATCAATGACCATCTCGTTCTCTTTCGTTGCAGAACAGAAAAAGGCCACCCTGCATGCAGGTGAGTGACTGAGCTTCTCAAGGGCTCTGAGGCTCTATCACCCAGGGATTCAAAGTCCTATAATACTTGGACATAAAAACACTAACACAGTTTCGTGGTGAAGATAGATAGGGGAAAGATGATGTAAACGGGCTTCACATTTTCCTCGAGGCACACAGAGGGCCCTTGGAAGATGTTTCGAAGACAAGCCCCCGTAACAGGCGCCCCTGAGGCCCTGGGGACAGTCAACTCACACATCACCTTGTGGCTTTTGACGGAAGAGGAAAATAGAGACGGCAGAACAGGCCAAACACCTCTCCTCCTGAGGAGACCTACCAAAGTCTAGAACAGTCTAGATAGATAGATAGATAGATAGATATTTTTAATTTTTTTATTGTTTATTATTTTTGAGAGAGACAGAGACAGAGAGCAAGCAGGGAAGGGGCAGAGAGAGAGGGAGACACAGAATTGGAAACAGGCTCCGGGCTCTGAGCCGTCAGCACAGAGCCCGACGCGGGGCTCGAACTCACAGACTGTGAGATCATGACCTGAGCTGTAGTCAGCCGCCCAACTGACTGAGCCACCCAGGCGGCCCTATATATATATATATATATATATATATATATATATATATATATGCACATATATATACATACATACATATATATAATTTTTTTTTTTTTTTGAGAAGAAAGACTATGTCTTGTCACCTCTCATGCTCACTGATGCTCAGACCGGCTCTCTCTCCGTCTCTAGTTGACGTGACTCTGGATCCAGACACCGCCCATCCCCACCTCTTTTTGTACGAGGATTCAAAATCTGTCCGGCTGGAAGATTCACGCCAGAAACTGCCCGAGAAACCGGAGAGATTTGACTCCTGGCCTTGTGTGTTGGGTCGTGAGACCTTCACGTCAGGGCGACATTTCTGGGAGGTGGAGGTGGGAGACAGGGCCGACTGGGCGGTCGGGGTGTGTAGGGAGAATGTGGTGAAGAAAGGCTTTGACCCCATGACTCCTCAGAATGGGTTCTGGGCTGTGGAGTTGTATGGGAGTGGGTACTGGGCCCTCACCCCACAGCGGACCCCTCTCCCATTGGCAGGGCCCCCCCGCCGGGTTGGGATTTTCCTGGACTATGAATCAGGAGACGTCTCCTTCTACAATATGGCCAACGGAGCCCCTATCTATACTTTCTCCAATGCCTCCTTCTCTGGTCCCCTTCGGCCTTTCTTCTGCCTGTGGTCTTGTGGTAAAAAGCCCTTGACCATCTGCCCACCCACTGACGGGCCTGAGAGAGTCACAGTAGTTGTCGATGCCGAGGACTTTGCTAAGGAGATCCCGCTGTCCCCTATGGGGGAGGACTCTGCCTCTGGGGATACGGATACCCTCCACTCTAAGCTAATCCCTACCCAGCCCAGCCAAGGGGCACCTTAAGGAATCTCCCAGCTAAACCGTTCTCCTTTATGCTAAGCCCTCCCCTCGGTCCTCTCTGAGTCGCCAGCCCCCGACCTCACCCAGCCCCTGTTTCTTCCTGTTGGGTAGGGATCAGTTGGTCTTGGGAAGGTTATGTTGCTGCTGTTAGAGAGCGTGGGGTGTAGGGCCTTCCTAATCTGTTTCTGTACTGGTACTCAGGGGGCAGGTGTGTGACTCTGAAGCTGTTTCTAGTGTCCTCCTACCCCTCCCCCCAGGCCACATCCTATAGGGAGGGACAGCTCGGCTATCGAGATGGGGTTAGGTTGGCATGTGGTTATGACAGAAACGTCTCAGTGTCCAGAATCGGGACGAGTAGAGGAACAGGTTTTACACAAGCGGGAAACCCAAAAGGTTCTGGGAAGGGAAAATTCGAGGCTGAAGTCCCATAAAGGAACCTGGGGGGACATCGCAGTGGAGGAAAGGGAGGGGAACATAGGCCAATGACGAATACCTGGCCTGCTCCTAGAGTTTTAGGGCCTGTCTCTCACATTTTCTAAGACGTGTCCTACAGAGTAAAGGGAACTGGCCCTATCCTGTGGGATCTGAAAAAAATGGTGTGGGGGCGTGAAGGGATGAAGGGAGCAGGGCTGGGGGCCGGACAGAAGATCTGACCCCAGAGAAAATGGGAGACAAAACCCAAGCTGTGTGCGTCGCCACGACGCGGATCCTGCTTTCCTCTCTGCGGCCTCCTGTTTCCCCCTCACCTGGAGTCATTCCAGCCTCACTTGCTGGGCCCCACAACTTTCCAGCTCTCTTCCTCCTTTTGACTTAGAATCTCTCCATCTCAGAGCCTTTCTAGAAACCCTGGTCGGTGATGTCCCCTCTTTAGCAGCCGGTGTCGGCCTCGGGGCCCCTCAGCCCTCATCCCAACATCTGCTTCAGCCCCCTCAAACCCCCCTTCCATCCGCTCCCCAAGCAGCTCATGCCCACGCCCCGCCACCGGTCACTCTCCCCGCCCAGCTTTCCTGCGTGCCGTTCTCCCCGGGGTCCCCGGAGGCTGTGTCATCTCGCTCGACACAGCTAGACTGACCGCACCCGCTCGTGTTTGCGCTTTCCCGTATACTTGGGGCTTGTCACGCCCATGGACCGCAGGTGTATCTGGGCTCGCCCCTTCTACTTCCGTTGTGTTCTTCCAGTTTCCAGCATGGGTGTCGCCCGTGGTCTTGACCTAATAAATAAGTCTGTTGATTGCTGAAAGTGGCATCTGCGACCTTCCTTTCTTTATCCCAACAAGTGGAACCGAGACAGAAACAGGAAAGAAGCCGCCGGGGAGCGCAGCTGCCCGGCCGCGGCAGCGTGGTTCTGTGTAGCCAAGACTCACCCGCAGGCCTGACGGCAGTGGGCTCACCAAGGGCGCAAGGGCTATCGTCCCAGGAGGGTCTAGCTGCTTACAGAAAGGCCAGGGTGCCAGTCGCTGCCTCCCCTCAGCGTCTGTGTGGGTGGTGGCCCCATATCGACGGCTGAAGAGGTAACTGACTACGGGTGTCGGTGAGTGAAGCCACCTCTTGAAATTTTAACAGTACTTTTCCGGGAGGAGGAAATATTGGGGAAATTGTGAATTGTAGGGCCTAGTAATTGGAAAAATAAAAACCTTGGGTGATCTTTAGACACCTCTCTTTCAGAGGTGCCTGGGTGGCTCAATCGGTTAAGCGTCCAACTCTTGGTTTGGGCCCAGGTCACGCTTTCCCGGTTCGTGAGTTCGAGCCCCACATCGGGCTCTGGGATGGCGGCGTGGAGCCTGCTTGGGATTTCTCTCTCTGTCTCTCTCTGTCTCTCTCGTTCTGTCTCTGCCCCTTCCCTGCTTGTTCTCTGTCTGTCAAAAATAAATACACATTAAAAAAAGAAAGGAAAAAAACCGCTCCCCCAGAGGGGAAGCTGAGGACCTCTGCTTGAGGACGTCTGTAGTTCAGTGAGCTGAACGCTTTCCCCTGTGTGGCCCCAAGCAAGCAAGGATCGGGAGTGGTCTCCTTCACACATGGTCTGACCTTAATGCAATTCAACCAGCTCTGAACGTGCGTCTCCAAAGATTCACCAGATGGTGGGCATATCACCTAATATTCGTGTCTTCTGCTAAGGAGTCATCAAAGTCAGATCCGTTACAGGTCAAGCAAGAAATCCAGATCCCAATTATATCCACACTAACATATTATTTCCACTATTGCACCGCATATATTTCTCACGATTAAGATAAAATCCAACTTTTCTAAATTTTCAGTCCACTGACTACCCTCACAGAGGATTGTGGCAAATTTAAAACCCAACATTCTCTCTTAGGGGAAAATTCTGAACACCAGACAGGTCTCTTACCATCACATTCATCCACTGTGTATTGTGACCGGTGATAATGCCAACAACTCTATCACTCACCTTTGTGATTGTCACCTCCCAGGCCCCATTTCCATTTAGGTTTTGATTATGGTTTTGGTTTCAGTGTCTTCCTACGGACTTGGGGTTCAAGACCTACATAACAATATCTAGATAATGACATTTCCACATATGCATTATTGTAAAGTCATTCCGCATAAAGGCTTGTAAATCAGGAGACCACACAGGTGGTATTTGGGAAAGGGATCAAGAAGAAACTGTAATGCATGAGAAGTGACTGTCAACACTTAACTCCATCTGCCTCCTTTCAGAGATGAGAATCTGAAGCCAAGAGACATAAAGTGATTTCTGTCTTTTTTTTTTTTAATGTTTATTTATTTTTGAGACAGAGACCGAGCGTGAACGTGGGAGGGTCAGAGAGAGAGAGAGAGAGAGAGACAGAATCTGAAGCAGGCTCCAGGCTCTGAGCCGTCAGCACAGTCCGACGTGGGGCTCGAAACACAGAGTGTGTGAGATCACGACCTGAGCCAAAGTCAGAAGCTCAACGACTGAGCCACCCGGGCGCCCTGACATAACGTGATTCATTAAAACATATAGTCTGTGCCTAAGCCAGGACCTGAAAGCGGGTGTCCTTGCCATCTGTCCAGGACATCTTATACTGAACAAACTATAGTTGAGTAGGAGGACTAAAGACTCCGAGATATTATCAAGGTGGGACCCGTTGGCTCAGGAGCTTCTTAGGCATGAAGAGGGTCAGGAGAAGAAAAGAGTAAGTGTGCCACCTTATACTTGGACCAAGGGCGGGCACCTGGAGAACCAGACAGAAAGGGCCCCTTCCATCATTTCGTGGATTCCCCCAACACCCAGTGCCCTCCTTTCCACGCCCCTTCCTCAAACACTTCTCACCCCACACTGTCCTCCCCAGGCCGGCCACCCTACACGGCACCCCTGGGAGAAAAACATCACATAGCGCGACTCGAGTGTTCATGTTTGTTCAAATTATACTTTCAGAAAGTCGAAGAAAAAGTCTCAAGTCTTTCAAAAATACTTGGGAGCCTCAGGCAGTTGCTTTACTGGTGTAACGTATAATGTGTGTCCTGAGACGTATTTGTGAAACCTCACCGAGAACAGACGGCGCTGCCACAAGAACCCGTCTCTGAGAATAGAAGGACAGACAGCCATAGATTGTAATCAGCTCTCTGACTCTCCTCCCCTCCCCCCAGGACTCTCGACCTCCCACGATCCATGATTTCCTTGACCATTCACGGAAAACGGTCACGAGGCACAGTGCGAACCAGACAGCAGATTCCTGGGAAACGTCTGTGTTCTTCCTCCTTCCCCCCACCCCCCCACCCCCACCCCCAGCTCTAGCCTCTTTGCATGAAGCACACCCTCGAGGAAGAACTTATCTGATGAGCCTTGAGGCTCTTTTTCCAGCTGGCACTGGCCACCGGGACCTGGAGGAAACGGTGAGTCTCCGGATGTTCTGGCTTTATTCCTGAATCTCCTAAAAGAGACGAGCCTGGGTGTTGCTGGGCTTCTGGAACCCGGAAGGCGTATCTGCATCCTGGACAGATCTATTCGTCT
This sequence comes from Panthera leo, assembly GCF_018350215.1. Lineage (NCBI taxonomy): Eukaryota > Metazoa > Chordata > Mammalia > Carnivora > Felidae > Panthera > Panthera leo. The sequence continues at coordinate 3,526,821 of NC_056683.1, read as the reverse complement.
TCACAAAATGCTCACGTGCAACCACGCCGACCATTGGACTGGAATGTGCTCTCTGGATCGTTTCCATCTTATCTCTGGGAAAGGCTGGGCCCTGGCATTTCAGGTGCCGGGGAAAACCCTCCTTTGCTGATGATCATCTCTGGCCATCTCCCACGATCCACCTTCAGACATCCCACGCAGGTGGACGCGCACACACGCGGAGCCTATGAACAGCCCCCGTGAGTTGTGCTTTGGCCGGCGGCACTCCACGTTTTACAAATATTTGGGGCCAGAGCCCTGTGCCACGGAGGCCTGAACACGTTTTCTGAATGCCGCCCCTCCACCTCACCCTTAAGGGACTCAGCCTTTTTCTGAAGCTAAATCCTAAAGTAATGATCTCGAACTTGGGTGCACACTAGAATCACCCGGGGGTGAAGGGGGAACCGTAAGGAATACAGTCCCCAGGTGGAACTCTCAGGCACCCCGATTCGATGAGTCTGAGGCGGGGAAGGATGTTGGCAGTATGCGCCCGCTTTCACATGGCACCTGCTCACGCCAGAGCAGTTTCTCTGGTAAGAATTGCGGGGTTACTGTGCCTCCAGCCCGTGACTCTCAAACCTGGGCACATCTCAGAATCCCCTGGAGTGCTGGTTACACACAGATTCCTGGACGCTACCCCCAAATGTCTGACTCGGTAGGTCTGGGTGAGACTGAGAATTACTTGCGTCTAACTGGTTCTCTGGGGACGGGGATTTATTTGATGCTTCATTTAAGCGCTCAAGCTTTGTATTTCTTCAAATGAATTTAGATGAAACTGTAAAGCGTCTAGGAAAGCCGTTTCTCAGGTCAACACGGGCCAAACGACTTGTCCGCAAGCCTCCAGGCAGTTGGCTCACTAGTCCTTTGTTTGAAACTCACGGTCAGGTTCCCCGACTCCCCGTCGGCGATGTCCTGACCCCAGCATCCCGACGCTAACACTGGACAAGAAACCCCGAGGTAGGTCCCATCAGACGTGAAGTGTGCTTACAGAAGTTGCTGCAGTAGAGGCCTGGCATCGAGGGCCCCTGTGGCAGGTTTACTAGATGCAGAAACTTCTGTTCCCCGCAGTAGAACATCCACACAGTAAAGCCGGCAAATCCTCAGTGTAGAGAGTTCAAGGAATTCAGAACGAGAAGCTCCACTCGCCCGCCTGCTAACGCCGCTTCCCGGGGCGGCGCCCGCTGGGAGGAGGGGGAGGGTTAGCGAGCGCCTGCGGGCAGGGCTGCAGCCTGCGCGCACCTGCCGCGGCCCAAAACCTCCCGGGAGAAAGCGCGTATTCCAGCCACACGGTGCCACGAGTTCAGCAGGGCTCTGCCCCCTGTGGGGGGAGGGCGCCCTTCTCCCCGGGCATCCCGCCCCGCCCCTCCCGGGGGCCTGGAATCGAATCCGCGGTCGCACGGCAGGTGCCACTCGGCCGCGCCCGGAGCCGGGTGCGCGGGACGCGGGGGCCGGCGTCCCGCGCGCGGCTCACGAAGGAGCGCTCGTTTCTCTCCTGCCCGGAAGGGTTCCGCATCCGGAACTGCTTGGTGTGTGGGTAGAGACACAAATAAATTCGGAGCAAGCCTGCTTTCCAGCGAGTCAGGATGGCCGAGCGGTCTAAGGCGCTGCGTTCAGGTCGCAGTCTCCCCTGGAGGCGTGGGTTCGAATCCCACTCCTGACAAAGCGGTCTTTTTTTTTCTCGAATCCTTACTTATTATGGAAGGTGGCCCGCTACTTTTTCCAATATTCCAACAGCGGAATGATCAACTGAAAAAAAAAAAATTCTTGTCTATGCTCTCGAATGTAAGCACTCGGTGCGTAGAAGATGATGTAAGGCCTGGTAGTTTTCATCTCCTTTCTCTGTCTGTAATTGTCTGTCTCTCCTCTCACATTCGAGGAATTGAATGAATGCTACTCCTAAATTACAAGCGCTGAGGTCGGCAGGGCCCTCTTTTGTTTGCTTATAGATTTCTTTTTAATAATACCCTTTTCTCAAGTTCATGTCCCATCCTCCACCCCCATAAGAAATTTCTGGAGAGAGGGTATCTTTTTCCTTCTCAATGTTTTTGTGGAACATATATTTTTGGTTTCAGTGCTTTCGTTTTTAATCCACATAAATGACACTGTTTCATATATCCTATTCCATTTTATTTTATTTTAATTTACATCCAACTTAGCTAGCATATAGTGCAACAATGATTTCACCAGTATATTTAATGCCCCTTCCCCATTTAGCCCATCCCCCCTCCCACAACAACAAAAGTAACCCTCTGTTTGTTCCCCATATATGAGTCTCTTATGTTTTGTCTCCCTCCCTATTTTTTTTTTAAAAAAATTTAATGTTTACTTATTTTTAAGAGAGAAAGAGACAGAACATGAGTGGAGAAGGGGCAGAGAGAGAGAGGGAGGCACAGAATCTGAAGCAGGCTCCAGGCTCTGAGCGGTCAGCATAGGGCCAGACCCCGGGCTCCAACTCACGAACTGTGAGATCATGACCTGCGCCAAAGGAGGAAGCTCAACCAACTGAGCCACCCGGGTGCCTCCCCTCCCTGTTTCTATATTATTTTTGCTTCCCTTCTCTTATGTTCATCTATTTTGTGTCTTAAAGTCCTCATATGAGTGAAGTCATGTGATATTTGTCTTTCTCTGACTAATTTCACTTAGCGTAATACCCTCCAGTTCCATCCACGTAGCTGCAAATGTCAAGATTTCATTATTTTTCATTGCCGAGTAATACTCCATTGTATATATATACCACATCTTCTTTATCCATTCATCCATCGTATCCCATTCTATTTTTACCTCATTTCCATCCTACCACGGTTTTGAGGTTTACCTATGTTGCCGTATGCACGTCTAGACCATCGCTTTCAATTGCTGCACAGAGATCTGCAAGCGTGGGTTTGCCTACTCACCCAGGGATGACTCCCAGACTGGGTTCAACGCCTGGCCACCACAAAAAAAAAAAAAAAAAAATGCCATCAATGAACGTCTTCCTATGTTTCCATTATGAATCTTTCCTTGACATAGAGCAGGAGCAAATGACAGGTGATGAGGGTCTGACAGTTAAAAAGGTTAGACTTCAGAACAGGATCTAGGACCCAGGGAATGTGATTTAGACACATAGAAATTCATGTTTAGTGACATCTTCAGAAACATCCCTCAAATTCAAGTTCCCTGATGTTCAGACTGCTTATCTTAAGCATCAATAGTTACAGCTACAAATATTAACAATGCTTCTATTTTGAACTCAAAACTTAGATAGTGAATATTATTCTAACATAATTTCTTGCAAAGCCCCAAGTAATCAAAAAGCACAGGCGACTGGAATTTTCTCCTCACCATTCCATTTTTAAAAGAAATCCGATCCAATCCCAGGTTACAAGGACAGAAAACAGAGGGAATCTGTTTTATGATCATTGATAATCATTCTGCCCTCTCCCAAATTCCTCAAAATTCACAGAAACCTTCATACACACGCTGAAAGAAAAGCGAGTTGGTATTGCTTAGAAAGACTGTCCTCAGTAAGGTTAGAAAAGAACAAGCAAACGAGGGTTCTCCTTATCGCCCAGGTGGCCACACACCCAGTCCATTTCTGCCCAGTTAGAGTCCTCCCTTGGGCGCTGGCAACATATGAGAAAAGAGGAAATGGCAAACAGTGCAAAGAGAAGCATTTAGAGACACTTGGAGGGCGAACGGGTTCAATGGTCTTCAGGCTACAGGGGCCCCTGACTCTGTCACTGATGAGCTATGTGACCTTCCAGGCAAGTGACTTTGTAAGCCCGTGCCTTGGTGCCCTCCTCTCTAAAGGGAAGGAAATAACTGAACATTACTTCATAAGTAGGCTGTGAGGATTGCATGACTTAGTAGATATAAAGTGCTTGGCAAAGAACACTTTATTTGCCTGGAAAATCAGAAACACCCGATAAATGATATTTTTTGTTACAATAGAGCACCCGCTCTCTGCTGGGGCCTGTGACGAACTCTGGAGATCGGAGATCGCCCTTATTTGAGAGAGAGAGAGAGGGCTTGAGCAGGGTCTGGCAGAGAGAGAGGGAGAGAGAAGCGCAAGCAGGCTCCGCACTGTCGTAGCAGAGCCCGCCGGGGGCCTAAACCCCTGACCATGAGATCATGACCTGAGCAGAAACCAAGAGGCAGATTCTTAACTGGCTGAGCCACCAAGGTGCCCCAGTAGCACGTGGTCTTTAAAAACAAAACAAAACATGAAGCAAGCAAGCAAACAAACAAATTTATCCCATGAAGCATTTGATGACTTACGGTCAGGTCAAGTCCATCTGTGGTCTTTATGAGAGTTTCAGGATCTGCACACACAGCCACGCAGTCCACCCCGCCCCCCCCCACCATTGCTTCCTCAGATCTTCACCTGCAGCCACCCATGGTCCCCTTTGCCAGGAGCACCTTTTCCACGCCTTCTCTCCAGCCCCCTCTCTACATCTCCTCCATGCTCAGTATGGGTGTCACTTCTTCGTGAAGTCTTCCCCCATCTCTTTCCTCCACCAGTCCGGGCTAAATAGTGAACTGCGGCCCCCAGGGCCCCCACCCCCAGTGTTATCACCCGCCACTACCCTGCAACTGCCATTGAACTGTCTGCCGCACCCTCCCCCCAGGCTTTTTACAGCACCATTCATGACCCAGTGCGATTGGCATGGCGCTTGCACAGAACTGGCTCTGGACAAGTAGGCACCGGGAGGCTAAACAAACATTGGATTGTAAATCATTTCCACTTGTACGCGTAAATCACTTTCATGGTCCATATATGGAGAGGTAGAAAGGCTTTCAAGCTTTTGGGGAGACATGGTTAGAGTCCTCACCTGGAATATTCTAGAGCTCCAAGAGCCAGCACCATTACCTCAGTGGTACAGATCATGCACTCTGTTAAGGGCCTCTGGGCTGGAAGCATCCCGGTAAAAGTGTTCCTGGACCCTGATGGAGCAGGGGGTGAAGGTCAAGTGAAATTCAGTAGCAGGGTGAAGTAGTGTTCTAGCGCTGACGTCTACACCGTGACTCAGCCTGGGAGTCCGCGCCTTGGCTCTTCCTGGACGGCTTGGAGTCAGCCTGGGGCTGCCATTTTCAAGTCCGCCTGTCCCAGTGGGCTATCCATCCACTCTGTGACATACAGCCAGATGCTTCTTCCTGACGCCTTCTTTTCTGAAATCACCGGTGACAAACAGTTGTTTGAGTTTGATGCTCCTTTCCGAAAAAGTCTGAGCACAACACCACCTGTTAAATCAGTTATTTGCGGCTTGCGTGATGTGGTTGGATTTTAGTGGCTGCTGTGAATTGAGACGCTGCACATGTAGCAATCATTCCAGAGGCTGCGCTTTCTGCAAATATTGCCTGCTGATTGTAAGAGTGCATTGGTTTGGAATTCCCCCAGGAAAGAGGATCGGGTGACCAGAGATTATGATGTTGCTTGTAGTTTAAACTTGGTGATTTTGCCTTCTACTTTGCTTAGTTCCCTCTAGTACTGGCTGCAAAAAAAAAAAAAAAAAAAAAAAAGAAAAAGAAATTAGGTGTAAAATAAGTGTCGACACAAAGGAAGATCCAAATTCTTTCTCCTGAAAGAAACGCAAACTCTTTTCTCTCTATGCAGAGTGGCCACCCTGGGACCCACATAAAACACTTCGGCGAAATTCCGTAGGGGAATTTACCCTTGATGTTATACTTTGATCGCACATTTGTCTTTGCTGGGAGCGGGAAAACCACAAAAGGCCCCGCTGGGATTCGAACCCAGGATCTCCTGTTTACTAGACAGGCGCTTTAACCAGCTAAGCCACGGAGCCGGCACGCCCGCCTGCTTCCAAATCGACACAGAAAAGGAATGATGTTTGCTTTCCTTGTGTGCATGTCTGCATTTTCCCACCACTGAGGGTCAGGAGCAGCCTAGAGGCTTCTCTAGGCCCAAAAGATGAATCAGTCCCCGCTTCGCCCCAGAAGACCTAAGAAACTGCGCGGCTGCAGGAAAACTGAGGCCCCTTCCCGCAGGCGCCGGAAGGCGTCTTGTCCCAGAAACTGCGGGGAGGGCGGTTCTCACGCCTCCGCGGGGAGTGTGACCCGCGGCCCCAGGGAGGGGACGCCCGGCTTTTCCACCACAACTCCTCCAGCACTGAGAACCGTTCCCTCGGGAAGCGAGCTCTGTGTTCTGCGTGTCACCGTCTTTAATGAAAACTCCAGTCATTCCTTACCCCATGGCTTTCCCTAAAATTGGGTTCCACCTGCCTGCTTCTGCTTATAATGCTAACTGGTGGAGTCCCACAGCCGCACCTTTAGAACTAGGAGACTTCATAATTAACATCTAGTTTTAGCAAGAGAGAGAGAAGCAGCCCCCTCTCCTCCGCAGCTACAGAGGGAGAGAAGCTTTCTTGTCCTAAAACTGGTCCAAAGGATTTGTTTTGATTAAGATGTCAAATTGAGAGCATTCACAAGAACTTCTATATTGTCATGGGGACTTGTGTGTTTGTCACTCTTCCCCAATTTATTCTATTCTCTGGAAAATAAATCTGTCCTTGGGAATAAGATTTGAACAAAGGGCGTTAGTGAAACTCCCAAGAGTTTACAAATTATTGCCATAACCCGAGATTGTAACTTCCCAGGTGAAACCTCCAATTACGATTGGCTGTGTTGCCCGAAATCTGTTCTCCTGGGGATAATGCTGAAATCAGCCTTTCGGTATTTCTAAATTGTATCCACATTTGAAGGATTTCGCCGTCACACTCTAAAAGGCAGCCCTTGGCACTTAACCACCACCTCCACACAGTTGAGGGCTGGGGTATAAAAGCCCATGACTCTGCTAGATTTCTCATTGCAGTAAAAACCCTGAAAGTCTATGAAACATGAAATCGGTTTGAGCCTCCATGAAATAAGCACCTATTTCTTTAATATGATAAGATTAGCCATTATATTATTAGTGTGCTGGGAGCCAACATAATCATAAAGAGCACAGCCACACCTACTATGGCTTTGACCAAACTGTGGCAGATTATCAGAAAGACAGCAGAGCGGTGAGTATTTGGTCGGCGTTTTTCCTTTGGTTGGTCACCACCGGTCAAAATCTGCAGTGAAATGCTGCTAAGTCAAAGCAGCTGTTTAACAAGCCGCAGACAAATCTTGGGGGAAAAGCTGAGACTTAGAACAATCGCTTCCAGAACTCTGGGTGCGAATTCTCTCCTCTACGCAATCCCCAGGGTGGCCGGCAAAGCCCGTGGAAGGGCCTCTCACACTTGGCTCTGTTCCTCGCATCTGAAACTGAAGAAGGGCGGATCTCTGTGTCACAGACTGCTGCCAATAATGTAAAGAAACACGGGAGGGGCAGAGAGTGCCATTGTCCACGTGCTTGAGAGAGAAACCAGAAGAACAGTGCACTGCGATGGTTAGCTTGATGTGTGAACTTGGCTAGGCTGTACAGTACCCAGTTATTCAACTGAACACTAATCTGGATGTTGCTGTAAAGATACTTTGTAAATATCTTCGTGGGTTAACGTGGTTACAACGAGTTGACTGTAAGATCCTCAGTAATACGGGTGAGCCAGCCAGCCGAACCAATGATTATTTCCCATGAGTTATTATTTCTAACCAGGTGAAAGGCTTTATTTAAAAGCAAAATGGAGGCTTCCCGGAGGAAGAAGAAATTCTGTCTTAAGACTGTAGCGTCAGCTCCTGCCTGAGATTTTCTAAACTACAGGCCTGCTCCGCAGATTTCAGACTCGCCAGGCTTTGAAATAGTCATTCATTCATTCGTTCATTCATTCATTCATTCATATTCTCTTACTAGTTCTGTTTTTTTATTCTGGACTCTGTTTCTCTGACTGATACAACCACTGAAGAAAAGACTGAACGCTAGAAACTGGAACTCTCAGAAAAGGTGACCCCTAGAAAGCTCTCCAAAAACAAAGTGAAAGCATGCCTCGGCTCCTGTCGGGTTGTGAGCATCGCGGAGAACTTGGAGGCCGCTGAAGCTTTCAAAACCTGCCCTGCGAAGGGAGGTCTCTGCAGACGCCGAGGAGAGAACATGTGGACGGGGCCTCCAGCTAGCTGAGTTGAAGCCCATTTGAGAGGTGCAAGACGCGACCCGCGGCTCTAGGGACGCCTTGGGGTCTGGCCTGCCTGCCCATCCTGGGTATGCGATGAGGGTAAAATAGAACCGAGAAGTACCCCGGTTTGCTTCATTTCTCAAAATTCAAGCGTGAGTGTTCGTGTTTCCAAACCGCTCTTGAGAACGGAAATCTCCTTTTGCTTCTTATAGGGAGGCGACAGTCTGTGAACTCGGATGGGAAAATAAATATTTATCTTGACCAACTTGATACTGAAATTTTGTGTTTTATTCCATCTGGAGTGTTGGCAACAAATTACTGTTGTATCTCAGCCCTTTTTATTTTGTCATTTTTGGAGATCACAAGTATTTCGCATCAAACTACAGTTGTTGCAAATTTCTTTAAATATCATGGATGCTCATTAGTGCTTTGAAATTACGGTATCGATTAGACCTGCTGTACATTGTCAGTTAGTGCATTAATAGAGGAGCAAAAATATTGCCACAGCATACGTTTTTAATATTTTGGTAACATATTTCAGTGTAACTGATTTCCCTTTGAAATCGTACGTATTTATCTTTTTTTCTTTCTAGCCGAAACGATTATTCTGTGAGGCAGTCCATAACCACCAAAGTGCCCTAGGCATACAAGTACAAAACCTGGCCAGAGGTCTCCTGTTCCATTGTCCAGGGGGAGATTCCTAACTAGGTCTACTATAAGGTGATGCAGAAAGAGCAGGAACACCTTTATTATTCTTAAGGGCCGTTGCAACCTTATGAACCGAAAACGACTATTTTCTACACTCAGTGGGTATGTTCTCAATGTCAGGCAGTTTCACTCGGTTAACAGCCGTCAACTTTTCTGCGATGCTCACCCAGGCATGGAGACGACGATGACTTCTCAAGATTCTGGAGACTGAGACGCACACCTGGGAGATGCTTACTCGCTTCCTGAGAAAGCGAACACGCGCAGTCACGCGTGCGAGCTGACGATGCCCCTTTCAAAGGTGTCAAATTGGGAGTCGCAGGCCCAGCGGTAGGCGCGCAGGCAAGCAGGTGCTTAGCACAGAGCCTTGCTTGGTAAGTACTGAAACCCATTTTTTAACGACCGAAGGAGAGACAAGAGAGCACGCCAGATCACGCCGCCCCACCACGACCTCCAAGTCCCAACAGATCACATCCACGGTCCTCGCAAGCGGGGGGTCTGTGCGCGCTCTCGCCCCTCCAGGCTCTTTCCCCTGATACCCGCGTTTCTCTCTCGTTAATCACCGTCTCCGCCGGGCCTTCCTGGTCTCCCCGGTCTTTTTGTTTTCCTCCAAATGCTCATCATGATTATTCTCCTTATGTAGTGCTTCCCTGTCATCTTGTCGATGGACAAGGGACCACATCGCTTTTCTTCAGGGCTCCACTTCCAGCGCCTCCGACGGTAACACTGGTTGCGGGGCGAACGCGTGGATGGCGAGGTGTCGCGGGCGGAGAAGACGCCGCGGAGGGGAGCACGGACGCCACGGAGCGAGCAGCCGGCCGCAGGTGACCGGCCGGGAGCCCAGCGGGCCAGCGGGGAGCGCGGCCCGGGCGCGAGCGCGCCTCGCCTGGACCCGCCGGCGCCTGCGTCCTCACGAAAGTATCCGCGGCGGCAGACGCCTCCGTGCGGGCCAGTGGCGCAATGGATAACGCGTCTGACTACGGATCAGAAGATTCCAGGTTCGACTCCTGGCTGGCTCGAGGCGGGGCGTGCTATTTTGCCTCTCCCTGGCATGGCAGAGCACCGCGGCGCGCCGTGGAGCCCGAAAACTCGGGCACGGCGACATGTGCCTTGCAGGTTCTCCGGGGCCAAGGAGCGCCGCATTTACCGCAGCTGGGGGGGTCCTCACGCCCCTGCACAGCAAGTTCCGCGTCTCGGCCACGCGGTGGCGCTGAGCAGCCCGAGGCCTGTGCATGGTCCCGGGGCGTGCCTATTCCGATTGAGAAGTAACCGAGAAGGGTCGCTCGTGAGCACTGAAGCCTCTCTTCTGTTTTCTCCCAATCTGGGCATTTCCAGAATAAACTGTTATGGATTTGGCTTCGAGTCTGTACACTGCGAGGGTCTGGCCCGCGCTCTTCACCGGCTCGTGTGGTGCGAAGAAGACGGGTGCACGGACGCATGCGCACACAAACGACACTCGTTTGCAGGAATCGGGCAGGCCGGGCGGCGTGTTCTGCAGAGAGAACTGCTCTCTCAGGGAGCCTCCCGCCGTCGTGTTTCCGTAGTGTAGTGGTTATCACGTTCGCCTCACACGCGAAAGGTCCCCGGTTCGAAACCGGGCGGAAACAAGGTTTCCCTTTTCTTCTCTCCGTTTTGTAGAGAATTCCTTAAAATTTTGTTTCCTTTATTTCCTTAAAACTCTCAGGTCTTCTTTCATACGTTCCCGCCTTCTGTCGTCTTGTCGCCGGGCCGTGGTGCGGAGGCGGCCCCGCCCGAGCTGGGCCGGGGTCCCGCGGACCCGGGCGGCGGCCTGACGTCTCGCGAGCGGAGACGCGGCTCTCCCCCGCTCGCACGCGGCCGCGCGGCCGCCCGCAGCCCCGGAAGCGGTTCCTCGCCGCCCGCCGCCTTCCTGTTCCCGGCGGGGCCCGCTCGGCGCGTCCGCCCCCGGCCCCGCGGCCCGCGCCGGCCCCGCCCCAGCCGAGGGCACCGGCGCCCGGGCCGCGGCTGGGAGCCCCGCGCCTGTCGGACGGCCGCGGGACTCGGGTGCGCCGCCGAGGCGGTCGTGTACCGGGGGCCCTCCCGCCGCCGCGCCTCCGGAATCACGGTGTGTCCGCCGGCCCGGGCGTGAGTCTCTGGGAAGGGGCGGAATTCCGGCGGCGCGTCGCCCGGACGCTGGGGGGGGGGCGGCCGGGGGGCCGAAGGGACCGCGCCGGCCGGGCCGTGGCGGGTGGGTTGGCCTGGCCCACCCCCCTCGGCGTCCGTCTCCCCCACTCCCGGGGGCCTCACCTGCGGGAAGCCCCCCTCCCCGCCGCCCCGGGGACCCCGGAGGCCCGGGTCTGCCTGCGCTTTGGCCTTCTGCCCTCCCCGCCCGAAGAAAGTTAAGAAACGGACCCGCGGTGGGTTCTGCGTGTCGCCTCGAAGCTTGGGGTCACGGGCCGCACCTGCTCGGAATCGGGTCTTGAGCCCCGGTGTTTGGCCTCTGACCTCGGACCCCTGGTCTGCTTGCGTGTTAATTGGATCCATCAAAGGCTTTTCTGGCACAGGAGTCTCGGTATCCCACCCGACGGCCTCAGGATTTCCTTCGTAGATGATTATTACTACCACCACCACCACTGCTTCCGTTATTTCTATTAGGGCTGCTTTTAAGGGTCGGCCAAGCCTAGTCTCCCAGTCCGCGGGGCTCTGGGTTCCCTGACATGACTGATGCCAATGTGATGTGTTTACGGGCGTAAGAAAGGGCAGTCTTTACCTAATGAGCTTTCCTTCTCTCTCTCCCTCCTCCATTTTCATCCTGTCTCTGCCAAAAAAAAAGACATGATTTTATCATCTTGTTAATTCCCTCGTTAGCAAGACAATAAGGTTTGGCAGGTGGCCGATAGAAACTTGTCTAAGACATTTCCATTTACAGTCTCTTCCCTGCCACTCAGAAGTAGGAGGGAGTTCATGTGCCCAGAAAGCAGGCCGGGGTCTCAGGGGCCTGGGAGATGTTGGAGATTTGTCCTCGGATGCCAGTGGGCGGGAACACCTAAGCGAGTGTGCCCCAAGCCAACCAGTTGCAAATGGGTGACAGTTTCGTTTAGAAACCCGTGGCTCTCTGCTTCTCTTCAGACCAGGAGAACCCTGGCAAGATGCAGCTGCCCTACCCTTTTAGACACTCTGCCCTCTCTCACCTTTTCCTCCCCCAGGGCCCCTCACTTAACCCCAGATGGAAGCTCGGGCTGCAGGCCCTGACTGATCACGTCGTCTGGCAGGTGGAGAACAGACAGGCCCTAGATGGCGGCTGACGCCAGGTGGGCTCTTGTCCCGCGGCTCGCCTTGCACACCATCTTTTCTTCGGTCATGTCCTTCCCCAAACTTGGTGTTAGCAGCCTTCTTCCAGGTCTCCCGTCCAACCCCAAAGCACTATCTTGCCCTGAGTAAGAGGCAGAGAGAAGGTGGCCTTGCGACTTTGGGGGTGGGATTGAGACCAGAACCCAAGGTAGAACTGGCTCCCAGAAATCCAGATCAGTAAATGCTGCTAAAATGCGCCCTGTGCGAGTCTGCTGGGAATGGGGTGGGGCATGTGTTGGATGGGGCGGGATCTGCTCCGTGGATACTGGAGACAGGCTTGCGAGGAAAGAGAAGAAACCATATGGGGGAAGGATTTTGAGAGCTGTGCCAAGCCTCACAGGGAATCTCACCCGGGATGTGCTCTAGGTCAGTGGGGTCTTTGCACTCGCCCCTCCTGCGTTAATGTGCGGGAGCTGTGTGACAAAATGCCACAGGCCGCGTGTCGGAAACAACAGAGATGTATCTTCTCCCAGTTCTAAAGGCTGGAAGTCCGGCATCAGGATGTTGACAGGTTTGGTTTCTTCCCAAGCCTCTCTCCGTAGCTTGGATGGTCACCCCTCTGTGTTGTCTGTGTCCCGATCCCCTCTTATAAGGACAGGAATGCTGTCGGATCGGGACCCACCCGTACGTCCTCATTTTACCTTAACTGCCTTTTTAAAGGCCCTGCCTCCAACTGCAGTCACGGTGTGAGGTCCTGGGGGTCAGGACTTCTACCTATGAATTGGGGGGGGGGTTGCAAATTCAGCTCACTTCTGGAGACTGAGATGGATGTATCACATATCCTGTTGACACAGTTTGGAGAATCCCCAGCAGTGCGTCTCCCAGAGGATTATAGCACAGCTGCCTCGAAGTCGGCGTTAGCAGGTTTCTCCTGCACATGAAAGCTAGGATTTACTCTTCATTTGACTATTAGGTGTTTTAAGCTATTTCTGCCAGTTAATTTAGACTTCCTAGGTCTCTTGCTAATGGAAAAATGCACATCTTCGTAGCTAACAGAAGCATTTTAAGGAAAGGCTGCTGCCTCTCCCCCGGGGGCTGCTGAGGGAGAGAGAGCCTCGACCTTACAGAACAAGCAGTCTGGTTAAATGAAGAGTTCTCCCGTGAGGTGTGCAACCTGGGAGAGAGTGATTCAGAATCTCACTGTGTTCCCGTTCTGTTCTCTGTTACGATAACACTTCCAAGGACAAAGCTGTATTCACAAAGGGGAACTGTTAAAATTCCTAAAACTTGAAACACTGTTGCCCTGTCTTGATCATTTCTTGCCCTGGAGATAGCCATGGGAAGTCCTATTTCTGGATTCCCGCAGTTACAACATTAGGTAGATTTATCTGCCAGCCCGTAATAGTTCTTCCCTCTGACGTACACGATGGAATGTTTGTCGCCCTGTGAATTCTATATTTTATTGTCTGACAAATTATTTCTTCTTGTTTTAATTCTTAAAATATGGGGGGGGGTTGTTTTGTTTTTTTGAATCAGTAGACTTCATTTTTTTTTTAAAGAACAGTTTTAGTCTTTCAGACAAATTGAGCAGAAAGTACAGTGTCTCCTATTATTAAAGTTTCTCTTCTTATTAACAACTTGCACTGGCGTGGTACATGTGTTAGAATCGATGAGCCAGGATTTCCACATAATTACCTGAAGTCCACAGTCTACATTCGGCCTCCCTCTTTGTATACAGTGGAGTTTTGCTAAATGCCTAATGTCACGTACCCACCATTACGGTAACACACAGAATGGTTTCACTGCCCTCAAAAGCCCCCTGTACGCGGGGCGCCTGGGTGGCTCGATCGGTTAGGCGTCCGACTTCGGCTCAGGTCATGAGTTCGAACCCCGCATTGGGCTCTGCGCTGACAGCTCAGAGCCTGGAGCCTGCTTCGGATTCTGTCTCCCTCTCTCTCTGCACCTCCCCTGTCCATGCTCTGTCTCTCTCTGTCTCAGAGATGAGTAAACATTAAGAAAAAATTTTTTAAAAATAATTATGCCAGGACAACAGGGATAAACCCAGCCACCCTAGCACCAGACCAAATGATTTTCATGCCGTAAAAGATCTCTCAACGTTGGTTCCTTCATCTTAAGAGCAGCTGTCTCCCTGCCTGTCCCTCTCCAGGCACACCGTCACCACACGCAGCGTTAGCCTGTGGGATCTCTAGCATCCTCAGTTATTTTCTTTAAAAATCATTTTCTGTGTTGTGCCAGAATTTGGGTTAAAAAGACACACACACACACCTTTTGTTCTCTAAGAATTGTTCAAGCATTTCTTTAGTGGTGCGTTTGGGAGAGGAAATAAAAAGAGGATAAATTAGGCCTAAGTTCACGGAATGTCTGGGGACGCGTGTCCTCGGGTGAGGGCGGGCGAGTCCCCTGGGCCAGCAGACCCATGCTGCGCTTCTGTGGCAGCAGGGGCTTCGTGACCCTCAGGAATTTAGAATATTTAGAGGCGGGCGAAGGGCGCTGCAAGGGGAGAGAAGGGTCCTGCTAATTTCACATTAGCTTTTCACTGCATTGCTGTTCAGCATGAGAATACAATTGTCCCTCCTGTTCATATCCTTCCCTGTTCCCAAAGTCCCTTACCAGGTCCCAAGGGCAATACTGACTGATTCAGGCACTTTGGCTCTTTCTTCTTTATGCTAATATATTTCTCCCTCTATTGCACAAGGAGGAAGGGAGAAACAAAATTTTCAGCGGCTCCGGTCATGGTGAAAAAGTGGGGAGAAAAATGGCTAATTTGATACTTTAGCACGATTTACAGGTGGGTCCTTTTGTTAGCCAAGGAACATAAAATCAAAACCAGGTTTGCTCAAGGATCAGGTTTGCCCACGAAGTATCTAGATAGTGAGGTCCAGCAAAAACAACACAACAGAACTTTGGAGCAGTTTAGGGACAAGGTAATCTTTTTTTTTTTTTTTTTTCCCCCCTCAAAACGTTGTGGCGTGGGGCAGGGCAGAGGTTACAGAATTCCCCAGGAAATGTGTTCAAGGGTGGGGGGTGGGCAGAGGTCTGAGCCACTAGACTTGGCCTAAAGCTTTAAATTTTTTTTTTTAACGTTTATTTACTTTTGAGACAGAGAGAGAGCATGAACAGGGGAGGGTCAGAGAGAGGGGGAGACACAGAATCCGAAACAGGCTCCAGGCTCCGAGCTGTCAGCACAGAGCCCGACGCGGGGCTCAAACTCACGGAGTGAGAGATCGTGACCTGAGCCGAAGTCGGCCGCTCAACTGACTGAGCCACCCAGGCGCCCCTTGGCCTAAAGCTTTAAAAGGGTTCCCATGCCACTTGGGAATGGCAGCCCCAGCCCCGGGTCCTAATTACCCGACCCCAAATAAATCACCTTCTGTTCTGTGTGCTCCTGTCCCACCCCCAATCCAAGGAAGAGAGTGCTACCTCACCCCTTCCTCTGGACCCCCACCCCGTCTCCAGCCACCGGCTCTTTCTCGACTCCCGTCGATGTGGCTCTTGTCCCGATTTTTACCTTTATCCCTTATTTTGTTGTCGTTGTTGTTTTCTGTTTTGGTTTTACTACATGCTTGCGGTGTAGACATGTCATTTGGCTGTATGCTTGTCAGTGGATCTATACTGTACATATTTGGCAATCTGTTGTTTTTGCTCAACATTACGTGCTTGAGATTCATCCTAATCTCTTCGTTTCTGCTGCTGACTCGCGTTCTTTTGCAGCGATGCTAATAATGGATTGATCTCTTCTGCTACTGAAAGGCCAGTGGGTGGTGTAGAGGTTCGTAAACATTCTCATAGGGATTTCCTGTGTTCATCTCCAAGAATTCCTCTAGGTAAACACCCAGAAGTGAAATTGCTTTTCAGGATATTTTCAAATTTAATATACTAATTTACACACAAATAAACAGCACAGCCCAGCAGTGCATGATGCTTTAATTGTTCCACATCTGCTGGGCGCTTGATTTTGTCAGGCCATTTAGTTTCCACCAATTTGATGGCCGTGAAATGTCAGTGTGTCTTTCTCTGTGTTACTAGTGAGGTTGGGCATACTTGTACGTGCTTATTCACCACTCGTGCTGCTTCTAAGAAGTTCGTGTTAACACTTTTGCTCATTGTTTTAAAATTTTCATTTTGCCCTTCTCTCATGGATCTGTAGCCATTCTTTTTTTTTTTTTTTTTTTTTTAATTTCTTAATGTTTATTTTTGAGAGACAGAGCACAACTTGGGGAGGGGCAGAGAGAGGGGAGGACACAGAATCCCAAGCAGGCTCCAGGCTCCGAGATGTCGGCACAGAGACCCACACGGGGCTCGAACTCGTGAACTCTAAGATCATGACCTGAGCCCAAGTTGGAGGTTCCACTGACTGAACCCAGGCGCCCCAGGAATTCTTTGTATATTCTGGATTCGGATCCCTTGTCAGTTCTGTGTGTTAGGAATATCTTTGCCCAGCTTGTAATGTATCCTTTTACTTTTTTATACTATCTTCGATTTGTACAAGTTCTTCATTTTAATACAGTCAACCTTGAATTCTAATGTAGTTCTATCTGTCCGTCCATCCCGTAATGGCTTACACGCTTTGTGTTTGTTACAGAAATCTTCCCGGAAGCAGCGTGAGGAAGGCAGAAGCCGCCGCCCTCCCTGGCCTGGCGAAGCCACCCGCCACCATGCCCAAGAGAAAGGCAAAAGGCGATGCTAAAGGTGACAAAGCCAAGGTGAAGGGTGAGCCGCAGAGGAGATCCGCGCGGCTGTCTGCCAAACCCGCTCCCCCAAAACCGGAAGCCCGGCCTCCAAAGGCCGCTGCCAGGAAGGCCGAGAAGCGGCCCAAGGGGAGAAAGGGGAAAGCAGAGGGCGACAGGGTTGGGGACAAGGCCGGGGACAAGGCCGGGAAGAACCCGGACGCTTCCACGGCCCCGTCACAGAAAGCAGAAGGCAGCGGGGACGCCAAATGAAATGTACTTTTTTCCTAACTCACCTTCTAGTGACTCTGCTGTTCGAGATACTGTCTGTCTTCAATCAACTTTTATAAAAGTGTAGAACTTGGGCTCTTATTTCCGACTTCCGCCGTTGGCATACAAGACGCATTGTTGTTGTCCCCCGTGGAAAGCGCAAATCCCGCTGACAGAACGTCTCCGGGGCCCGATTGAAATGGGGGGGGATGGCGCCTGCGTCCTCACTGTTGAAGATTATTCCTGGTTCCCGGGAGGGGTCTCGTGTCAGCCCCCCGGGCTCAGAAGCCTTCCGGCACGGAGAAGCAAAACCTCACGGCTTCTCTCCCGAGGCGAGCAGCATGCACTGGCCTTCCTGGAATAGTCATGACGCGGCCTTGGCACCCCCAGCCTCCTGTCGGGTGATCACACCCAGGCCTTCTGGCCATAACATCAAGATGGCCTTGCCCCAAAGAGCCAGGATTCCTGTGTGTAGTTGGCGGGCGATCCCAGTGGCCATCCTGCACTTTTTAGCTCCTCTCCCCCACCTCAGAGTTGACCCGTGAAAAGATCTCACGTACCTCATGCGAACTATCCACGCCTCCCGAGAACGTCACCTTTTCAGAAGAGCAACAGAAGACTGTTGACTTGGGGGGGGCGGGAGGGGGGGAGTTTGAATGTTGTCGGGTGTTGTGTGGATCGATTGTCACCCGTGTCCTCCTGGAAGCGGCTGGTCCTGAAAAGTATCTTATAAAAGCTGAATACATATTAGCCTGGTGGGAGGGGGATCATTTCCTACCCACAGCCCTAGGGATCTTCTTTACTGCACCTTAAACAGGGTTTTACGTTTCACACTTGTCCGCAGTCTTCTCTGCACTGATCGGCGTGCCAAGTACGAGATAGAAGTTCCATGTAATATTTTGTCCAGGTGGATAAGCAGTGGTCGTCGCTGCACCATTTTCTGAAGAGTTCATTCCTTCCCGTGGATCCGGAACACCAGCTCTTTCGAAAATGGAGTCTCTTGGGGGTGGGTGGGTGCGGGGCAGGGCGGGTGTGGATGCTCTTCTGACTCACTGGTCAGTTTGCCCAACCCCACGGCAGTGCAATATAGTCCTGAGCACTACAGCTTTTAGAAAGAGGTCTCGGTTTCTCAGGACAAATCTCACCTCCAGCTCCAAAATAAAATCTCCACCAAACTTGTCTTCTTCGGGAGCATCGTGGCCATTCTCAGCCGTTTGCTAACGGCTTTTAGAATTAGATTTGCTACAACTTTTAGAATTAGATTGATCAGGCCTTTTATTTTTAAATGTTTTTTAATGTTTATTCATTTTTGAGAGACAGAGAGAGACAGAGTGTGCGTAGGGGAGGGGCAGAGAGAGAGGGAGACACAGAATCCCAAGCAGGCTCCAGGCTCTGAGCTGTCAGCACGGAGCCTGATGTGTGGCTCGAACTCACGAATCGCGAGATCGTGACCTCAGCCGACGTCGGACGCTTAGCCGACTGAGCCACCCAGGCGCCCCTAGATTGACCAGTTCTAAAACAAAACAAAAATGCTGGAATTTTTATTGGATTTGTATTGAATTCATAGACTAATTACAATGTTGAGTCTTCCCTTGAACACGATGTAGCTCTTCATTTATTTAACCTTTTTAAGTGTCTTTCAATAAAGTTTTATAATTTTCTCCATAAATGTCTATTGTTAATATTTCCTAGGGACTTTATACTTTTTTATGCTATTTTTGTAGTATATTTTTAGTTCCTGCATTTTCTAGCTAGTTGATTTTCGTATCCAGCATCTTTGCTGAACTCTCATTCGTGTAATATGTGTGTATATTCTTTTGGGCTTTCTACATAAGTAAACCATATGTTGTGTATATGCAAACAGTTTTGCTTCTACACAGTGTTATTCCCTTTTTTACTCTTTCTAACGCTGGGCATCGTCCAAGTTGCTAGGGGCACAGCAACGAACAAAACAAAGGCGGCTTTCGCCAAGCTTCTATTCTGGTGGGGGGAGGGGTAGAAAATACCCAAACTTATGTGACGAGGGGCCTTAAAAGTGGGTGCTATGTAGATAGGGTGGTTAGGGACGTCCTCCCTGATGAGGATGACACCTGAGCGGAACCCTTAATGAAATAAAGGAACAAGAGAGGTCCACATGAGGGAAAACCGTTCCAGCAGAGGGAACGGCAAATGCAGGCAGGAGGTGAAAATGTGTTTGGCTGTTTGGCTCGCTGAGGGAGAACAAGGAAGCAGAAGAGGAATTGGAAAGAGGGTGGACAAGAGTGTCTCTGAACATTATGGGATACCGTTAGAGTTTCAGACAGAGAATAACAATCTGAGTTGTGGAGGGGGGTGTGGGCAGGCAAAAGGCTGTAAGGGACAGACAAAAGTTGGAGGAAGATCCGCTAAGTGGCTGTCACTGAGTAGCAGGAAACTATTTTAGCAAGCTGCCTTACTGTCCCCCTGCTCGACTGTCCCCACCTCATTTTGCCTGGTAACCAGCAAACATGTATCTGTGTCTTCTCTTTGCCAAGCAACAGATTGGGGCCGAAGAAAAACATGCCCTGTCCTCAGAGTCCAAAGTCAAATGCAGTAAAGTCACCACACGGTACCGTGCCTGGTGTGGGGCTAATCCCGCAGAAGATCCTGACGGTGATGCCAGAGCAGGAAGGGGTCCTGGGTTGTTTTGACGCTTAAGCAGCAAAATGAAAACAGGAGTTAGTCAAGCAAGAAGTCCTTTAAGCAAGAAGGAGTGGGGGAAAGCAAGCCTTCTAGAAAGAGCAATGACATTTGCAAAGAGGTTAAGAGAACGTGGTGCATAGTAGGTGGTCAATAAATTGTTGAATCCAAAGAATGATTTAAATGCATCACCAAGTAAATTCTAGCAGGTTTTTTTTTTTTTTTTTTTTTTACAGTAAGGAAGTTCTCAAGTGCTCACTGTTTGCCAAACACTGTCCAGTGATTTCCATGCGTAAGTTTATTTCCATGACCCTATGAGCTGAATATTATTATCCCCATTTTACTTTACACTTAGTGACACTTGAGACAAACAGATTAATTTGCCTTGAGGTCAGACAGTGAGTGGTAAAATCCGTATTAAGACCCGGGTCTACAACTCGGGGGGTTAGAAAGCCCCTCGTTGGAAAGATCAGCGGTATAAATTTCAAATGTAATCCATCCAGTTTCTGAGTAAATTAAGGAAATTGCCCGAGATACCACTAGAAAACAATCAAATGCAAGCTATCCACATGCTAAACAGTTGTGATTTCCAGCGAAGACAGGTAGTAATGAAAGGACACTAAATTCCAGGGGGATGTACTGCGTTTTTAAAAATTCAGGATCGTGTTCTGATGGAGCCGAAGGATGGAACCCACGAACAAGGTTAAGAGCGGCACAGGCACCAAATTTATTAGGGCGAGAATGGAACAAAACTCCCGCTACCCACTACCCGGGAGGGGCTCCTTACAGAGGAGGCCTGTTTAGACAGTCCTCAGCGTGTCAGGAGGGAGTTTATCAGCCTGGTTAGTGGCCAAACACATTTTACAAGAGGCCTTAAAATCCGGGGCATGATTTAGGGCCATTCACAGCTGGATATAGGGTATCTCAGTCCATTTGCTTGGTTTCCTGCAGGAATGATAATTTCAGTAGTCAGTAGGGGCCCTGATGAAAAATAGGAAAGACAGAAACCCATCAGGGTCTAAGAGACATTCCAACACATGTCGTCCTTACAGCCGACTTCCCTAGGAAACAGTCCCCAGTTGGGATCTAATTTAATCATGCACGGACTGGTTTCGGCCGGCTCTGAGTGGCGTTCTCTGGGCCAGAGGCGGCTAGACCAGGATCTGGAGGGGCCCACATTAGACCAATGAGGAGGAAACCTCACAAGGGAGTCTAAAGAGTGGCAGCCGTCCTGGTGACTTAGGTGGCCGTCCCACGCCCAAGACGGACAACTTGGTGTAAGGACAGGAATAAAGAGAGGGCATCAAGTTTCTGGTCTTAGCATTCCTGCCAGGGTACTAACTTCCAGCCAAAAGGCAGCCTTTCTCCTCCCTGCGGAGGAGCCACGGGCACCGGAGGCCTGCAGCCTGAGCAACTGACATGAAACTGTTCCTCCAAAAGCCCCTGAAATAAAAGGAAAGAGGAGCGGAATTACCAAGTTAGCGCTGGGGCTCAGAGTCCAGATGAAAAAACTCAAAGCCCCACGTAAGGGCGCCACAGTGATAAAATTATAAAGTGAGGTTCATGAGCAAATGGCTGAGAAAGAATTCTCGAGGTGTTTTCTGGTGGAAAAAGGTGATTTTACTACAGCAAAGGGACAGGACCCCGGGGCAGAGAGGGCTGCCCCCGGGGTTGTGAGGAGTGACTGGTTACATACTTTCAAGTCAGTGGGGGTGAGGATAAGTCAGTCTCTAAGGAATTTGGAAGCAAGGTTTCAGGACGTTGAGGGGCGAGCTGCTAAGGTAAGGTTGCTTTTAGTCTTTAATGAAACAAAAACATTAAGGCAGCAGGGCGGCCATGAGGTCCTCAAGGTCACGGTCTGCACATCTAGCAGTCGGCTGCCAGCGGCAAGGAGATTTAAACCGCATTTCTCTTGCCTTCGTTTCCCTCATCAAGTGGTCATATGGGATTTATTAGAAAGGGTTATTTATTATTACTTTTTTCTGTACAAAGAGGCTAGGGTCTTAGCCAAATATTTCTAAGCGGGGAGAGCAAATTAGGAAATAATATATCAGCCCTGAAACCTCTCTGCCCACTTTTCCTGTCTGCAAATTCCTCAATTAACACCCTGGTCTGTGAATATTTTGAGCATGTGGGTGTCTGACACCAAATAGACGAGCGATCCAGAGTTTTCCAGAATGACACTTCTGACCCTCGAAAGTGAGTCAATGGTCCTGGCAGAGCTAGAAAGCCGAAGGAGGGAAACGTATTTTCCTGGATCCACCCCTGTCCCTCCCAGTTCTGTTATGGGGTGAACTGGGAAGACCCCCCGGGCCTGGGGCCTCCACCCACCCACCCACCCACCCCTGGGGTGAACTGGGAAGACCCACCCAAGGAGTCCCCGAAGGGTACTGGTCTTGTCACAAGAAATTCAAGGACACGCGTGCAGCACAACCAGCCACACAAGCGGGAAAGTTTATTAAAGGGAAAAGTACGATCTCGAGACACCAGAGCAAGCGGCTCGAGAGAGACGGAGACAGAGAGAGACAGAGACAGAGAGGACAGCCGCCATCCCCGAGGGGTTGGGTTCCCCCCTCCCCCATGTTTCACCGCCGGTTGGGAACCGGGGGACAGAATGTTCAGGACTCGGGGCTGGTCTCCCACGTTTCCTCCTCTCTTGCTCAGAGCCTCCCGTGCTGGCGCCGCCTCCCGGGGCCCATCCCGTCCGTGAGACTTGGAGATAGGCCTGCGGTGTAGATAACGGGCATCCTGTCTCAAGTAGAGCCCGTGGATGGGTTTGGCTGGGGTTGCGGGGGGGGGGGGAGTTCGGGGGTAGTGAGCCAACGGCCAAGAAACAAGTCTGGAGACGTCTTGGGTGCCAAAAGGTGATTGTATATAACCGCCCGGGGACAGGACCCGCGGGCAGAGAGAGATGCCCTGGGGTTGCTAGGAGTGACGGGTTCTCTGTTTTTGGGTTTGCAGAGGGCAGGAAGGTAGAGATAACCTGATTCTCTAAGGAAATTTCTGTCCGCTGAACGCAGCGCCTACAGGGCCTTGGGGGCCTGGCTGTGGTTAAGATAAGGCTGCTTTTTGTTTTTAATACAACAGCGACAGCAAGGCAGCGGTGAGTTCCTTTCTGAGCTCCGTTCTGGGGGCCTCAGGCGTCTAGCAGTGGATGCAGGTCGTGAGAAGGTGTAATTGAAGCCACACTTCTCCCGCCTTTGTTCTCCTCAGTGGGAAAATGTCTGTGACTTCTGCTGGTGACGGAACCACAGACGCTCCTGACGGTGGTTGGCTCCCTACGTTCCTAGGGTAAGGGTACAGCCAGATTTCAGCTCCAGCTCGGAGATCTGAAAGGTGCAAATGTTCACCAGTCCCCAAGGTAAGAAACCCTGCAAAAGCGCTTAACGCGGTGTCTGGCCCGTTGAGGGACCCCCCAGAGAAGTGGATAGTGGCAATTTATTGCTTTGCTCGTGCCCGTTCAGGTTTCTTTCGGGGAACCGGGGTAAAGCCGATCACATGAAGTGTTGGAGGGACCCCAAAATGAATCAGCGTGGAGCCCATGGCTTCAGGCATTTTTTAATTCACTTTTTGACCGAGGTACAGTTGAATACTGTGTTAGTTTCAACCGCCCCACGTAGGGACTCGGTGGTTGTGCACCTTGTGAAATGATCGCTGCCATTGTGTGGCCAACGTGTGTCATTTTACACAGGGACAAAAAACCTTCTGGGTGATGAGCATGTTCAAGATTTACTCTCTAGCAAAACTTGCAGCTGTGTAATAGAGTATTATTGACTGTGTGAACTTCGGTTACTTATGCATCGAACTAAATGTGTAATCCGCTATGTACTAAATAAATAACATATCTGCATTTACTTGTGTGTACGAATGCCTTTAGATGTGAGTGCTAAGGAGTGCTGTCCGCCCCATCCAGCTGGGGGATAAAGGAAGGGAAAATTCGGTGGGTGTAGGGAGTCGGGGGTTGCAAAGTGAGGAGAAAGGGGGGACTCAGGCATGATGACATAATTTTAGGGGGCAATCCCTTGATTTATTCAGCAGTTAGAGAGCTTCGATCGTGGCCACGGCTACAGCTCAGGCACAAGGGCCTTGTCCTCAACAGAGAGTGAGAAGGCCTTTCTCCAGAGGTGGAGAAAAAGCTCTCCCATCTGAGGAAAAGTAGGAAAAAAACACACACACACAAGTGAAAAGCTCCGAGGTTTGGCTCCACAGTTTCTAAATCATACATCCCTGCGAAGAAAGACTTAAAGGAGGCTTTGCACAAAGGACTTAGCTCTAAGCACCACCTTTGATTCCACTGCCCCGGCAGCGACCGGTTAAGCTGTGGTTAGATAACGCACAAGAGCAAAGAAGCATGGGATGGGGGAGAATTCATTAGACACAAAGCAGTTCACAAAGGGCCTTTCTCCTGCGAAGGATTTCAGATTTTATCCTGTCTGTCTTAAAAGCTTCAGCCCTGGGGGAAAGCCTGTCCAGACTTGCAGTTCACAAAAACCTCTGTGTCACTTGGGCTTTGGATGGTGGAATTGGAGGGAGGGTGTTGGAAGGAGAGGTTTCCTGACTGGAAAATCTACTGCTTTATTCAGCCCTTGAGACGAGGAAGTAGCAAATCACTGTCCCCTTTGCTGAAAAAGATAGCTAGAAAATGATTGTCATACTCCCCACGGAGATGGCGGGAGCCTGAATTTGGGTGATGGGATGGGAGCAGGAAAGGAAATGAACTTTTCACAAAATTCTCTGCCCCCACTTCCTCTTGAGTATTTAAAGGGTAGACTTGGTGATGGGTTGGATACGGAGGAGTGGGGCGAGGAAAGGAAAGGAGTCTGAGAAGGCATCTAACTTCCAGCTTTGGATTCATGTGGGTGGTTGTGTAATTAACCAAGGTAAGGAATATGCAGAAGGAAGAAGGGAGCGTGGGGTTGATGAGTTGCAAGAAATGTGAAGGGTCCAAAGTTTTACCCAACGTGCCAGCTAAACCTGCCGTATGCAGTTTCACGGACGCTGGTGTAATTCACGAGACTCCTGGGTCCGAGACAATGGAAAGTCTATTATTCCAGTAGTAGCAATAACTGGATTATCAGCATTTTTTCCTCTGGTTCCCTGGCTCTAGTTTGCAGAGGGCAAAACCATGGCATCTGTACACGTGTGGATTCTGTTACAAGACAGAAACCCTAAACCCATGGATGTAAGCACGCCTGTCCATTGCTCTAGAGAGACATTGTCTCTGCCTTCCAAGAGTGTTTGCTGTGCAAGCATCCTTGGAAAGAAAATCCAGAACAAAGGGGGCATTCATTGCCTTGCTAGCATTACATGAAGAAATGTGAGAGATTCATGAAGGATTACGTCCCAACACCGAGTTGCTTCACCAGTTTTTTCTTTTTCTTCCTTCCTCCCTGCCTTCCTCCCTTCCTTCCTTCCTTCCTTTCCTTCCTCCCTCCCTCTCCTTCCTCCCTCCCTTTCTTTCTTTCTTTCCTCCTTCCTTCCTCCCTCCCTCTCTTTCTTTCTTTCTTTCTTTCTTTCTTTCTTTCTTCTCTTTCTTTCTTTTCTTTCTTCTTTCTTTCTTTCTTCTCTTTCTTTCCTTCCTTCCTCCTTCCTTCCTCCTTCCTTCCTTCTTCCTTCCTTCTTCCTTCCTCCTTCCTTCCTTCCTTCCTCTTTCCTTCCTTCCTCCCTCCCTCCCTCCTTCTTTCTTTTCTTTCTTTCTTTCTTTCTTTCTTTCTTTCTTTCACAAAGTCTTCAGAGACTGGATGAGTTGGTGGAGGGTATGTTCTCCTCAATAGACCAGAAGCATCAAAGAACATCCACAGAGCTATTGAGATCTACATTTGTTATTTGTACACTCTTGCTGTGTGGTTTACATTTCAATAAACAATAGAAAAGAAGCTTGGCTTGGGGAGTTTAAATCTGACTGTTCGCCTCAACTCACCTGCCCAACAGAAGGGTAAACGACCCATGGGCATTTCTAGTAGCTGTTTCCTCTGGGCACCAGTCTCAGGGTAGCTGGGTCTCTTGAATGGAGGGTGCCAGCCACACATGTGGTTTTGTCTGGTAAAGCAAATGATGAGGACTAGTTGAGTATTCGGTGTTTGAAAACCGATGGAAACCTGTTAAGAGATGGGGACAATAGTGTAGAATGGAAATACAGTTCGTCTGTTAACTTAATCCAGTGCCATTTTATAATTTTATATGAGCTGCTTGCCTACTGGAACTGGAACAACATTCTTGGCAAGTCGGTCAATCAAGCGATTGCAGCAGGTGGATTCCTGTTGTTGGAGCCCAGGTAACACCCACCGTGTGGCTGCTCTTTCAGCCCACTAAAGATCCAGGGTGCAAGATGTGCAAGTTCAAGGGGTTGCCTTTTCTTTCCGTCCCAAGCTTCCCCCAAAGACCGAGAAAAGGAAATCTTTTGACTCTCGTCTAACTACACGCACTGACTGATGTCTGGTAAGTCCTTCGTCTTCCTGAACAGTGTAGCCACTCGACATTTATTATTTTTACTGCCTGGTGCCCTGAGACCATGTTGCGATCCTTTTGGATTTAATATTCGATTTTGTGACTTCCGCCCGCTGCTTATTTTTAAAAGGTTGTGAGAGACGCTTGCCCTGTTGTGTTTGGGTCAAGTTAATGGAGGTTTTTTTTTTTTTTCTTTTGAAAAAGCTGTGAGTGTTATAAAGAAACGTTGTAGGGTCACAAGCCAAGTGGGTTTCCTTATAGGCAGGAAAAAATTCTATGAAGCGACAGGCGCTTAGAGAAGATATTTCTCGTGTGACTCTAATAGCAATAAGAGTAACGATCATGTTGGATTACTTCTGCAGCTTTGTTTTTTGTGTTTGGTTTTGTTTTTGCAAAGTGCTATACTTTCTCTGAGGACTGAGCTCAAGGCCCTCATATTATGAAGCTGACATTCTGCCTACGGTGCCCCCAAGGCACCGGACAAGAAGTGTTCTGTTAGGGTTTTCCAGAGGTTTTGTAGCAACTTTGGTGATTTTTTCCATAGCATTGTAAAATCCCCTTTCTCTGTCATCCTCTGGATCACTTAGGATGAAATTTCTTCTTTGGGCGATTCCCAAACGGAGTCTCCTTCAGGGGCTTTCAAGTTCGTTCCTTCCGTGGCTCCTAGCAGGGCAGAGATGGTGTTGATGGCAGTGAGCTCAGGTGACTTGAGGTTTGGGGTCACTCTAGGAGAGGGGACTTGGATTTAGGGCAAGGGACAGGTTATGCAGCACAGGACCCGTCACCTTGTGCTATATGTCACATTTCATCTTTATGATTTCTCCAAGCCCCGTGTTTCCCAACGAGGGGGGAGCAAAATCAGTTTAATGGTGTGTGGTCTCCAGCATTGGAAAGAAGAGGATAGAGTCTGAACTATCAGAAGGCAATGAATGCGTAAGAGTAAGTGGTAATTCAGGCCATTTTCTTCCTCCTACATTTGTATGTCTGGGTCCAGATGTAAGCTAAAGCTCAAACGAGTCATGGCCAAGAAAGTGTGGAAGCCGAGGCCGCCAGCCCCTGAGTTCTAAGTGCTGACGCTACAGCCCAGTAGTTTACCTGGGCTTCCCCGGAGCCGAGCAGAGCCGCGGACCAGAGAGAAGCCCTCCGGCGTGGGACAGAGGGAACAGTTCTGTGCTTTTGTTGCTTTTCAAATAAGAGTCTGACTTTTGATAACTTGTGACCATTGTCAATGAGACTTCCCCTTATGCTCTGGAGGAAATGTTTTGTGTGTGTGCCTTCCAGACACCTGTCTGAAAGGCCCTTCTTTTTTTCTGAACAGGTCCTAGGTTATTCTGTGCTGTGCTCAGAATCCCCTCTCATTTTTTAGTGACATCAGAGCCTGTGATTTGAGATTATCTTCCTTCCTGTTACTATTTACTGGGATTAAAATGCAGGAATGGAGACGGGAAAAAACAAAACAAACACGACATAAAAGTGCTAACGCCCGAACAGGGACTTGAACCCTGGACCCTCAGATTAAAAGTCTGATGCTCTACCGACTGAGCTATCCGGGCTCACATGCTGTTCCCTTAACACATCAACTATAGTCAATTTATCTGCAAACTTGAAGGAGAAAATTCTTTTAGAAGTTTCACTGGTGATTCTGGTTTGGAGCTATTCATTCACAAAATGCTTGTTAATACCCTAATTAGCATAGAAACTCAGTCACAATGAAAGTCTTCTTTAATACCCTGACCTAACTATATTATATGAATTATAATATTGCCCTGAATGTTTTCTTTCTCTCTATATACATGGCATAGATCAATATTAGATAGATATTATACTATATAGAATTCTGAAGCTTCTGCTGGGAAGCTTCTAGGCTTCCCAGAGAAATATCTCAAATATTCTACATTTGGGCCCAAATAGAGCACTTTCCAAAGGAAGCCAACATGACACCGGCGCTTTTAAGGGGCAATTAAATCACCTTTTAGGCGGCACTTTGGATATCTGAATACGGGTCGAGAGCCAGAGGAAGCGGTCTGATTTTGTGCTGGGTCTCCGCTGTCTTTATTTATTTATTTATTAACTTTTTAAATTTAGATAAACTTTTAATTTTTGAGTAGTTTTAGATGTGCCAAAAGGTTGCAAAAACATAGAGTGCCCACATACCCGGCGTCCACTGTTGCTCACACCTTACACGTGTATGCACTTTAAAGGGCACTAGTTAGAATACCGCGCACGTCCGCGTGTGCATTTCTCAGCTTAGACAGATAATGACGCACATTCGTGTGTCCCGCCGGGGTCGTATCTCTTCATCTCCCCCGGATACACACTGTCTTGAACTTGGGGTTTATGCTCCCTCTCCCGTTCTTTATAATTTGGCATCTATTAAGGTGTTTCAAAGTTCCCGAACAATATACCCTGGAAACTTCCGTCACAGAATTGAAACTTCAGGACTTAAAAAACAAACAAACCAGTCGCAGCTTTACTTAGGTATCTCTGTTTACTTAATCATCTTCTCAGTGGGTGTCCTTCCGGACCAGCACAGTTTGGGCATGAGATTCCCGTGATCACTGAAAACGGGCCCTGCAAACTCTAGGGCACCCTAACATTTCCAGGGGCTGGGACAAGGGTCCAAGAGAAAGCAGGAGGCCTTCTGCTGCCCCACCCCTCCCTCGTCTTCTCAGCCTCCGGAGCCAGGCGTGAGGAGAGGAGGTCCATCCTTCTGGAAGCCCGTTTAGGGCTTTGGGCTGGAAACTCTGGATTGTGGGAGTGGCCGAGAGGGGAGTGGGGTGACTAAAGCTTCTCAATTTTAGCCCTGGACGCCCTGAGTCCCAAGGCAAACTGTGACCCTAGAAGACCTTCTGCTCTGTGCGGTCTGGAGCCCCCTGTATTACTAGTATCCTTTTATCTAGGCGGAAGGCCTTCCTTGGGTAGTTAATTCTGGAGCCAGTTTATTATCTTCAAGTAAACATATATCCCTTGTTCTGGGGCTCATTCGTTTCTTCCACTCCTCTCTCAGTTCAGCTGCAAGTTTGCAGCGATCTTATCAGCCCATAGTCGGCCTAACGTGGCTGCAGTGCCCCTCAGCCGTCCTTAAGGAAAGGAAAAAAGGAAAGAAAGAAACTTTTAAACTGGAGGTCCTCTCTCCTTTCTCTCAGTAGATTTTTCAGTAGTTGGTTCCCTCCTTTGGTCGCTAGGTTAAGTGCTTGACAAGGGTCCGATGGCTGGAAAGCTTCTTCCGCTCGGAATACTGATGTTGTCCCCTTAACCATTTCATGATTTTGCTGAATCAATAAAGGAAACTTTAACTTTAGTATTGAAGAAAATCTTAATTGCTGGGGGGAAAAAAAATAAGGTTGAAAGAATTGGGAAGAGTTATAAAGAGACACCCTGTATGGTTGGGGATGTAGCTCAGTGGTAGAGCGCATGCTTCGCATGTATGAGGCCCCGGGTTCGATCCCCGGCATCTCCAAACTGTTTTCCCTGCACCATCGGAAGCTGTGGCTATGTTTTTATAATGTGGAATCATTAGACTTCGTATCCTCGTCTTCGTTAATTTTCTAAGGCGTTCTTATAGCCACTGCATACAGAATCATGTGTGTAGAGAGGGAAACAGGACAACTCTAAGGTATTTTGCGAAATCTTTATCTGAAACCGATAAAACTGGCAACTTAGAGAAAAAAAACACCCAAGGGAAGAGATGGCCTAAGCGGAGCAGCCTGCCAATCAGCCCAGGGCCTACCAGTAAAAGGCTATTTGTAGTATCTGGCTGGCCTTTAAAGGCAGAGATAATCTTGGCCTGAAAATACAGAGGGTTGGGCGGGAGGATAAGGGGGTATTGCTAGCCACCTCTTTGCTGCGTCACCGCAGGAGGAAAGTAGGATGAGTCTTGGGAGAAGGACGAAGTCTAGGTCGGTGGGGCCAAATTCGACGTCTTGGATACACCACATTACTTATAGTATAAAAAAATAAACAATAACCAGAGTACATTCTTGTAAGGACTTTGGAAAGGCGCCTGTCGCAGTTGGCCGGTTAGCTCAGTTGGTTAGAGCGTGGTGCTAATAACGCCAAGGTCGCGGGTTCGATCCCCGTACGGGCCAGTGGTTCGTTTTCTATTCGGTGTCTACTCGCCCTGAATGCTGACCTCCCCTTGTGTCCCCCGGAGAGGCGGCGGCGGCGGGGGACCACGGTCCGGGGGAGGACAGCGGCTTTTTGCTTCAAGTGCAGACCACCCCAGGGGAACCCCGAGCGCGCATCTCGGCAAGCGGGCACGCTCGGAGAGTTTGCCCCGAGAAGCAGAAGGGCACCGGGACGCTGTAGGGGTGATTCAATTCATTAGGAGGAAAACGGCGTCGCCGAACGCTGCCCCCGAGAAGAGTCAGGAAACAAGTGTCTTGAATCACCGCGGCGCGGGCTCGCGTCCGTGCGGACTGAAGGCAGCGCTGGTCACGCAGGCGGGGGAGGAACCCGAGTGCAGAGAAGCCCGCTGTCCTCATTGAATGGATGGCCCCGTGAGGAAGGACCAGGCCGCTGGGCACAACCCACCCTGCTTCCGTCCGCGTCCTGGGGGCCGGCTTGCCGACGCCCGCGGCCCCTGCGTTCTGGCCATTTCTGGACGGGGCGCCCCTGCGTCCGCCTCATTTTCCGCCACGGCCGGCTTTCGGCTCCTTAACGGTGTCCCCCGCTTCCCACACAGCTCATCTCCTCTGAATGCTCGACCCCGCGTCCCCACGGCCCTCCGAGCCACGCCCGCGCTCCGGCTACTTGCCGGGGACCCCGGGAGCAGGGGGCCGGCCGGGGGTCGTCCCACAGACCGGCTCCGCGAGGTGACAAGCAGCACCGGCTTCTGCTGCCCTCTCAGCGGCCACGGTCTTTTCTTACAGTGGATGGGCCGGCGGCCCTTGAGAAACAAGGCTCCGTTCACTCCTTACAGGGATTATTGGGTCGCGAGATGAGCCGGCGAAGTTCTGGGAGCCACAGAGCGGGAGGGTCAGAGTAAGGGTCGGTGGTAGTTATATTTGCCCAAATATGAATGAAATGCAAAAGATAAAATAAAGAAATTCACTAAATATTTAATATATTCAGAAGAGCCAGAGAGCGTGCGGCTCGTTGGTCTAGGGGTATGATTCTCGCTTAGGGTGCGAGAGGTCCCGGGTTCAAATCCCGGACGAGCCCTGTTTTGTTTTGTTTTGTTTTGTTTTACAGAAAAACAGGTGCAGCTACAGTTCAATGAAACCACTCGACCTTCACGTGAAAACGCGTTCGCTGCATACGCTCTGGATCCCAATAAGTGACTTTTACTAAAAAGAAACAAACACTGTTTAATTTTGGCTTTTACTCGGTGTTCCATCGGCTCTAAAGTGACTCTCGCAGAGGCAGATGTTTCTGGTTCTCCAAGTTAGTTCCAACTCCACGGTTGTGATCCGATCAAAGTGCAGGAAGACGATGGTCACATCTCCATTCAGTGTCATCCATCGTTCGTTCATCACTTTTTTGTGGAAAAATAAGACAATGAGCTCTAGAGTTGGGGTTCTGGCAACCTTCGTCCAGGATATTTCGGCTTTCCTCGTTCGCACAGGGGTGACTATCTCCCCCCGCCCAGTCCTTCAGGAGACTGAGGTTCTGCCTCCTCGTTGGGAGGGGACGCTTTCTCGCTTCCCGGGGGGTGCTCTTGGTACATTCACTAAGCAGGTATTTGTTTACCATCTATTATGTTCAGTGAACTTTTGAGGTCAGTGGTAAACAAAACACACATTAAAATGAAATTGCACCCCCTTTCCCTTCTCTGCGTGTGTGAGCCTTGATGGTGGGGAAGTACAAAATATGAACAAGCGGTGGGAGGAGAAACCCGCAGAGACTGCCTGCGGGGCCACAGCCACAGCCAGAGGTGCCTCGTTGGGCCACAAAGAGGGCGCAAGGGCGCCTGGGCTTGGAAGAGCGATGGGGGTGCCAGGGTTGGAGTGATTCGCTCAGCACCCAGAGATGCCGGCCCTCGGATCCGGGAAACTTTCTGTGCCGTATTCGCAGCAGGTCGGTGAGAATGGGGGGGGGGGGGGGTGGGGGGGGTGGGGGGGGTGGCGAGGTAGGGAAAGTGAGCCGGTTTGCACAGCAAGAATAACAGATAATGCTTATATACTTTGACTTTCACGTCGTCTTCTTTGGAAGACAAAAACAATCAGACAAGACCTGGAGCCCTACAGTCGCAACAGGGCCAAGAAGAATTCGTATGTGCTCATAACAGATTGGGGAAGACCTAGCACCAACTGCCCGGCTAGCTCAGTCGGTAGAGCATGAGACTCTTAATCTCAGGGTCGTGGGTTCGAGCCCCACGTTGGGCGGTTGCCTTTTCCTTTCAACGTGTATTCTCAACTCCTTTTCTGTCCACTCACCTCCGAAGCAAGGCTCCCCCCCAATGTCAAGCAAGAGGAGTTTGGGAGGTCAACGCTTTTAAATGTGTGGAATGATGGAATCACCGGGAGCGGCCGCGGTTCACGGCTCTGCTCAGCTACGCCTAACGTGCTCTCTTACTCTTGCAGAGGTGGGCCTCATCGCCCCCTAGCGGGGAATGCATTTTTCTGGCCTCTTAGAGATTTGTCTTGACATTGCAAGCCTGTGGTAGGGCATGAGCTTTGTATTTTTAAGCTCCTCGGATGATTCTGAAGCACGTAAAAAAGGCTTAGGATGTAGGGAGAAGGACGCAGAGATGTTGGCAAAGCTAAAGTCTGAAGGTGGAGAAAAAAACGATCCAAACACAGGGAACAGTCTGATGGGCAGAGGTCAGAGGTGACAATGTCCAAGCAGAGTTTTGAGATCCGCGACTCCACTTTCTGGCCCAAGCAAGTGTCATTCCGGAATAATGGGAGGCGAATTTGTTATTTCCACTGCCTCACACATCGGTTCGGTTTCTGATCACCTGCACCCAGACAGCACAATACACCTCCTAATTGTGGAAGGTACCGAACAGTCCATAATAGACTGCAACTGCCTACAAAATAAAATCTAACTATTTCGGCTTGTTTTTCAAAAGCCAAACTGCATTTCTACCCCCAACTCCTCTGAGCTCTCCACCCTCTAGAATAAACCTGCCCAGTCCAGCCACCGAGGTTCGCTCACTGTGTCCTCTTTTTCCTCCTACAAATCCATGCTGGTTGGGACTAGGTCGAGTCAGCTCTGTGCATGGACGATATTATCCCAGACAGGGGTGGATTTTGCCACCACTGACTGACTTGAAAACCATTCCCGTGGTCAAACTGACCAAGACTTTTCCAAATGTCCCTTTAGGAAAATTCCATCACGCCTGTCTTACTTTATCATTCCTTTGAAGCGTTCGTGGATTCACTGGCAGTGACTGATGAAACACCCATGACCGTGATGGAGAAACCACACACATACACAGCTCTTCATTGATTCTAAAAGCACAATGAACCACATATGTTCCTCTCACTTCCCTAACCTCGACCCGATGTTCTCTTCAGGCCTCAGGACAACTCATGAAAATGCTCTCACTTGAGTATCCACATCTGGCTGGACATGTGAGTCACCTGGCGAGCTTTGCGAATTTGATTCCTGAGCCCCAGCTCGGCCCTAGTGAAGCTGAATCTCCGATGCTTTAGAAACCAGGGCTTCCGAGGGGGTTCGTTTCATTTTAACACGACGGATTCGGTGGCCTGGCCCGGCTGGAGTACCACGAGGGGTCAGCATCTTACCGGAAGCCCTGTTTCTCGGTGTCTCGGGTTCAGAAACTTGACGTCGCGGGTCCTTTCTGCCATTCGCCCTTCCTCTTCCCAGGCACGTAGACTCTGCAGGGATGGGGTCCCGATTCCCCCAAATGAAACACACTCGTCCCTTTGTTCGTTCTGCATGCTCACTGAGTGCCACTCTGTGTCAGGAGGTGCTCTGGGGGTTGGGATTTATCAGTGGACAAAGCAACGACCCCTGCCCCTTACATTCCGCATAGTAAATACACAACTAAACGAAAAGCAGCGTTAGAGCGTGGTCAGGGTGCTGGGATCAGGTCGGGGGCACGCTGCAGCAGGAAACGGGGCTGTCAGGTGAAGCTTCCCGAAGGGGACTTTTGAGCAAACAGGAGCCACGGTGTCATTTTCGAGGAGAGTTTCTAAACAGAGGACTCAGGCCGAAGGCAAAGGCGTGTTTGTGGCCGTGTGGTCTCAAAAAATGTGAGACCTTGCAGGCTGTCAGGACTTCGAGCTGAGTGAGGCAGGAATACGTCTCAGAAGTGTCTGTACAGAAGAGTGACAGGGTCTAACCTACCTCTGAAAAGGATAACTGGCTGTCGCGTCGGGAACAGATCTCAAGGGGACAATAGCGGTCACAAGGAGACCTCGTCAGGAGGCTCTTGGTGACCAAAGGTGTCAAGTCAGCCCGGAGGGGTCACAGGGCAGGAGCGGAGAAGTGGCCTGATTTCTGGGACTTCCTGGGGGTGCGAACGACAGTCAAGAAAAACTTTTAAAGTCAGAGGGTGACTTGGTAGATGTACACCAAGAAACAAACTGTTAGGGGGCCCTGTGTGTGTGTGTGTGTGTGTGTGCGCGTAGGCCAAATTCGTATGGAAGGTCGGCTAGGGTATAATCAGAGCAAAAAGAGACGGTGACACTGCTGGTGTCGCTGTAAAGACGCGGGTGCTGCTGGCTGGCTGTGTCCCACTGAGCGGGCGCCAGCCCCGCGGAATCGCGGTGTGGAAAGACTGCCCGCTTCTGGGCGCCGTGGAGTCACCGCCAATTACCCCTCTCCACGCGCCCCCTTCCAAAGCTTCCTTGTCTCTTTACCCAGGCGCCTGGATGACTATCACTGATCGGTCACCCGCTCCCCGTGATGTTACACTTAGTCCCCAAACTATTCAGCATTTCACCTGCTCCGCTCAACTGCATCTGTCGTTGGGCGCGGGAGTCACATGTTTTTCGCCACGTGGATTCCCCAGAGGTTGGAGGTCCCGTCGTCGTGTACCCAATGACACCGAGAATCAAGAGTCGACATGACATGGATGAACAAGAAGGAACTTTCCTAGAGGGGTACACTGACCTTGACTGTCTTCCAAACCAACGGATGAACACCCTTCTCGTGCTGGACGCTCAGGATGAAAACACACGCAACGTGGTCCGGGCCTTCAAGAAGCCTGTCATCTCCCCACTGGGAGAATGTAACTGATTCAGGGGAAGTGAAACCCCCAGCTGTGTTTGAGCTGGCGCTAGGAAACGAAGGGGCTTGGCGTGACGGGTTTAAAGAAGTAGGTGACGGTGACGGGACCGGGTAGTTACGAAATCACCCGGGTTTACCAAGCAAAATCCGAGGAACAAAGACCTCGTATCTGGTTCAGATGTTCTACCTGCGAGAGCCTACAACCACTGAGGATTTCCGGACCACGTGTTGTGGGCAGACGAACCCCAAGTCTTAGTGGAAAGCCTGAACCGCCTTTCCTCGCCCTGCAGCCCCTGCTGAATGTTTTGGCTTCTGGGGTGCCTCGGGGACTATACTGGGTTATCACGGATAAAACAAATAGTGCTAATATTAATAAACATACCCGATTGTCAATGAACTTATTGCATTTCTGGCTTCTAAACAACCTTTGAGTTGCTTGGAACAGACTGCTTTTTCCTATTCTTACTAGTCCTTGGCTATATTGTTAAAACTGAATTGACATACTTGAAAATTGAATTTCTGAATCTGAGACCTGTGGCATCACCTCCAAGGCCAAGGCTGTCCCTGAGCAGCTAACCTAACTGCTTCGATAAAACACTTGAACTGCAAAGGGTGTTTGGCGGGGCGGAGGGGTCTTGTTATGCCAATCTGCCAAAACAAAACACCACTGGGCACTTGAACAACAGAGATTTATTTCCTCAGTTCTGGAGGTTGAGAAGTCCAAGGTCGAGGGGCCAGCTGATTCAGTTTCTGGTAAGAGCTCTCTTCTTGGTTTGTGGACGTCGCCTTCTCATCGTGTCCCTGCGCAGAAGGGCGAGGGGGGTGAGCTCCCTTCCGGTGAGGACACTAATCCCACTGCATCGGGGCCCCATCCCCGTGACCTCATTTAACCCGATTGACTTCCTTACTCCAAATACAGCCACGCTGAGGGTTCCGTGTAAACTTCAGTAAAGCTTTCACACGAATTTTGGGGAGACCCCCCCAAAAAAAAACCCCACCCAAAACACACTGTGGCATTTGGAATTCGGAAGCTTCTCTGGCACACGGTAGTCAAACAGTTGTTGAAGGAATGATTTAGCTGCACTGTCTGTACAAAACTCAACCCCACCTTCTATACATCTAACAGTGTATGATAAACATGACTAAATTAGCTAAAAAACCGCCTTACAGTGGCTTTTCCTCAGGACAGATACTCAGGAAGCGGAACGCAAGACTGTTCATTACTAGAGCTGGAATGGTGCTGGATGGAGCCAGATAGGAAAAAGACAAAAGAAAATACAAAGAAGCGAGTAATTTGAGGGCACCGACTACAAGGCTGTGTAAGCCCAGAGACAGATCCGAACTCGGGAGGTCAGTCTCTGAGAAAAAGCAAAGGGTGACAAAACCGCACTGTTGTGAACAGGAGGTTCTAGTTCAGCCTGTTCCGGAAGCTCCAACAGCAATCTGTCAGTCAGGTGTGCTTCTGGAAGCCTCGCTAGGTGAGGAGAGGAAAGGAAGAAAGGAGGAGGCGTGTCAGAGGCCACAGGTCCAGGAGAAAGGAAGAACCCTTTAGGCACGCGTGCTCATCTGTGCAAGCAGCCCGGGGACAACCGCCTCGGCATTCCAGAATCAAAGGACAGTATCATTTTCTGAACAGGAAATAAGGAAAATGTAAGGAAGGACTGCAGCAGTTTTCAGAGATTATGGCTCAAGAGATCTGTCCACGTGACTGGATTGGAGGGCGTGGCCTCTGGGAAAGAGGCCTAAACTATGGCGCCAAAGAACAATGAAACCAATGCGTCAAGTTGCCTCCTTCTTTCAGGCCTGTCACACAGGAGTCTCATGAAGGATAAAGCACTGCCCCCACTGCTGCAACTATTGCTACCTTTTTGTTTCATGTGGTATATTCTTGAACTTTCCACTCTGACTTACCCAAAGGTGTGGCCCAGATGAAAACCTTTCAAAGCGCCCTGTGAGGGCTCCCCTGCTTGAGCGGGTGGGGGTACTGAGTTCACCCCATACACTTT
The DNA here is from genome assembly GCF_018350215.1 of Panthera leo. Taxonomy (NCBI): domain Eukaryota; kingdom Metazoa; phylum Chordata; class Mammalia; order Carnivora; family Felidae; genus Panthera; species Panthera leo. The sequence continues at coordinate 3,489,606 of NC_056683.1, read as the reverse complement.
GCTTTACGAATGCTATTTCGTAGGATATTCACGATAATACCTCTTAGGACCTGTATTATTTTTATTATCATCACCCCCATTCTGGACAGGGCATGGGGAAGTTAGAGAGGTCACAAAGGGGGGAAGAGACAGGATTCAAAAGTGGCCTAAGTGGTCTGAACACTAATGAGGTAACAGAAAGAGAAATTATGAAGATAATTCCATTTACAATGGCACCAAAAAGAATAACAAACCTAGGAATAAATTTAGGAAGTTTCACCAAGGAAGTGAGAGACCCATACTCCGAAAACTGTTTAAACACTGATGAAAGAGACCGAAGGCAAGACAGACAAATGGAGAGATGTTCTGCGCTCGCGGACTGGAAGAATCAATCTTGTTAAAATCTCCATACGACCCAAAGTAATCTACAGATTGAATGCGAGCCTTATCAAAACACAACTGCGTTTTTCATGGAATATGCAAAAAAATGGGTATGCAACCACAAGAGACCCGCCCCCCCCCCCCAGAGTCAAAGCGATCTAGAGAAAGAAGAACAAAGCTGGAGGTATCATAAACCCATAAAATTCATATTTCAAGATATATACATGGGGCGCCTGGGTGGCGCAGTCGGTTAAGCGTCCGACTTCAGCCAGGTCACGATCTCGCGGCCCGTGAGTTCGAGCCCCGCGTCAGGCTCTGGGCTGATGGCTCGGAGCCTGGAGCCTGTTTCCGATTCTGTGTCTCCCTCTCTCTCTGCCCCTCCCCCGTTCATGCTCTGTCTCTCTCTGTCCCAAAAATAAATAAAAAACGTTGAAAAAAAAAAAAAAAAAAAAAAAAAAAGATATATACATATGCATATATACATATATAACATGCATATTGTATACCATGTACATTATATAACATATACACACTTCAAGATACACTACGAAGCTGTAATAATCACAACAGAATAGTACTGGCGCTAAAACAGACACATTGGCCAATGGAATAGAGAACCCAGAAATAAACCCACATGTATCTGGCCCATTAGGAGAAAAGAGGCAAGAATATCCAATGGGAAAAAGGCAGCCTGTCGACAAATGGTGCCCGGAGAACTGGACGGCAACATGCAGAAGGACGAAACTAGACCACTTTCTTACGCCATTCACAAAAACAAACTCAAAATGGATGAAAGACCTAAAACCATAAAACTCCTAGGAGAAAACAGAGGTAATAATTTCTCTGACATCAGACCGCGCAACATTTTTCTAGAGCTGTCTCCTCAGGCAAGGGAAACAAAAGCAAAAGTAAACAACTGGGACTACACCAAACCGAAAAGCATTTACACAGTGACAGAAACCATCAACAAAATGAAAAGGCAATCTACCGAACAGGAGAAAATATTTCCAAGTGACATGTCCAATAAGGGGCCAATATCCAAAATATATAAAGGACTTGCACAACTCAAACACCAAAAAACCCTAAACAATATGATTAAAAATGGGCAGAGGACCCAGACATTTTTCCAAAGAAGACATCCAGATGGCCAACAGACGCATGAAAAGGTGCTCAACATCACTCATCATCAGGGAAGTGAAAATCAAAAGCACAGTGAGAGATCACCTCCCACCTGTCAGAACAGCTAGAGTCAAAAAGGCAAGAAAACAGCAAGTGTTGGCGAGGATGTGGAGAAAAAGGAACCCTTGTGCACTGTTGGTGGGAACATACATTGGCGCGGCCGCTGTGGAAAACAGTAGAGGTTCTTCAAAAAGTTAGAAATAGAAGTACCCTATGACGCAGTAATTTCACTACTGGCTAATAACCCAAAGAAAATGAAAACACTAATCTGAAAAGGTATATCCGCGCCTATGTTTATGGCAGCATTATTCAGAGTAACCCATATATGGAAGCAACCCAGGCGTCCATCAATAGAGGAACAAATAAAGAAGATGTACTATGTACATACAATGGACTATTACTCAGCCAGAAAAAAAATGAGACCTCGCCATTTGTGACAACGTGGATGGACCTAGAGGACATAATTCAAAGACAAATACCATATGCTTTCACTTATATGTGGAATCTCAAAACAAAACAAAGAAACAACAAAAAAGCAAACTTTTAAATACACCAAGTTGCAAAGAACAAACTTGTGGTTGCCAGGGGGAGGTGGGCAGGAGAATAAGTGAAATAGATAAAGGGGTACAAATTTCCAGGTATAAGATTACATCAGGGAGGTGAAAAGTACAGCGTTGAGAATATGGCCAATACGATTACGGTAATATTGTCTGGTGACAGATCGTGACTACACTCACCATAGTGACCACAGTAATGCATAGAATTTTTGAATCATTACACTGTATCCCTGAAACTAACATACCACTGTTTATGATACTTCAATTAAAAAAAAAAAAAAACAAACCAAGTGGCCTAAGTGGCCCCAAAGCCTTTGTTCTTTCCATTGTACCATACACGCTACTGAATGTCTGTTGCCCTAATTTCTACCACAAAAAAAATTTACTTTTATATTGTGTTAAACAGAGCCTACCTACAGGAGGGTTCAATGCACATACATTTCTTGCAGTCTTACAACGCTGTGACCTTTAAAGCACATTTCACAGTAGCGGCTCTGCACTCCCCCCGGGACACACGCAGTCTGCACCTGGGGCGAGCGGGTCTCTGCCCCCCCCCCCCCCCCCCCCGCCAGGGTCACTACCGCACGCCCCCAACCCCCCTCTCCCCGGGATGTGGGGCGGGGTCACAGCTCGCTCAGCCCGCGGGGCCCGCGGCCAGCGCGCGCGCGGGAAACCTTACTGCAGGGACAAAGGAAAGAGCGACCTGTCGCTAGGCAGCGTGGGCCCCACTGGACACGAAAGGACCTTTATCTGACGGAAAATTACGCAGTGCACAGCGCGAACTACGGAACCTTCAGGACGGCTCACCGGCCCGGCGTCTGGCGGAGCTGCCAGAGCTCCGCGGCCCCGGTCGCCCCCGCCGCACGTCGCGCCACGCCCTCCCGCCACGTGACCGCCGCTCGCCACGTGACCCCCGGCCACCCGCCCCCCCGTGCGGCCCGGCGGTCCGCTGCCCCCGCCCCGGCTCCCGACCTGGAGGAAGGGAGCACGGCGTCCGGAGGGGGCGGGTGAAGAAGCCAGGAAAGTGGGCGGCCGAGCGAGTGCCCCCGGGCGGGCGCCCAAAACGGCCGTCGGGGCGCGGCCGTGTGGAGCCCCTTCGGCCGAGGGGGGCCCTGGCGCGCTTTCCTTTCCTGGGTGGGCCTACCTGCCCCCGACCGGTCCCCGGAACTCCTGCCGCTTTCCGACCGTCGCGTCCGGGAGTTCGGCGCGCGCACGCTCACCTGCGTCTGAGAACACTCCCGAAGGACGTAAAGGGACCCCAAAACTTTCCTGCTTTCTCCCGGTTTCACCCCGGGTTGCATTTTATTTTGCAGATCTATAGAAAGGAATGTTAGAGATTCATATACATGAATCAGGCAAGACTCTTCACCTACAAAAATACAGGTTGTACATACACATCTCAGCGTCCCTCGCATCTACCGCCTGTACCGCCACCTGCCCCCCTCTCTCAAGGCTCCCTTCAGGCCGGTCTTTTTCATCTCCGGATCTTTTCTCACGTGGAGCGGGACAAAATGCAAGGCAGCTTTTTATAACATTTCGATGCATTTAACTTTTTGACAGGTGTGCTTTGACAAAATGGATACTATGAAATACACCTATAAAATAACATTTAGTCAATTTGGGCTTAGGGTGGAGATAAAATTTTATATGTAATTCATTCAGACCGTCCTCTCTTCAAGTAGATGGTTCGTGAAGACTCGAAGAGGTTAATGGCCAAATTAAGTGATTAACTTGCTTTGAATTCTTACTCAGAAAAAAAAAAATTTTTTTTTCTTTGTCCCACAGGTGGTCTCCATGATCTACTTGCCCAAGGGGGGTCATTTGCCCCATCTGTGTGGTTCCATCGGGTGACAGTGTAATGATATTTAATGGAAAGTGAAGAAGGACAAAACATTCCTGATGTCGATTTCATTAACAAGAGAGTAACCGACCTTTTTGACCTTCAGACAGTCACAGAAAACTTGGTCAGAACCTCACACTTGGCAAAATTAACTAGTATTTGAAAGACATTAGTTTCTACCTTGCGTGAAGATAGAGAAGAATTTAAAAACGTAGTTTTGGCTCCCTATCGATGTTTTTGCCGAGTTCAGAATTCGTGTGGTAAACCATTTGTCTACAAAGACAAATGTCAATGAAAGGACATTTTAGCGTTTCGGAGAGCTTAACCCTCTACTTCTTTTCTTCCTCTTCCCCCTCCTTCTGTTAGTGACCCTGTTAGAATTTAAGTCCCTTCAAATCCTATTTCTAAGTTGAGTCAAAATCGGTTACTGAAATGCATTCCTCATCATAGAAAACGCTCCTCGCTAAGTCCTTAGCCGTTTCTGTGTCTCCTTATTTTATTTTGCTTTTTGCAAACCAGTGGAGGCTCCCGTTTCCTTCTTCGTCCAGGGCAGTGGACCTTGGAGCGTCCGTCGCGAAGGAGCGCGGGATTAAGAACAGAAGAGTGGACGCGGCCAAGGCGAACCCATAAACCACGCGGCCGAGCGAAGGGACCAGCGCCTACGGGCTCCCAAGCGCGCGCAGAGAAGGCATCCTCGGCGGGAACGCTCAGCAGTGTGATTCCTTCGATAGCTCAGTTGGTAGAGCGGAGGACTGTAGTGGAAAGCTTCTCGGGCATCCTTAGGTCGCTGGTTCGAATCCGGCTCGAAGGAATTCGTGTTTTGCGTCCTTTTTTTTTTTTTTGAATCCTCACCCTCAAAAAGGTGCATTTCAGCTACATACATCCCCGATGTGCGTCTCCTAAGACTATTCCCGTTGTACAACGAATCTAATTTTTAAAATTACTGGTTTCTGTAACGACGACTAATACGCGCGATCAGACAGGCTTCAGCCGCACACTTCACATACAGCGGGGGCCGCAGAGAAGTCCTGGGCCCTGCCGAGGCGGAGCAGAGGCGGCCCTACGGGGCTGGGGGTCCGCTGACGCGTCCGCGCTCTCCCACCGGGGAGACCCGGGACCCGGGAAGGAAGGACGGTACCTGCGTAGGAAGGACGCGACCTGCGGGTAATCTGTGGGGCACGCGCGCCCCCTGGTGGAATTTGAGTCGCGAGTCTCCCGGACGGTGTTTTTCCTGCTCGACTGCAGGCAGCCGCCCACAGTGTCAGGGCCGGATGAAATTCCGGGATTCAGGGGCACTACTCCCCCTTCTCGGTTTAATTGTGTAACAGCGGTTTTGAACCCTGCCTGAGGAAAGTCGGTGGACACAGAATCACTTGGGCGGGTTTTACAACGCGCCTCTGGCTGGGCCATTTTGAAGGTGCGACCTAGGCATTGGTAGTTTTAAAAATTCCCAGGTGGCATTCATGTGCCGCAGGGGTGGAGAACCACGGATAGAAGAGAAACAAAAATCCTAGAATTAAAAATAACAGACAAGGTGGGAGAAATGGGTAGGACTTTCTACCCATTTTGGAAATCAGCTCAAAAGATAGAGATCCGGCTTAACACCAGAAAGCATTTGCTCATTTTGCGCCAATCTCATTAAAATATATTAATCCCACTTGCGCCCTGGCTCAAAAATGGGATACCGAGCACCTCCCGAGTGGGAGAGTCCTCAACTACAAAGATACTAATTAGATCAAGTAAAGAAGAGTTGTGTGCGAATTTTGTCCTCGGTAATTTTTTGTATTTTTTGAACTTTTTGTATTCCTTCCTGTGCTTCAGAATTTTTAGTCTTAAATGATTCTCAAGCTTTGGTGTATATCAGAACTCAGAAGCCCAGGCTTCTTGCATTGGGGTAGTGTGAGAACCACTGCCTAAACCATATTGGAAACTATCCCTATTAAGGGCTGAAGATTGGTCTTAACCGATAGCTCCTGATGAAGTTTGTTTTTTGAAAGCGAACTGGGGCAAAAGAGTAAAGAAGAAAACGGGTCCGATTTTCTTTTCAAAGATAACTTTTGGGCTCTGGATGCAAAGTGTATTAGAGAGTCCGGGCCTGAGCTTCTGAAGGCACCACCGAGGTTCTCCACCCTCCCGTAATTGGGCCATTTTCTGCCACAGCCCGGTATCAGTATCCGCATCATCACCACCACCTCCAAAGATGTAGCCGTCCGACTCCAGAGGAGGAAAACTGCATGCATAAAAAACAAGTCTGAAATATACCTAATTATGTGGCTCTTCACCATCTCACTAAGAAATGGGAATCCTTCCTTCCAGTTTTAAGAACTTGAGGTGGCCCTACATAGGTCAGATGTGTGGGAAATAGATTGAGAATGAAAATACAATATTAATGCATAAATAATTGAAGCGTCGATTCGTAAGTCCACGTGGCAGGGACCAATATTCAAATCTGCAAAACGGTTGCCAAATCCTAAAGACCTCAGCCTTCCTATCCTGGCACTGTCTGAAGGCCTTCCCTGTTATGAACTGGGCCTCGCTCCCAGCTGGTGATGTCTCCATCATCTCCATCTGTTTAGAGGAGCGGGAAAGCAAAAGCCAGCGGGGAAGAGAACGCAAAACTGGAGAATGCGGGCATCGATCCCGCTACCTCTCGCATGCTAAGCGAGCGCTCTACCATTTGAGCTAATTCCCCGTCCGGACACGCCGCCACGCCTCTCCTCCCCACTTTGAAAGCTGGAGGCCATTCAGAACGCGTCGCGCCACCTGTTTGTAGTCGGTCTTAGCCAATTGTTTGGGGTGCGGGGCCGCAGATCAACGGCGATTCTGTCCCTCGGCGCCACCTACAACCTGTCCTACGCTTCTGGACCCTGTCGGTAAAAGAGCTCAGAGTGCAGCTGGAATCCAGGCCGTGGAGTCCTCAGAAACACTTGTCTTAGAAATGGGGCAAGAGTTTAACCCTGGACGTCTATCTGTGGAAACAGGGAATGGAAGGAAATTACAGGTGCATCCAGGAGGGGAAACTAAGTTCCTCGAGCAAAGAGGCTCGGCTTTGGCCTTCGCAATAGGCCTTGACAATCCCTGCACCCCTACATTTTCCACCAGTTGACTCTGCTGGCTTCAGAAACAGACTCTCCGGAGTCCCCACAGATATCCCTTAAAAAAAAAAAAAAAAAAAAAAAAAAAAAATACCCCTTAAAAAAAACTGGCTTAAAAAAAAGAAAATCCCCGCCTGTGGATACATGGCCACGAGGGGGCGCGCGTCCCAGTTTATTTCTCCTTTCATTCTGGCTTCTATATTTCTGATTTTGATTAAAGGGTGTAAAAGTTATTTTGCATTTTTCCAAGGTAAACATTAATCGGATGCTAAGATAATTCTGCCTGCAGGCTGAGATCTAGAGTCTTTGCAAAAAGACAAAGGCAGCAGTCACCTCTTTTTCTTCGGGACTTATTGGGTACTAAGTACCAGGTACTGTACTAGGTGCTGCTTACTGTACAGAGCTAGCTCCGAAAAGCAGGATTCGCTGGGCATTGCCAGGAGCCCATCACGTGCAGGAAAGCCATATGAAGGCTTTCAGCCCCATCTACACCTTCGACTTCTTTGCCTAATATTCCATCATTAGAGACTTCCTCTATTTGGTTTAGTGTTATTTTTCAGTCTCAGTGAAATTGAAGCAAGCGATCAAAATTCAAACGGAGGAGAAACATCTCAATTAAGAAAGTGACTCTCCGTCCCTATGCAGAACAGCCCTTCCCGAGATCCTTAAAATGCCCTTCACGTCTGCTCTCCTTTTTTGCTTTTTCTTTGCAATCAGGGCTGATAAAAACGCTGATGAATAGCCCTCTGACTGACGAAAACTTCCACCTTCTTGCCTCCCCACAACTTAGGCAAGAGAGTTCACAACTCGGGTTTTCCGAGTGTGTGTAGAAACCCACGGTTCAGTTCAAAACTTAGCTCCAGGCCAGCCCCGCCCTGACTGTCCCCAGAATCTGGATGTGTCTCCCCTATTCTTTCCTGGACAGAATTCACCCTGCTGCAGAAGTCCATTTGGCCTCCGCTCACTTTTTCCTCCCTATTTATTTTCCCTATGAGTCTACTAAGGGTGTAGGTGTGTGTGGAATTTTAGCGACAGTAGGCCTGCTCCACAGCTCAGGTCCATGGACGGAACACTGGCATGACTGACCGCACCGGCAGCGACTGGTTTGTCTGGGGGCCTGCAGCCATGAGCTGGGAGTGTTAGTTTCCAGTCCCGCTGTGCTGGGTGTTACATTTCCCAACACTCGGCTTCCACAGAGACCAAATGAAAATCAAGAATATTACTTTAAAACTCACATGGACGTTTTACCAGTTGTTACCAGACTCCACTCTAAGCTCTCTGTTCTGGACTGAATTGCGTTCCCCCCAAATTCACATGTTGAAGCTCTAACCCCCAGGGTGATTGTATTTGGAATAAGGAAGTAACTAAGGTTTACCAGCTTGTAAGGGCGGGGCCCTGATCCCCTGGGATTGGTGGCTTACAGGGGAGCCACCAAAGAGCCCATTCTTTCTCTGCCCTGTGAAGGCACAGCCAGGAGACGGCCATCTGCAAGCCAAGAAGAGAGCTGTCACAGGAACTGAATGGCCTTGGTCATGGGCTTCCAGCCTCCAGAACTGTGAGAAAAAAATAATTTTTGTTGTTTAAGCCACCCCAGCCTGTGGCATTTTGTCACAGCAGCCTGAGCAGACTAAGACAAAAACCCCTTTTTAATCTGCCTCGTGATAAAGGAGATGGGAGTCTGTGAACCACATTGCTGATTTACTGCCAAAAGGGAAGCTAGGAGGAGAATGAAAGGCTGGAGAAGGAGGAAAGGTGGGCTTACTCCTTCCTGTGTCCTTTCCGGGAACTTCCTGTTCCTCTAAGTGTGGCCCCAGCGATGAATCCATCACCATCCTGAAATTTCAGCACTTGTTGGCAACGTTTTCTACTTGGTATTCAAAGCACAGAAAGGACACCTGATAATGTTAAGAGAAGCCGTCCACTTCTTAGGACCCTTTTTCTCTAGCTGCTAATCCTCTATTAGGTTAGGAACATTGGAAGGAACGTTACTAGGTTCCGTTTCATTAGCGTCTCATGGAAAGGAACTTAATTACTGAGCTCCCTATCAACTATGAGCTCTCAATATTTCTAATAGGAGGCACTGGCAATTGCCATTTGAAGAAAAATTTGGATTTTTTTCCAATAATATGGTTTTGTAGAACTGTTATTATAAGAAGCACAGATATTTTACAGAGAAACCCACTTAATCTTTTCCTTAAATATATTACAAAGGAAAAGCCCTTTTGCTCCAGATAGTTTAGCAAATTCTCTACTTGTGTCTATTTCTGTAGCAGGTGCAAGGAAACTGATCAATTTCTGTTGAACCTCAATGTTGTCTGATTTTCTTTGGGTAAGGAATATTTATATTTCCACTTAAGAATTTTAAGAATTTTTGTTTCATTTTAATTGCTCTACTATAATTATGCAGTGGAATGTGAACCACCCAGATCATATTTATCCAACTAAGAACATTTACACACACACACACACACACACACACACACACACACACACACACAACACTCCACATTTTTCATCATTAGAGTTAAGAATAGACACGATTTCCCATTGGACTTTCACTGTGGAGTACCGCAATGTACCAAAATGCATGGGACCTTGCTCTGTTCACAACCCAGGGATCTTCTCCAACCTAGTTGTCTGTATTTAGGGCAACCATAACATTTATTGAGCAAACTTTGACACTTTGGAGAGGAGTAGGTAACCAGAGAGGAAGGAAGGAAATCGGTCCATAATAAGAGGGCACTACCTTCAGCTATATTGTTCCTGGGGGAGGAGGACAGGGGACAGCCTTAGGGGTTTTGCTTGAGAGCTACATAAGTGATATCCTAATGTCTTATATGTATAACCCAATGAATTTTATGTCTTTATAAACCCATGGAACCAGCTGTCTATCCAGATCACTATATAAAACACATTCGGGGTCTAGGAAGTCAGCTTAAGGCTGCACTTTGAAAAGTGCACGTGAACATTACCAACACAGAGACCGTCTGGACCGACGTTATTTTAGGAATCCTGAAAGGGTGCCTCCCAGGAGTCCTTCGATAGCTCAGTTGGTAGAGCGGAGGACTGTAGGTGCGATAGTTGGGCATCCTTAGGTCGCTGGTTCGAATCCGGCTCGAAGGACGACAATTTTGGAAATCGTAGACAACTCCAGCGACGCCACAGCAACACTTAGACCCTTACTGAACGCGGGGAATAGTCCCTTTCCGCGCTGTGCAGTTTCAGGTTTTAACTGAGATTCAAACCTGAACGCGCTCTCTTATTTACAAGCACAAAGCGCGTCGGAACAGACTGCCAACGCGGTGGCTCTAGGGAAGGGGGGAAGGGGGTGGCGAAGCCCTTCCCACGAGTCTCCGTTCACCTTTTCGCCTGTGACACTCACACGCTCGCGAGGGCGGCCCGGCTCCGCGCGCGCGGCCCCGACCCTGGGCTCCCTGCGCGCGGCCGTCCCGGGTTCCAGGTTCAGCGTTTCCCCGCGCGCGGCCCCGGCGCCGGCTCCGCGCAGCGCAACCGCGAGGGCGCGCGAGTGTCTCCGACGTTGGGGTCCGCGCCCGCCGCTGGGGGCCCTGTTAGCCCGGTGATGTCTGAAGCCTTCTGTCGGAGAAATTTCAGACACACCCAGGACGCAGCATAACGAACTCCCATCGTACCCACCGCCCAGATACGGCCACCACCGTGGCACCGTCTAACCCCAGAGCCACACCCTGCCCGCAACCTGTGACCTTTGGGCACAAACCCGAGATGTGTTCTCCTTTCTCCCGCTCCTGTGTCTCGAAGAGATCGGTGTGAAGGACGGAAGAGGGGACAGGACCAGCCCAAGCCTCCTGTCCCCTCTGCAAACACACCAGGAGTGGAGGACAATCACCTTTCAGATGAACCGAGTGCGCGGGCGGGAGGCCGCCTGCACCTTGAGGATGTCCCCGCGCTGGGACGCGTGCAGACAAACGAGGAGGTCGAACTTGTACACGCGTGTTCGCTCGTGACCCATGACACCTGCTCTGCTCCCAGCCGATCGCGTCGAAGGAGCTGAGCCTGCGGAAGCCCTGTCTGCTGCCCGCCGTCAGGGGGACCAGACCACCCACAGCTTTCCTCTAGCTTTCGGCCGTGAACTTAGACATGGCACGCATGTTTGAGACAGTCGTGTAGCTTCTCGTAGAATATCATGCTCAGCCTGTTTGCTAATAGTTTGGTGTAAAACCCAACATTTAAAAATGATCTCGAATGGTAATTTTCAGGAACAGCAAGGAATTAGGAGGGTTTGAAGATTCCTGCTGTCCTTTTCAGTCTGTCTTTGGGGAAGCCTGTTCCCAGCAACCAAACGGCGGGTAGAAGCTACCAAGTTTTAAGCAGGCTGAATTCTGGAATGTTGTTGCAAGAGAGGAAAGGAGAACAGGGCAGTCCTGTGGCCCACGTGATGCAGGACAGAGCAGGTGAAACACCTCGTGTCTAACGACTTATATCCTTTTTGCTGGAGTCCCAACTACTGCAGTTTTCAGTCTTGAAAAATTGCCACAGCCTTTTCAAATCCCATCCAAGATCTGGATTCACTCTGATAAATTTGCTCCACTTTTAGCTCAACACATCTAGAAATTCCACAAAGAGCCTGAGCCTACGATGAGCAGCTTTTCCAGAATACTTTCCTGGAATCCATTTCTTGGAGTGACTGGAAAAAAAACTCACCTCTCTTAAAGTAATACAAAATGACACTAGGCTGGCAGGCAGACTCTCGGCAAACGTCACTGAACTTTTCTTTCACTCAGTGACAGAACACGGACAATTGGAAACCAACCAACCAACAAATCTTTGAACCCTCTTACCATACATATCTCTTGGTGCAGAAGCTCACACATTTCTGTTGGGTGTTTTCCTAGGAGGAGAATGAGCCTTCTTGGTGGATTCAGACTTGCACATTTCCTGTATGTGTCCGCCTGAGTAGGGTAGGTTACACTGCAGTCACAAGCATCCCCCCCTCTGCAAATCATGGTGGCTCGTAACCGGAAACTCTTCGGCGTCATATAAATCAGTCCTGGTTTGCCTGGTGGGCTCCTTGCGGATCCCCAACAACTCAGATCATATTTTGTCAGGGGAAGGGTCAAGAGGGGTGTGGTGGATGGCTCACTGGCTCTCCAACTTCCAGGAGGGACATCTCATTTGTCAAAACAGTTGTGTCACACGGCCACATCTATTTCTAAAGGAGTAATGAACTCTAATCTTAGATATGGTACAACACAATGTCAGGAGATTTTTGAAAAGCAACAGTGTCCATTACAGTTCACCACGCAGCCACCGACGATTCTGCCCACCCTCCTTCCTAAAAGCCAAATACGCTTGGCTTCGCCTGGGGGGAGACAACATAAAAGTCCATGAGAACGTCAGTTTGCTGAAAGTCTAGCATCTCTGAGTGATGCACGCTGGTTCCTTCGCTGGTGAAGGATTTGCATTTGTTTCTACGCAGCTTTTCATAAATGCAACTAGGTCTGTCCAAATGTGACATTTAGGACGACTAAAACTCTTGTATGTGATACAAAACATCAGCTTGAACGCACTGGAGATTTAAAAATAGGGTAAACACAAATTTGTGTAATTGCATAATATGCTGCAAATAGTAAGTACTGTGGGTAAAAGAACAAGTAAACAGAGTAAGTTGGGAATCGGTGATAAGGAGGCCGCGTGCAGCAAGAAACAGACTGCTTAGCAATGGCATCGAGTTGGTGTTGAAGTTTCCGTTTGGATGACCAGTTTTGTTTTTAATTACCTCTATTGAAATGTAATTTAAACACAGTAAAAGTCAGGGGCTCCTGGGGGGCTCAGTTGGTTAAGCATTTGACTCCTGATTTTGGCTCAGGTCAGGATCTCATGGTGTGTGAGATCGAGCCCTGGTGTCGGAGCCTGCTGAAGATTCTCTCTCCCCCCTGCCCCTCTCCCCTGCTTGTGCTCTCTCTCTCTCTCTCTCTCTCTCTCTAAAACAAAACAAAAACCCGACACACACATAGTAAAATCCATTCCTTTTAAGTCTTTTTAAGTGTATAGTTCAGTGAGTCTTGAAAATTATATTCAGTCATAGAACTACCACAACCATCATGACATAGAACCTTTTCATCCCTCCAAAAAGTTTACTTCTGCCTTCAGAAACACTGATCTGCTTTCCGTCGCAGTACTTTCTGCAAAAGTCTAGAAAGAGACTCGCGCAGCGTGCGGCTGGGAGCCTGGCTTCCTTTACCTAGCAGTGCTGTTGGGATTCACCCTTGTCGGGTGTATATTCATGGTTCATTCCCTCTTACTGGTCAGTAGCCCATGGTAGGGATGTACTACGATTTGTTTCTTCACTCACCAGCTAACGAACGTTGGTATTGGCTTTCTTATTAATAACAAAGCTGCTTGTTATGGACCGAATAACCACCCCCCGCCCCGTTCCTATGTTGAAGCCCTGATTTCCAGTACATCAGAATGAGACCGTATTTGGAGATGGACCCTGAAAGACGTTACTGCATTCATTGTGTGCCTTGACCCGATGTGGCTGGCATCTTTATAAGAGGAGGTGATGAGGACACAGAGAGAGACGCTAGGAGCATGTGAGTACAAAGTAACTACCGTGGAAGGAGGAAACAAGAAGATACCCTTCTGAGGCCAAACAGAGGCCGCAGAAGAAATCAACCCTGCTGACACCTTGATCTTGGGCCTCAGCTTCCAGAGCTGTGAGGAAATAAATTTCTGTTGCTTGAGTCACCCAGCCTGTGGCGCGTTGTTATGGCGGTCCTCACCAACTATTACGTGGCTATAAATATTTCGGGTGTAAGTCTTTGTGTGGACGTGCGTTTTCATTTATTTTCAGTAAATAACATAGGCATGGGACTGCTGGATCCTATGGGAGGTGTGTATTTAACTTTCAAAGAAACTACCAGCTGTTATCCAAGGGGGCTATACCGTTTTACATTCTCATTGCAGTTCGTTTCTCCACATCTTAGCACAGTCAGTCTTTTAAATATTGGCCATTCAGAATCGTAACGAACACTGTAACACATTCACATGTCCCACCCACATTTATGGGGAGGGGATTATTCAGATATTCTAAGAGGTGGGTGAAAATCTTGGGGTCGTCTTAGATTCCGGCCTCCTTTGATGAATGTGTGGAGGCATCTCCTGGGGCTTAATCTGCATTTCCCTCGTGGCTAATGATGTCTACCTTTTCAGGTAGTTATAGGTCATCTGCACATCTTTGGTGAAATGTCTGTTGAGATCCTTCCCTTTTTTACAAAAAATTGAATGGTTTGCCTCCTGATTGAGTTGTGAGAATGCTTTATACTGGATAAAAGTCTTGTATATCAGATGTTTGTTCTGCAAATACTGTCTCCCAGTCTATGGTTTGACTTTTCATTTCCTTAGTGGTATCTTTTGAAAACAGCTCTCTCTCTCTGCCCCTCCCCCACGTTTTCTCTCTGTCTCTTAAAAATAAATACGTAAACTTAAAAAAAAAAAAAAAAGGAGAGAAATGTACTAGACCATATATTCTTAGTTTCTCATGAGAGGGAACAGAACAACTACATTTAATATGAATTATGTGTTGGCAGATTTCTCATAGAAGTCACTGGGTAGGATCTTCTGAAGAAAAATGTATTTTTTCCAAGACTACAGTTACGAAGTATTTTTAAATAAGAAATACTCTTTTATAGATAAACTTACCAGAAATCTTTTCTAAGGATACATCATCGAGAAATGTCTGTCCAGATGGCTTCCTGTTTTCTCCAACCGTGTTCAACCAGGAAGCCAAACACCATTACAGGTGTTCATTAGCAATGCATGATATCAACCCCCCCCCAATAAATGTCTACATTGCTCTTCTCAAAATTGGGGAGGGGCGTATTTCATTTATTTGGCCCACTCTAATATGAGGCACTCAGTTCCTAGACATACACTTGCATACATGATGCCCCTCGTGGTTTGGGTCTAGCACATTTCCGTCTGTACGCTTTCCTTGTCTTTCAACAAGGAGAAATGCAATGTTTCCAAAATGAACTTGGCAGTGTCTCTGCTTTAAGACAGTAGAGCCCTCTTCAACCCAGTTATCTGTATTTAGGATAAGTTATCATTTATCGGCCACTATAACAGGCGTTAAGTGGCCGGGACAGCGGGGCCGCAGTAGGGATAAGGGTGATGGGCCTCAGGGAGCAGGATATGGAACATGGATGGTGGTATTTCCTTTTTTAAAGACCTGAAACAGGCAGTAAAAAGCACAAAACTTAAGTTTTTATGAATATTGATTTTTTAATATCCCTTAATGATCGCGACCCCTATCAGTTTTAGAACATTTCCAGCACCCTAGAACAAAATCCGCACTAGATTTTAAAAACAGAATCCAAACAAAACCATTGGGAGAAACATTAAGGTATTCTAACAAGCCTTACCACCAATCCTTCGATAGCTCAGTTGGTAGAGCGGAGGACTGTAGGCGTGTGGTTGTGGTCATCCTTAGGTCGCTGGTTCGAATCCGGCTCGAAGGACTTGACCTTTTTGAAAGGTTTTCAGTGACACTGCACACCCGGTCCCCTAGCGCGTGTAGGAAAACTTGAACACAGTTGGGCGGACTGTCATTTGTACTTACAGATGAACTCGTAGGACTGAAAAATAATAAAAACAATAGTAAACGACCCCCAGATACGTACACAAAAAGCTGCTTATGTAAGTCGGGGTCTCCGGGAAGGCTGACTTTTCATGGAGTTTGGGAAAGGGTCATGGGGAGGGCGGACAACCGGAAGGACGTCTTGACCCAAAGTTTACAATTCATTTTGGAGGCCCGGTGGTCTTTCTGGACTCTCTGTTATAATGGTATTTAAGCGCATAAACATTTCATTAATGGCAACTTGAAACACACACAAGGTCGAGAAAACAGCATACGTTACCATCGCAGCCATCACACGGGCACAACAGGAAGCATCTATTTCCGCAGATGCCCCCCTTCCCACCCCGGCCTCTTGAAGCGGTGCCGAGACGTGCTCTCACTTCATCCGTAGTTGCTCGGTGCTTTGAAGACGGAAGAATGACTTACGGGACCGAGTCTGTGCCTCTTACCGCCCTCTCCCGCCTCGAAAAAAGGAGCGGCGGGCAAATGATAAAGTTGGCTTTCGTAACATTAATGAAAGCGGCGTGTAGGAACTCGAGTTTATTAGATCTTTCGCCCACTCCAGGAAGAGCGTGGCGCTGCGTTCCTGCAGGAATATACTGGGAGGCGCTCTGGCAGGAGCTGTCACCTAGGAAGGTAGCTTGTGGACGGACACCTGTGCCCCCTGCTGCAGTCCTCTGGGTTCCTCGGCGCCCTCGCCTGTTCCAGCGGGATGGGACTTTCCGTCCGGCTGCAGCGAGTGCGGGCCTAAGTGACGCTTAAACTCGCCCCGGGCCCCTTCCGGAAAGCGGGCTGGAGGGTTTGTCCGCATTCCAGGCCGCGCCCCTTTCCGCCCCACTGCAGGTGCGCGTGGGAGGAACGGCGGCTCCAAGAGCACGGAGACGGCGCCCCCTGCTGGGCGCGTCCGCGCGCGACGGGACAGGGCGGAGCCAGGCACTGGCGGGAGAGAGGTCTCAGCAGGAGTGCAAGGACCGCCCGCGGGGCGGTCCGCACAGACAGGTCTCGCGAGACCAGGGTTAAGCACGCCGCCCGGGGGGGTCCCCAGACTCCGGGCCGTGTGTATATGTGCCAACAGGTGTTTATAATATAAACACGAATCACGTTATCAGTACAAATGTATGACAGGCGCCAAGCACGTATTTAACGTTAGGGCAATAACTGTTACACATGAACATTTGGGGGACATCTTTACGAAATCAAATCTAAAATGAATACTTTAAAGTAAACAAAATACTTGTAAACTACTTCAGGTCACAACTGAAAATTTCAAAATGCAAATCTCACTTCCAAAACCTGTATTTGCGAAGCTAAACTACATTTCCAAAACTTAGAAACATTCAAAACTCGCAGCTAAATTTTGAAAAATAATTCAAATTTCAAAACCCAAGACAATTTTAAAAACTGAAGTAAACTGTAAAAGGTGGAACAGCCCCCAACCGGAGGCACAGCCGGGTCCCTTGGGTAAAATGCTGTTTTGATCGCTGACACAGAAACCTCTCCCAACTTCCCAGTTTTCCAGCATTTCCAGGAAGAGCCTGCTTCCCGCCTTTCTACACCTCACCAAGGCGTTCTCTAGGGCGCGTTAACACTTGGGGACCCACCCGCTCGGCTTCTGCCTCTGGGTCGCTCGACCCCCGGGTCCTAACCGCCAGCTTCGGATCTCGCGGCCGCTCCGGCCCCCACTTCCGCTCTCTCCACCCAATCTGGTTCTTCCATTTATCTCCGCCCGCCGGTCCCGCCCCCTCGCCGCCGGCCGGCGTACTCGGTGCGCGGCAGCCGGCGCGGCGCGGCGCGGCGCTTTACGGCTGTCGTGCTTCTGGTCTCCGCCAGCATGGAGGCCGAGGAGTTGGAGAAGGAGGCTGCGGAGCAGGAGCCCCCGAAAGCGAGAGACCAGAAACCAGAAGCGGAGGAGGAGCAGGAGGAATCCGAAGAGGCGGCTTGCGGCGGCAAGAAGCGGGTAGTGCCGGGTATTGTGTACTTGGGCCACCTCCCGCCCCGCTTTCGGCCTCTGCACGTACGGAACCTTCTCAGCGCCTATGGCGAGGTCGGGCGCGTTTTTTTCCAGCCGGAGGGTAAGAGCGTGGGCCCTGGCTGTGCGGGCAGCAGGGTGGACTCGCCCGCTCGTCGCGTGGCCCGGGCTGTGCGCGTCCGAGGCGCTGTGGGGCACGGGACTCGAGGCCGGCGCCTCGAGTGGTGCGCAAGCCTTTAAGGAGACGGGATTAGGTGTGGGTAGCGCCTTGCGCACAGATGGGTAGTTCTCGGGTGGTGACTCTGGCTTCTGGTGTCGACCCCGCGCAGCCCTCTTTCCTGAACCAGCTTTACCGGTTTACTAAGTGCGTACATCCTGAATAAAAGTCTCAGAGGCTTTTTCACACACTGAACCCATCCCCTTTGTCATCGCGGCCCGGGTCTAGGCACCGTGTGGTCAGCTGACCCCAGCTCCCGCGCGGACACTAATCGAATCGGGATTGGGGGCGTGTGAGAGTTGTAAGTAGAATGTTCGGAGCGGATCTGATGCAGGAGTTGACGTTTGAGGAAAGGGTTGAGTTAGACGTGGGGAAAGGGTGCACGGGGAATGGATGGAACTTGGAGTCCTTTTCCCGGGCAAAGGCCTGGAGGTGGGATCCTGGCCCGCGGGCGAGTGGGGGGTGAAGTTCCTTGGGAGCCACGTGGGCCCCTTAAACCTCTGCCGTGTCCTCGGCGCGCAGACGGGTTCGTGAGGCGCAAGAAGAAGGCGGCGGCAGCCTCGGCCACGGGAGGGAAAAAGCGGCCCAAGTACAGCAAGGACTACACCGAGGGCTGGGTGGAGTTTCGGGACAAGCGAGTGGCCAAGCGCGTGGCGGCCAGTCTGCACAACACGCCCATGGGAGCCCGACGGCGCAGCCCCTTCCGTTACGACCTGTGGAACCTCAAGGTGAGGGGCGGACTTGTCTGCCTTCCCAGCCCTAGCCGGGGCTGCTCCGTTACCTCCTGTTGGCCCCACTCGCTCTCCTCTCCTCTCCTCTGCCTTCCTGCCACGCCTTACCCACGCCCTTTCTCGTTTTTGTTGTCCTTGTTGTTGCTGTTCACAGTACCTGCACCGTTTCACGTGGTCCCACCTCAGCGAACATCTTGCCTTTGAGCGCCAGGTGCGCAGGCAGCGCCTGAGGGCCGAGGTTGCCCAGGCCAAGCGTGAGACTGACTTCTACCTTCGAAGTGTGGAACGGGGACAGCGCTTCCTTGCCGCCGATGGGGACTCCGCCCGCCCGAATGGCACCTGGGCCTTTGCCCAGCGTCCTACTGAGCAGGAGCTGAGAGCCCGGAAGGCAGCTCGGCCCGGGGGACGTGAACGGGCTCGCCTGGCTAACGTCCAGGACCAGGCTCGCTCCAACCGAGGGCTGCTTGCCAAGATCTTCGGAGCTCCACCACCTTCAGAGAATGTGGAAGAACCCTCACTAGCCAGGGACTCATGAAGGGCAGAGAGACCCCTTCTGTCTCATAGCCCTGATAATGTCTATTCAGGCAGACATTTTATATCTTTCTCAGACCAGGAGTCTCTGATGAGTGCTCAGACAGACCATTTGTGGGCCTCTCCTCCCTGCTCCCACTCCTGTTGCCTGGCAAAGGCCCCTAGTTCATACTAGCATGAGTATGACTACTGCACATGCCTGTTTCATTTGATTCTTGGCCGTCTGCCTCCTGCCCAGTGGGAGCCTCTAAAAATCCCACTTTCTGACCTCAGGAAGAGCCTTTACCTCAAGCTAGAGTGGGAATGTGTAGTCCAGGCAACTTTTTTACCAACTGTAAGTGAAGGGTAGCAGCCACATCCTTTTTATTTAGAAAAGATTAACAGGGATGGGTTAATGGGGTGGGACTGGGTGGGAGCCACCTTCCAAATGTATTTATAGAAAAGAAAAAATACATATATTTGTATACTTTTGTAGTTTATTGGTGCGGGGGGGGGGTGCATTTTATAAGTTCTAACTTCTGTCTCCTCATGTCCCATTAATGTCATCTCCTGGTCTCAGAGCCACCTCCCCCTCCCTCTCCACCTTCAGTCTGAACTCTTTTCTGTCTATCAGATTAATTTCTTAGCCCACTTTATCAGTGATCTAATTCCACATTTACCAAGTCACTACATGAGGACATAGTGATAGTAGGTAATAACACACGGCCCTTGGCATTAAGAGTTTTAGGCCACTAGAAGGGGACAGATATTCAAGAAATAATGTCCAGAGGTACTGCAGGCATCATGTAGAAATATATAAGGGCTAGAGGAGGAGCCATGGGAGGGCTTGGTTTATCTGGGAAGGTAAGCAGTGCTTAATATGAAGCTGATCCCTCATCACACTCCTCAGAGAGGGGTCAGTTTTCACCAAGTTTCCCATATCGCTCCTAAAAAGTGAACAGAAATCTGAATGAGCCTGATGTACTCCTGTTGTTGGAAACAAAGCTCCATGGATGGAGCGTTGGGTTCAAACCATTGTAAAGGGAGACAAAGCCTAGGAGGTAGGCACGGTGCCCTTCGGGTGGTCTTCTACAAATTAGGGCTTAGACAAGGGGGAGGGCTCACAAACAACACCAAAGCAGCTTTAGAAGCCGCACAGAATCCGTGGCAGCCACTAAGAGAAACAAAACTGAAGTGTTAAGAAACCTAGATGCAGCCTCATAGAAATTGAAACCGGTCAGGGGCGCCTGGCTGCCTCGGTCCATGGAGTGAGCGACTCCTGATCTTGAGTTGGGTGTAGAGATCACTGAAAAAGTCTTAAAAAACACTAGTCACTATCCAGTCAAACTTACAGGAAATAGTAGAGTGACCATAATGATATGGATTTTGCTTGTGCAATTTAATCCCCCCCCCCCCCCCCCGCACCACCGCTCCTCAATATAATTACTCATGTGTTTGGGTGAAGCAGATTCATCCACTTCTTTGGCTCTAAAATGATAAAATCTTAGTCCTGTTACGGTTTTTATTCGATAGGTGCACTTTATGTGGGAGAATAAAAATGACCTTACGGTTCAAAATGATGGCTGTTGGGTGTCACATTTCCCACGTCCCTAACCCTCTCGAACCCGTCTGATAAAAACATCTGTGAAACGTTACACCCTCAGTCTTGGGAACTTGATACCCTTGTTTCTGTGTTCATATCTGGTGAGTTTGTTTCCCGTGGATCGTTTCCTCAGGTCATGATGTCTTTCCAAGTGAGCGAGAAAAATTCCGTGTCAGAATCTGACAAACTGTCACATTCACTTATTCAGAATTCCCAGTGCCTCTGTCACCTTTGTTAGATAAAGAGAATATCAAGAGTGAGAAATCTCCTCCCCTTAGGTTGCTAACAATTTAGGAAGTAAAACATGGGGCTTCGGAATTTTTTGAATGAAATAAACTCGGGCTGGGTGGCGTCAGGTGTCAGTATATTCAAGGTCAGCATCCAAGGCTCCGGTACAGTAGTTCGAACAAAGAGTTTACCCGCAGCCTGGAAAACTGGGTAAATCACAGGCGGAGCGAGAAATGAAGATAAGAATGGGTGGAAGACGAGTTTCTGGGGAACCGTCAGCTTGATTCCCTGCAGACCAAGCCCTTTGAGGGCAGGAAAATACCTTCTTTTACACTTAAAATTTTATTTTCTGAATGTTGCCACGAGTAACCCTGACATGGGTCAATTTTAGTTGTACAAATGCAGCAATTGTGTACGTTCCCAGAAGTGGATTTGCAGAGTAATTTTGGTAGATCTTGTCAAAATGCCTTTTATGGAAAGTGTCAGGGACCCTTTGGGGGATTATAAGCGAGGAAAGTCAGATGATTTCGATGGAAGCCTGCACTCTGCCTCCGCGGCCCATTCCCGACGTCCAGAACCCGAGGACCTGACTCGGGGACAGCCTGGGCCAGCTGGGTGTGGACGGCCGGGGTTCACGCCGCCGGATGGACCAACGCAGCTGAGGGAGAAGGAATCTGGAAACAAATTCAGTAGAATTAGGGACAAAATGACGGGATCGCGCCCACGTCTGGCTGCATCCTTAAGGCTTTCAAGCAAATAATCCGTGAACACGGGAACACTCCCTCTGTCGCAAGACGCCCTGGGGGGCTATGTTGGCTCGGTTTTCATTTTATTTGTGAGAATGTTCACAAACGGATATTGTCCGACAAAATTTCCTAAAACAGCCGAGTCCTTAAAGGGAAAGGGCCGTCCCTGGGTGGGCTCGAACCACCAACCTTTCGGTTAACAGCCGAACGCGCTAACCGATTGCGCCACAGAGACGGGGACGCGAGGAGCTCTCTTGTCAAACGTGATCATGTCATTTCCCCAGTCCAGACCGTGGGATATACTCCAGAAACGAACCTTTTGCCGGGCGTGTATATTGAAGAAATGTTCCCTCGTTTCCTGGTTTCTGTTGTTCCTATGTTTTGAAAACAAATTTTGACAATACAGATATTATTCTTAGAGAGGAACCTCAGAGTGTTGATTGGGTGGGGAGCTGGGCGCGGGACTGCTGTTTACCCCGAGAAAGTGTGATTATAATAAAATAATTAATAATAATAATAATAATAATAATAATAATAATAGTGAAGGACATCTGGACCGAATTTCTTTTCAGGTCGATAAGAGAGCTTTTGCTAACACTCCGGCTGACAGGGAAGCCCCTGGAAGGGTTCTGTACAGGTGAAGATACCTTCAATGGGAAAGATTCCAGTAAGAGAAACGCAGAAAGGAAAACCACTTAGGGGACAGTCTGAAGGCTCATCAGTGGATCCTTAAATGATCAGGTAAAAGTGTACTTGCCCGGAAATAGGATATTCTCACGTACCAAAGCAGCAGCACAGAGATCTCTTGCTAACCGCAAAGAGAAAAGTCTTTGCAAAGTGACCTCTGTCTCCACTTACACCAGGGATCAAATTGAGCATCCTTAACAACGGGGCGGATTAACATCGGCGCTTCCTGGTGAAGTCACACGGGCACGCCCACGTGATATTCTGGCCAAAAAGGATTAACTTGGATGTCATTTGATAGCTTCTGGCCCCCTTGCTCCATTTAGCTATTGCCGTGGAACAAGATGCTGAAAAACGTTAGTGACTGTTTCAATCATGCCTCTTCCAGAGAAGCAGAATGTATGTAATATCTCTTGTCTCTCTCATCTCTCTATCTCAGTTCCTTTCTCTAGAGATCTCCCCCTATTCTAGATCCATCTACCAGTCCTCAATCAATGCATCATCTATCTATCTCATCCCTTACCTATCTGATGAGCTGATGTGTATAGAGCTGGCCAGCAAGCTGGAACTCAGACAGGATTTCTGGGTCACAGTCTTGAGACAGAATTTCTTCTTCAGGAAAAAAAAAAAAAAAAAAAAAAAAAAGAGGAACGAAACATGAAGAATTTAAAACGTTCGTTGAGTAAAATAAGATCTCGGAGATTCCAAAGCCAAAACATCCCCTTAAGGGTCCTCAGCACAGACTTGAGTATTTTGGGATACAGCGTCCATGGAAAGGTCTGGAAGGCTGGAAAGTAGTGCGAAATAGACAGTAATATGTCCCTGGAAAGAGCCCCAGCTGGGAAAACGCCATCCGAAAAATTAAGGTGTGATGTAATTTTCTTTGCTTGGAGAGTAATAATAAGTAGCCAACGTGTGATACAAAGTGCGACAAACGGGAGGAATTGTGTGCAGAGGGGGATGGGGTATGTGAGAACTCTATTTCTTGTGCGGTTTTTCCCTGTATTTCTGTATTTCTGATTATTCTTTTTTTTATCAAAAAAACTTTTTAAATGTTTATTTATTTTCGAGAGACAGAGACAGAACATGAATGGGGAGAGGCAGAGAAAGGGAGACACAGAGTCCGAAGCAGGCTCCAGGCGGTGAGAGCCTGACGCAGGCCTCGAACTCACAAACCTGTGAGATCATGACCTGAGCTGAAGTCAGACGCTTAACTGACTGCACCACCCAGGTGCCCCAGTGATGATTTTTTCTACAAATCTAAAACTGCTTTAAATAATAGTCTATTAAGTTCAATCAGTCAATCAGTCAATCAATCATATGAAAAGGGAGGGGTGTTACTGACCAGACTCAAAACACGATCAAAGGGAAGTTTCTCGGGCACTGTTACCTGTACCTGTATTCAAATTAGGATCCCGGAAATGGACCTTTGGTCTTCCGGTGAGGACACAGTGATCACACCTGGAATTCTCCCCAAATGCCCTTTGCTCTGCAAAGTGTAACTCAATGTGACAGTAGCCTTAGTCTACCTTTTCATTCAGTGACACATCTTTAATATCCCCCTCCTGCTTTATTGGGCCATAGCAATCAATCCGCTAAGTTCCATAGAGGGACATAATAAGATGAAACAAGTCATGTTTGCTGTTCTATTATTCCCCATAGAATTCACTTCGGAGTGAATACATTTAGTAGACTGTTCAGTTTGGGACACTTGTTTCAGAATGTACCGGAATGTACCTCTCTGGAGAGGTAGGCAGAGGGGTGGAGGGGCGGAGGGGGTGCTGAGTCGAGGCTGTCAACTTTGGTTAAATTAAAAGTGAAGAAATCACCGAGTGCTAAGGAGAATATATTTTGGGGACCAACTGATTGAATTCCACTCATCTTACTGAAGAAGAAGATAGGGACCCAACATGCTGTGTTACCCACCGGCATGTGGCTTATAAGCAGCAGAGCAAAGGTCAACCACCCGACTTCCTGATCCTCTCTCAGGATTCTTTTTACAACACACCAGGCTTCACAGACTTGTTCCCTGAAACCAGGCCGTGTGAGCGTTGCGACCGTTTGTTCTGGTGTTTACCCCACCCTCCTATCACAATGCAAACTTCATAAATGCACGTTCTCTTCACTGATATTTGCGCATTGTCTACAATCATGTCCAGCCTCAGCAACCATTTGTTACGTAAAGAAAAAGTTCTTCCACGGTGGTCGGGCCGCATTCAACCTGCTCACAGCCCTGCGCGTTCAGGCAAACCCCCAAGAAGACGCCTTCTGGCCAAGCCACCGCCAGGTGGCGTCATTTCCGGTGGTTGTCCTACTCCCAGATTTGAATGTTCTTGGAAAGAAATGATCGTACTTCATGCACAGTAAGTGCTTAACAAATGTCACCTCCTTTCCACCTCTCTTCCCTCTAGGGAGGCTTCTTTCCCTGCGGGTGTTTCATTTCCTCCAGCTGATACTTGAAATCTTTAGAGTACCTACTAGGATAGTGGGTGTCCCAGTGGGGAAATTTCCACAGGAACACATCACAAACGATGTATACGGAAACTGCACACTTCAAGCAGAGAGGCTCTGGCCCTCAGGTGGGAAGTCCCACCAGAGACTCCGTCGCTGAGCGATGGGGCTTCCAGAACTGGTTTTCCTAACAAGGGGTCAAGGGGTCCGGTTGGGTGATGCCTCCCTCCTCTGAATTCCGCCTGGACAAAGTCTGTATCACAATGAAGTTCTTGGCTGATCTCTTATTTTAAAAGCATTTTGCGTGTAAGTTTTATTTCCCCCGTAAAAGGAAACCGTATAAAATCTTGAACGTTGAGGATACCTAAGAGAGAAAAAGATGAGAAGAACTTGAGGGACACAGCACCAGAGAATCCTCTCGGGACGTTCACCAACATACGAGGCCATCTTTTTAAGAAAGGACAATTTAGGGGCGCCCGGCCGGCTCCACCGATAGAGCACGTGACTCCTGGAGTTGTGAGTTCGAGCCCCACGTGGGTGCAGAGATTACTTAAAAGTAAAATCTTTAAAAAGAAAAAAGAAGAAAAAAAGGAGACTAGTTGGCAGCTAAATTTTGTAGGCGAAACATAAGAGCTTCACTGCATCAAGGCCCTCAAAGCTATACGAAGAACTATTTTGAAATCCGTGGATTCAGGGGTGAAAACAACGCAACTTTCCATCAGCAGATGAGTGGATAAGCAAAATGTGGTGTACTCATACAACAGAAGATTATTCATCCTTAAAAAAGAATGAAATTCTGATACATGCTGCGCAGAGATGCACCGGGAAAACATTATGCTAAGTGAAATAAGCTAGACACAAAAGGACAAATATCGTATGATTCCACTCATAGGAGGTACCTAGACTAGGCAAACTCATGGGGGCGGAAAGTAAGAGAGAGGTTACCAGGGGCTCAAGGAAGAGGGAATGAGAAGTTACTGTCTAATGGGAACAGAGTTTCTGTTTGGGAACGATGAAAAAGTTCTAGAAATTGACAGTGTGATGGCCAGTAAAATAGTTGTACAACATTGGGAATATACTTACCTTTTTTACCTTTTTAATTTTGTTTTGATATTTATTCATGTTTTGAGAGAGAGAGAGAGAGAGAGAGAGCAAGTGGGATAGGGGCAGGATAGGGACAGAGGGAGAGGGAGACAGAATCCGAAACAGGCTCCAGGCTCTAAGTTGTCAGCACAGAGCCCGACGCGGGGCTAGAACTCACAAACTGCAAGATCATGACCCGAGCCAAAGTCAGACGCTCAACCGAGGGAGCCACCCAGGCACCCCATGGGAATGTACTTCATTTGTAAATGTACAAATGGTTAAAATGGTAAATTTTATGTTATATTTTATGAAATTTCTTTTAAAAACATGGGTTTTGCATTTTCAACTTCAAAAATATGTTCACTATTAGATATTTGGGAAATAGACCTATAAACCAACAGAAATAATCACTGTAACCATTTTAATGAGCATATTCCCAATGTTTTTCCTATACATGTCTATATATATTAAAGTGGAGTCATTCAGTACATATCACTGTATAACCTGCCTTTTAGTTTTTGCAATGCATCATGCATACCCCTTAGTGTTAGACACATACATTTTACAACTCACTTTGACAAGCATCCTTGTATGTGTATCTTGTCACACTTTTAATTGCTTCCTAATGGTATATTCCTTAAAATAACTTCAGATCAAATCCAAGAGGATTTGAGTGTTGGGAAAACTAAGGGAGAAATCCCTTGGAAAACAAAGGTAGGTATAACTCTAGAACAGACAGAAGAAAAAGATGAACGACTAAAACAAGACATTGGGTTTTAAGTACCATGATCTACCATGTAAACAGTCCCAGTGGTTTATGGTACAGCTCTGCTCTAAGAGTTGCCCAACTCCAGTAAAATAGTTGTATTCGTAATGTTCTGTTCAACCTGTTTTTTCCGAATTTTAACATTTAAATAATGAGATGATATATAATACATAAATTAGGAGGTGAAAATGTCCTCTATTTTTAACATTCATAAAAATACTATTCTCAATATCCTCCTAGAATTTTTCTATGCATTTACAAACATACCACTTTTTACAATAATGTACATCCTACTTTGATAGCCTTTACACAAATATATTTTGGGCATTTCATCAAATGGAGTCACCGCAGTTGATTTAAATAGTTTATTTAACTTAGCATTTAAATCGTTTCCAATTTTTTGCTCTATCACAAGCTGGCTACAATAAATATCCATGTAGACACAGACACATAGATTTTTGTTATCAGTATATTTATAGAACATCCTTAAAGTGTAGTTACTGGGTTAAAGAATATATACATTAAATGTGAAAGCTACTATTCTCCTACTTTCAAACCATTTCAGGCGTAAAGTTTGTTTCTCCAGTGAGACTGTATATACATATATAAACTATTTGTACTCATACTAGTAATGTACAAAGTGGTTTCGTCTATTTATAGACTGGGCGGCTTCTAAACTGCAGACATTTATTTGTCACAGTCTGGAGTCTGGACGTCCAGGACGAGGATGCCAAAATGGTAGAGTTCTGGTGAAGGCCTTCTTCCCGATTCTGTTCAAGATGGCGGTCTTCTTGCTGGGCGCTCACTTGGCCGAAGGGGCAAGAGGCTCTCTAGGGTCTCTTCGCTAAGGGCACTGACGCTATTCATGATGGTTTCACCCTCATGACCTAATCACCTCCCAAAGGCCCCACTGCCAAACGCCGTGAAGCCGTAAGAATTTGGGGGAGACACGAACATTCAATCTATAAAGGTTTCTGTTTTTCCAAACTGCCACCGATACGGCTCTTACTGTTTTTTAATCTTTGCTAATATGAAACATTACCAAGAGTTGGAAAATTCAAGAATAATCAAAGTCTTTTACATTACTTTGAATATTAACGTGACTCTTTTTTCTTTAATATGATTTATTGCCAAATTGGCTAACATACAGTGTGTAAAGCGTGCTCTTGGTTTTGGGGGTAGATTCCTGTGGTTCATCGCTTACATGCAACACCCAGTGCTCCTTCCGATAAGTGCCCTCCTCAACGCCCATCACCCATTTTCCCCTCTCCCCCACCTCCCCATCCACCCTCAGTATGTTCTTTGTATTTAAGAGTCTCTTACAGTTTGCCTCCCTCTCTGTTTGAAACTACTTTTTTCCCCTTCGCTTCCCCCATGGTCTTCTGTTAAGTTTCTCAAGTCCCACATGAGTGAAAATATATGATATCTGTCTTTCTCTGACTGATTTATTTCACTTAGCATAATACCCTCCAGTTCCATCTACGTTGCTGCAAATGGCATGATTTTATTCTTTCTCATTGCCAAGTAGTATTCCATTGTATATATAAACCACATCTTCTTTATCCATTCATCAGTTGATGGACATTTAGGCTCTTTCCATAATTTGGCTATTGTTGATAGTGCTGCTATAAATTGGGGTACACGTGCCCCTACGAATCAGCACTCCTGTATCCTTTGGATAAATTCCTAGCAGGGCTATTGGTGAGTTGTAGGGTAGTTCTAGTTTTAATTTTTTGAGGAACCTCCACCCCGTTTTCCAGAGCGACTGCACCAGTTTGCATTCCCACCAACAGTGCAAGAGGGTTCCCGTTTCTCCACATCCTCGCCAGCAGCTGCAGTTTCCTGAATTGTTCATTTTAGCCACTCTGGGGTGAAGCGGTATCCAAATGTGGTTTTGCTTTGTATTTCCCTGATGATGAGTGACGTTGAGCATCTTTTCATGGGTCTGTTGGCCATCCGGATGTCTTCATTGGAAAAGTGTCTACTCATGAATGTGACTCTCTTTTCAAGTGTATATTGACTTTATTCCCTCAGTAACTCCCTGTTCACATCTTTTCCTATTTTTAGTTATTGATTTGTAGAAGCTCTTTTATAGCATGAATAGGAACACTTGCCCGTGACATATGGTGAGTAGCCTTCCTCATCTGGTCTATGGGGCAATTAAGTAACGTTAAGTTTTTAGTTTTTATACTGTCAAGTCTGATAACTCTTTCATAATTTCTGACACTGATATTATGTGAAGAAAGGCCTTCACAATGAAGGATTATTATTTTTTAAATTATCCTAACTTTATTTTGGCACAACCAGGTCTTGATCTCAGGGTCGGGAATTCAAGCCCCAGTGGGGTCTGTGCTGTACTTAAAAAAAAAAAAAAAAAAAAAAAAAAAAAAAAAAAATTCCTTGCTATATAAATCACTGATCTGTCATTTGGAATTTTTGTTCCACAGCCTTTGGAGGAAAAACAACCCTTGATCTCTTCTAAGTATGGCAGTGGAACCTTCCACGTAGGGAGAGCAGCGGGTTAGGAAACCTGTGTGGAGCGGCCCTAGCTGCTGCTTTACTCACATAGGCCTCTTTCAAGATTCATTTTCGTTGCTCTGGGATTTTGCCTCTTTATGTCTTCTCTTTAGTTCCTACAGAAGCTGGAGGTTCATACCTGAAGAGGCAAGCTCCCTTCCGCTTGATCTTTAACTCTGAGGCTTACTGCCCACCCCCCTCCCCGACGAGGGAGGCAAACAGCAGGTCAAAAGAAGGGACCCACACCAGCACCCCTCACACAACAGTCCTGCTGCAGCCAGCCTCTGACGACCACAGACATTCAAAGCAGCTCCAATATGAGCATCAAGTTCCATACAAATAGATATAAAACGGAACGTGACAGAATCCAGCAGAGAAGGGACCTGGTCTAGTTCTGATTCCATCATACGGACCTTTAGTACAGGCTTAGTTTCCTCACCATCTGCAGACTGGGGAAATCACTGTTATCCTCTGAGTTCCTGGGAACTCTGTATGAGACAATATATCAAAAAACAGCTCTAGAAGATGTAATTTACCATACAAATAGAAGGAATCACTGTAAAAGACTAACAGTAGGCTTTCAAAGCTTGGGATGGCCTTAAATACTACACGGTGATACTGTGCAAAAGAAATATCATGTGAGCCTCATATGCAATTTAAAATTTTTTAGTAGCCATATGAAAGGAAAACGAAAAAAGAGACAAGTGTAATTTGAGTAATATACCTTAGTTAACACAGTATATCCAAAATGCCATTTAACATGAAATTGATATGTTATTAAGGAGATAATTTACGTTCTCTTGTTTGCACGAACCCTTCCAAATCTAGTGTGTATCATATAAGTGTAGCATATCTCAATTTAGACTAAAATTTTATGTGCTCAATAGCTACATGTGGCTAGCTACCTTAATAGTGCAAACATATGGTGTAAATACTTATTTTAGAGAGTGGAAGACTCAGGTTCAGAGGTGTTAAGGGACTTTCTTCAAGGCCATCTGGTTTTATTACGGTAGAGTTTGGCTTAGAATTCCAATCTTTTAACCTACCTGTACTTTATTTTTGCACTCAGGGTGGTAGGGATCTAATTTTTTCTCCTAAGCTTTTATCTGACTAACACCATTTACTGAGTGACTGACTCATCCTTTCTGCACTAATCCAAAATGACACTTTTTAAGTACAGTAAATTCCTATATAATGCAGATCTGTTTCTGCACTTTGCGTTTTGCTTTATCTACTGTCTTTGGAGGAAAAGGAACTCTTGATCTCTTCCGTGTGTGTAGTGAACACCTTCCAGTGGTTTTCCGTTTAATTTACACTGTTAACACCGACAAAACAATGCACAAGATTTTAAACATATCATATATACACACAGAACTCAGCGGAAGCACACGACACATTTTATACATGTGGTTCTCATTGCAGAGCTGCGGCCAGGCCAGCCCGGGAGACCCCCATTCACAGGGACACAGGTTCAGACACAAACACACACAGGAACTCAGGCACACATAACTGGGCCCAACACACAGACACAGGGAGTAGGCGTGGAGGGGCCGCAGTGAGGGGAGCGCGAATGGAGGACGGAGAAATGCGAACCACAAGCCCTAGATGGCAGGGGCAACACGAAGCCTCCTCACCCGCCACAGAATCGCTGGGAGGCGGGGAGGAATCAGCGCATCCCCTCGTGGGTGCTCCGTGGCAGGGGCGTGGCCAGAGGGTTGGGGGCGTGGCCAGAGGGCGTGGGGGGCGTGAGGGCGTGGGGAGAGGAAAACAGATGTCCGGAAGGAAGCCGGGGTGAGAATCCATGCCTTCCCCCGTTGCTAGAGACGAGAAAAGAGGCAGGCAGATGAATTGCAGTACTGGAGAGCACATCTTGCACTTCGGCTGAAAGATCAGCGATCTTTGGGAAAGCAGCTAAGTAGAAAATTGAGAGAAGGCAGATTGTAGCATGATAGGAAATGAACACTTGGAAATGGAAGCAGTATAGACTTTAAGCTGGTAAATTTTGGAAGGGGAAGAAGAAAGAAAAAAAACACCAGCCGATTAAAGGCAACCCAAACCTTTTCTTCTTTTTTAAACCGGGTACGAAAGGGCATCTGCACATATTTGAACACACGAGGGAAAATCTCCATGAAGGAAATGAATTTTAAAAACCTACAGAAAAGACAAATGAAGTAGGTTCCAGAGGCGGTGGCAGCATGGGCTGGGCAGGTTAAAGGAGTCAGCACATTTATCCCTCTGGGAGAAGAAAGGCGGGATAGATAAAAAGATTTGTGCTGAAGCGGTCAGGAGGGCCCTGACTGCCAGATTTTGTTTTTCCGTGTAGGTGATCCGATGGGGGCGCCGAGGAGGGCAGAGGAGGCCGGCGGCGACTGTTCCAAACTCCGTCAGTCCCCCGCTCGGCCAGAAACACAGGGTTTGTACCGCCCACTGGCGAACCCTAAGGCCTTGCCGTCCCCGAACCGACCACGAGCAGCTCCAACGTCCTCCGCCCGCACGTCGGGGCTCCCCGTTTAGAACGGGGGCTGGATTCAACCAGGAAGGTCCACTTAGGATTTCATACGAAGGCTCCTCCTCGTTTTCAGATACGTTAAGACAACCTTCTGAGCCAGGAGTTAAGGTACGCGAGGGCTGCGGAGATTTCCCAAAATGGGCACGGAACGTAATAAACAGGAGCTACCCCACGGGTCCTCTCCTTTCCTCCCTAGACCTTAACCGCCAGTTACTTGACCTTAGCAGGTGCAGCCCCTCCGTGTCAAGGTTCCCCTGCCGGACAGAAGGACGGAAGGACGGCCTCGGCCAGGGTCAACCGCTTTCAGCTTGCCCCACCGCTTCTAGAGTCCAACTGGAAGGCGAGGCCAAAGCTGTCGCCTGGGGCATGAAACAGCAAGCTTCTACCGCGTGACAAGCTTTGTTTTTTCCCTCAAGGAGAAAGAACTATTTTCGACAAACACTGAAGGCCTCTGTGGGCGCTGGGACGCACCTTCGTTCTTCCACTTCCCGAGACAGCACTTCTGTCCCCGTCACTCGCAAGGGAAATGGCTGCTTCCCCAGGCTCGTCTCAGCACTGCCCACCTGAATGTCGGGCGGGGGACAGAGCAGCAGGAGGGCTGCAGGCCTCGTTGGGGCACACCTCTCTACCCGCAAGCCAGAAGGAAAACAAGCCGAAGCTGGGCCATTTTCCCTTCCCCTTTTCGTCCGCTGGCTGTCATACCTCCCTCTTGTTTCCTCACAATGAAAAAGCCACTTAAAACCCTGAAACCTATTCCATTAGGGGAGCAAACAGATACAAACGGAGGCACACGTGACAACGGGGGGGGGAACTCGGTGCCACCCCGCCGACACCACTCCGCCAAGGGGAGAGGTAGAACTGCGCCCCGGGCGGATTCTAAATTCAAATTCAAAATTTGTCTTGAGTCTGAGGTTGCAGGTTACTCACATAAACAGATGTTTTGCTGTTACTGAATTTTAGCCCCAAACATGGTCAGTTTCAGCGGTGACTCTCTCCTGTGTTAGTTAGGTAATGCCCGGCAGAGGCTCCAGAAGGATCCAGTATCCCCAGCAGAGCAGAGACAATATTCCTTCCAGGTTTCTGTTCACTTCTCCGCTTTCGCCTCAAAAACTCCTGGAACTCTAGAGCCGTTCTAATGGCCCTGATCGCCTCTACCAGGCCGAAGGGCCATGTGAACGTCAACTTTAGTCCTTTGTTCTGTGTATTTAATTAAGGTAGAGCTGGCAACATTCTAAGATACTCACGTGGGCATTGCAATGATCTGATCCGTGTCCACTGCGGAAGGATTCCTCCATATCGGCTTTATTCTAACGCAAGTGTAGGGGAAATGCCTTTTCTTAGTAGAGACAAAAATAGAGGTTTTCAGAATAAAAGTTTATTTAAGAATTAAGGGAAAACAAAAACATTAAAGCATAGGAATACATTGACTGAATACAAGTGTCTCGTTTGGTCTGAAATCCTGAAAGGTACTCTAACTACTTACCTGAGGTAGACTTAGGTTGGCACTGTCTCAAGAGAACCTCCATCCATCCCAGAAGTTACCTTCTAGTTTTGGTTACAGGCTCCCAAGTGGTCCTCTCCAACCTCAGGTTATGCTCTATGAACAACACCAACACCTTTTCCCCCCCAGTTAAAAGCCCTCACCCTCAGACCTGTCTCATACCCCTAATGTTCTCCTTTTGAGGGATGGTCCATCCTTAATTTACTTAAAGACGAGAGACAATTACCGGAAAGATTAGTTGAAAGAAGGGGCGAGTCACTGCCCTGGCGACGATACAAACTCTGTCCCCTTCTCCAAGTTCTAATGACTAACAAGTAGCCACACGGACTAACTGTCATCACCACCAGGCCATGCGCCCAATACTATTTTAAGTATTACAACTGTCAAACATACACTAGTGACGGGCATGATTTGCACCGAAGAGAAACAAATACATCTTGCGTGTTTTGTCACACTGGGCCACTTTTCATGGTGTAAGAGCTGTGTGTGAAAATTACTAAAACACGTCAGATCGAATAAACTTCCAGCAATTGTTTTCAAACACAAAAAAACAAAAAAGCAAAAACGAAAACACAAACAAAAAATCCCCTAGAATCAGATTCCTTATTATCACTATATGCTCTATCCACTGACCCTAAGATTATCAAGATCATCCACCAGTCATTAGGATCAAAGCTTAGAGCCACACACAAGGTCACCCATGAGTCCGAATGCCAACACTCTGGAGTTCGGGGATTTGTTAAAATAAACCAGAGAACCCAGACTAGCAACAACATACTGACTCACCAGTCTATAGTCCCAGATACTGGAGGAATCTTAAGGATTTATAGTAAATGTCTTTCAATCTGAGAGAAGGAAAAAACCCCTCAGAATTGTCCATTAATAATCCCTGGATTAATGATAGTATTTCTAGAGAATGTTAAAGATCATCATAATTATCCTGGTAAATTGCAGATACGTGCTCATCCTTAAACCTCTGATGAATTTGCCAACTACTTTTCCCTTCTAGCATTTAGAATCCTACACTCCAAGCCAAACAGATACCTTGCGTTGTGGTGACTGCAATCCTTTCCCTGGGAATAAAAAGTATTCTCTTTTCTTGGCAGAACTGAAATAAACGAAAAGCGTATCATTATGGGGCTTGATTTGCTATCAACAGCAGGGTTAACAGAGTGAAAAGAACACCAGCTTTGGAGTCGGGATAATCAGAATCAAGAAGTTTAGCTCCTCCATTAATAATGCATCATTATGTGTTCTTTTCTGTGCCTACTCAGGCTTAAACCTTTCTTTTGGTTTCCCTTAATCAGCCTGCGAGGATCTGAAGAGCGGGTCTCATCACTGAAAGAGACGTGATAAGGTCCCAACAACGTGCACGCTAGCAACGTCATGACGGTTCTGCTGAAATTTGCACTTCTGAGTTGGAAAGAAATCAATCTCTAAAGCTGAGGTTTCGAAAACCAGCGATCATCTCAAAGGTATTTCAGGGAAAGGAAACTTTTGAGGGGATGCCTTAACTCACACTAAAATACAAAAGCTGACTACTCTGCCTCTTTATGAGGTTGGCCCTCCGCAGGAGGAACCTGGGGGGACAGTTTCGATCTAGGGTCACTCCTCCCTGGCCGTTCAGTTCTTTTCACTACTAGCAAATGGTTCCCAGGCTACCATCAACACGCTAGTCCCCATTCTGGTCAAGAATAAAAAAGGGACAGAGGCAAAGTCAATACAATCCTTTCCCCCAACAGTAACACATGTCACGCCTTCTATCACAAGGTTACGGTCCTTTCCTTTATTGGATTTCCAAATTGTAAAAAGCGAAAGTAACCATTAAGTGGTTCCGATAAAAGAAAAGCATCTTTACCTGAGTTACCCATGAGGCCCACCGCGACCTGCCCTCACTCCTCCCAGAACGAGCTCCTGGGGATCTAAACACTGTTTACATACTGACTCCATTAAAAGTCACCTCTGCCATACGGGCCAACTAACTATGAGAACAGTTCTCTTCATACCTATTATATGTACACAGTTCACACACTTAGATCTCTCACTGGCAAAAAGTTCTCCGCAGAGTACGTTCTTTGGGACCCGATAAGGTAGGAGAGTTTCCGACAAGGCTTTTTCCAGACTCCAGGGGCTTTTTCACTTGTGTGGGTGCCCCGGGATACCACAAGAGCGGATCACTGACAGAAGTTTTTCTCATTCAGAGACTCTGTAAGGTCCTTCCTCAGATTGGGTTTCTTTGGTGCAAACCCAAGGAGGCTCTCCCGATGAATGGATTTGCCACAGTCAAGACAAATAGACACACTTTCACCAGTATGGCTTCTCTGAAGAGTAAAAAAAAGTCACAGTTCTGTTAGAAGCTTTTTACGCACTCGCTGGGGTTTCTCCCCACCGTGGGCTTTCTGACATCCGATGCGATGTGCGTACTGTCTGAAGCTCTGTTGACACGGAGAGCATTTAGAAAGTCCTCTGGTGTGAATTCTCGTGGGATGAGGGGGGGCGGGCACCGCTAGAAAGTTCTCTCACACTCACTGCATTTGCAAGGTCTCCCACCTGTACGAATCCCCTCGTGGGTGATCAGCTGTGAGCCTGGACTACGGGTTTTCCAAAACTCAGGGCATTTGTAAGGTTTCTCACTCGAGTGACTGATAAAAGTGTCCTGCTAGGGTAGCTCTCTGGGCAAACCATTTCTCAACTTCCCACAGTTGCATTCTCTGGTCCCCACGGAAGTCTGAGCTCCGAGGAAAGTCTGAGATTCGCCCAGAGTCCTTTATCTTATGAGTTCTCGGACGCGTACATACACCTTCTATGGGATTAGAACTCCCTGTCTGATCAAGACATCTGTGAGGCTTCGGATGCATGGGGAGGGCTGAGCTCAAGACCCTTGTCACCCATATTACAGATATACGGTTTTTCACCGATGTGGATTGTCTGATGTTGCAGAAGGGCTGGGCTCTGGTGGAAGCTTTTATCGCACACGCTGTACTTATAACGCAGCTCTTCGGTCTGAGTTCGCATTTTCTGCTGGGCCACGAAGTCCATGCCTAGGAGGAAGCCACCCTCACATGTAGACCACTGGGGCGGTTTCTCGTCCATGTGAATTCTCTGATGCACGATAAGGTCTGAGCCACAGCTGAAGCTTTTCTCATATTCGAGGCATTTGAAAGTGTGAGTGTGAGTTGCCTGATGCCTGATCAGGTTAGCGCTCCGCGTAAAGCTTCTCATGCACTCCAAGCACTTATACGGCTTCTCGCCCGTATGGACTCTCTGATGTACAATAAGGTCTGATTTCTGGCCAAAGCACTTGTCACAGGCGCCACACTTGTAGGGCTTCTCCCCAGTGTGAACTCTTTTATGAACAATGAAGGCTGAACGGTGTCGGTAACTTTTCTCACACTTGTTGCATTTATAGGGCCTTTCGCCAGTATGAGTTCTCTGGTGGCTGATGAGGTCTGACTTCCCACTAAAAGCCTTTTCACACTCCAGACACTTAAACGGCTTCTCGCCCGTGTGAGTTCTTCGGTGCCTTATGAGGTTCGTGCTTCGACTGAAGCATTTGTCACACTCGCTACACAGATACGGCTTCTCGCCTGTATGGCTTCGCTGGTGGACAAGCAGGTCGGAGCTCTGGCCGAAATTCTTGCCACAGATGTCACAGGTATAGAATTTTTTACCTGCGTGTGTCCTCTGGTGTCCCGAGAGGGCTAAGTGATGCCAGAAGCTCTTCTCGCATTTGCTGCATTTATAAGGTTTCTCGTAATTGTGGACCCTCTGGTGTGAAAGCAGCTCTGAGCTTTGGACGAAGGTTTTCTCACACATATCACATCTGTAAGGTTTCTCCCCAGTGTGGGATCTCTCGCACATAATAAGAGCTAAGCGTTCACACAAGTTTTGCTCACGTTCAAGGCACTGGTATAGCTGATCATCTATTTGCGTAATCTCATGCACATGAATAAAAATCTTTTTACCCTTCTGAGGGCATCCATGATATATTTTCCTTTTCTGAGTTCTCTGATTATATCTCTCTTCCGAAGCGCACATTTTCTATGGCTCTCTCCTAGGGAGTTTTCCACTGGTCTTCTTGACCCATCGTTTTCTTCATAGCTGTTTGCTTGGTAAGAACTTGAAAGATACATCTGTTCTAGGCCTTTCAGTCATGAGCAGTTCGTCACTACAAGTTTCCAGCATCCTATACACTAATTCCTTACTTGGTATTTTCAACCCTGTGAGACAAAGAAGAAATATTATCTATCTTCCTGTGACTAAGAAAACAATGTTCAAAGTTAAAAATCACTGCAAAAAAGACAGAAATTCTCCAGCAGAGTCCATAAGTGCTCTAGTTTTCACAAGGGTTGAAATCAGTTAGTTTTCCTCTTTTCTTTTTTTAAAGAAAAAAATTTTTTTTAATGTTTTTCTTTATTTTTGGGACAGAGAGACAGAGCTCGAGCAGGGGAGGGGCAGAGAGAGAGGGAGACACAGAATCCGAAGCGGGCTCCAGGCTCCGAGCTGTCAGCACAGAGCCTGACGCGGGGCTCGAACTCACGGACTGTGAGATCATGACCTGAGCCGAAGGTGGACGCTCAACCGACTGAGCCACCCAGGCGTCCCAGTTAGTTTTCCTCTTTTCTAATACGAAACCGGTCAGTGACACATCTGAGGACAAGACCAGTCAGGATTATTTCTGTTATGAACCTGGGTGATCTCAAAACCAGGGTTCTTCCCCTTCCCCTCGCTTCAACCGAATAATCAAGAGGCCGAACAGCTCCTCATAGCGCATAATAGGTGCTCAAAGCTAGAACAGAAGTTATTTTGCATCCACAGACACCTAAAGTAACCTACGAAAACGTTGATGCAAAGGTTGTTTGGTGTATGTACACTCTTCTGGGGACAGAGCCCATGGTTCCTCAGCTGTGACGCGTAGGACTGGGCACCCGCACACTCAGGTGACATGAAAACAGCAGGAGGGTTGAGTATAGCACGCTAGTAAGCGTAACGGACCAGAACCCAAAACACAACAGCTCCAGAAGCGGCAGCAGCAGTGGCCACCTGAATTCAGACAAAACAAGGAGTCAAAAGGATCTAGAAGGTGGAGGGCTTTCTGCGTCATCAGTCTGCTAATCAGTTTTCTAATTTCCCTGCAACAATTCGGTAAGCTCTCCATGTGCAGGGCACGGAGACGGCTGCTGTGATAGAAAAAAAAAAAAAAGTTATTCATAAACATAAGAAGAAATACCACGGCTTCAAATGTCAGCTCAAAAAAGTTCTAATGTTTAGGTTTAGGGGATGAGAGGAAACGGAACGGGGTGGGAGTAGTGAGCGCGGTTTCTCGAGTGCAGACACGGGTCCGCAAGAAATGTAACGCTGAAACCACGGCAGAAGGACAGAATGAGAGAGAAACGTGACGCACGGCTACCAGAGCAGTGAAGTCAACGGCTCGGAGCAGGGGAAGGAGGTGCGCTTGAACAAGAGACAGCACGCTTATGCTACATACGGTTAAGTATACACCTCCGATTTCAAAAAATCTATCACGTCACCGTGATCGTCAAAGCCGTTCCAGACGTGACATTTTTGGGGGTCCAAACTACAAGTTCCAGATGACTCTCGCGGCGGCGTTAAGAATTCCTTACACTCCCAGATCATTTGATGATGGGTACCCTAGGGAACAAGGTCACCAACCTGATCCATCAAATGGACCTCTGCCACCCAGTAAAATACCTTCAGAGTGAGCCCATTTCTGTCCTCACGAGAGAATGAATACTCCTATTATTTACCAGCGCGCCGAGCGCCAGAGGTCACCTCGTTGACTCCTGCGCGCATGTCTCGGAGCGCTAAGCGGGTGTCTGCAGCGGGACACTTACCGCGGTCACTGAGGGACCAAGTGATCCAGAAACTACCACCAACAACACACAGCGCACGAAGCACCAAGTAGCCTGGGGCTGCCATCGTCGACCCCCAAAGCCTGAAGTGTCACAAAGGACGCTTCTTATTCGCTAGGGTTTGCAACGAAACGCCTCGTGTCTGCTCCTGCCTTACTGACCCGTCAAGGACAAGTTCGGCACAGGCGGGGCGGTGGCGCACAGACCCGGCCTCCTCCGCCCCCGTCCACCCGATCTCCGTTCCTGTTCTTTCAGGTCCTCGGCCAAAGCCTTGGAGTCCTCCTGTGACCTTCTCCCTCACGCCCCACAACGGAGCCATCGGCAGACTCGCTGGCTCCATTCTCAGAACGAGAACCCAACTGCCTCTCTCGCCGGCCGCGAGCCAAGGAGACGTCTCGGAAGACACCAAGCCCGACGCTTTGATCTTGGACCGTCAGCCTCCAGAACCGGGAGAAAATAAATTTGCTCTTTACACCACTCAGTCTGTGGCACTTCGTCACGGTAGCCCCAGAACTCAGGCCACCCTCCCGTCACCACCTCCTACACTCAGACTCTCCGCTCCGCGGCCGGCGGAACCCGTGTTAAAACAACAGAATGTGGGGGTGCCTGGGGGCTCGGTCGGTTAAGCCTCGGACTCTTGGTTTCTGCTCAGGTCATGACTCGGGGTCCTGATCCCAGCGTCTTGGGATCAAGCCCGGCGGAGCCTGCTTGGGACTCTCTCTCCCTGTCTGCCCCTCCCCTCTCACACTCTCTCTAAAAAGATACAAAGAAGAAGCCCAGACAACAGGGCAAGTCCTCTGTGCCCCCGAAGAACAGCCTGCGGCTCTGCTGACCCCGCGGCCTCCCCCACCTGCTCTCTCACCGGCCTGCTCCCCGCACGTCCCCATCGCACGTCCCCATCGCACGTCCCCACCTGGCCACATGGCCTCCGGGCTGTCCTCACCCACGCTCCCCAGGGCCTCTGCCCCTCCCGGTGTGGCCCCTAGCTCTCTTCCTCCAGGGGTGTGCCCGGCGCCCTCTCAATTCCTCTGTTTCTTCAAATGTCTTTCCCAGGAGGCCTCTCCCGACCCCCGCGTTTAAAACAGGGAGCTGCCCGCGTGCTCCCGGCTTCCCAACCCCTCTTTTTCGCTGTTCTCCACCGCGTCTGCCATCTTCTGATACGTGATGTGCTCGGGTCGTTGAGGCCTCTGGCTGAAGCACGACAAGGATGTCTGGGTGTCGTGTGTGCGCTTTCTCCCGTGTACACGGCAGGTCTTTACCAGGCACCTCTGGTGCGTGCACCACTCCCCCTACCCCCCCCCCCCCCCTTAACTGTTGTGTCCCCGCGGGAAAGGAAGGGGGCCGAGTGCCGCTGTGCCCGGGCTCAGTCCCGGAGTCAGGACGCACGTTGCTGAGGCCTAGACACGGCGGCTTACCTGGGAGCTAGCTGGGAGAGCGCCTGGCTTCCTGGCCCCGCGAATCCGGTCTCTCTCGGCAGCCGGCCTTCTGTAAGACATGACGGTATGACAGGGACAGTCACAAGCGAGTGGACTTGGCCCTAGAGCGTTTCACTCGACGACTCCGAAAATGGGTAAAGTTTCCTTAAGAAAACTTAAGGGTGTTCTCCCACAAGCCTTTACACTGAGTCCTGAGAGATGAATCGTCCTAACCCATCCCGTGTGGCTCTCCAGAAAGGGGACAAGAATCTGAAAACCATCTGCATAATCTACGTCCTCCTCGGGGTTCTGACACGGAGGGGAAGGGCCCCCAAGGCCAAATCTCAGGAGAGACACACGCAAAGGTGACACCCTGGCCGCAGGAA
Source organism: Panthera leo (assembly GCF_018350215.1). Lineage (NCBI taxonomy): Eukaryota > Metazoa > Chordata > Mammalia > Carnivora > Felidae > Panthera > Panthera leo. The sequence continues at coordinate 3,448,769 of NC_056683.1, read as the reverse complement.
CGCAGGCCGCCCCATCCGCAGCCGTGGGGACAACCTGCACAGCAACAAGGCCCAACTTTACTCGGTGCTGTGGGCAGGCCTCAGGCTCTGGGGCATCGAGAGTCTACACCGGCCCCAGCCGCCTTCTGTTTCAGCCGCACGCAACTCAGGAGGCGGCCGATGACGGGCACTTGACGGGCACGAGAGTTAGAGTGCCCAGGCCGGTCCCCGACTCCTTCCCTCAGCAGACTAGACCTGCCATTTCCGGGCCACTGAGGCTTCAGGTCCCTCGAGGGTCCCGCTGCCACCAGGGATCAGAAGCCAGAGCGGAAGTGCTCAGACCCAGACAACACACGGGCCGGGCAGAGGCTCTGCATGACACTCGTCCAGAGCTGCCACCACGCGGACGACCTATTTCCTGGCTCTGGCTCCAGGTAAGACGGGGTAAACACAGGCCATCCTCGGCCTCCCTCGGAATCTTCGTGAAACCTGGCCAGGAAGCACAGGCCAGCTACCCGAGGACTCTGGAAAGGAAACGGCACGCAGGTCAGGAAAGACGGGAACCTCAAGCACAACCCAATTTCTGTTGATGTTGATGTTGTTGTTGTTGCTGTTGTTCCCTTTAGCAGCCCCCCGGCCTGAACTCCACGCAGGCCGAAACGAGAGGTCAGGGAAGCCGTAGGTCATAGTTCAACTAGATTTTTCAGAAAAACCTATGTGCTTCCATGACAAGGGCTTCATGCTAACTTCGGTCGAGGGGCAGAAAATGGATTAAAGATGGAAAAAGAACAGAATACTTCTGGAAGAACTACACAGAACACGGGAAGAAAAGAGAGTTCGAGAGGGGGTATCGGTGCTGCAGACACCCACACGCACACCCACACCACCCCGGCATGCCTCTAGCTCTGTAAGGACAAGAACAAATGCACCGAACAAACACACCCCTTCGCCAAATGCCTCGGGTGAGCTCTCAGCGGCAAGCCACCGAGTGGAGCAGGGCCAGGGCAAGGGGAGCAGGGCTGAGGGGAGCAGGGCCAGGGCGAGGGGAGCAGGGCTGAGGGGAGCAGGGCCAGGGCGAGGGGAACAGGGCTGAGGGGAGCAGGGCCAGGGCGAGGGGAGCAGGGCCAGGGCGAGGGGAGCAGGGCTGAGGGGAGCAGGCCCAAGAGAAGCAGGGCCAGGGGAGGCAGGGCCGAGGGGAGCAGGGACAGGGCGAGGGGAGCAGGGCCAGGGCAGCAGGGCGAGGGGAGCAGGGCCGGCTGAAGACACAGGCTTTGGGCCGCCAGGGTGCTGGAACCAGTCTATGACAGACACAACTCACTCCAAGTAGAAAATGTTTTCTTCAAGCTCTGATCAGAGCAGGACAGAAGGAAGGGACTCAGCCTGCACACACTTAGAGGCAGTCCCAGGGTGGCGATCCTTCAGAAAAGTAAAAAGGAAAGGACAGGAACCTTCTGGGCTGCACCATGAAGGAGAAAAGGAGCAGAGAGGAATGTAAGGTCCTTCAAGATGATGGAAAAAGTTTTTTAGAAAAAAGGAAAATAAAAATACCATCTAGGGGCCCTTGGGTGGCTCAGTCTTAGCTTAAATATCCTACTGGATTCCGGCTCAGGTCATGATCTCATGGCTTGTGGGACTGAGCCCTGTGTCGGGCTCTGCACGGACAGCTCGGAGCCTGCTTGGGATTCTCTCTCTTCCTCTCTCTGCCCCTCCCCTGCTTGGGAGCATGTACTCGATCTCTCTCAAAATAAACAAACATTAAAGAAAAAACAAAAAAAGAAAAACAATGCCACAAAACTTTACCACAATGACAAAAGTGGTAAAGTGTTGCTGAATTAGCAGTCTTATTAAATATTTCACATTCTAGTAAAATAGACGTAATTCAACTAAAAACTAGGAAAAGAAACAAAAAACTAATATAACCTCACTGGTTATTGTATTAATGGCAGGTGAGAGTTAAGGTATACTACCAAAACCTGAAGAACCAGATAATTAAAGGCTAAATAAGAAAATGGTACCAAGGGGGTGCCCGGGGGACTCAGTCAGTAAAGCATCCGACTCTTGGATTCTGCTCAGGTCATGATCTCATGGTGTGTAAGTTTGAGCCCCACATCAGGCTCTGTCCTATCAGCTTGAGATTCTCTTTCTTCCTCTTTCTCCTTCCTTCCCACTCTCTCTCTGTGTCAAAAATAAATAAATAAAACTTAAAAAAAAAAAAAGAAAAAAAAACTACGAAAAGAAAAAAGAAAAAGAAAATGGTACCAAGGCATTACAAAGATCTATGTTCCAAGGTAGCCATTATAACAAAAACGAAACATTCTAGATTTTTTTTTAATGAAAAGCAACAAGTAGTTGAAAAAACAAGTATAAATAATATGATCACGCTGAGACCAAACACATCAATCATATCGATAAATGAGTTGTTTTACTCACCCACTAAAATTTTTTAAAAAAATTTATTATTTTTATTTAATAAAATATTAAATATTGTAATATTTAAAATAAATACATTTATTATCTTAATAAGAGTAGGAGACACAGAATTCGAAGCATGCTCCAGGCCCTGAGCTGTCAGTATAGAGCCTGATGCGGGGCTCAAACCCACGAGGTGTGAAATCATGACCTGAGCCGAATTGGACGCTTAACCGACTCACTCACCCATTAAAAAATTTTTACTATGGCTCAAGAAGCAATACCCAACTACATGCTAAACGCAAGAGACACCTAAAACAAAGATTTGAAAAGGCTGAAAACACAGGGACAGAAAAAAGGATATGGGGCAAATAGAAACAATAAAAGTAGGGTTTGTTTGTTTTTTTTTTAAGATATCAGGAAGAGAATTCGGCCAAAAAACATGAAACATGATAAAGGGCACCTTTTAATGTCGAAAGCCATATACTATAGCTTGACTTGTAACAGTTATGGTTTTGCACCAAATCACACAGCAGTCAACCTCATCAAGCAAAAACTACAATACATAACAAGAAATAGAGATACGCACATTATTAATAAGAAAACTTAACATTCCACGGTCAGTAAATGGACATACAAAGTAGAACAAAAATAAGTTATGATGCGGAAAACTTGATCGAATTAGTAAGTAAATCTTAGGGATAGCTAAGGATAGTTATCTCCTAATAACAGGAAGTAAACTTTCTTCTCAAGCACACATGAATCAGTCACAGAATTCTGTCATATAGTAGGTCACAAAGAGAGCATCAGTAAGTTCCATAAAGTGACATCACACTAAAAATTTATTGAAACATCAGATTAAAAAAGCCCCTCCTAAATGGGGAAAAATAAACTAATAAAACAACTCTTCAGCAAATGGGGAGACAAAACAAAATTTCTAAATAGTGACAATTGACAATATTACAGATTATTATCTATGGAATAAATTTAAAGCAGTGACCAAGGAATATTCATAGTTTTAAATATTTTTTTTTTAATTTTTTTTTTAACGTTTATTTATTTTTGAGACAGAGAGAGACAGAGCATGAACGGGGGAGGGGCAGAGAGAGAGGGAGACACAGAATCGGAAACAGGCTCCAGGCTCTGAGCCATCAGCCCAGAGCCTGATGCGGGGCTCGAACCCACAGACCGCGAGATCGTGACCTGAGCCGAAGTCGGACGCTTAACCGACTGAGCCACCCAGGCGCCCCTAAATATTTTTACATCGATAAAAAGAATTACATGAACAAACTAAATTCTCAGCTCAAAAAGCTAAAAAAAAAGGTAAATCAAAAGAAATTAAGGAAGAAAATAAAATTAAAGACGGAAATCAGGAAACTGAAGAGAAAAACAACCTAATTATAAATCAAAATCCTACTTTGGAAAAAACGTAAACAACTGATAAACTACGAGCTAACTTAATGAGGAAAAAAGGGAGAAAGTACACGCTTACAAAGTAAGGAATAAATAAAAGCTAAAACAAACAAACCCCACCCCCACATACACATACCGTATCACTCTGCAGACTTCTGCACAAATAAATGTGATAGTCTATGAAACAGACTGTTTCCTCGTGAAATACAATTCACCAAAATCACCCCCTTCAGAGACAGAAAGTTTTAGAACACTAATATGCACAGAATAAACAAAGATGTTAAGGAATTACCCCAGAAAAAAGCACTAGACCTAGATCATTCAAAAAAAATTTTTTTTTTACTCACGAACTGTGAGATCATGACCTGAGCCAAAGTTGGACACTCAACCGACTGAGCCACCCAGGCACTCCTGCACCTAGATTATTTCAGAAGAGTATTCTAACAAACTTACAAAGACCAAATAAACCTAATGTTTCATAAATACCTTCCAGAGCGCTTAAAAATGAACAAAACTTCTAATTTTTTTGTGAAAATAGTTTAACATTGACAATTAACCTGACAAAGAGTACAAAAATATTTTGTAGCCCAGTATTAAAGTGAAAAGTACTAACAAAAATCCAACATCACATTAAGGAAAGTAATATATCATGACAAAAGTGGGAGTTATTCAAGGAATGCAAGATTTGTTCAATATTAGGAAATCCATTAACATAATACTACATATTAACAGATCTATGGGGGAAAATCATAATTATCTCCATAGATACTGAAGGAACTCACAACAGAAATCAACATCCATACCTGATGAAAATACTCAAGAAAGTAGGAATTAATGAATACTTCCTTTTATTTTTTATACGAATACTCCCTTTTAAATGATAAAATATACACTCCTTAGTCTTACAGCCAGTACCTAAGTGAGAAAAACTAGTCATTTCCAATGAGATCAGGAGCAAGTCAAGAATGACCACTATCTCCACTGTTAATAAACTCTGAGCTGGAAGTACTAGCCAACACAATTAGAAACGAAAAGTCAATTAGAGGTTTAATAACTGAAAAGAGGTAAAATTATATCTGTTTGGAGATGTATGAGAGTATAACTAGAAAACTCTAGAATCAACATTAAAACTGACTCAAAAGAATTCAGTAAGGCAGCAGGATATAAAACTCACCCACAGAAACAAACAGCCCTTTTCTGTGCACAGACAACCGACTAGAGCATACAATGATAGAGAATATTCCTTGTACGATAACAGAAAATATGAAATACGCAAAAATAAATAATTTTATAAAATAGAGAAGAGGAAGACTCTCAAACACTACTGAAGGACCTAAAAGTAGACCTGAACAAACGGAAAGGTATCTTTTGTTCTTGGATAGAATGACTCAATATAATGAAGACGTTGGTTCTTCGTAAAAAGATGTGTGAATTAATGCAATTACAACAAAAAATAATATGCTTCTTCATGGAACCAGACCAAATGTGAGCAAACTATGGCCCACAGGTCAATTCTGGCCTGCAGCCTGTTTCCATAAAGTTTTACTGAAACAAGGTAACACTTACTCATTAACATATTGCCCATGGCTTCTTTCACACAGGCAGAGTTAAATAGTTGAGCAGAGACCATATGGCCCCCAAAACCTAAAATACATACTTTCTGACGCTTCACAGACGTATCAGGAATGCCTGAGCTACCATTATTACTCAGATTCACTTGGGAAAACCAACATGCAAGAATCGCCAGGAAACAATGAAAAGAAAGACTGGGGGGTGACTAACTCTATGAGACATTAAAATATAGTATAAAGCTTCTAATGTTAATATTCTGGTACAGGAATACATAAAAAGATAAGTGGAATAGAATAGAAAATCCAGAAACAGATATCACCATACGTAGAAATTTAGTATACAATAAAGGTTATGTCTCAAATTACCAGGGAAAAGCTTGTTTGTTTGTTTGTTTATTTGTTTATTTATTTATTTATTTATTTATTTATTTATTTATTTATTTATTTTAGAGAGCACATGAGTGGGGGAGAGACAGAGAGGGAGAGAGAGAATCCCAAGCAGGGTCTGCACTCTCAGCACAGAGCTCGATGCAGGGCTTGAGCTCATGAACTGTGAGATCATGACCTGAGCCAAAATCAAGAGTCAGACACTTAATCGACTGAGCCTCCTAGGCGCTGAACTTTTAATAAACGATGTCAGAACATCAGGATAGTCACATGAAAACTGATACAATTTGATCTATACCCACATCACATACCAAAATCAATTCCAAACTGATCAGGGATCTGAATTTAACACGTTGAAACCACACAGGTACTGAAACATACAGATAACCTCAGTGTATAGAAAGGTTTTCAGCCTATGACACGAGATTGGCCATTTGACTAAAATAAAAGCATTTTGCATGTAAAAAGGAAAGAACAAAGTCAAAAGTCAATGACAAACTGAAAGAAAGTGTTTGTAACATATATTTGAGACAAACGAATATTTGTATCTATTAGATAAAGGTCTCTTAAAAATTGAGGGAAAAAAACCACTAAAAACCTGATAGGCAAAAAAATACACAAAAAAGATAGAAAAATGTTTCTCAAACACATAAAGAGATGTTAAATCTCACTTATATTTACAGAAATTTAAATTAAAAGTACATGAAATATCTACGAATAGATAGGAGCTTTCTAAACTTGATAAAGAATACAAGAAAACTATAGCTAATATTATACTTAATGGTGAGAAGCTTGAATCTTTCCAGTTAAGACAAGGAAAAAGGTAAGGATGTCCCTTCTTACTACTCCTTTTCAACATCATACTGAAAGTCTTAGATAATACAGTAAGACAAGAAGAGAAAATAAAAATTATACAGAATGGGAAAAAATAAACTATCTTTGCTTCCAGATCACATGATTGTCAGTGTAGAAGATACAAAAGTATCAACAAAAAACCTGGAATTAATTAAGCGATTATAGCAAGCATGCAGGATACAAAGATAATATACAAAAGGCAATCACCTTCTTCCACACCAGCAATGAATCTGAAGTTAAAAACGTAACATCATTAGCACCTATGCAAAATGATATACTTAAGTATTAATCTAACTTATGTATTAATCTAACTTCTGTATGTATGAAGAAAACATAAAACTCTGATGAAAGAAATAAAAAAGAACTAAATAAATGAACAGAAATCCCATGTTCATGGATATGCTGACATCTATGCTGTCAGGACGCCAATTCTTCCTAACTTGATCTGCAGGTTGAACTCAATTCCAATCAAAATCCCTGCAGGTTATTCTGTTGCTATCAACAAACTGACCCTAAAGTTTACACAGAGAGCAAAAGACCCAGAGAAGTCAACAAACTATTGAAAGAGAACAAAACTGAGGGACTGACACTACTCAACTTCAAGACTTGCTACAATGCTCCAGTAACCCATGTAGTATTGGTAAAAGAACAAATAGATCAGTGGAAGAGAGTCTAGAAATGGACTCATATAGATGTAGTCTGATCTTTCGACAAAACAGCAAAGGCGATGCAATACAGAAAGATGTCTTTCAACAAATGTGGCAAGAACAACTGGACGTCCCCTGCAAGAATATGAAATAGACAGACTTTACGCTTTTCACAAAAATAAACTCAAAATAGGCCATGGACTTAAATGTAAAACACAAAACTATAAAACTCCTAGACGATAACACGGGGGAAATAAAGACAATTTTTTAGATAAAATACCAAAGGAATGACCTATGAAAGAAATAACAATCTGGATTTCATTAAGGTTAAAAACTTCTGTTTTGTAAAAGACACAGTCTAAAGCCACAGACTGGGAGAAGCCACAGACTGGGAGAAAATATTTGCAAAAGACATCTGATAAAGGACTGTTACCCAAAATATACAATGCATTTCTATATCCTTAAAACCCAACAAGGAACCACCTGATTAAAAAAAGGGCAAAAGATCTGAACAGCCCACCAGAGAAGATGTAGATGACAAATTAGCATATGAAAAGATGCTCCACATCGTATGTCATTGGGGAACTGAACGTTAAAACGAGATACCACTAAAAATTACAATGACCCAAATCCAGTACACTGACAACAGATGCTGACAAGGACGTGGACCAACAGGAACTCCCGTCCATCGCTGGTGGGAACGCAAAATGGTACAGCCACTCTGGAAGGCAGTTTGGTGGTTTTTCACAAAACTAAACACACTCTTGGGGTGCCTGGGTGCTGGGTCGGTTAAGTGTCCAACTTCAGCTCAGGTCATGATCTCACAGTTGGTGGGTTCAAGCCCCGCGTTGGGCTCTATGCTGACAGCTCAGAGCCTGGAGCCTCTTCACATTGTGTGTCTCCCTCTCTCTCTGCCCCTCCCCCACTCACACTGTCTCTCTCAAAAATGAATCAACATTAAAAAAACACACACACACACAAAAACTAAACACACTCTTACATAGTCCAGCAACTGTGCTTCTTGGTATTTACCCAAAGGAGCTGAAGATGTGATGTCCACACAAACACCTGCACAAGGATGTTTACAGCAGCTCTGTGCACAATTGCCAAAACTCGGCAGCACCAAAGATGCCCTTCAGTCAATGAAAGGATAACCAAACGGTGCCACATCCAGACAACGGAACATTGCTTAGAGCTGAAATAGGAATGTTCCCCAGGGAAAGCCCTGGGGAAACCTTATGCGCATATTGCTAAGTGAAAGAAACCAGCCTGAAAAGGCCACAAACTGTACGATTCCAAGTACATGATATTCCAGAATAAACAAAACTGTGGCATTGGTGAAAGAGATCAGTGGTTTCAGGGGTCGGGGAGAAGGATGAGTAAGCGGAGCACAGAGGATTTTCAGGGCAGTGAAACTCTTCTGTGACACCATAAATGGTGACACACGCCATTATACATTTGTCAAAGCCACGGAATGTACAACACAAAGAACGAACCCTCAAGTAAATCAAGGCCTTTGGGGGATAATGGCATCTCAATGTAGGCTCCTCTGTAACAGCTGTAGCACTCTGGTCCCAGAGGTTGACAGCTGGGGAGGCTGGGGGGGGGGGGGGGCGGGTAGAGGACGTAAGGCAGCTGCTTGCACTCTCCACTCAATTTTGCTGTGAACCTACGAGTACTCTCAAAAACGTCTATTTAAAAAAATGAAATAATTAAAAAAGGTATGTGAAATATTGTTTCTCACCAATCAGGCCGGCATCCATTGAAAAGTAGGACAGTGCATTTTGTCGTCAAAACTGTGGGGCAACAGACACGCTTGTGTTGCTAGAGGGAAGGCCAACTGACACGACGCTCTGGCCGGGAGTTTGGCAGCGCTCCTAAAACTAGATCTGCATTTGTATCTGACTCAGCGGTCCCATCTCTAGAAATCGGCTCTGAAGATACATCTCCAACGATTTAAACATATACAAGCACGAAGTTGCGCACCGTAGCCAAGGTCTGCGGTTTGAAAATATTTAAACCACTTCAACGCCCATGTGAAGCAAAGTGGTCGAACAAACCTGGTATAACGGAGTACTACGCACCTGTAACAAGGAAGAAAACCTTCGTGAATTGACACGAAATGATTTTCAGGATATACCATAAATTTCAAAAAACAACAGTCGAGAAACACACGCCACATTTTGTGGGGTGCGTGGGTGGCTCAGTCGTTAAGGGTCCGGCTCTTGGTGTCGGCTCGGGTCACGGTCTCACCATCTGTGGGTCTGAGCCCCGCATCGGGCTCGTTGCTGACAGTACAGAGCCTGCTTGGGCTTCTCTCTCTCCCTCTCTCTGCCCCTCCCCCCACTCTCAAAAAGGAAAAAAAAAAACAAAACAAGAAAAACATCCACTCCATTTTGTGTGAGAACGAAGTAGAAATAAAAAACTTCACATGTATCTATTCATCTGGCCACAGACAGCTTTGGAAAGGGTGAAAGAAGACACTAACGCGCGTGGCTACTATCCCGTGGGGGGCGAAGCCGCAGTAAGAGCACAGGAAAACGGAACTGGCGTCAACAGGTGACGGAGGGAGAGTCACGCTTCCGCGAACCTACGTTGTTTGTCACAGGCACATTTTTACTTTCACAACTGTTACATTCCACACGCTCAGTAAGTAAACAGGCAAGACGCCTGAGCAAAATGTTACAATGTAATACAAGCGAAACAAATGAGTCAGTGTTTCAAATGAAGAATCCCCAGAAGGGGACACACTCAAATGGTACTTTAATATGATACTAAGAATATAAACCCAAGTTGAAGATAAAAAGAACTATCAACAATTACTGCACTCTAATTAGCAGGGCTATTTCCCCCTGTGGTGGTGAAGATGTACTACCTACTGTATACCCTAGGACTGAACAAATAAGTAAATATACTACTGGCAAAATGGCACACAGATTCCTTATCGTCAGAGAAGGGAGTTACAAATATAGAAAAGAGAACTCTAGGGTTTACCTGGAATTAGAAGTATCAGGAGGTCAAATTTTTTAAAACACTTTTTAAGTTTATTTATTTTGAGAGAGCAAGGGAGCACATGAATGGGAGAGGGGCAGGATGGGGGGGACTGAGGATCCAAAGTAGGCTCTGTGTCGACTGCAGAGAGCTCAGTGTGGGGCTCGAACTCATGAACTGTGGGATCATGGCCTGAGCTGAAGTCAGATGCTCAACCGAGCCACCCAGGCGCCCCAGAGATCAAGTTTTTAAGTATATACAGAACACAGAAATGCATGTATGTGTCAAAGTGCACGTTTATTTTATCTTTCTAATAATGTCTGCTGAAAGGTCACAGAAAGCATGAAATCTTAGTGGTAAGGAGCACACCAAGCACTCAGGTCTTGTTTCTAAACACCATTCTCCCCTGAAAGCGATCAGGGCTCCTGGGAGAAATGTTGATTCCGGGCTTTAGAAAGTACAAGATGAGCCCGGAGCACCTTGTGCCAGAAAATAAGCAAGTGCTCAGAAAGTAGTGACAAGATGGGAAAAGGACCCAGGAGCCAGGCCGAGGGGGCTGCTATTACCCAAATCCGGAACAAACAGAACATCAAAACAAGCAATAAGCTAGTAACACAGTAAGAATCCATGAATCTATACGTATATATTAAAAAAAAAAAAAAAGCAAATAGAGAAGGGAGTTTTTCTTATACTAAAAAGCCAACAATTAAACGTAGAAGAAAAGATGTAACTTTAAAAGTCACGATGTCCAATCAAAAGAAGAATATGAATTATTTCAGGTAAAAATCTAGTGGGTATAAAGTTTGTGAGATCAGGATATTGACACAATCTGAAAATATCTCCCTACTAGATGTTTAATAATTACAGAGACAAGGAGAGGAACTTCATAGGACACAAACCTGGAAGCCACGACTTAAACCCAGTGATCAAAGTCACTGTCACCAGTAACATGGTATATAACTTGCCTCCTACTAGAACGTGCAGTACAGAACGCACCCCTGGGCCACCTTGTCAACAACGTATAACCTGAATCTGATCACGAGGAAACATCGGACAAACCCAAACTGAAGGAAATCCTACTAAATACGTGGCCTAAACTCTTAAAAAAAGTCAAGGTCATGAAAGACAAAGTCTGAGGATATGTGTGCCACAAGCAAGAACACATGACAATTAAATGAAATGGGGGGGGGGTGGTGGTGGATTGATCTTTGTAAGAACCGGGTTTTTCCCTTTTCTTGAAAAGGCCATTAGTGGAACAATGGGGTAAATTTGAATAAGATAATATTACATGAGTTAATATCTTGACTTTGATAGCTGTAATGGTAAGAGAACAGCCTTGTTTTTAAGACAGGAACTATTGAGTATTTAGGACAGGCTCTCTCAGCTGGGGTTCGAGGAAAGAATGAAGCTCCACAGAAAATGATTTGAGTAACTGTTTTTTTCAATTCTCCCAAGAATGGCATGTAGCTAGTAGCATTGTACGTGCACAAGAAAGCAGTTAATTCATTACATACCTTAGGACTTTAGGGCTTAATTCTCTTAAGACTTTAGGGCTTAGCCTGTCGTAAGACTTCAGGGCTTCATTCTCTCATAGTTTGACAAGAATCATTATGGCTATAACCTACTCTCAAAAAGTGCAGGAAAAAAACGCACATGTATGCATATGTAGGTGAATACAGACACACACAGAATCGTAACGCAAACACAGTACAACGGTAACATTTAGGACTGCTGGGCAAAGGGTACAGGACTACTCTGTATGATTTTGCAACTTTTGTGTCAGTCTGAAATTATTTCCAAATTAACAGATATTTCAGTTTGTTTTTTAAAGAACACGGTAGCAGCGAGTTGATATATTGTGCTAACATTGAACGTTCAAGTTCTGGAATCAGGTTTTGGTTCAAATTCCCACTGGGCTCCCCTGTAGACACAGGAACCCGGGTAAGGAAAGTACTTACCTTCCTTCTGCTTCCATTTCCCCTGTGATAAAATACGTAAGGTACCATGGCCTGCCGTAAGCAGCTGCCATGACAACCGAGACGCTGCCACTAAGGACCCAGCTCCATGCCTGAGAATCAAGGGATGCTCGATGAATGACAGGCTCTATTATTTTCTTCATTCCATCTTCACACACATGAAAACCCGAATATTTATCGAGTCTATCCTCCGTGTCTGTCTCTTGTGCAAAGCCTTGTTCAAAGCCCATTTAAACTTAATTAGCTAAATCATAAACAATAACTCAGGTGCCCCTGAACGTTCTGTCTTTTAAGCTGTGTGGGGCGCCTGTACCTCCGTCGGTTAAGCGTCCAACTTCAGCTCAGGTTGTGATCTCACGGTTCAAGAGCTCGAGCCCCGCATCAGGCTCTATGCTGACAGCTCAGAGCCTGGAGCTTGCTTCTGATTCTGTGTCTCCCTCTCTCTCTGCCCCTCCCCTGCTCGTTCTCTGTCTCTCTCACTCTCAAAAATAAACAAACATTAAAAAGATAAAATAAAATGTGTATTACTGCAGTATGACTGCTAAGGTCAAAAGGGGAGCAGAGTGGAAACAGAGAATTCTGAGTCTGGTCATAGCCTGGTAAGTGAAATCAGAGTATTCCCGACTTATCAGGCCAGGGTAGCCTATCTGCCCTAAGTAGCCAATAAAACGAGGGGCACCAAGAAGAAAAAACTTAAAACATAAGGAAATCATTTTCTTATTCGCATCTCAGTCTTTTGGATGTCAGCACCTAGAAGACAAAATACAGTCTAGTTGTCCAAACTTCCTGAGCTCCAAGATGTTTCAATGGTTTCGTAGCACACTCAGAATAAAGCCTGGTTTTCGCTGTTCTACGTCCTGTGGCACCCCTGCCTACCGTCAGCCTCGCGAGCCTGGCACTTGTTCCTTCTGCCTAGAATGCTCTCCCCCCAAGTAGCTTGCTTCCTTATTTGATTCCAGTCTCTGAACATTAACTCCTCAAAAGGAGGCACCCCCTGGACTACTTTATGTGAGATAGCGGGGTCCTCTTATCCTGTTCCATTTCTCTAATAGCACTTCCCATCCAACGATGTGGAATATATTTTATACCTGTTCATTTGTTTCTCCCTCCTACTAGAATATAACTTCCATTAGGGTTAGGCCTTAGTCTATTGTCCCCTGCAATATCCCCAGGATCTAGGATACGCCGTTGAATGAAACCTATGACCAAACGGCACGACAAAAAAAAGGGCCGTCATAATTCTCAGAACCCCCAGGGCAATGCAACTGGCTAGGCTAGCAGCCCTGGCTGGTCCACTCGGCAAACTCAAACATATCCTGCAAGTCTTAGCTTCAGGGTACCCTCTTCCAAGAGGTTTCTCTTATCTCACCCTAGCAAGACACTGGTTCTCTCTTCCATCGGTAGAGTCACAGTGTGCAGAGTAAGCAGGCAGGCAATAAAAGTCCAGGCAGAGAAACTGAGTTTAGAACTTCCAAGTGCAACGTTAAGGATGCATGGGACAAACAGACAAAGGTGACAGAAGATTAATCTAAAAAACAGGTAATGCCAACTGTATCAGGCCTGAGGCTAGGGATTGTCCCCTTTCTTTTACTTTTTTAAAGCTTATTTATTTATTTTGAGAGAGATACGGGAGGGGGCAGAAAGAGGGAGAGAGAGAGAATCCCAAGCAGAGCCAGACTCAGAGCTCAAACTCACAGAACTGTGAGATCATGACCTGAGCCAAAATCAAGAGTCGGACGCTCAACTGACTGAGCCCCCCGTCGATTCCCCCCCTTCATTTATTTTTAATTGATGGCACGGACTGTCTCATTTAATCTTCCCAAGAACTCTATAAAATAGGTATTAATACCAATATTTGCACCTAACAGATAGAAAACCTGATGCTTAGGGCAGTTAAATAATTACCCAAGAACTCACAGCTAGTAAGCAGAAGAGCCACGATTTAAATTTCGATCTTTTAACTACGGAGTCTGCCCAAGCACTGAGCATACTGCCTGTTCTGGGCCGCAAATCAACCAAGAAGCAATTACTACAAGCCTGTTGCGAGTATCCATGTTGGAAAGAAGTAGAAAATACATTCAAGTTAGTAGAATAGGATCCAGTTTTATCACTTTGCTATTTCAGGAGCTAAGAGAGTATCAGTCCCTTTTTCATGTTATCTTCTCCCACTCCTAGGCAGGCCCTCAGTCCCACCTCTCCTTCCCCCTCCCAAATCCACATTTATCTAGAAACACGCAACCTGGTATGCCACTTACCGTAACGACAAAGACTCGAGACAGTGTTCCTTCTGGCTTCAAAAGGTCTCTGGTCCATAAGTATTCACGGCACGCAATTCTGCCCTCTCCTGGAGGAAAAATCAATAATGCAGAAATGTATAGTTTTTTGGTGAAATTTGTATTTTTTCTGGAGCTGGCCATCTAAATATTGCTCCCATTTACTCCCCAGTCTGGTCAGCATCCTTCAACCACATCTTACCTCTTCCCACATTTGCTTACATTTTGTTTCTCCTCCAAGAGGCACCTGCTGCTGACGGCCATCAGGTCCTTCCCAACCAGCTCTAGACAAAACACCAAGAATCCTTCTGGACAATGACTAACTTTAACTGAAGAAAGCCCTGAGTCCTGTTTCACTTGTTTGTTTAAATTTTTCTTTCTGCTAATTATCTTTTGTTTGCATTACCTCAACTTCTGAGGTCAAGGACCCATTCTTCTAACCACTCTACACGCCAAGACGTAGTTGACAAGTGTGTACGGTACCATTTTATATACAATGTAGCTTTCCAAGAATAGTTATAAGGTGGTTGAACACCAGATGGTTCTGTTCTTCTGCACATTTGAGTGCAATATAACTAATCTTTACCTTTAAGATGCTGGGGGAGGGGGTGGACTTCGTTCAAGGTCCTTCGGTTTCCCCCCCCCCCCGTAGGAAGAGATACAGATCGCTTAGAAAAGTGCCTGGTAATTAATATTTACTATTATCTCCCGGAGCGACCGTACCGAGCTTCTCTTCTTTCAACTTTTCATTGACCGTCTTTCGGTCCGCCGTCGGGTGGCTGGGGGTCACAGACCCCGCTCGGCGGCGAGTAGCAGAGGCTGCTCTTGCCCTGCGGAGGCCGGGGGCCGGCGAGGCGGCGGGGGCTGCTTTCTGGTCCCGCCGCCCCCCTCCCACTCCCCCCGGGCCCCGCGGCCGCGCCCCTCCCAGGCCCCGCGGGCCGCGCTTACCCCGGCAGCCGCCGGCACCGCCCCTCCGCCTGGGACCGCACTTCCGGTTAGTCTCCGGACACTCGGCTCTGGGCTTCCCGGCGGCCGCAGCCTCCGCGGCAGTGGACCTCGGGGCCCACCTTCGGGAAGGGAAGGAAAGCAAACCTGGGGGGCGGACGAGAGCCGGGAGCAGCTCCCTTTGCGCGGCTCGGGAGGGGAGCCGGGGCCAGGCCGCCCACTGACCGCTTTAAGGGCCGACAGGGCCGGCTACGCGAGCCCTTTCAGCCAGGCTGGGAAGCGGCCGGCGCAGCCCCGCCCCCGCGAGTCACATGATCACCCCTGCTTCGGCGGCTGGGGCGTCCCGCCCCCAGCCTCTGGGCCAATGGGGGCTGAGCCCGTGTAGCGGGGCGGGGCCCCGGGGCGCCTGCGCTGCGGGCCCTCGGCGGTTCCGGGCGGAGCTGGCCAGGAAATGGAGAGTTCCTCGGAGGCTTGGGGTCCTGGGCTGAGGGGGGAGGTGGGTGCTCCGCGGCCACCTGGTCTAAGAGGAAACGACGTTGTTTAAATGACAGTGTCTGATTTCCGTGCCCTTTCCTCAAGGCAGTTAAAGGAGGACTCGAGCTAGGAGTAGCTTCACGGAGACGAGTGCGGACCCCGCGAAAAACACCCCGAAGGACCTGGGAGAAATGGAGGAGCCCGCAGCGCAGCGGAAGCGCTCGGTCACAGAGGATGTGGCCCGCGAGCTGGATGAAACGCTTTCAGAGGGGTGGTGGTGGTCGTGCGTAGGTGGAGACAGCTGCAGCGGAGGAGGCTAGGACTTCTCTGATGCCAGCGGGGTCCCCAGCCCTAGGCTGGAATCCGCTAAGGCTAATCCCTTGTGTTTGGGTTCGAGCAGAATGGAGATTTCCTTCCGAGGAAGATCTGCTTTCCCTGCTCGGTTGTTGAGTGAGCAAAAGTTTTTAAGAAGCTCTCAGCAAAGAGTCCTTGGCGGTGTAACCAAGGACTTCGGTTGTGAGCAAAGTACTGGGGGCCGGGAGCCGTGAGAACATCCTCAGGGTTTACCAGTCACGCGTTCAAGATTAGCGAATCATGTTGCTAATTCTGGGATTCTCCGGGGGAGCTGCGGTTTATTTTCGTTTCATATTTGCTTGTAATGAAAACTGAGCAAGGCCAAAATGCTCTACCGGGAGTCGTCTTTATGTTGGAAATACTAATTTTTAAGTTGAGTAGGTGGTACGTTCCAGACCGTGTTCTAAACACTTCCCCTGTGTTATCCCATTAACCTGTCACAAAAATTCTATGAGATGTGTATTATGATGATGATTTATCTTAGGAGGAAACTGGTGCGCACAGAGATTGAGTAACTTGCCCGAGAGCACACGTTTGGTAACTGATGAGGCTGAAAGATGAACAGTCTGATCCCAGGGCCTGTGCTTGCGCTGACTATGCTTAGAAGGCTACCTCAGCAGTGGTTGAGTGTATTGTGGAGATATTCTGGAATAGAAATCAAGCAAATGGTTCTGATCCCCACACTGCATGTGAGAAGGTCTCATTAAGTGCTGAACTCTTCAGCCTTTTCTTTCAAGAGACACTGGCCCAGAGTGCTCATTTTATTTCTTGTGCCATTCATTCAGCAAATGCTTATGGAGCACTACCAATTCATGTGCCTGCACAGTGGCTGTTAGGAATTTAAAGGCCGATGAGACCCAGTCCCATTCCTCTAATGGCTCACACCTAGCACGGAGACAGCAGCTGTCGTAAGTGGTCTAGTAGAGGCAGAAGTGACATAATCTAGGGCAACCAAGGGAGGAGAGTTTCAGTCAAAAGGTTGGGGACGGCAATGTCACATACCGTAGAGGTCAGTTGAGAATTCCTATGTTCTGGGCATGTTATAAGCTCTTCATGTGTACTAACGCAGTCATCCGAGAACCCTATGCTGTTTAATCGTCACAACAACCCCATCTTACAGATGAGGGACGTGAAGTACGAGGAAGTTAAGTGTTTCGTACAAGATCATGCTGCCGGTAAGTGGCAAAATGGGATTGAAGCCCTGGCAGTCTGGCTTTCTGCGTCTGTGGAGTGTGACGGAAAGGGAAGAAGGGGACACAAGCTGTATCATTCTTTCCAGAAGCTGGGCTATAAAAATGAACAATGAAAGGCCATTTCTACTGTAGAACATCCGACGCCCACAGGGAGAAGGTCCTACAGCCCCAGGGTGAAAGAGATTGGAACATGTTGCTAAAGGAAAAATGTCAACAGAATGAAGATTCAGGAGAGGGATATCTGAGGCCTCGCAGGAGATACGAGGGCCTGGGGTCTGAAATACTGGGGAGGGATGATCCTTTAAGCAGAGAAGGCAAATCAGAGGAAGGAAAATACACCTGCATTGCCTCGGTCTTGTTGAGAAACCCTTTTCGGGTTTGGAGGGAGGAATCCCAACTAGCTACAGGTACCCTATGCATCGGGTTTCCAACTTGTTCTACGAGTCATTCACCAAAACCCTGATTCAGCAGAGTTATGTTCTCACAAAAGTATCTTCTGTTTGTTCGAATCCAAAGATAACAACCAACAGCCTATTTTAAAAAGTCACCATGTTAATGGCTGAACAATTCCAACAGGATAGCTTGGCTGATCTCTTGATTTCCTAGGGCTTCTCAGGTTTTCTCACTGAAGCACACCCAAGCAAGAGGAAGATGAACAGGTGCCTCAAAGTCACAGGTGGCATATTCGAGGGTCCCGTTTTTGTCTACTTGTTGTGAAACCATACAGAAAAGAGGGCCTGGAGCGGACTGCAGAGGTCGAGATGGCCAGTGGCCAGCGGAAGCAGCTGCCTGGGTCGGCCGCGTTCATGGGCACCAGGCGAGGTTCAGCAAAGCCGCTGGCCTCGAGCACTGCGAGCTCTTCAGGAAGGGGAAGCCGGAGCTCACGCTCCCGACGTGTTCTTGATGCTTTCGGGCGCATGCTCCTCTCCCACTGCGCCAGCCAGGTGCCCCGAGGGGAAGCCACTGTAAGTTTCTAAGTTAGTGTGACTGTTCATAAGCTTTGTTCACAGCCGAAGCCTAGTTTATGGCCACCGTGCATCGTGTCCTCCCTCCGTGGATGAGTAGTGTAAGGAAACCGTCTTGTCCTGGAGATGCGGTCAGCGCTCCTGCTCGCTCGGCTCCACTCCGTGGCGACGACACACGTGATTCCCGCCTCTGGGCTAGTCTACAATCTTTTGAGCTCTTACAAGATGGAAAAGAGAGCATATCGCCTTGTAAAGACCGTTCATTCTCCGGAACATTTTCTTCCCCACGAAGAACAGGTTTCCCCGGCAGCTGTCCCTAAGCTGGGCTCAAAGAAAACTCGCTTTCTTACTTTTAGAGATTCCAAAAGGTTTGTTCATTTTGCACGGAGAGGTGTGCTGTGTGTGCTTTGTGTGTTTTGCATGCGTGTGTGTGGTTATGCTCGTGGCTTCCTTCAGGGAGAAGCCTGAGTTCTATTCCTATAGAAGTGTCTGTTCCACTGCGTCTGTCCACTACTCTTGTGGAGTTAGGTTCAAATGTGGATAAGAAGGAGGTTTAAAAAAAGGGCCTCATTCTCATCTCCAATGAGTAAGGGAAACCTTCTGTACAACCCCATGTACACCTACACAATGTTTCTAAACCTCGATATCCCTGTGATTTTTGCCCCTTCCCCCCAGTTGAGTGCCCGTACAGTACAATTATTTCAGAAGGCGGACTGTAAAATAAACGTACGAGCCCAAGTTTAGGATACAGCTGGGATCAGTGGGGTTGGGAGAAGAAACCACCAGACCACCACCCTGTCTTTCCTTCCCCGTGTTTCAAGTGGATTATGTAAAAAACAGCTGGTTTTAAGTAATTTTCAGGCAATGATTTGGAGTCTGCCATTTGCCACTGCAGAATTCTTTTTTTCCCCAGTGTTGACTAATTTCATCATGTTGGGGATGTTGTCAAAAAACCAAAGTTCTTTTTCTTCTTAAAAAAATTTCGTGTGGTAAAATGTGCATAACATAAAACACACCATTTTAACCACTCTTAAGTGTACAATTTAAAACCATTAATTACATTTACAATGTTCTCCAGCCATCACTATTTCCAAATCTTTATCCAGCACCCAACTAGAAACTCAACCCATTCATACCTGTCTTCCCCTAACTCCTCATATCCTCAAATCCATTTTCTGTTTCTGTGAATTTGCCTATTCTAGGCATTTCATATAAGTGGATGCATATAATATTTATACTTTGGTATCTGGCTTATTTCACTTATTTCACTTTTTGAGGTTCATCCATGTTTTAGCATGTATGAAAACTTCCATTTTATGACTGGATACTATCATATATATATACACATATATAAATGTATATGTATATGTATCTCATATATATATGTATATGTATATATATATATATATACACATATATATATATATATATATGTATGTATATATGATACACACCACATTTGGTTTACCCATTCATCTGTTGATGGCCATTTGTGTCATTTCTACCTTTTGGCTATTGTGAACAGTGCTGCAATGCACATTGAAATACAAGCATCTGAGTGGGTCTCTATTCTCAATTATTTTGGGTATATACCCAGGAGGAGAATTGCTAGCTGATACAGTGATTCTATGTTTAGCTTTTTGAGGAAGTCATCTGTTTTACACAGCAATTTACATTTTACATTCCCACTGGCATTACACGAGGGTCCCAATTTCTCCACATCTTTGCCAACAGTTATTTCCCTTTTCTTTTTAATTCTAGCCATCCTAGCAGGTATGAAGCGATATCTCATTGTAGTTTTGTTTTGCATTTCTCTGATGAGTAATGATGAACATTTTTTCATGCGCTTACTGGCCATCTTTTTTTTTAAATGTTTATTTTTGAGAGAGAGAGAGAGAGAGAGCGAGCATGAGCAGGGGAGGGGCAGAGAGAGAGGGAGGGACACAGTCTCTTTAGCTGTCCAGGCTCTGAGCTGTCAACACAGAGCGCAACGCGGGCACACGCCCGCCAACTATGAGAGCATGACCTGAGCTGAAGTTAGATGCTTAACCAACTGAGCCACCCAGGCGCCCCTGTACATCTTCTTTAGATAAGTTTTTATTTGAATCCTTTGCCCATTTTAATTTTAATTAATCAATTCAGATTTCTTGAATTGAAACGTATTTGACACACAACCTTGCATTAGTTTCGGGTGCTCAGCATAGTGACTCAACATCTCTCTCTGTTGGGCTGTGCTCACCCGAGCATAGCTCCGTCCGTCAACACCCAACACTGTCGTAATACCATGGACTGTATTCCCTATGCCGTCTGTACCTTTGATCCCTGTGACTTACTCATTCTCTGACTGGAAGCCTGCATCGCCCACTCTCTTTCACCCTTTTTGCTCACCCCCCCCCCAGCCCCCTCTTTCTGTCAACCATAAGTTTGTTTGCTTCTTATATTTATGTATCTGTTTCTGCTTGTTTGTTTGTTTGTTTGTCCTTTTGTCTTATTCTTTAGATTCCACATATGAGTGAAATGATACGGCATTTGTCTTTTTATGTCTGACGTATTTCACATAACATGATACCATCCAGGTCCATCCGTGTTGTCATAAGTGGCAAGGTCTTGTTCTTCTTCACGACTGAGTGATGTTCCTAGATCTATATCTATACACCACATCCTCTTTATCCATTCGTCCGTCAATGGACACGTGGGCTGCTTCCATATCTTGGCTATTACAAGTCTTACGGCAGTAAATGTAGGGGTGCATGTATCTTCTCCAATTAGTATTTTTGTTTTCTTTGGGTGAATACACAGTGGCGGAATTACCGGATCCTATGGTAGTTCTATTTTTAATTTTTTGAGGAACGTCCATCCTGTTTTCCACAGTGGCTGTACCAGTTTGCATTCCCACCAACAGTGCCCGAGGGGTCCTTTATCCCCAGTCTTCCCTTACATTCGTTATTTCTTGTCTTTTTGATTCTAGCCATTGTGACAGGTGTGAAGTGGTATTTCATTGTGGTTTTGATTTGTATTTCCCTGATGATGAGCGATGTTGAGCATCTTTTCATGTGTCTGTTGACCATCTGTACGACTTCTTTGGAAGAGTGTCTATTCAGGTCCTCTGCCCATTTTTAATCGGATTATTATTAATATTTTTTGGTGGTGAGCTCTATACATTCTTTCTATATTTTTGGATAATAGCCCCTTATTGGATTTATCATTTGCAAATATCTTCTCCTATTCAGCAGGTTGAATTTTCATTTTGTTGATGTCAAATCACTATGATGTATACATGAAACAAATATAATATTGTATGTCAGCTATGCTTCAATTAAAAAAAAAAAGTTCTCATCCTACTCTCCCTCTTTTGCCTTCGTCTTTTCTTCCATTCCATTTCCCTTTACTTTTCCTTCCTGAAGAATTTAATTGTACAGTCATTAGGTATGTCAGACCAAGTTCGGACTGGGGAGCTGTGGTGTCCCGGACTTTCCCAGGTGAAGAAAGTATCCATGTTGGGAGGTGACACGGAGTGTTGGATCCCAGGCGGGATGCGGACACCCCTTGCTGCGGATTGTTTACCCCAAGCATAATGCAGGAGGCATCCGCTTAGGAACGGGGCCCAAAACATGGTGTTGGAGCCCCGGTGAGATGAGAGCAGCTCAGCACACGGTGTTAAAGTCTGATCGGCACGAGGAGGGCGTCTAGGGAGGCAGAAGCCCAACCAGTGGCGTCACATCCTGAGCCGGGTCAGGAGGGCAACTCTTAGCACGAAGCAAAGGCAGTTGACACAGAATTCACGAAAAGGGTTTGGGAGTGAGCTGTGGGTGTGCCATTATTTCTGCACACTCCCCCACACAAGGGTTTAAACTGAGGCGCTCCTTCCCTCTTCCTAAATCTTCACAAGAGCGGCGTCAACAAGGCCAGTCAATGGCACCAAAATACGGGGGACACGGTGGAGGAGGCCAGGGGAATATTAAGGCAACAGATGGGCGGCTTGACTGCCTGAAGTTGATTCTTCGGCGAGATTGGCCTGTAGTTTTAGAGCTTCAAGGCCAACCAGGCATGGACATTTCCCACAGAACACATGCGGGAGGTGGGAGAGAGAGAGAGAGAGAGAGAGAGAGAGAGCATTGGCGTGGGATCAACTTAACGCTCCTTTAAATGGGCCCTAGTGGAGAAATGAAAGCAACTCAGGGGGAGAGAAGCAGGAGGAAAGAGAGAGGAAACATTTTCCCTAGCAACTATCCAAGGGGCCAGCACTCAACAGCTGCATTGGGGGCAGGGAGAAGTATGACCTTTATTTCAAGTATGAATTTTAGGGTGTTACATGGAGCTCAGCGTTTAACTTTGGGACTGAGACTGTATTACTTGGGAGAAGGCACGAAACGACTTAGGTCTTCCTACGGAGGGAGGAAGAATATGCGTCCCAGTGAATGGAAATAAAATGATAAAACATAACGGTATGTTCTATATTGTTATATCCCAGGGGAGGTCACATCCTTATCACAGAGTTCGGAGAGGGCCAATTGGTAAAGTTACATGACTGTCCCTTAATTAGTTTTGGTATTATTATGACTTTATCACACTATCCAAGGACACCTCGCGGATCTGAGAGGCAGCTCCCCGTGGGGGTAACGCAAACGCACGCGGTAGGTCCAGCAATGCTCGGAACATAAACCACTTGACGTTTTCAATTTCTGAGCATGGGTGTAAACATTGTATCATTTTTATTTAGAACTGGCAAATACAATAAAAAGCATCCCTTTTTAAAAATTCTTAAAATGTGTATTTGATTTTGAGAGAGAGAGAGAGAGAGAGACAGAGCAGGGGTGGAGGAGGGACAGAGAGGAAGACACAGAATCCAAAGCAGGCTCCAGGCTCCGAGCTGTCAGCACAGAGCCCGACGCGGGGCTCGAACCCACGAACTGTGACATCATGACCTGAGCCGAAGTCAGCCGCTTAACCCACTGAGCCACCCAGGCGCCCCCAAAAGCATTCTTTAATGGGAGCGAGGATGGGGGTGGGGGGGGGCAAAATGGGTGGAGGGGGTCAAAAGGTACTAACTGCCAGTTATAAAACAAATACGTCATGGGGATGTAAGGTACACCATGGTGACTATAGTTAATAATACTGTATTTTACATTTGAAAATTGCTACGAGAGTAGATCTTAAACGTCCTCATCGCAAGAAAAAAATGTAACTATGTATGGAAATAGATATTAATTATATTTATTGTGTGGGGCGCCTGGTGGCTCAGTCAGTTAAGTGTCTGACTCTTGATTTCGGCTCAGGTCAGATCTTACAGTTTGTGAGACGGAGCCCCACGTTGGGCTTTGCACTGGCAGTAAGGAGCCTACTTGGGATTCTGTGTCTCTCTCTCTCTCTCTCTCTCTCTGCCCCTCCCCTGCCCGCATGCTTCCTCTCGCTCTCTCTTTCAAGATGGATGAACTTTATTTATTTATTTTTATGAACCATGAGGTCGTGACCTGAGTCGAAATCAAAAGGCAGATGCCTGACCAACTGAGCCACCCAGGCGCCCCAAAATGGATAAACTTATTTAAGTTCTATTTCTAAGTACCAGTTGTGGCGATGTAAGGTCCTAGCCTCTCGTAAACATGTTTTCTGGTGTTAAACAATGTGTGGGGAGATGTGTTCACGAGAAAGGACCCCTGGAATTGCGTATTTAAGGCAAGGGTAGGTCTGGAGGTGTTATTGATATGGAACCTGCAAGGGTGTGCCGGGAAGGTGCGTAGTCCCAAGAAGAGGCAAGTCGCCAGGCGGCCAAGCCTTTTCCTGACACCGAGGCTTCCCCTGGATCCGGGGATCGCCGCAGGCAGGGTTCCGCTGGCCGTCAGTGAAACCAGTTTTAAGAAATGGTTTAAACATGTGGACAAGCACACTGATACAGTAGTTGGAAGGGCCAAAGGACCAGGCTGCGGGCTGGCCGCCGTACCGTCAGCAGAAAACGGGTCCTCCTGGGAGGCTGCCAGGGGCCACCATCGGAAAGCAAGGCCAAGGGCCACTTTCTGTGGGTCTTTGCAGACATTCAGAGCTCAGGAAGGTGGCCTGCCACCTGTTAGAACGACCTCTGCTGCACATGGACGAAGCCTGCCTCCTTCCCCGCGACAACAAAAGCATTCTGTGTATGAGCCGCGAATTGCGCGGTTCTTGTAGCTTTGGAACGATATCTTGTTCTGGCCGGTCGCTGCCACTTATCTGTCTCTCACATGCCACAGTGTAAAAACTGTTTTAAACCAGAGCAGAGAGCAGGTAATTCCTGGCCTGTTACCCGCAGTTCCCTGTTTGTGTTTGCGCTATGTATTTTGAGATCCCAACATGTGGGGCTGCTTTTCTCCTTTTAGGTTTCCATACAAGTTTCGATCGAGCTGTGTGCAGAAATGTAGAAAGTGGCTGTGGCCAGAGTTCCCTGCTTCCTTTCACCTTGCCCCCCTCACCCCCGAGCATCTAAGCCAAGAACTGAAAAGAGTCTGAAGAGGATGTAGGGTAGAGGAGGAGATGTTTTGTAAGAGAGGCATATTGGACTAGACTTTGAAAAAGGAATTAAGGGACTTCCCTAAATTAAGTAAAAAAAAAAAAAAGAGAGAGAGATTCACCCAAATATGGAGAGAGAAATTCTCAGAACCCACGCGGCATGGATGCTATAGAGGTTCCTGCGGAAGGAAGCAGGCAGGTAGAAACAAGAACAGGTGTAGAGTTACCTCCCTTCCTCCTTTTCCCGGGATCGGCACTGGATCCCGTAAACTTGGCACGGACCCGCGTGAATAAGTAGATAACAAGTGGCCGGGGTTTACACCCACCTTCAGAACCAGGACTCAGAGCCAGTCATTTCTCTAGGCCACGCCGAGAGTGAGTCCATACCCTAGTCCTTGGTACCTCAGAAGGTGGCTGTGTTTGGAGACAGGGCCTTTAGAGAGGTCATTAGAGTAGACCCTGATCCAATCTGCCTCGTGTCCTTCTAAGTAGAGGAGGTTAGGACACGGAGAGAAACCAGACGCGTCCACGCTCAAAGACCCCGGGAGACAGAAGGCTGCCATCAACAAGTCAAGGAGGGGGACCTGAGGAGAAGGCAAACCCACCGACGCCCTGATTTAATCTTGGATCTCAATCTAGCCTCCAGGACTGGGAGAAAAATTTCTCACAGTTTAAGCCCCGCGGTCTGTGGTGTTTTGTTACAGCAGCCCTAGCTGACTAATACAGAGCGGAAGGGTTATGTTAACAAAATGGAGTATTTGGGAAGATATATTTAATCTTTGGAATGATGACATTTGGGCCTTTGTCCTGTCAGCTCCTGAGGTCAAGGATTGCTCAGTTCCCTCTAAACCCCCAACCCCAGGACAGTGCTCAGCACACAACAGGTTCTCAATGAGTAGAATGAATGATGCGATGACAAGGAAGGGAGGTTTAAGGGAGGTCTTATAGAAATAATCTACCATAGGGTCCTCAAGCTTTCTGGTGTCCGGACTCTTTACTCTTTTTTTTTTTTTTTTTTTTTTTTTTAGAGAATTTTATGTTTAAGTAATATCTACACCCAGTATGGGGCTCGAACTTACAACCCAGAGATCAAGGTCACGTGCTGTGTGAACTAAGCCAGCCAGGTTCCCCAGGACTCTTTACGCTCTTAAAAATTATTGTGAAACCAAACGTTCTTTGTGGATTATATCCATCAGTATTTACTATGTTAAGAGTTCAGACGGCAAATTTAAAAGTATTTATCTGTTAGGTTTTTTCTAAAATGAGCGTAATCAACCTATTAGGTGTTATCATGAGTCACGCTTCATGAAAAAATAACCATATATGTTTTTCTTTAACTCTCCTTAATGACTGGCTTAGTGGAAGACAGATTTTCATATCTGCTTCTACATTCAAAATGCTATAAGCATATGAAGAAAGTTTGGCATCATACAGATACGTTGTTAGAAAGGGAAAGAGTATTTTAATAGCCTTTTCAGGTAATCCTGGACATTCTTCTCTGATGACCTTATACCAAAACGCGACAGGTTGTACTTTCCGTAGGGTTGGCTGTGATGCGGAATCTGAAGACTTCTCGCTATCTTTGGATGCGTGATTTGGTAACAACTTGGTCGTATTGGTCCACTGAGATATCTCGCTTTTCCAAATGTTGGAACATTTCAGTGTAGAGTATCCAACAGAAAAGAACATTCGTTAACACTGTCACCAATCTCATCAGAAATGCCTGTAGGTGTTGGGAAGCTGCAAGTTCATGATGTCTCCTAAAAGCTGATTTTCACCTAAAAGCTAATAACTCGTCATTGCAGACAAAGCCTCTCGGTTATTGCCTTTGAGTTTCTTTTTGGTACGGGCTGATTTCTTTGATTTTTGCGAAAATGGCTGACTATGTCACAGTTTTGTTTCTTATTTATTCTTTCAAATGAAAATGCTGTTCCATCAAAGTATATACTTTTTTTACTGCTTCATCAAGGATATTCTTAAGGAAAACACTTGTCCCCAGAGAATGTGGCAGCTGTGGACACAGCGAGGGGTCAGTGGTACCTCTTGATATTAGATGCTTAATCCATAGACAGAACCAGTTTTACCGACTGTTTTTGGACCATCAGCTTTTTGCATAACAAATAAAGCCTTGATGTTATGAAAACATTATTGGCCTCACATACCTTGAAAGTGTCTCAGGAATCCCCTGGATCTATCCACCACTCTTTGCGAACGGATGATCTGAAGTGGATTGGAGGGGATCGGAGGGACAAAGGGCCAAGGTTGCCTTGGGAATTTTGAACCCAGGTGCCAAGACCATGGCAGGCTGTGAACTAAGGTTGGTTGAATGGACGACCCTCAAGATTAAGGGTCCCCTGCTCTACCCACTGAGCCAGCCAGGCATCCTCCTGTGAGTAGGATCTTTAATAGAATTTTTGGTTGCCTGGAGAAAACATGGAGACTCATAAAATCAGTTTGTGATGCTTCGAGGGGAGTATCTCGGGTGACATACGTGGAAATGCAGATTTCAACGGACAGAAAAGTGTAGACTATGGACATATTCGGGAGGTATTCATTCAACTACTTAGTGAGCCTACTACTCCCAACAGAGGAGACTGTGGACGGTCAAAAATTCATTCACGTCTCCGAGGGAAAGACAATCCAGATCAACAGAAAGGGAGACGGAAAGCACCCGCCAAAGGTCAAACACAAGTGTTCGGTGGGCACATCATGGTTTCCAGGAATCAGATGATTCTTTTAAGGTCTAACCGGAGCCTGGTCCCCGTCGCCTTCTTAGCGCAGTGGGCAGCGCGTCAGTCTCATAATCTGAAGGTCCTGAGTTCGAGCCTCAGAGAGGGCAAGTGTTTTTGCGCGGAAGCGTGCGCCCCCCCTCGTTTTCACCGCAGGTGGTAACCTTAACCCCCTTTTAGGGGTGAGGTGTTGGAGCATCCTGGGAGAGCTGGGACGTAGCGTCTCCCGTCCTGAATCCAGAGGGGGGCGCCGCTTGAGATGCGGCGCTTTCGCACAGCGAGCGCCCGGGTCCCCATCCGACCCGCACCCCACGGCTGCGTCCCGGAGGTGCGGGCCCGGGGACGGGTGAGGCTCGGGCGCCCGCGTGTCCCGAGAAACCGGGCGGGGACGGCCCGCGGCACGTGCCGGGACGGGCGGGGACCCGCGGGCGCTGCCCTCCCCCGACATCGCCGCGCGGGCCTGTGGCGCCCTCGCGGTGGGGACCCGCGGCCTCGCGATCGGCCGCCCGCAGGGCTGCGTCCCGGCGCAGAGGTGCACGGCGCTCGGCTGCTTTTCCCGTTCTCAGGGTCACGGGCGCAGACGACCGGGCGATCCCGGACGTCTTTGAAGCGTAGTCAGTTGCGTCTTTCTGCCTTTTTTCCGCGTTTGGCTCCCCCCGCGGCGGAGCTGGCGAGGGCTTGCCGGGCACTCCCACCGACTGCGCGTGGACCGCGGGGGAGCGCGCGGCAAGGGGCGTGCGCGGGGAGCGCGGAGGTCCGGCCGCGCGGGGGCGCTGGGTGTCGGCCGGGCGCGCGCCAGACGGCTCCTGTTCCCGGGGCGGGAGCACCTGACGGTAGGGCGGCCAGCACCCCTCGGCCAACCGGACCCGGCTTTACGAGGGGCTGACCTGGGAAGGAAGGAAGGGAGGAAGGAAGGAAGGAAGGAAGGAAGGGAGGGAGGAAGGAAAGAAGGAAGGGAGGAAGGAAAGAAGGGAGGGAGGAAGGAAGGAAGGAAGGAAAGAAGGGAGGAAGGAAGGAAGGAAAGAAGGAAAGAAGGGAGGAAGGAAGGAAGGAAAGAAGGGAGGGAGGAAAGAAGGGAGGAAGGAAGGAAGGAAAGAAGGAAAGAAGGGAGGGAGGAAGGAAGGAAGGGAGGAAGGAAAGAAGGGAGGGAGGAAGGAAGGAAAGGAGGGAGGAAGGAAGGAAGGAAGGAAAGAAGGGAGGAAGGAAGGAAGGAAGGAAGGAAGGAAGAGGGGCCAGCAAGTCTCAGAACAGGCCCTGGCTCGCACCGCGGGCTGCAGGGTGCCGGAGGGTCAAGGCCACGGGAGGTTAGGACGCCCAGTGGACTTTATAGAAACTGAATTCACGCAGGAAGAAAGGAGGAAACACAGTGTTGGGAAGTGTGTCCTTCATGAAGCGTTTACCCACCTGCCTGGGATCCCATCACCACCCGCCCGGCCTCCCTGTTTCAAGTGCAATGCCAGTCCCGGGCCCTAGCTTCAGGAAAGAGGCCATTCTCTGTGCCACACACAGAACCCACCTACTTGTTCCCCCTTTTGCTCTAGAGGCTCCTGGAGATGGAAACAAACGTGCAAAAACTTGCCGGCGAGAAAGCAATTCCACCCCACCCGTTCTCAGAACTTACTGGGGCCTAGCTTGCCTGGGGAGGGGACTCACTCAGAGGTACACAGCAGTGGGACAGTCCCTGCTTTTGGGTGCTTTCTCACGACGTTTTCTGGTTTCCAATAGGAGCCCAAACCCCGAGACTGCTGAGGGTGATGCTGAGGCCATGAGGAGGTCCTGGGAAAGGCTTCGCCCCTGGAGCGTAAGAAATTATCACGTCTCTCGGACCCCTTGACTTTTCAGGCCACCAAGGTGAAGTGAGGCCCGAGTAACTGCCTAACATCCCGGAGAGTGCCCGGGGCAAGGGCGTGAGGACAACCAATGGCTCTCTTGTCTCCATCACAGGGCGCAGCTCCCAGGTTCATGGGGACCTGAACCTGTCCCGAGTGGGGAAGACCGCCTCAGGCACCGCCCTGTTGGTTCATCCGGGTGTTCCAGAATCGCCTTCTGTTTTGTCAAAAGTCAGGATCATCAACTGCTGTGGCTGACTGGGGAGGTGGCCTGGGGGGAAGCCACTTCCGGCGCTGTGTTGGCACCTCTGGCCCCGGGGGGTGCCTAGTCCAGGGGTAAGTGGGAAAACCCTGTACAAAGGAAAAATGTTCATTTATATGTAATTCAAGATAAGCACTTTTTTTTTTAAGTTTAAAACGCCAATCAAACATGCTGTCCTTTAGACATAAAAAGGAACGTGGTGGGTTTTGTTGCTGTTGTTGGTTGGTTTTTTTTAAGCTGCTGAACAAAATAATCGGTCGAAAGAAATCAAGGTTCAGCTTTCATTTTTTAAATATTTATTCCTTTTTTGAGACACAGAGACAGACAGTGTGAGCGGGGGAAGGATAGAGAGAGAGGGAGACAGAATCCGAAGCAGGCTCCAGGCTCTGAGCTGTCAGCACAGAGCCCGACGCTGGGCTTGAACCAAGAGCTGTGAGATCATGACCTGAGCCGAAGTCGGTGGCTTAACCGACTGAGCCCCCAGGCGCCCCTGAATATGCTATTTAGATGACTCAATTAAAAGAGTGATCCATTGAGCTTTGGGGACAGGCTGACAGAGACTTGATCCAGGGCCGGGAAGATCTGCAGGAGGGACCCCCCCCCCCCCCGCCCCGTCCAAGGGTTGAGACTGGGGGACGCGAGGGCATTATCTCCAGAGGGAATGGCAGGTGTGGGATTAGCAGCCGGGGGTACACGCAGGGCTGAAGGTCCATCTGGTTCCGGGTCTGCGGGGGTGGGGTGTGGGGGGGCCGGTGTCACAGTGGCCGCATTCCGTTACCTCCCTTCAATCCCTACCCCCAGCTGGCACTGTTTGATCGGCCCACACAGAGGGCTTGAGCAGTAGGGAGATACACGCTAGCTTTGAGGTTTCTGCCGCCTACACTCGTTCACTCCCGTGGGCATCTGGTGGGCTGGCCGAGGATCCCCGCCCGGCCCTCAGGCCATCGGAGCCCCGTGGGAAGGAGTGAGGCTTTCTGCTTTAGTTTCCCCCCTGTGACCCGGCTCTCAGCCTTGGGCACAGCAAGAGCAAAGACGTGGCATCAGCGGGACTGGGGCTAAAGAATACAACGAATTCACGTCTGCCTTTTGTTTTTCCTCTTAAAAAACAGAAAAGCGTAGAGATGATTGGGGCAGTTACCTTACTTTTATTCTTTTATTTTTAAGAATTTTAAATGTATTTATTTGAGAGAGAGCAAGCAAGCAGGGGAGGGGCAAAGAGAGAGGGAGAGAGAGAATCTCGGTGCTAGCACCGAGCCTGATGTGGAGCCCAGTCCCACGAACCGCGAGATCATGCCCTGGGCCGAGATCAAGAGTCCAACACTTAGGATTCTGTGTCTCCCTCTCTCTCTGCTCCTCCCCCGCTCGCACTCTGTCTTTCTCTCAAAAATAAATAAATATTAAAAAAATAAAAAAAAAAGAGTCTGACACTTCACCGACTGAGCCCCCCAGGCGCCCCTTACTCTTAAATTTTATGTAGTTTTTGAATCGGTAACAAATGAACACAGTTCAATATTCAAGAGGTTTTCCAAAGGGCGCTGGCGTTCCCAGTGTTCAAGTCCCTGCCCCAAATGCAATTAAAGTTAGCAAATGCTCATGTGTATTTCCTAAGTTACCTAAGGAATGTACAAGAAAGTATCTGTGAACCTAAGTGTATTTTTATGTATCTGGTTCTTGCTGTTCATGCTGTGAAAAGCTGCTTTTATCAGTGGACCTTGGATCTCTATTTTTCCTCTTGTGCTCTTCCCCCCCCCCCCCCCCCTTTTCAAGTCCACCAGAAATTCGGTTGTAAGCAGTTACTGTATTTTATTTAACTGGTCTCCTGTTGATGAGTCTGTAGGGTGTTTCCAGTCACTTGACGTTACAAACAAAGCTGCAGTTGTTTTCTTATGCGCATTTCCTGGCACAGGTAAGAGTGTCTGTAGCATGAAATCCTAGACGTGCAGCCGCTGAGTTAATTTTGATAGATGTGGCCACATTGCCCTCCATGAGTGCGGTACGAGATCGGGAGGGAATCAAGAGGGAAGCGAACTGACCCTTCGCGGCCAGTGAGGAAAAATATACCAGGTTTCCTAGACACTGACGTTCACTTACAGGAAAGACCATTCTCCGGGAAGGTGTCACCTGTTCAAATGGCCCACCGTGTTTACAGGCACATTTTGGAGCAGGGAAAAGGCAGAGCTCCTTGCTGGTGGGTAGAAGAAAGCCAAGTTTGAGAAACATGTAGGTGTCCGGGTTACGGCAAGAAAGGTAAAAGATATTCTGCCCCCACCCCTGCTCCCCCTGCCCCTGGAGACCCTCCACTCCCACTGCTCCTGTGCCTGGAAGAGCCCTGGCCTTTCTGTCTTCTTTCCAGGAAACATCCCCCTTTTCCCTTTCACAGCCTTCCCTGAGCCTTCCCACGCACAGAAGCCCGGTAAGGCCAGGAACTCAGCACGCCTCCTCCAACCCGTGGGCCATCCAGTCCCAGACAGCATCTCAGGCCCGACCCACGGTCTAGTCCTGGGGGAAGAGTGGCCCCGGGGGCCCTGCACAGCTCTGTCTGAGGTGAGCCCAGATCTGCCTGCAGAGGGTGGGGGCCATGGGGCCGGGGCTGTGTGGGGGAGAGGAGGTTCTCAGCCAAGAGTAGACAGAGCCCTGGCTACTGACAGAGCGAAATAGTTCCAAACACTTGCACCTCAAAATGAAAGGGAAGGAAACATAGAATTGAATACATGTGAATAAAGAATAAAGTAAAACTGACTTGCTGTGTTCTTCGTGGCCACGAACACACTCTGCCCCGTGGCCTTGACATCAAGTCCTCTGAGCCGGCGCCGTGTGATCAGAGGCCTCTGGCTTCCTTTTCTGTCCCTTTCCCCTTAGAAGCTGAACTTTGGGCAGTAATAACTTGAACTTGCACTTTGTCCTAATCAGAAAATGTAAAAAAGAAACCATCTGTTCCTGTTCTTCCCCTTCCTTTCCTCTTCTTCTCAAGATCACTCCTGTAATTACATTTTATTGGATAAGGAGCCAAACGGCTAACTTAGAAATGGGCGTTTTAGGCACAGGCAAGGTCCCGGGGGAACGAAATCACCTGGAATGAAGGGGGACTAACAAGCAGTTAACTTGCATAGAGGGGAGAGTGGGCTAACCATTCAGAGGATGAGGGGCTCTGGACACTTTCTTATAGGCGGAAGTAACTGTGACATGACCAAATCTGCGTTTTTCAAAAGACAGCTGTGGTGCTTCTGCAAAAGATGGCTTGGAAAGAAGTGAAAGTTAAGCTCGAAGGTCAGAAGGCGCATTAGGGCATCACCTTGGTGGACCCGGCAGGGCACTGGCAGCCAATGAGACTCATTTCTCCCTTGAGCAGACTTTTCATGAGGGCTTACCTCAGCTGTCAGCCTCTGGGGCTCCACATTAGCTACGCGTCTTGGGGATTCAGTCACAGCCAAGACAGACCTAAGTCATACATCCTTGTATGGGGAGACAAAAACACAAAATCATAAACTAGGTAGTTTCAGAGATGATGGAAGTAAGCACTGATGGTTCAGGGGAAAGTGCTCTGAGGGATGATCTTGAGGTGAGCCTAAATAATGTGAAGAGTCAAGAAGGCCAAGACTCCCAAGTCTTCAAGCAGAAGGAAGAGTAATGCCAATGACCCCAAGGCAACATTCCCTGGGTTACTCAAAGGGAAGATTAAGAGGAGCTAATGTTTCTAATTTAGACGGAGAGGTAGAATTGACAAAATTTGGTGGAAAACTGAATGCAGATGATGATAAGGAAGGAGAGGTCCTTAGCTCTCTGGCTTGGGCAATTGTGCGGATGGTCGTGCTTTCTCCCAAGACTGGATATTCTTCACTAAAGCAGATTTGGAGAGAGAAATGATTAGGTTCTTGCCAGGTCCTGTGAGTTCTGAAATACTCATGGGACGTGCGAGTAGAGATACCAGTAAGGGATTATGGACGAGAATTGGAACTCAGGAGAGATGGCCCTCCAGAATAGAGAAAGTGCTTGTAATTGAAGCAAAGAGAAATAAACCACATGGGGCTGTACAACTCAATACTGGAGCCACCAGTGACGTGTGGTTATCAAGTATTTGAAATGTGCTATGAAATGAGATGCACCAGAAGTGTAACATCTACATCAGGTTTCAAAAACTTAGTATGAGGCAAAGAGTGCAAAATGTCTCATTAATAATTTTTATACTGGGGTGCCTGGGTGGCTCAGTCGGTTGATCGTCGACTTCCGCTCAGGTCATGATCTTGGGGTTGACAGGTTCGAGCCCCGCGTCGGGCTCTGGGCTGACAGCTCAGAGCCTGGAGCCTGTTTCCGATTCTGTGTCTCCCTCTCTCTCTGCCCCTCCCCTGCTCATGCTCTGTCTCTGTCTCAAAGATAAATATAAAACATTGAAAAAAATTAAAAAAAATAATTTTTATATTGATTAGTTGTTGAACTGATAATATTTGGGATTTTCACTTGTTTCTGTTTGTGTGTGTTTTTAATTTAAGTTTATTTTTTGAGAGAGAAAGTGAGTGAGCAGGGGAGGAGCAGAGAGAGAGAGAGATTCTCAGGCAGGCTCTGCACTGGGCTCGAACTCACCATGAGATCACGACCTGAGCCAAATTAAGAGTTGGACGTTTAACCCACTGAGCTACCCAGGCGCCCCTGTTTCTGTTTGCTTTTGAATGTGACTACTGGAACATTTAAAATTATATGTACGATGCTTATTTCTGTCGGATAGCACAGGTATAAGGTTCTGAACCTCCTGGTGAGAAGGGGATCACATTTGTAGAAATATTTACATATAAGGTAAGAACGGTCACAGATCCAACCGTCCCCCACCCAGGCAAATTAGCTCGAGATCAGAAGCTTCCCAAGGACAGAACCTCAAAGAATATTTACAGAGAAAGAGAGAGAAAAGGTGAGGACACAAAGACCACTGGAGAGTTCCAGGAGAACTAGCTGGCGCTATCCAAATCCCAGGAAGAGATAGGGCGGGGTGGACAGAATTTCAAAAACTGTAGCCCTCAGCAAGAAAAAATGTAGAAATTCCTATTGGATTTTACAACTTTAAGGAGATCGCAGCGGCCTTGAATAAAAGCAGTGTACATGAGATGCCACACGCGGGTAGCCTGTCGTCGGCTGTGGGCTGAAGGAAGGTTGGGATATACGGACATTTCTCCTTCCGGAATTTGGCAGTAGAGATCAGGATGAAAATGTGCCAATTTCTTGAGAGTGGAATCGGGGAATTTTACGCCAAGGAGAACTTTACGCCTGCGTGTACATTTTTTTCAGACTTCCGTCGCAAATACCGTCTCCCTTCACAGGTCACTAAGAAACCAAGTAAAATCCACACTTTCTTTAATATTTTAAGTCTCTTTTCAGCTATAGAAGGTCCCTTGCTTTTCTTTTTAGATTATTATTAATTAGCTAACATACTTTATTTTTTAGAGCACTTTTAGATTAAAAAGCAATTTTTGAGTGGAAAGTATATTGTTTCCGATAGACAACGTTACCCTTGCTCCTCCATAGTTTCCCCTATATATATATATTTTAATTTTTTACAATGTTTATTCAGTGTTTGAGAGAGAGACACACACTGAATCTAAAGCAGGCTCCAGGCTCCGAGCTGTCAGCATAGAGCCCCATGCGAGGCTTGAACCCAAGAACTGTGGGATCATGACCTGAGCCAAAGCCTGATGCTTACCTGACCCAGCCACCCAGGCGCCCCATCCCCTGTTAGCAACATTTGCCATTAGTCTGGCACATGTGTTACAATGGGTGAATCAATATTACGATTAGTGACTGAAGTTCATAGTTAACATTCGGGTTATACGTTCTCTGGGTCTTGACAAATGTATAACAACATGTATCCACTACGCCAGAGTCATACAGAGTAGTGGTTCCTGCCAATGGACTTGGTAAAGGAGCTGGGTCTTTTATCCTACGTAATTTCCCACCTTGTGGATTTATGCAATTGCCTCTTTGTGGTGTCCCTTGACATGTTTCTTGACTTGCTCTATTTCCTGCCAACTGGTAGTTAGAGGTAGAGGTTCCCTTAGCTTCAGGTTCAAATACCTTAACAGTAAAATTTGGTAGGTGTCATGTGCCTCACCTTGAGGTACATAATGCTGATATATGAGCTCAAAAGTCCTATACTGTCATATGCACATCTCATATATATAATATTAATATTATAATATAATATAATATAATATAATTATAATATAATAATATAATATAATTATTAATATTAATAATATATTAATATTAATTAATTAATTAATATTATATATTAATATAATATTAATAATATAATATAATATAATATAATAATATAATATAATTATTAATATTAATATTAATAATATAAGGTACATAATGCTGATATATGAGCTCAAATGTCCTATACTGTCATATGCACATCTCATATATATAATCAAATGTTGACACATAAAACTGATAAACAAAATAATTTTAGACAATATCATTAAACAAGTAAACATAAGCACAAACACAGTATTAATTCTCAAATGTGCATCTTAGAGAAAAATCGAAAGCATACTTTCAGACTCCTTAGAAGCTAACAAAAATGAAAATTTTGAATGACTTATTCCTTGGGTTCTGCAGAAACTGCTCTTTAGTTTGAAAAGTCTACCCTTAACAACTCTTTAGTTATACAGCGTTAAAATAAATAATCTGTGCATTTAACATAAGGAGTAAGACAAAGCAAGGAAAGCTCTAAAGCAAGCAAGAGAAAAGAATGGTAAAAGGAAACAGGGATTAGCTGGAATGTAGGAAATCTAGTTTGGCATTTGAAAAAAAAAACTAATTGCCAACATAAAAAAAAACAAACAACGGAAGATGGAAGGCGAAGAAAACACAAAGAAGGCAAATGGATTAGTGGATGTTACTGTCAAGATTTTGGAGATGTGGCGGGCTAATTTTTTGAAGGGTTAATTTGCATCGGATTTTCCCGTGCTGCCTGCCCCATCCGTTCAAGGCAGGAGCCATATGTTACAGAACCTTCAGGAACCATATGTTACAGAACCTTCACCCTGGACCCCCAGGATGCAGGACGATTTGGCGTGCTGTGCTGAAAAGGAAGCTCCCATTCTAGGAAAGAGAAAAACAAACCAAGAACTTTATTTTTTAAATGAAAGTTTATTTAGCTAGTTATTTTGAGAGAGAGAGAGAGAGAGAGAGAGAGAGAGAGAATATCCCAAGTGGGCTCAGCGCCGTCAGCCTGGAACCGAGGGGGGCTCAATCCCACCAACCGTGAGATCACGACTTGAGACAAAATCAAGAGTCAGGTGCTTAACCGACCGAGCCATCCAGGCGCCCTCAGACCAGTAACTTAAAAGCAGATTTCCTGGAGGCGTTTGCGAAGAAGCTAGAACAGGGAGTAGGAGACAGTGTGGGCAACATCCTAGCTATGCTGGTCTGAAGAAGGGAAATTTGAGTTGAGACCTAAGCACTTAGAAAAATGCCAAGCCTGGGGCAGGAGCGGGAAGGGAGGGGTCCTGGAAGGTGGACCAAGGGTCTCCCTGAGAAGCAGTAACAGGGTGCAGGTCCCAGCCAGGACCAGCCAGATGCTGAGACACCGCCACGGCCAAATCTCTGTGAAGCCCGAGTCCAGGAAGGGAGACTTCCTGGGAAAGCCTTGTCCCCGCTTCTCAAAGTCACGTTCTTGATCTCAAGTCAAGAGGACACGCTCCGGATGTGGAATTACCACGTCTGCAGCCCGCTGCAGAGTTGTGGTCATCACTGCTCTCTGATCTGAGCCTCGGTGTGGTCCCGCACGATGCCCGTCTGTCATGGAGACTTCTTACACTTCTCCGAGGTTCCCCAGGCTGCGTCCTGCACTTTTCTCCCGTAGGGCTCGGCCGGTGATCAAGAACCTTGGGGCGGAGCCAGTATTGTGGCTTCAGAATTGTAACCTTAATCTGTAGGTTCATGCCCGAAGCACTGATTTAAGCACCCAGGCCCAGAGGATGAAGCCTGTGACTTGTACAGAAACTACAGCAACAGTAATTAACATTTACTGGTCTAGGCCCTGTTCTTGAGGCCGTCCGTGTGTTCATGCAGGCAACCTACCTAGACGTAGCCTACGGTCTCCATTTTCCATATGAGAAAGCTTACGGAAGTCCCTTGCCACTGACCTCAAGGCCCTCGTGGTCAAAAGGGAAACCAGATGGAGGCTATACATTGCTCTCTGGACCCTTCTTCCCCCGTCCCCGGCCCACTTCCTCTCGGCCGCCTCGGCAACCACCTTTCCCGTGGCTGCCTGGACCTTGGGTCCTGCAGGCCGGCAGCCGAGGGCTCTTTCCCTTGCCATCTCTCTGACGGCTCAGGGAGCTCAATCGCCCCTGAGTTCTGGAGGATTCCTGGTTTGCTTCCCACCCAAGTAGGGCTCTTAGTTAAGACAGGAACATCATTATTTCCTCCAAGTATAACACGCATCAAGTAGGGATTTTGTCTCATTGGTATTTGGTGAAGGGAGAAATGCCATACGGGTAGTTAGAAGCCCCGAAGGGGAGAGTAATTTGAGACGAGTAAAGACTGGACAGTGAAGGAGAAGCTTAAGCCTGGGCTGGACAAACCCACCGGAATCTCTGTGTGTGGGAAGGAAGTGTGGTTGGGGGAGAGTAGGAGGGCTTGAGCTGCAGGGGAGGGGGTGAGAGGGGTGAAGGCGTTAGCCACTGGACCTCCTGGGACTGTAGGTGGTTGGGGGCTGCCTCGGGGTCCTCCTTCATGGGGCCAGATGGCGAGGAGGGCGTATCCCAAGGATGGTATTCTCGAGTGAGTACACATTCAACAACATGCAGCATTATTTACAACACTCACGGAGTTCATTCACAAATAAGGAAATAGAAAAGCACACTTAACCAATAAAAATGTTTTCCTACTACGATCAATATAGGGCAATGCTGAGAGGAATCGAGTGGCGTCAAAGAGAGAGATCTGGGACACGGGAAAGAGGAAACACGGATAAGACAGGGACAGATCCCGGCACAGCCCTGAGGCCCCACAGGGTCTCCCCCAGCCCTGCGCCAAGACCTTATGCCCCGGCGGCAGGACTCTGCTAAGGCTGGGATTTGTGGTTAATGTGGAACCTCACGCAGTTTCTTAGTAACATGGGATAACGTTGCAATTTCAAAAATGCACTTTTACAGTGTGGTTCCTCTTGGCTGAGAAAATCTGGTTCTCAGTGTATTTTGAGCACATCAGCAAATTCAGGGAGACGATAAAGCATCTCCCGCATTGCTTAGTGAGGGCGCATCTCACAGCAAGGTTAATACGCCGGCCCACACCTTTCCCCATGGTCCTTCCAAACCTCTCTTTTCTTCCCTGTCTTTCTTCCCTTGATCCTGAGCCAACCCTCAGAGAATCCGAGAGGAGACAAATTTACACCTGCCACCTGACCATGCGTTGTCACTGTGAATAAAATAATAAAACGCTGTTATAATAAAAATAAAGTATAATATTCATAAAACAGGAAACGTATTTTTAGAAAGAATAATACACACTAAACAATAAGAAAACCCAGACTCGCCTGCGTGTGCCTCCCGACACATTTCTCAGGCTGTTCCTCACACTTGGTACCCGCAAAGGAGAAAGTTTGCTTTTCCCAGACTCAGAGTGTTTTATTAACTTTGAATTGAGGCCCCGAAGACATTTGTAAAAGCCGCGTGGGCCCCTCATCTGCTTCTTTTTTGTTCTTGTGTGTCACGTGTAAGGGTGCTTTTTTGTAACATTTAGGGGTGTCTGTTTTCTTTCTGGGCTAGCACAGAGGCAGGCAGAGGGGGGCGAGGAGCTAAGGGAGGGACACGCGGGGCGGGTCCCTCGGGGTGCGGGTGCAGGGAGCGGAGTGCGGCCCGGGAGGGGGGGGGGGGGGGACGTCCGGCGAGCAAAAGTGGAGAATGCAGGCGTCGATCCCGCTACCTCTCGCATGCTAAGCGAGCGCTCTACCACTTGAGCTAATTCCCCCTGGTGCCTCTACCGTTCAGCCTGTTTTATGACCTTGAGGCGAATTCCATTCCAGTCCCACTTTCTAGTTTCCAGGCGGTTCGGACCCTCGGGAAGCTGCACCGCCGGGGCGGAGCCGGAAGGGGGCTTCTGGAACACAGCCTGGGGCCCGGGAGGCGCCGACCTGCCCTGCGCAGGGGGGGGGGGAGGGACAGGAGCAAAGGCCCGCGGGAAGCACCCCCCACAACCCCCACCCCCCCTTCCCCTGCGCCCTGCGGTCGGAGCGGGGAGCACGGGGGTCCCTCTCTAGCGTGCCTGCTCCGAGCGCTTGGAAGCGCTCCTGCATCCCACCCCACACCCGGGTGACAAACCCTAGCATCTTTCCACTTACTGTTCCTTCAAATAATTCATCTTTCATCTGTTACCTGAGCTATTCATGGCTTCTCCATTAGGGGGTGAGACCGGCTGTTACCTGTTTCTCCTAGAGTCTGGAGCGCTTGCCTTTCTACTGACTTTTAGACCATTGAGTCTAGAACTCTGTTTTTTAAAGAAGTAGCTGGCCTGGGGGACTCATTTATGGTGATTTATTTTACGGTGGTCCATATCGTGGTGCCGGTTTACAAAATATCAACACGATTGAAGCATCAGTTATATGCAGTAAAATGCAGACATCTTAAGTGTGTAGTTCAATGAATTTTGACAAGGTATACGCACATGTAACCATCACCACAATTAAAATATAGAACAGTTTCACAATCCCTATCAAAATAACACCAGCATTCTTCACAGAGCTAGAACAAACAATCCTAAAATTTGTGTGCAACCAGAAGAGACCCTGAATAGCCAAAGTAATCCTGAAAAAGAAAACCAAACCTGGAGGCATCATAATCCCGGGTTTCAAGCTATACTACAAAGCTGTAATCATCAAGACAGTATGACACTGGCACAAAAACAGACACTGAGATCAACGGAACAGAACAGAGAACCCAGAAATGGACCCACAAACGTATGGCCAACTAATCTCTGACAAAGCAGGAAAGAATATCCAATGGAATAAAGACAGTCTCTTCAGCAAGTGGTGCTGGGAAAACTGGACAGCGACATGCAGAGGAATGAACCTGGACCACTTTCTTACACCAGACACAAAAATAACCTCAAAATGGATGAAAGACTTCAATGTAAGACAGGAAGCCATCAAAATCCTCAGGGAGGAAGCAGGCAAAAACCTCCTCGACCTTGGCCGCAGCAACTTCTTTCTCAACACGTCTCCGGAGGCAAGGGAAACAAAAGCAAAAATGAACTACTGGGACCTCATCAAAATAAAAAACTTCTGCACAGTGAAGGAAACAATCAGCAAAACTAAAAGGCAACCAACGGAATAGAAGAAGATATTTGCATATGACATATCTGGTAAAGGGTTAGTATCCAAAATCTATAAAGAACTTACCAACTCAATACCCCAAACCCAAATAACCCAGTGAAGAAATGAGCAGATGACATGAATAGACACTTTTCCAAAGAAGACATCCGGGTGGCCAACCAACACATGGAAAAATGCTCAACATCACTTATCATCAGGGAAATACAAATCAAAACCACAATAAAATACCACCTCACACCTGTCAGAATGGCTAACGTTAACAACTCAGGCATCAACAGATGTTGGCAAGGATACAGAGGAAGGGGAACCCTTTTGCATTGTTGGTGGGAATGCAAGCTGGTACAGCCACTCTGGAAAACAGTATGGAGGTTCCTCAAAAAAAAAAAAAAAAAAAAAATAGAACTACCCTACGGCCCAGCAATTGCATTACTAGGTATTT
Source organism: Panthera leo (assembly GCF_018350215.1). Taxonomy (NCBI): domain Eukaryota; kingdom Metazoa; phylum Chordata; class Mammalia; order Carnivora; family Felidae; genus Panthera; species Panthera leo. Next base: position 3,407,272 of record NC_056683.1, on the reverse strand, counting down.
ACCCAAGGGATACAGGTGTGCTGTTTCAAAGGGGCACGTGCACCCCAATGTTTGTAGCAGTGCTACTGACAATAGCCAAAGTATGGAAAGAGCCCAATGTCCATCGATGGATGAATGGATAAAGATGTAGTATATATATACAATGGAGTATTACTTGGAAATCGAAAAGAATAAAATCTTGCCATTTGCAACTACATGGATGGAACGGGAGGGTATTCTGCTAAGTGAAATTAGTCAGAGAAAGACAAATATATTTTTTCACTCATATGTGGAATTTCAGAAACAAAACAGATGAACATAAGGGAAGATAAGCAAAAATGATATAAAAGCAGAGAAGGAGACAAACCGTAAGAGACTTAAATACAGAGAACAAACTGACGGTTGCTGGTGGGCTGTTGGGTGGAGGGATGGGCTAAATGGGTGAGGGGCATTAAGGAAGGCACCTGTGGGATGAGCACTGGGCGTTATACGTAAGTGATGAATCACTAAATTCTGTTCCTGAAATTATTATGACACTATATGTTAACTAACTTGGAAAGAACGAAGGAATGAAAGAGAAAGAAAGAAGGAAGGAAGGAAGGAAGGAAGGAAGGAAGAAAAATAAAAAATAAAAAGAAAGGAGGAAAACAAAAAGATATAGAGCAGTTTCATTGTATGGGTTTTCTAGGGCCGCCGTAACAAAATGCCAAAAACTGGATGGCTTAAAACAAACATTTATGGTCTTAGCTCTAGAGTCTAGAAGTCTGAAGTCAAGGTCTCCGTCAGGCGGTGCTCTCTCTCATGGCTCTCGGCAGAATCCTTCCTTGCCTCTCCAAGCTTCTGGTATTTGCCAGCAATCCTAGGAGTTGTCTCCCCAGTAGACGCCCCACTCCAGCCACCTGACCGTCTTCTGCTGATGTGCCCTCACATGGCCTCCCTCCTGGCATGTGTCTCTCCATGTCCAAATCTCCCCCTTTGGTAGGGACACGAGTCAGATCAGATTAGGGCTCACCTCAAGACCTCATTTTAACTCGATTACTCCTGGAACAACCCTATTTCCGAGTCAGGTCACATTTCCACACACTGAGGGGTAGGACTTCAACCCATGTCTTTTGGGGGAACTACAATTCAGCTCCAAATATTCATCATCTCAGAGTTCCCTCAGGACCCTTTGCCATTAACCTCCCACACACGCCTCCACTATAGCTGCATGAGACCACTGGACTGATTTCTGTCAATGTGAATGAATTTTGTTCCTGAATTTCATACATTTTTTTTCACCCCGCGTGTTTTGGAGGGTTCACCCGTATTATTGCACGTATCGGATGTACATTCTTTACCGCCGACTACTCTTCCGTTGTGTGAATATGCCTGAAACATTATTATTCACTTACCCGTGACAGCCATTTGATGGACTAGTATGAATGAAAATTCATATAAAATGTTTTGGCAGGCATATGGTTTTATTTCACTTAAATATTTAGGAGGAGAATTGCCTGGTTATATCTTAAGCGTATGTTTCGCTTCATCGTCAACTGTCAAATACTTTTCCAAATTGGGAGCTCAAATTTACACTGCAACCACCAGTGTGTGAGAGTTTCAATTTCCCCACATCCGGGCAATGTTTGATGTTGTCAGTCGTCTTACTTTATATGTAGGGGTTTTAATTTTCATTCGGATTTACTTTGCATTTCCCTGAAGATCAATGTTGCTGAACACCGTTCAATGTGACTGTTGCTCATGTATGCGTCTTATTTTATGAAATTCGTGCTTGAGTTTTTGTGCCCTTATGCTTACTGGGTGTCTGTCCTTATATCACTGAGTGGAAAGAGTATGTTTTATATTTTCAATACAAGCCCTATGTTATAGTTTGTGTATATAATAAATAAGTTCACATATAAAAGTATCTTAAATATTTTTCTCAAGTCTTTGTCTTGACTTTGCATTTTCTTAATATTGTGTTTTAGAAAGCAAGCATCTAAGAGGTGCCTGGCTGGCTCAGTCAGGGAAGTATGTGACTCTTGTTCTCAGGGTTGTGAGTTTGAGCCCCATGTTGGGCATAGAGATTTCTTTAAAAAAAAAAAAATCTTTAAAAAAAGAAAGCAAACATTTAACAATTTTATGAAATCCAATTTTTTTTTTTTTTTAACGGCTCATGCTCTTTGGGTCCCTGATTAGAATGCTCTTTCTACATTAATTACATGCAGAGTTTTTTTCTTGTTTACTTCTACACATTTGATAGTTTTAGTGTTAAATTTCATGTACTGTATATGAATGATTTTGATTTTGTTTTTTGTATTAAGTGCAAGATAAGAATGGAGATTCATATTTTCCATACGTTTATCCAGTTGCTAAGGACCATGTTTGAAAAACCTTTCCTTTCTCCCATTAAATGACATTTTACGTCTGTCATAAATCAAGATGCGTAGGTCTGTTTCTGGACATTCTGTCCTTTCCCATTAATCTATGTAAGTATGGCAGTACTCCAATATTTTGATTACTATAGCTTTATAATATAAAATCTTGAAATCATGTGGTATAATTCCTCTACATTTGTTTTTCTTTTCCTAATTATTTTGGCTATTCTATGTTCTTCAGAATCAGCTTGTCAGTTTCTACAAAAACTCCTGCTACTGAGTTACTGATTAGTATTTAATTTTTTTTAATGTTTATTCATTTTTGAAAGACAGAGACAGAGCACAAGCAGGGGTGGGGGTGGAGAGAAAGGGGGACACAGAATCTGAAGCAGGCTTCAGGCTCTGAGCTGTCAGCACCAGAGCCCGACACAGGGCTCGATCTCACGAACTGAGAGATCATGACCTGAGCTGAAGTCAGATGCTCAGCCAACTGAGCCACCCAGGCGCCCCTACTGGTTAGTATTTTATTGAATTTCTAGATCAACTCAGAAAAAACTGACATCTTAGTAATACTGAATTTTCCAATTTGTGACCATGGTATATGTAACCAATTATTTATATTTTTTAGTTTCTTTCAGTAATCTTTTGTAAATTTCTATGGTCAGGTCTTGTGCATCTTGTTAAATGTATCCCTAAGTATTTTATTGATTGTAATTGAAAATGCTCACTTAATGTTTCAATTCTTTGTTTCCAGTGTGTATATATATATATATATATATATATATATATATATATATTTTATATATATATATATATATAATTAATGTTTGTATATTATTGTTGTAATCTTTGACCTAAATTTACTTATAGATATAATGCTTATTTTTGTAGATTTATGAGGATTTTCTGTGTAGCTGTTATGTTGCGTGCAAATCAATATGGTTTTATGTCTTCTTTTAAAATATGTGTTATTCACTCACTCACTCATTCATTCATTCATTCCAGTTTTGTTCTGTTTTGTTTGGTTTTGTTTGCACTGGTTGGGGCTTCCAGTAAAATGTAGAATGGACATGGTACGAACAGACATTTTTGCACCTATTTCTTGTTTACTGAGTTAAAAAGTCATATGGGTGGTATATTTGGTCAAATATTTTTTCTGTATCAAATGAGATTATTATCTATATATTTTTGCCCTGTTAATATGTTACATTTGATTGACTTTCCAATACTGAAGTAAACTTTCATTTGTGAGACAATGTCTCCTAATTCATGGTGTATTATCCTTTTTATAGATTGCTGGATTTAATTCATTAATATTTTAAAAACAATTTTTGCCTCTATGTTAATGAGGGATATTGGCCTATAGGTTTCTCGTAAGGATTTTCTCTGCTTTTGATGCCCAGGTTATGCTGTGCTTATAAAACAAAACAGAAAGCATTCCCTGCTTTTCTATCTGGAATATGTTCAGATTGGATTGACTGATATTCTTTTTTTTTTCTATAAGTACTTAATTAAATATACCAGTGAATGAAAACATACCAAAAATATTAAATAGCTTAATATTTTTAAAAATACTCAGTGGCTTTGTGGAAAGTTTTAAATGTATGAGTTGAATATCTTTAATAGTTACAGGGCTTTTCAATATTTCTATTTCCTCTTGTGTATGTTTAAGTGAACTGTGTTTTAAGTAAACTGTATTTTTATTTATTTTTTGTTTGCTCGTTTTTGTTGAGGTTTAGCTGACATATTGTATTAGTTTCAGGTGTTCAACATAGTGGTTTGACATTTGTATATGTTGTGAAATGATCAGCACAATAAGTCTAGTTAGCATGCATGAATTGTGTTTTAAAGGAATTTTCCCATTTTGCCTAACCCTATAGTTTCTGGCAAAAAGTTTTTCATAATATTCCCAGTTACCTTAATATTATGCATAGATCCTTTCATCATTCTTTCTAATCTCAGCAGTGTCTCCAGTGATGTCCTCCTTTTTAAAAAATATTTATTTATTTTTGAGAGAGAGAGAGTGTGTGTGAGTCGGGGAGGGGCAGAGAGAGACAGGGAGACACAGAATCTGAAGCAGGCTCCAGGCTCTGAGCTGTCAGCACAGAGTTCAATGTGGGGCTCGAACTCACAAACTGTGAGATCATGACCTGAGCCAAAGTGGGTTGCTTAACCGACTGAGCCACCCAGTCGCTCCAAGTGATGTCCTCTTTTGTTAATGAAAAATTTCATCTTCTCTTTTTTTATTGGCCTATTTATTTATTGACATTTTCAGAGAACCAGATTTTGTTTCATTAATTTTCTTTATCATTATTTTCAATGATAGCCAAACTATGGAGAGAGCCCAAATATCCATCGACTGACAAACAGATAAAGAAGATGTGATATATATATGCATATGCATTTATATGTACACACACACACACACACACACACACACACACACGATGGAATATATCTCAGCCATCAAAAAGAATGAAATCTTGCCATTTGCAATGACGTGGTTGGAGCTAGAATGTATTATGCTAAGTGAAATAAGTCAATCAGAGAAAAACATCATATGATCGCACTCATATGTGGAATTTAAGAAAACAGATGAACACGCTGGGGGCGGGGGAGAAGAGAGGGAAACAAACCCCAAGAGACTCTTAGGAATAGAGAGAACCATCTGAGGGTTCGCGGAGGGAGATGGGGTGGGGGATGGGCTGGATGGGTGATGGGTACTAAGGAGGGCACCTGTTGTGATGAGCACTGGGTGTTGTATGTAAGTGATGAATCACTGAATCCTGCTCCTGAAACCAATATTGCACTGCATGTTAATTAACTGAAATTTAAATTAAAACAAAGAGATAAATAAAATTAAAAAAGTTTTCTGTATTGCTTATTTTATATTTTATCAATTTCTGCTTTTTATGCTTTCTTTCTTTGGATTTAATGTACTCTTCTTTGTCTAGCTTCTCAAGGTGAAATCTTTTATTATTGGTTTCAAACCTTTTTTCTTTTTTAATATAAGAACTTCCAACTCTAAATTTTCTTTTGTCATTACTTTTACTGCACTCCAAATTTTTTCCTAAAGTTGCATTTTTACTAACATTCCATTTCAAATGTTTTTTTTTTTTTAACTTGCCTTGACATTGCTTCTTTGACCAATATTATTTAGATGTATGTTGTGTAATTTCAGACATATGGGGACTTTCCAGATACCTATTTGTTATTCTAATTTACTTTTGTTGAGACTGTGCTCTCTAGACTATCATTCGTTTTACACCATAAAGACAGCATGTTATGTATTATCTACCTATCTATCTATCTATCTATCTATCTATATATCTATCTAATTTTCTTGTTTCCCTTCCCCATCTTAGTTGAGATCACCTGACTACATTATTAAGAAGTAACAGCTTCTTAACCCACCTAAGTCTCTGCAAGATTTCCCCCTTCAATGTTTTCTTCATAGGACCCAACTCCAAGGTGCTCTCTCAACTGCAAAGCTAGTTTTAAAACTCACTCCTTAGAAGTGTTGAATGACCGCCTTCCGGTTACCACCATAAAGTTAGTATTCTTTTGCCTTTATTATCTCAGCATTGAATATATCTCCAGCATCATTTTCCTACTAGAATTCACACGTAACTCCTCCTAGCTCTTCAAAACAAGGGAAAACCAGTTGCTGAATCGACTCCAGGACTTGGCATTATTTCTACGTGCCTGAACCAGTCCCACCATCCCCACCAGTCGCTGCACCCTCTCCTTCACCCCTCGATGCATTCAGTGCCGGGGGAGCGGGGTGGGGGGGGGGAGGTTTTTCTCAGCAGTCCGTGCGCTCCGTCAGTACCTCCACTGTCTCAGAATTGTGGTTTGCCTCAGTTTCTTCCTTATTAGGTTGCCACGTTCGTAGAGGGCAGGAATTCGTACCCTCGTTCTGATCTGCATGCGTGGCATCATTTGCTGTTGATTCTGATCTACGCTGGGTACGAGACCCTTATTAGACGTGAGCTTTGCAAGTGCTGCCTCCCATTCTGTGCCCTTTGAGGCACAGAGGTTTTGACTTTGATGGAGTCCAGCTCTTCCTCATTTTTGTTTCTTTTCTCTCTGGGGCTTGTCATGTACACTCTGAGGACATCAGACCGAGACCGAGCGGAGAGGGGCTTGAATGTAGGAGCTGTTCTAGAGATATTTAGAGAGTGGAATGTCATAATCGTTTAGAGGTAATCAGACAGGGGTGTTCATTTATGTTAATTAATCACATGATGGTGGAGCGAGAATGCCTGTTCATTTATAAATGTGCGAGGCAGCGATCAGAATCAACATTGTCTAGAAACCCCTCCCCCCCCCCCAAAAAAAACCAAGTTGATCCCAGGAAACCCAGATTGTGGGATCAGCTCAACGACAAAGAGCCCCAGGCAGTCGCAGGAGTGCCTCAACTCAGGGTCAGAAGAGATGTGAAGGGTTTGGGGATGGAGTTATTAATCGTAAGACAGTTTTAGGGTGAAAGTTGATAAGATCCTTCTAGGCCGGGATGGGGTGGATTTTTTAAAAAATATAATTTATTGCCAAATTGGCTGACATACAGTGCGTAAAGTGCGCTCTCGGTTTTGGGGGTAGATTCCCGTGGTTCATCGCTTCCATACATCACCGAGTGCTCATCCCAACAAGTGCCCTCCTCAGTGCCCATCCCCCCACTTCCCCCTCTCCCCTCCCCCGCCCCCCATCAACCCTCAGACTGTTCTCTGTATTTAAGAGTGCGACTTTGTGAAGCAGGTGAATCACTGGTTCAATCAGCAGGACTGGGTCGTGGGAGGACCACGAGGCGCTCGCGTACTTACCCAGGTTCACCCTTGGTCTGGTCCTTGAGTGGTGGGCCTGAACAAATCAGAGTGAAGGCCGTTGGAGCCTAGTCTGTGTCCCTGGGCTTGGGGTGGAGACTTTTCCTGCGCAGTGAGTCCTCGGCTTGTGAGGATCCTGAGTGTCCTCCCCCCTCAGCAGGAGGGCCGCGCGGTCACGGTGAAAATCCGCAGCGAATCTCCCAAAGGGTCTCCGGCACAAACAGGGAGGCGGGGAGAGCGGGGTGTCGGGGCGCGGAGCCGCGGGCCCCGCTCCGGTGGAGCCCAAAACTGCTGTCGCTGTCCCCTGGCCGTGCCCGGCGCCCCAGACTCTCTCCCGTCTCCCTCCGCGGGCCTAGGGCTGCGGGGCTAGGGGGGGTGGGGGGTCAGAGTCTCTCTCACCGCCTCCCTACCGACCTGAGAGTGGGGCGTCCTCTGTCCAGGAGTTTCCGCGGGCGCCCCAGGCTGGAGGTGTCTTTTTCTCTTTCCTTCTTTCCTTCCTTCCTCCTTCCCTCCCTCCTTTCTTCCCTCTTTAACTCTCTCCTACCCTCCTTCCCTCCCTCCCTTCATTCCTTCCTGTCCTTCTTCCCTTCCCCCCTTCCCCTCCTTCTTTCCCTCCATCCCCTTCCTTTTCCTTCCTTCCTCCTTCCTTCCCTCCTTCCTTCTCCCTCCCACCCTTCTTTCTCAGAACTCTCATTACTGTTACTACTGAAGCGTGGCTGACTCACAAGTTTCTATCAGCTTCAGGTGCATAACACGGTGATTCAACAACTCTGTGCATCACTCAGCGCTCCGCACGATGGGTGTGGTCACCATACGACGTCGTCACAAGATCAATCACTATATTCCCCCTGCTGTACTTTTCATCTCCCTGACCTATTTATTTTATAACTGGAAGTTCGTACCTCGTCATCCCCCTTTATGAATTTCGTCACCACCCACCCCATCCCTCTGCCAACCGCTTGTTTATTCTCTGGCTTTATGAGTCTGCTTCTATTGTTTGTTTGTTCTTTTGGTTTTTTTAGATTCCACGTAGAAGTGAAGTCATATGGTATGACTCCCTCTCTTGACATAATGCCCTCAACGTCCGTACACGTGGACACAAATGGCAAGGTCTCATTCTTTTATTTCATGGCTGAGGAGTATTCCCTTGGGTACATATACACCACACCTTCTCTATCCACTCAGCTATGGATAGACACTGGGGGCTTCCACAGTCGGGCTATTGTAGGTAATGCTGCACAGAAAACATGCGCATAACTTTTCAAATTGGTGTCCTCGTTTTCTGTGGGTAATAACCCAGTAGTGGAATTCCTGGAGCATATGGTATTTCTACTTTCACTTTTTAAAAGAAGCTCCATACCGCTTTCCACAGTGGCTGCACCAGTCGGCACTCTCGTCCACAGCGCACCAAGGTTCCCTTTCCTCACATCCCGGCCAGGCCAGCGTGTCTTGGGTTTGCTTTTCTGACAACTCAAAAATATTTGTTTCAATTTTGTTTTTTTTCAGGTTCCAAGGGGTTTGACCCGCGCGGAAGGGGTGGGGCGTGGGGGAGGGGCGGGGTGACCCCTGGGGCTGGTGACCAAGTTCAAAGCTTGGAGGTCGGGAGAAGGAAGGGCTCTTCTCTGCGTCCTGTTCTTTCACGGGCCAAATTCTCAGGGAAACGTGGTGATAAGGACATGCAGCAAAATGCTGGGTTCTCTGGAGATTCTGGAACAGTCGTGGGATTCCGTCGCACGGGAGAACACACTTACCGGGCATCGCCCACACTTACCGGGCATCGCCCACACTTACCCGGCATCGCCCTCGCCCGTTTCCGCAGTGTTTACTTTTGCCCTCTTTCCCTTCCCCGGTTTGGGATTTGGCCTTTGGACCGGACAAAAGCAACAAAGAGGGAATGCGTGTCCTCAACCCATTTCCTCCAAGCTTTCCTCCCTGTTTTCTTTCCTCCTCTACCCGAGGCTAGGCCCACAGTCTATCCAGGAAGTGGAGGAAGAGTGGGGAGAGGAGCGAGAGGAGGGAGAGGGGTAAGAGGAGGGAGAGGAGGAAGGGGGGAGGAGGGGGGAGGGCAGGGAGAGGGTGAGGAAGGGCGGGCCCCACTGTCCAACGGGGAACATTCGGCCGTGCAGAGCGCGGACGCGGGCAGCAACAGGTGCGCAGGGCGCGAACGCCGGGCGCGGGCGCGAACGCGGGGCCGGTGGACGGGCTTCAGGAAGCGGCGCGGAAAGACAGGCCAGCCTGTGGGAAGTGAACTGGGGAGGCGTGACGGCCAAGTCCAACAGCCTGACGAAGACTCGGGCTCCTGGCAGAAAGGTCCAGGCCCGAAGCCCCGCACCTGCCGTGAAAGCGAGGCGGCCGGTGGAGACGCCGTTATTTATTCGGTGATTCGCGGCAGGGGCCACCGTGCCCGTCCGCGCGTCCTGCGCCGCGGTCCGGGCCCTGGGCTGCTCGGCCCACCCCGTTACCCGGCCTCCCAGAAGCTTCCGGAACGGAATCCCAGTGAATTCCTGCGCCAGGAGCGGCCAGCCGGGCGGGGGGGACGTCAGGATCGTCTTCGGGTCAACCGCGTCCCACGCTGAGGTCCGCGGAGCTCCCTCGGTCGGAAGGAACCTCAAAGCTGAGTCTTTCTGGGCACAGGTGTCAATGAGCGTCACGTGTTTCAAGAAATGTGGTCACGAAGCACTGCCATGGGACGTGTTTATCCAAAGTGACCTTTGCAAAGAGAAACGTGGGAGTGCTTTCCCGAATTAGGTAAAAAGGGGGGACGAGCTCAAGTTCTGCCTCTAGAAGAAAATGGGTGGAGGGCACAGTGGGCACTGCGTTCGAAGCCACGAGGCGCAGGCGGAGAGCGGGGGTGATTGCCACCTCGCGGGAGCTCCGCGAGCAAACACGAGGCCCTTCATCCCCCGAGGACGCAGGAAGGGGGCTGAGGTTGCCTTTCACATAAGGTGGTGGCGAGACAGCCGAGCAGGTGACTTTTGAACTTGCCTCGTGCAGCCCTGTATTGTAATTGAAATTTCGGGCCTTGAATAAACCGAGGATCGCAACGTCTTCCAAACTCCAAGGTGAATCCGAAAAGGAAACTTCCTTTGAAAGCGATTGGATCTTCATCTTGACTATCTAGTTGAGTGTAGGAGACCCCTCCCCGCAGCTGGCCGGTTAGCTCAGTTGGTTAGAGCGTGGTGCTAATAACGCCAAGGTCGCGGGTTCGATCCCCGTACGGGCCACATGTGGTTTTTGTCCCCACTCCCTAAAAATCCGTGAACGGATAAGAAGGTGAAGCTCAGCCTCCTCTGCTCATCAGTGTTGAACAGGGTGTAGGTAGGGCGGACGGATGTCCAAAGATTCCCCAACCGTGACCGGATTCCTCAGGTGAATTTCTCTCCTTATGCTCTGCTTACTTGGGCCGGGCTGTCCTTGGCCTGAGCAGGTAAGTAAAGCTTTCAGAGCAACTCAGGCCCTGGCCTCTGCCCCCTTCTTTATTCCTATTTCCTCTTTTTCTGGCACTTGACTCCAGGGGTACTGGACTTGAGGACGTGCCTCCGACAGACCGCCCAAACGTTCACTGCTCTTTGCTCGTCCAGCTACTTGTTAGACCCAAAGCCATCTTCTGGGGGGCACCTGGCCCCTGTTGCCTCTCGCAGAGATCCAGGAAAACATGTCTTGTGACGTTTACTAAGTTGGGAATGTCTGTTGTTCAGCCATCTTCCCCATTAGACTGTAAGGGGAAGGATGCATCGGGGGCAGGGTGCTTATTGCCTTGTGCTAAGTACTTTTAAAAGTCTGCATTAATGATTGAAGAACGAACGAAATGTGTGCAGGCAGCAGGAAAGAGTGTGACCGGGGCTTCAAATGGACCTTACAGGCCTGTGAGATCCGTGCTGTCTCAACACAGTGCCTGGGGGGCGAGTGAGGGGGTGGCCTACAGCACATGGCAACTGGTCCCATTTCTCTGAGCGTATCCCTGAGGCTCATTCAGAATGGTTCTATGTGTCCCGGATCAAGGTGGAGGTACCAGGATCAGGATAGAGCGTGTCCAGTAGATCCAAAGTCAGGGAAAGTCTAGAAGGTTGGACCGGGCTGAGGCCGGGAGATGAGGGAGAGGACTCTGACCGCCTCAGACCCCAAGAGAGGGAAGGATAAATATGGACAAGAAGTGACCCCTTCCAGTCTCCCCAGAGCAGGCTTCCTGACATTTACAATAACTGACTCTAAAATATCAGTCTCGTTAATATCACGCTTCCACTCTTGATTTCTTAGTTTTGATAGGATCTTGCTTTCCTCTCAACTCTTTGCCCTTCTGTCAGAGCAGGCAGTTAGTTAGCTGTAAGAGGAAGCCTGGAGGCCAGCACGGAGGAGGCCGTGCCCAGCCTCAGGGAGGGTCTGTCGGGGCCTCACTCCCCGAGAAGCCCCAGCACACCAGATGGGCCCAAGAGGGCCGGGCCATGACAGCAAGCCCCTGAGCAAGAGAGGAGGAAAAGTGGGAACCCAGCCCCAAGTAATGAACATTCCGTCCCTTGGCTCACGACCGTCAGTAAAAGATGGAAGCCCAACCCCAGGGCGTGCAGCTCTCTCTCTGTCCCTCACCCCCTCTCCTATCTCCAGAGTGTGATTTTCACTTTAAGAAACTTTCTTGCTTGTGTGGCTTGACCCGCGTGCTGCGTGTCTGTCCTCGAATTCCTTCTCAAGACGAGACCAGAAACCTTCGGCCACTCCTATGGGTCTGACTCCTATGGGTCAAGGCCCCAGGGCCCAGGGTCTCCCAGTTCGCCGGGGAACGTGTCTGTATCGTGATTTTGCTCTATAAGGCCAATTAGATCGTGGATGGCGTTCAATTCTTCACTATGTCTGTTGATTCGTTACCTACTCAGCCCATCAATGCATGAGAGAGGAGTGTTGACGTCTGCCACTATAATTGTGGGCTTTTCTATTTTTCTTTTCAGATTTATTGGCTTTTGTTTATGAGTTTTGAAGCTCTGTGGCCAGGGGCATACACATTTAGGGAATACACGGTTATTCCTTTGGTGAGTTGACACCTTATAACTCTGTAACACTTCTCTTTATACCTGGAAGCATTGCTTTGCTTTGAAATCTATCGATACTGATATATCCGCTTCAGCTTTTTTTTTGGCTTGATGCTTGTATGGTGTACCTTTCCCCTTTCTTTACTTTCAGTCTTGTGTATGACTCTCAATCTTGCACGTAACTTCTTTTTTTTCTTTTTCAAAATTTTATTTAAATCCTAGTTATTGCATATACCTTTTAATCGCAGATATAAGGATATTTGAAGTGAGTTTCCTACCGCGAGAAATCTATTTTAATACATCCTGACCATCTGACTCTTGATTGATATGTTTAGATTATTTACGTTTAGTTTTCTGATATTTCGATGGGTTTGCCTATCAGTTTACTACTTAATTGATTAATGGCCTATTCCCTTGGTTTTTCATTCTTCTTTTTGTTTCTCTGGCTAGATACTTTTGGCTTATTTAAATGTTGTCAGTAAGCGGTCCAGCAATTACCAGACGCGTACAGAACTTTTCACAGGATACTTCGAATCATTAACTTGCTGTTCAAGTTAAATAAAGAAACCTCACGACCCTGTAATCTCTTTACCGGAACCTCCTTATGTTATCTGTATGGTACACAGAGATACAGTGAAAACGCCATCCGACAACGTTGTCATTTTCACTTTCAATCGTCAACCCTACTTTAAAGAACTCAAGAGGGAACAACAGTGTGTCACATTTGCCTGGCTATTGCCTCTCTCTGCTATCGTTCATTCATTCTTTGTATCTAAGTTTCCTTCCGGTATCCCTTTTCTTGTCTCCCAATTTTACGAATTCTTCTCTAGCACATCTGCTAGCAGCGGGTTCTCTTAGTGTTACCTTTAAGTGAGCATGTATTTCTTTCACCTTTATGTCCAAAGGATAATTTTTGCTCTCCTGAGCCTTCTGGGGTTAACAGGCCTTTCTTTCAGCATTTAATAGATGTTATGTCATTTCCTTCCGGTCCTTGTGGTTTCTGATGAGAAATACATCTCATCATCCAGATTGTAGTTTCCTTTTGGTTTTTGTCTTGATGCTGTCAGGATTTTTTTCCCTTTTGTTTCCAGCAGGCTGATTGTGACATGTCTGTGTGTGGATTTACCCACATTATCCTGCTTGAGGTTTGCTGAACTTCTTGAATCTGATTTATGTCTTTTGCCAAGTTTTGGGGAATCTTCAGCCATTAATAATTCAATTATTTTCCTTTTTTCAATGACCTCTTTCTCCTCTTCTTCTGCAATGATGTAAATATAATTTCTTTGTGATTTTCCTATTTGCCCCTGAGGCTCTGTCCAGCTTTTAAAAGCACTTTTCTCTCTGCCATTTAGATTGGGTACTTAATATTGTTCTGCCTTCATGCTGCCCGAAAGTTTCTCAGCCATCTCCTTCTGCTATTGGGACAATCCAGTGTTTTCATTCATAATTTTGGTTCATACCCTTTTCAGTTCTGAAGTTTCAACTTGGATTTACATCTTCAGATTATTTGCTAAGATTTTCCAACATTCCGTTCATTTCAAAGAACTCTTTGCCCTGGTTCTTGGAGCATTTAATCATTACTGCTGTAAAGTACTTGTCAGGTGATTCCAAAACGTGTGTCACCTCAATATTGGTATCTGTTGATTCTCTCCTCCAAGTGATTGAAGACTTTCTTGGTTCTTTATATGCTGAATCATTTTGGATGAGAACCTGGCCACTTAAATATTATGTTATAAGGCTTTGTGTCTCACTCAAATCTTACAGAGAAGCTTTGTTTTGGTGGGTATTTTGCCTTGTGTTCAAGTTCCAAGTACCAACCAGCCCTCGATGTGCTATGGTTTCAAGGTCCCTTCCGTTTTCAAAGCCTTTATAATACTCTTTGGAGATCTCTGGAGTGTGTGCACCCCAGTGGCCAGTGTGGACCGGGGCAGCGGGCTACCGCTCAGTGCGGTTCTCAAAGTCTATACCGTGTTGTTTAGGGTCAGAGCCCCTTGTCCACAGCTCGCCTGGTGCGTTCAAGGGTTCATAAACAACTTGACGTGTTTGCTTTCCACGTGTCTTCCCCAGTATTTTCTGGTTACTTGGGGTTCACCATCTCAATCCACTGAGAAGGAAGTTGGATCCTTCCTCACTCTGCTCTGCCTTGCGCTTGTCAGGAGGGCCAAGCTGCAGGAGAAATGGAGAAAAAGAGCAACTGAACGTGTCCCTTGGGATCACAGCTCCTCTGCAGAAACAAAACAAGTCATAAATTGATTGTAGATCTCCTTACCCCGCACAGGTAGAGCCAAAGAAGGCTGGTCTTGAACTTGCTGAGGCAAGGCACGAAAAAGCATCCAAATTAGTGGTTTCAAAGTGTCTAATATTTTCTCCGTGAATTCAATGGGTTGGAAGGTATGGAGTTGTGAGCTGTAGCATTGGGTCAAAACAGTGGAGTCTGGAGAATGTGGGCGTCGATCCCACTACCTCTCACATGCTAAGCGAGCGCTCTACCGCCTGAGCTAATTCCCCACCTCGCCCACTTTCGCCTCCAGTCTTTGACCTTACCGGTCCTCCCCTCAGTCAGTGCTCACTGTCCTGGGCGGCCCCCAGCACAGAAAATGTCAGAGCCTTTAGTATGAAATCAGGAGCCACTAAGGGCGTGTCTTCTCCGAGATGACCCAGGGCCAGAGAGCGACGGGTACCTTTTCCTCTGCCAGGGGAAGGAGGAGAAAGCAGCCACGGGAAAACTCCGGAGTCCCCAAACTTGCACGTTTCAGATTCTCCGGGACTAGAAGAAGACACATCTCAGGGAATGGGCTCATCCAGAATACATCGGCTAAAGTGGCCCAGCTATCTCAGGATGGTTCTCTGTGTCCTAAAGACAAAAACAAAAACCCAACAACGAAAGGGAGATGATCACTCGTTCCTCTCAGGTGGGGCTGCCTAGAATAGGAGCCGGTGATTTCTCCGGGAAGGCAAAAGAAACCGACTGTTTCCGCCCGGTTTCGAACCGGGGACCTCTCGCGTGTTAGGCGAGCGTGATAACCACTACACTACGGAAACCCACGCCCTGAGGGTGTTCCGAGATTGGTGTTCGAGTCTTCCTACGTAAAGCAAGTCGTGTGGCAGTTACAGATCCACGACCAGAAGAGCCGGAAAAAAAAAAAAAAATTCAAAGTAATACAAAACAGAAAATCCCAAACAGGCAGAGCTATAGGAACTAAGAGGAGAGATCGTATCAGCGTGAAGACATAAAAAATGGACGTTGAGGAGTCTCGAGGAGGCGTCAACAGGGCAGAAAGAACAGGCACGTACGTAGGAATTCCTGTGTTAAGAAATATACCTGTTCAGTTAGGGTGGGGTGTGTGTGTGTGTGTGTGTGTGTGTGTGTGAAACAGACACGGAGGGAGGCAGTGGTTAGGAAACCTGCATAGGGAGGCTCTATGTTGGGGAGATAGTGTGGAGCTCCAGAACCTTTCAGAAAACTCCAGGCAGATGGTTTACATAACCAAAGTAACATTGTAGGAACGGTTTTTAATGTGGAATGCCAGCGAGGTTGGCAATGGGGACACCGAAACTGACGAGAACGGAAAGACACTGGGGAGATGTCAAAGGGTTGGGGTTTGTCCTGTTAACTCTCGCGCCTCCGAGTACAATGAGTCTGTATCCTCAGGGCCCAGGGCGCTGCCCGCATAGAATAAACACATGCTCCGTAAACATCATAGAATGGGTGAAGGGATTCACGAGTGGGAAGAGAGAGAAGGATTCTGCAGAGGTTGGGGAGGACGGATGTACAGCAGTCATCGAGACACCGGGTGTAGACATCGGAGGCAGAAGAAGGAATCACGGGCACGGGGAAGTCTTGAGCCCAAGCGGCGGATACGGAAGAGATTTTTAATTAATGTCTCGTGAATGGAAGCCCAGATCCACTCATGTCCATAGTGGACAGATCCACACATCTGTCATGTGAATAAGAGCATGAATGGGTCCTGGCAGACGGGTCATGAATCTCCCTAAGGAAGACCGTACTTCTACTCTCCTTTCATGGCCTTTCTCTGAGAATCCCCCTAGTTTCCCCATCTTCTTGCCCCTGACAGCCTGGGCCTTTGTGTTCCCCTCCAGACACATGGGGCACAGACACCGCAGACCCACAGGTTCCCTTTTCACCCTGTGTCTCTAGGTGCCCCTCGCTGGCCTTCTTCGCTTCCCGAGGCTAAGCGGGGAGGCCTTCTTCTCACCAGGACCTCTCTGTCCAGAAAATAGGGCCGGAGGCCCACCTTCTCACTAGCCTAAAGCTGGGAATCTTGAGTCGGAAACGCCCAGCACAGCCCGGTGCAGATGACGGTCGCCCTCTCCCCAGCTCTTTCTCAGGTTTTTCTTCTTTGTCTACAGCCCGGTGACAGAGAGTGTGGGTCAAAGGCTAAGCCTGAGCTGCCTTGGGCGTGAAATCAGAAAAGCACCAGAAATGCATACATTGCCATTTTTTTTTTTTTTTTTTTACAAAAGGCCCGATGTTTCCTGGGATTGAGTTCAGGAGAGAAACCCTAGGGACTGCAGGAGCCTATTAAGAAAGAAGGAAGAATCGTTGCTGGAGAAAACAGGGGTCTTTCCCGCGACTCACTGCAAAGAAGGGCATTCTAACATCTGACCCAATTCTCATGCTCTAAGCCTCTTTTTGACCTGTGGTCCTTCTGGGCACGTGCCCCAGCCCATTGTGTGGATCTCACCGGGTCCGTGGGGTTACGTCACTACCATTGAAGACGACCCGACCGAGGGCAGAGCATCTCAAATATGACTTCAGCAAAAGCACAGAAACTGCTGTTTCTGTCAGGGAGTGTGGGGGAAAGGGAGACCTACCGTTTGTCCCATGACAATGATCTAGCTCTGAAACGCTTTCACTATCTTGAACGGCAGCCAGAAGGCAAATGAAAGGTCCCTGCCGGGTGGGGTGCCCCGTTGAAATGACAGGGCTGTCCCAGAAGTTGGGTATCTCTCTGTAAAAGCAAGGCTGCCATTGGCACCCGATTTGGAGATATGGCCACCTAGGAGGAGAACGTGGGGGACCCCTGGGCCTCACATCTGCACCTCCAGCCCCTCCCAGCGTGGCCCCGGTCACTGGGTCAGGCTTGATCCCTCTCCCTAACTTCCAGAGAAAGATAGGATTGGCATAAGGGGACGCTAGGATTCCGGGACAAGGATAAGGGAGGGGGAGGGGGAGGAGGAAGAATTCGTGAGAGGACATCGAAACTGGCTTTTACTCAGCATTTAATTTTAGAGAAGTCAAGAAATGGTCAGGAAAGATCAACACCGATGCTCCAGGCGTCAGAATCTCTTTTCATCCTAATTATCTCTCAGGGATGTTCGAGACGTGGAGTCAGAAATCATGGGAAAAGGCTTTTCTCCATCGTGAAAGAAACCACCTGTTTCTTTTCTCCCTTCCTCGCCTGAACTCAGTAGGTAACAACTCCGATGCACGTGCCCGGCAAAGCGCGGAACGAAATCTAGAACGTTTCTCTCCATCACGGACATTTGAGTCAGGTCCGCTGCTTCACCATCCCGACGTCCCGAACTCATCCGGGGACCAGGACCCTGCTACCTGCGCACGTTACGTCCCGCAGCCCGGCTTCCTGCTTTGCCCAGAGAACAATCCATTTCTCAAGCCCTCATGGGCTCTTCCCTTCCCCAGGAGCTCCGTTTTCCACGTAGAAGAAAGGCTGTTCTGTCCAAGACGAGAACCCTGGTGGTGAATTCTAACCTCAACCTGCAAATAGCTCTCCTACCCCCCTCCCCCCCGCCCCAGTCGCCTTGATGGCTAAAAATTACGCTAGTGACAGTGTTAGAAGAACTAAGGCACAAGGATCTCAACAAGCAAGAAGGAAGGAGAGACTGAGAAGTATCTTCAAGGTGCTAACTCTTCTGACTCTTTCCCGGAAAGCTGAAGGAACCACCTCCACGCTCCCGCCCCCCTTTACTGTCGACCGATCCCCCCACAGTAAACGTTGTCACTGGGTCATTCTTCATTTTTCCTGTTTGCTTCTTGTCTGTTCCTCTCACACCCCCCCCTGCACAGGGATGCAGCTCCGGGAGGGAGGGAGTTTTTGCATTGTTACACTCTTTAATTACTGCCCCCAGAACTGCCCATTAATCAGCTAGATGTGCTCTAGAAATATTTATTGAAGGATTAAAAGAGACAAAAAGGATTTTACACTTCTCTTACCCCTTAATTGCGCTTGGGCGACCTTCAGAGCGGGGAGTTGGAAGAGAAATTTCCCCTGCTTCTTGCATAAGACAGAGAAGAAGACCAACAACACAGTATAGCTTGTAGTTTCTGGCACAATCTGAGTTTCTCCAGCGTTCATTTTCCTGAAACCACTGGGAAGCCCAACGAACTACAAAACTGATTTCACTGTCCTCAGCAAGTACTGAGTCAGTCTTGAAAAAAAAAAATCCTTATCAGGAGCCACTTGATAATTTTACTTTGTGTTCTTTCTTTCTTTCTTCTTCTTCTTTTTTTTTTAAATCAAAGTAATTTTAGGTTCTGGCCAACCGTGAAGAAAAAGACTCAGCTTGCCCTCTCTGAGGCTCGAACTCAGGACCTTCAGATTATGAGACTGACGCGCTGCCGGCTGCGCTAAGAGGGCAGCTTGCAGGGGGTGCTCCCATTTAAAGTAAAATATCAAATATTTTCCAAGCACCGCTGCTTTATTGGTTTCCAGCTTTCAAGAAATACAATCGATGCTACTTGAAAATCACTCCATATAAGCCAATGCTGCACCCGAAGGAATTTACGCCCAAGATCCGTGAAGTCCAGGCTTTTCCGGGAATCCGCCCAAGCCTAGGTCCATCGGGGCTGCAGGACGGGGGATAGTAATTCCTGGCTTTTGCTGCTCCGGGGTTCCAGTGATGTGGTTGTTCCTGCCCTCGGAGATCTCAGGCGATCTTACGCCTTCCAAGGTCTCCTTTGTTGGAAATAAACATACGAGGTGCTTATTTAAGAGGAGTTCACAGCCTGGAGGACTAATGAATGAATGAATGAACTAATGAATGAATATAAGTGAGTAAGTAATCCTCACATTTGTCCACAGCCCGTACTTCTCTGTCTTCCTCTGTTTTACCTCCCCTGACATCTACCTGACTGGAGGCATCCTCCCTGCGAAAAGCACAAACCAAACGTAGTAAAAGCCTTGCTCTTTGCTTTGCTTTGTGACGCACCAGTAATTATAGACAGATTTGTGGAGCTTATCTCACAGAGTCCAGTAGGATTCGGGCAACACAACTATTTATCAAAATCTGCACTTCCCAGATATAATGGAGGTTCAGATAAATTCAGTATTGCTCCTAATTTCCCAGAGCTGCTCAGTGGCAAAACCCGAATGGAGAAGCAGATTTGTTAGACTGCACCGTGGGAGCTCTTTCTCTGCTCCAACTCAAGACGTCGCTGTTGTCCGCAGTAGCCCGTCTAGCCCTCTGCGTGCCGGCCTTTGGGCTTAGACTTCCAAGTCAGTTTTCACTCATTCTCCTCCGGCAACTCCTACATCCGGGGACTTGATAATTACCGAACTTTGTTCTTGTGCAATTCTTTTGCATCTATCATTTCTCTTCCATTAATTCAGGACTTATTTGCTGGGGAGATGCTCTTGGCTGGGCCTGGTGCTCAGCTCAGGAGCTCCAGAAGGAATCTGGCGACCCCAGCCCACAAGAGATGGGAAGGAAATGACGCAATTCCCAGTTTCACCACTTTCTCCCCGCCCCCCGGGCATTTACAGATAGATAACTCTGTAAACTCCTGAAGTATCAATTTTACACCTTTAGAAGTTCCATCTCTTGGGTGAACAGACACCAAATAATTACACCACCTCTCTCTTTATATGTGGAAAGTTTCTCTGCTTTGAAATCTACTTTGTCGGATATAAACATACCCAATTCACTTTTTTTTTTTTTCCTTAGTGGCTTAATTTTCCCCATTCTTTTACTTTTACTCTACCGAAGCCATTATATTTGAGGTGAGTTTCTTATAATCAGCACATCTTTGGGCCATGGTTTATTTTTCATACATTCTGGCCATCTCTAGTATGTAACTGCTGTGTTTAGACCAGTTACGTTTAATGTTATTAAGGATATGTTTGTGTATTAGGTCTATGATTTTTACTTTGTTCATTCTGTGCTTCATTCTCCTTTTTCTGTCTTCTTACTTCCTTTTGACTTTTAGAAACACACTATTAATTTGTCTTTTGTGTTTGTGTGTGTGTGTGTGTTTTTACTATACCTATTTGTATAGGTATGTAGCCATTATCTAGGTTATTAATAATAGCAATTGGCACATGTATTACCCTATACATACTTAACATTTTGCAGTCTATTTTAGAATCAATGTCATACCATTCAAGTCGAACCTAGAAACCTTATCACCTTTTAGATCCCTTAACTCTAACCCATTTGTGTTGTGAATATAGTATATTTAGATGAAATGAAAATTAATCAGTGTTATAAGTTTTGCTTTCGGTTATCAGGACCTTACTTAAAAAATTATAAAAAGGACTTTGAAGAGCTCCAGAGAATATCAGTCTATCATACTCGCTTTTCTGCTGAGAAATTATTCCTTCACCTATTTTTTAGTGGGTCCTGTGTCTAATATGGAGCTTGAACTCACGATCCTGAGATCAAGGGCCAGATGCTCTACCGACTGAGCCACTCCGGCACCCCTTCCTTCACTGCCGATGCTCCAAATTCCCTGTCAATTCTCTTCAGTCCAGTTTTTTGTTTTTTTTTTTTTAAGCTGTTCTGATACCAGTGGATTTTCTCGGTCCTCTTTCAAGTGAGAAATGTATTTATCTCACCTTCACGTCTGAAGGATATTTTTGTTATAGATAAAATTTCAGCTTAACAATTATTTTCTTTTAGCATTTAGAAAAACATCCTTCCCTGTCTTTCTAGCTTCCATGGTTTCTGATAAGAATTCCACAAACATGCAGATTGTGGTTTCGTTCTCCCCTGGCAGCTTTCACGTGCTTTTCTTTCATCTTCAGCGGTTTGACTGTGATGTGCTCGGGTGTGATTTTCTTTGGATTTATCCCTCTTGGGTTTACTGGACTCTCTGAATCTGGTTTAGGCGCGTTGCACGTGCCTGAGCCGTGTTGCACTTAGGGCCGGGCTGCAAGGGACAACGGAGAAAAACAGCATCTGGCAGTGACTCGTCCTTCGGGGTCATAGATTTTACAACCTAACAGTCTACGTGCTAGGGGTTTGTGGGGCCGAGGCCAAAAGTGGAGAATGTGGGCATCGATCCCACCACCTCTCGCATGCTAAGCGAGCGCTCTACCACCTGAGCTAATTCCCCGGACATGTGCTATGGGTCCTTCCAAGTTTTCTTTAATAAGGAGATGCGTGGTCTCCATTATTCCCCATCCTTGGGGACCCAGAGTACCGGGCGGGTCAAGTTCATGGACGCGGAACGTGGATTCAGCTGAGCGCGCATCTTCTCGAGACTCGCCAGGCCGGGGGCGGAGCGGTCACCGGTCCCTCCGCGGGGGGCGGAGGGGGACAGAGTCGCCAAAAGATCTGGTGCCGCCAGAACCTCCCGTCGCGCGCTCTCCGGGACAGAAGCGCGCCCTTTCGGGTCGGGAAGGAGTCCCCCGGGACGGGACCCCCACAGCCCCGCGACGAGGCGGCCTCCGGAGGGGGCGGCGGGACGGCCCCGGGTCGCGGAGGCAAAAAGACGCACGCTGTTCCCGCCCGGTCTCGAACCGGGGACCTCTCGCGTGTGAGGCGAGCGTGATGACCGCTACACCACGGAAACCCCGCGTGGGGGCGCCTCTCCTCTGTTCCGGGATGCGCCTTCGCCCGGGTAAACGTGCGCCGCCTGGCGGTCCCGGTCCGTACTGCAGACGAACAGCCGGACCCCGAATGTGCCCCACCGAAGGGCGGAGAAGCACGACCGCCGCGGAGCGTGGGCACCAAACTGCTCCCGGGGGGATGCGGGCGCGGAGGGTACCGGGGGGAGGTGGGGGGAATGGGGGAGGGGAGCGCAGGCGCGGCCGTAGGAACGCCCTGGGGGGAGGGCGAGGCCTGTTTAATTACTGGAGTGAACGACGAAGTGCCTCGGGGCGGCCGGGCGGGGACAGCGGGGTCCCCGCAGCCGCACTGCGCCCGAGAGGGGGTTGGGGGGACGCGAGCCCGCCCTCTCCCCCCTCCCGCGCCGTCCTCCCCCTGCCGGCGGCGGCGACCTCCACGCCCCGGGGCAACCGCGGGGCTTCTGACCTGCACGGCAAGTTCAAACGGAGGTAATAACGGACTTTGGATTTTTTGTTTCTTCTTTCTCGGCGCAGACGGGACGGGGAGGGGAAGAAGCCCGACAGGCCGCGATCCGCGGGACGGAAGGCGGTCGCAGGCAGGCCGCGAGGGGCGTCCGAGCCCGGGGATGCGCCGACGGCCACTCCCGGTTCTCCGGGCCCGAAGAAGCGGATTTCGGGGGTGGCGGAAAGGGCCCCCTGCTCCCCGCGATTGAGATTTGCGTGAAGGTTTATTTAGCCCGGGAAGGAAAGGGAGAAGGATGACGCCCGATGTCAGATGGAGGCAAGTGTGGATCGGAGGCCTCTGCACCGGGCGGCCCTGAGACCAGAGTGACGGAAACGAAGGCTGTGACCCAGAGTTGTCGGAGAAAACGCCCGCAGGCACGTCGGGAACAGGCGGTGCGTGGCGGCAGGCGGTTAAAGGTGCCTGGGCCTCACCCCTACCATCGTGCTCCCACGTTTTAATGACACCCAGGGCGAATTCCTGGGGATCGCCTGCTAGGTCACAAACAGAACCAATGAGAACCTTTTCCAAGGCCACCTCTGTGCCCCAAGACAGCTATTTGTCAAGGGACCCAGTCAGCGGCAGGTTGACCCAGTCACACAGTAAATGCCCAGCAGAAAATGCTGTAGGGTAATTCCTTCCCCAGCAGGTGTCAGATCTAGTGAGAGTTCCAGCAAGGGCGAGTTCGGGAAGGTCATGACTCCTAGCGGGCTGGCCCGTGGGACGTCCCTGCATCTCATCCCACGCTGACGGCCTTTCCTCTTCTTCACCTTGAGCCGAAGCCTTAGACACACCAAGAGCCCAGCATGAGGTTCTGGCAACAAGGGCCAGAGAGGTCCCCACCTCAGCTGTCAGCCTCTCAATTCTTCTGTGTCCAGACTTGACTCTTTTGCATCACGGAGGCCATTACTCAAATGTCACGGCCTTAGAGAGCCCTTCCCCGACCTCTCCAGCTACATCAATGCCCCACCTGTCTCTCTCTTCTTCTTCTTCTTTTTTTTTTTAATTCTGTACCGGAAAGTATGTGAAATTGCTGTTACATTTTCCATACTTCCTCTAGAGTAAAGGCTTCTTGAAAGGTTGACGGTCTAGATCCTGTCTAGGACGATGCTGGTCCCAGCTATCGCCTGTTCAGTCATTGGTGACATGGAGGGGACAGTTTCCCTCTGTCTTGTACTCTTTCATAGGGTCAATTCAAGGAGGAACCATTCTTAAACTGAGGCCACATGC
The DNA here is from genome assembly GCF_018350215.1 of Panthera leo. Lineage (NCBI taxonomy): Eukaryota > Metazoa > Chordata > Mammalia > Carnivora > Felidae > Panthera > Panthera leo. The sequence goes on along the minus strand of NC_056683.1, from coordinate 3,383,590 downwards.
TCGCTAGGGGGCCCTCTGGTTTCCTGGAACGGACGAGATAATTGCGCACAGCCGAAAGGAGGCAAGAACACGTCACCCGTGGCGTTTTTGAATACTCGTTTCTGCTTGGCAATCACACAGCACCCCTTTTGGAGCTCTTAGTGGCTTAAGGAAGAGGCAGTTGCCACGATTAATTTGTAAGAAATGGAAGTGATCGGGTTTTGCTAGTGGCCGGCCGTGATCATGTAGCGGTTAATACTCAGGTGGTGACTGTGGCGCCCTCAGTGGGAATCTGAGTGTGGCAGTCTGGAATCGGTTCATTGCCTCCACCCCCGAAACTGAATCTAAGGCTTTGATCGGAAGCTGGGTTTTCTTCCATTCGGAAGAAAATCTGTGCTTCTTTCCGGGCACTGCCTGTCAAATCAGGCCAGAAGGGGAAGAAAAATCTGAGCTTTCTCAATTCGTTGTTCTCTTTCTCTGTGCACCTCCACTCAAGGCGGTGCTCACAACTGTTTTGAGGATGAGAAGCCGTTCATCTGCTTTAACCCAAGAGAATCTGCCAAGTCCCTGAAGAATGAAACAACAGGGTTTGAAGGCAAATTAGGAAGGACTTGCTTTTGCTCGAGCGTGCACGGGAAAAAATTCCAGGAGTGAAGGTGTTCGACGGGCCAGCCCTCCTCACGAATGGCTTTGGATGTCAGGATAAAGCATTTGGACAGTCTCTGTAGCTAAGTTTGCTGGTAAATGAATTTAGTCTGGGCTGTATCTGAGTTTGCATTTCAGTAACATGCCAACAGGGGGCAGCACTAAGCTGAGCGCGAAGGCCGGGAGGCCGGGAGGTCAGGGCATTATCGTGAGGGTCTGGCCGGAGGTACTCTCCAGTAACTCTGTTGGGGTTGGACACCTTTACTCATCTGGCAAATCTTCATTTGAGGGCCTACTGCATGCTGTCGGGCGGGGCGGGGGTCAGAGTGCATCCCTAGATGCTAGATGGCATTGACCCCAAGGCCCTTGGGTGTGAAACTCTTTCGAATCTGATCTCATATGGAATTCTATGGAGAGGTCCCAAGGAACCACTGCCCTGTGCGTGGAGAAAAGGCATTCCGTAATGCAGACATCGGAGGAGGAATTGGGCCTCGGTTTTGAGGTCCGAGGCAAGGAATTGGTCCAGCAGGGTGATCGGTGGGACTTTCCCCTCCCCATCGGAAGACCCCGACGTGGGGGTTCAACGTGACTTTATTTTCCCGTGTGCAAGATGTCAATCGACATCGCTGTTTTAAGAACAAAATGAATCCAGGCAACAGAGACGTTAGGAAGACGTGTTACCCCCACGGTCCCCTTCACGAAGAGCAGGTTTGGGACTGCAATCAGAGGCTGAAGCCAATTTCCGGAGAATGAAAATGCTTCCATTTTGGACACAAAGGTGGGGTGCACCCCGGGAACGGGGCAGGAATCCAGCAGCAAAGGGGCCGGAAGTACCTGTTTGCCACTGGTCAACCTGACGGTCTGGGAGAGGAAGAAGTTTTGTTTTCGGCGGGTCTGGGAGGGTCACCCGGGTACCGCGTCACAGCAGGAAGTGGGTCCAGACACAGGCCAGGCTACGGGGCGGACAGGGTGGGTTGGGTTGTAAGTGGGGTCATCGCGGGAGGCAGAGGGCATGGGAACTTTCCCACTGCAGGGTCCCCTACCTGGAGAGGTCTGATTCAGGTTCGTTTTCTTCAAGTCCTTCAAGTCCTATTTTCTTCGAGTCACACGAGCCGCTCACGTCGGTTCCTCGCTGGTGATCTGGGTCATCTGGAGAGCGATGACCTCGTGACAGATTTCCGGCGCAGAGCGAAGCGGACATACAGAGAGAGGTCTGGGACCGCGGCGTTTGCGAGTAGGAAGCCACTGCGGGTGCAAATCCCTACACACTTGCCCGTGGGAGACACATCGGCGCTGTTAATAGTGGTTGTCACTGGAGCGGCGACCAGTGCTGGTGGCATCTGAGTTTGGACTCCAGGAACGTATCTCCGCTTCCAAAAGTTTAAAGACAAAGTTTGGGCCGCCAGGATGGAAGGAGCCGCTCAGCCCAGGCCATTCTGTTCTCTTTTCTGTCGCCCGAATTCTCTCCGCTGCCCCCTGCGCTCGTCCAGCGTTGGTCTGGAAGTAGGATAGAAAGTCCGTCCCTTTACTGGCCGGGATCCTCTCTCTGCCATTCTGTCGGCTGGCCCGCTCGCGTGTGCGTCGGCGACCCCCCCCCCCCCGCCCCCGCAGCGGGGACGAGCCCTGCAGCAGCAGCGGCCACAGGGACCTGTCACTTTGGAGGCCCGGGGCTGGAGGGGCGCGATGCGCAGGGCGCGCACTGCGCCACGTGGGGCGGCTGCGCTGCACCTGCGGGGGCGGGGGGAGCTCCGCTGCGTCTGGGCCCCCGTGCCGCCCAGCTGAGCCCAGCCCCGTACCCTGCCACTGGGTAGCCACAAGGTCCAGGTCGTCCCTGTCACCGTGAGAAGGGCTCATGGCCTCCCAGCTGCTTCTCTCTCGGGGTGGAGGGGGGTGGGTTGTGGATGATTCCCGTGCGTTCTGTCCTCGCCCTCCAGCTTCTCTCCTCCGTCAGGGATGAAGTCGCTGTGGATTGTTGCGGTGTGGATTCCGACGGCCCCGCACCGGAGGAAACGGAGCAGGATTGTCAGAGGATTCGGAGCGGTAACAAAGGGGCGAGCGTTCCCAAACCGGAGACGGTTTCATGCAAAATGGGCTGGTGTCGAAGATGTCATTAGTCCATTTGTGCCAGACTCTGGCCTGCTTCGTACGTCTTCCCTCCGTCCTCAGGGGTGTGGGGACGGAACCAGAGTTCTAATTAATGCAACTCCTCATAATAAAACAGCCCCTGCAGGTGGTAAGCCCCACCGCCCCCTCTATCCCCAAAAGGATGGGGATGCCGAGCCAGCCAGGAGTCGAACCTGGAATCTTCTGATCCGTAGTCAGACGCGTTATCCATTGCGCCACTGGCCCCGCCGGTGGAGGCGGTCGTTCAAGCATCAGTAATTAGTCTTCCCCAGGTGCTCGAATTCCTCTGTCCCTCGGTTTCTGGGTCGCTCGCGTGCACTCGGCCCCTTTCCGGATTCGCGGTCTACCTCGAGGACTCATTAGTTCGGTGTCCGGCCGGCTCAGGGCACTGACCTCGTGGCCGAGCCCCTGCCAACCCCAAACGATGGAGGTGTTGCGGCCTAGCTGTTGGAGAGCTGCCGGAAGCCGGGGGTCGGGGACCAGCGTGACCGCAGGCGGTGAGAAACACCGCCAACCGGGTCAGACTCCTTCTTACCCAGTTTGGGCTTTGTGCCTTCCCGCTGTCGTCGGCGCAGAGCGCCCGGGGCTCCCCTAGATGGCGCTGTGTTGCCCACGGGCCGTTTGCCCGGGGGGTGTCGCTCACCGAATTGCGTGTCCCTTGAGGGCAGCACCCTCAGGGTCAGCAATAACAGTTCCCGGTGAACGTCTGTGCCCGAAGAATTGAGGGAGAGCAAGGCCTGCGTGCAGGCGTGTGAATCCACGCTCTGCTAATCCGGAGGTTTCGGTGGAAGCCCCGAGGAGTTCTGGGCACAGCGCTGCGGCTCTGGTTTCCTGAGTTCGGCTGTGAGGCTGCCGGGGCTGGGCAGGCCCAGCAGGTCTAAAGCTAGTGACGCACAGTAGGGCTGGGCTGGAGCCAGTGGCCGAGAAGCTTCCTAAGCGAAGAGAGTGTCTAGCCTGATGGGACGGAAGAGAAAGCTGAGCGAACCAAAGGCACACGGGCCTGGCAGTCTTCGTGGCACCTGTGTGGTTGCTTTGGAGTTTGTCCCGATGCCGGCGACCAGGAGGGTTTAGAACTGAATGCTGACACACAGCGTCCGTGACATCGACCTCTAAAGATGCCGCCCCAGTAACAGGAAACCTTCGGCAATGGATCCACAACCAGTGAAACCACAACATTCAACGGCCCAAACGAAGTGGATTCTTTGCCACACGCAACAAGCCCAGAGGGCGAGGAAGCCCAGCGCGTGGTGTGCCGTCTCAACAGATGGATCTCACGCGCCAGCCGGTTTCCCTGCAGTTCCTCAAACTCTCAGGAGCTTTCAAGTCCAGAAGGAAAACAAAACAAAACAAGACAAAAACCCAGACAGGCCTCTTTCCTCTGTCTCTTGTGGAGGACAAGGTCTCCTGTCTGCTCCCGGTAGATTTCCGGCTAGATATGCATAACTGGCGGGAATTATTCCCCGGAGCAGGCCCACTGTGGTTGATTAGGTCAATCCTAATTCTTCTTCTGGAGCCGGGAGTGGGGGTCTATCTCCTCCAAAGCCGAGGAGGTGGAGGGGATTTCGTCATGCGGAGGAAAACATGTTTCTGTTGGAAAGGAGGCGTGGGGGCCGTGCGATTGGCGGTGGGGTCCCCACGCGGGAGTCAGCTCCGTCCCTGGGTTTGACATAAAATGAAATCAGTAGCCTTTAAGGCATTTTTGAGAGCTGAGAGCTCTATTCCTTACGTTCACCTACATCAGATCATGGCCCCATTTCCGGATCTAACCCTCAGAGAAGTAACGTGACCTGCAGTTTGTTTTCGATGCAGGTACAGTAGCCGGACATTCATTGCACCTGACAACGTGTTGACCTAGGGATCGGAAGCATGTACTTTGGGCTGTTAATGATGCCGCGCGTCACGGATCTTCACGACCCCGGAGTGAGACGATACCGCAGTGTCTAGGTCTGGAGTGTCCGCGGCCAACGTGTGCCGCACAGAGCACGGCGCTGGGACTCAGCCGTCTGCTCCCCTGGGACGGAGCGGGGGCCTTCAACTCTTAAAACTCTCTCGGTAGGGGCGCCTGGGTGGCGCAGTCGGTTAAGCGTCGACTTCAGCCAGGTCACGATCTCGCGCTCCGTGAGTTCGAGCCCCGCGTCGGGCTCTGGGCTGACAGCTCAGAGCCTGGAGCCTGTTTCAGATTCTGTGTCTCCCTCTCTCTCTGCCCCTCCCCCGTTCATGCTCTGTCTCTCTCTGTCCCAAAAATAAATAAAAAACGTTGAAAAAAAAATTAAAAAAAAAAAAAACTCTCTCGGTAATTTATGCTACTAAGTTTGCAAAACACACACCCCTCACTGGTTCCCACACGTAGTTTTGCGGCATCTTCAACGGCTGTCGGCATTTTTCATTTATTTCGTCATCGTGAGCGGCTCCTTTCGGGCATCGCCGCAGTTTAACGTTTTCCGACGTGAGGCGGACCCTCTCTTCTCGTCGCCGTCCAGGAGAAGGCGCTGCTAGGGAAAGGGACAGCGGGCTGGGACGGAGACCCAGCTTCACACCCGGACCCTGCCTTTTATCAGCTATGCGATGGCCAAATCACGTAATTTTTCAGCCTCCGCATGTCCTATCTGCGGTGTGAGGGCGACCGTCACTTTGCAGGTTTGTTGGGAGATTAAATAACGTGGGGCAGGGAGGGTCCTGGCGGATCTCGGCTGTAAGACGTGGTCTCCATTGACAGCCACGTCCCGTCCCCTCCCCCTGCCTGCCCCCAGCTTCATGTCAAAAACTCAAACTCAAAATAACTCAGTAACTCAGAACTCAATCACTGCATAGGTATTTACCAAGCAACGTGTGAAACGCTAAGGATTCGCAGATGAAGCTGAATCCCCATTTCCTCGAGGAGCGAACATCCAGCCAGAGAGAGACAAATCGAAACTCATCAGCACAGTAAGACAGGAGACCGGTCATCCCAGAAACAAAGAAGAAAATGTGTTGTTACCAGCATGGAAACGAGGCACCGAACTCCGGAGGGGAAGTCGGCGGGAGCTCTGCCTGACCGGGTCACAGCCGACTTCGTCTTGAAGGAGAAACACATCTGACCTTGTGAAGAAGGAAGGAAGGGGCCAGGGGGTTCCGGGCGCGCACGCCTGGACGTTCCAGAAGGTGCCTGGCACAGCTGAGGGAAGTTTCAGCAGGTGGAACTGTGGTTTGAGTCGGCTGGAGAACGGGAGCCAAGCAGCAGGAAAAGAGCTAGAAAGGCCGCTGGCAGGGTGCTGGCGGCTGCAGATACACTGACGATGTTTTTTTCCAGATTTGCTGGTTCATTTCTTACACGTTTTAATATTCTTTTTGTTGTTGTTTGCATGTATGACATGCACACGATAAAAAAAAAAAAATTAAGGGGCACCCGGGAGGCTCAGCCGGTTAAACGTCCAATGTCAGACTCTTGGTTTCCAGCTCAGGGGCTCAGGGCGTGGTCTCATGGTTTGTGGGATCGAGCCCCGCATCGGGCTCTGGGCTGAAAGTGCGGAGCCAGCTTGGGATTCTCTCTCTCCCTCTCTCTGCCCCTCCCCGGCACAAGTGCGTGCGCGCACTCTCTCAAAATAAATAAATACACATCAAAAAAATAAAAATAAAAAATTAGGGGCACCTGGGTGGCTCCGTTGGTTAAGTGTCTGACTTCAGCTCAGGTCATGACCTTGCTGTTCATGGGTTCAAGCCCGGCATCGGGCTCTGTGCTGACAGGTGGGATCCAGGAGCCTGCTTCGGATTCTAGCTGTCCTCCCCACCCACCCCACCCCCCCCCCCAAATCTCTTGTGTAGCCTGGATTCTACCAAAGCTTTCTTTGAGTCTAGGAGCTACTCATGCGTGTTTCCAATAATTTTCATTGTTTAAGGTAGTTTAGATCTGGTTTCGTTCCCTGCACCAGAAAGAGTCCTGAATAATACAACCGTGAAGAGATTCCACTCGTGAAATTTCCAGAGGGCAGAGAAGTTTTTGCCAACACTTGGGCCTCACAGATGGGGAACGAGCTTTGTTACCTTTAGGAGACTACTTCCGGGAGACCGGGAACGGCGGGGTGCGGGTGGCTGGGCCTCAGGAATCTTCAGGGTGAGGAGAAGGTTCTCATTTCAAATCCCTAAGAGCCAAAGCACACCCATCCCTCCCGGGACCCCACCTTGGTCTTCCCTCTTGTGAAAACGTAAACTCCTGGAATCCTAGCCCGTATCTGAACACGGGTTAGTCACAGGCCAACTCCTTCTGGTCTCACGCGGTAATGAAACACGAGTGTGTGTCGCCGGGAAGCCTTGAGTTACAGGTTGGACGCGATGTGTCTCTTACAGTTAGCCTTCTTGCCACCACCGAGGTCAGGCCAGCCCAGTTTACCCAGTTTCCTCTACGACTGTTGCCGGGCCTCATCGGCCACTGGTGTTTGCTTGGGTTCCACTTGGATTGGCTTCCGTAAAATACACCAGAGCCAACAAGTGACGGAAGCTGCAGAAACAGGGAATTCCCGAGGAAAGAACGACGGTTTTGAAGCTGGAACACTATGCTACTTGATACATGTCAGGAAGTTTAACGATGAACCATTTTTCAAAGCAGGTTTGACCAATGGGAGCGTGGTGCAGGGAGCGGACTACTCTGTCCATCCCGTCTCCCCCGCACCTGCCCCTCGTCCTGCTAGAATCCGTCTTCCAAATCCTCTCTCATCTCCAAGGCATGGTTCTTACTGAAGATTCAGGAGAGAGGATTCTGTGGCTTCGGTGAAGGCAAAACTCTGACATTATGGAGTAGGAGCAGCCGCGGTGGGCAGGCGACATGCCACTGTGCCCAATCCAGGCCCAGAACCACTGCACCCAATCCCAGCCCACAACCACTGCGCCCAATCCAGGCCCAGAACCGCTCATGGCACCCAATTCAGGCCCAGAACCACTGCACCCAATCCCAGCCCACAACCACTGCGTCCAATCCAGGCCCAGGACCACTGCACCCAATCCCAGCCCACAACCACTGCGCCCAATCCAGGCCCAGAACCGCTCATGGCACCCAATTCAGGCCCAGAACCACTGCACCCAATCCCAGCCCACAACCACTGCGCCCAATCCCGGCCCACAACCACTGCTCCAATCCCCCCCCAGAACCAGCAGCACTTGAGGGGAAGGGCTGAGTCCCACCGGTGGTTGCTCTGCATTCAGGATCTACCCCCAGGACTTGCAGAGCCCCGAGAATGTTCACCAGATAAGAAAAACAGTGTGGTGCTGAGCGAAGGGATCAAGGAGGGGTAGAGAAAGGTGATGTTCGCTTCCTCGTGTGAGCTCCTTGGTTTCCGGATGTATAGACTGTGCAGCAATAACCCAAGGAACACACGGGTCCCTGTGAGGAAAGAAAGGCAACGATGACCTGTGCGGTCAGCTTAGTTTAGGGCCTGAGGGCTCAGTCCCTTAGGGGCTACGTCACCCTACCTCCCCGACCCTGTTTCCTCCGGTTCATTTGCATTGGATTCGCTTTCTCCTCAGTCGTCCCTGACCCGCTTCCGAGGGGCTCTGCCCAGAGGACCACCACCCCGGCCCGGTACCAGTGCATCAGGGGGTCCTCGCCCTCCTATCCCCTACCTAGGAGGAAGAAGGTGACTGTGAAGAGAAAGTAGTGTTTCTGGTGCCAGGAAGGGGCTGAGGGAAGGCCAGGAGGATAAAGCTCAGGAAGAAGGACAGAAGAAGGGCGACGATCACGAAAATCCGACCAAATGTAAAGTGGTTTGAATTAGGAAGGGAGAGGGGAGAAAGGCCAGCAGCTCCCTCTGGGGTCCCCTTCCTTCCTGGGTCTGAGTCCCTAGAATGCTAAAGAAGCAGGGCACAGACTTCAAGGTGGGAGCCAAGGGCACCTGGTGGGAAGCGGAGGGAGCCGCAGAAAGATCTAGAATAGCGATTCTAGAATGGTGATTCCAGCTGGGCTGGTGTCTCCCCCAGAGGCCTGACGCCCCACTGGGCCCCCATGGGGTGGAAAGAGGGGCCGACAATTCCTGGGAGGGACGGGATCGGTGTGGGGCCCTCCCTTTCGAGGGCAGAACTTACTCGATCTTGATGAAGGAATCCGGCCCGTGACGTCACCGCTGCAGATGGCCAAGAGGGTGCTGAACGGGACGGGGGCAGTGCCCGGGACCTCTACCCTCACCCAGGTGGAGAGGTTGAAGGCCCACCACAGCAGGGCCGAGCCCGCGAAGGTGCCCACCAGGATGGGGACGCGGGTACGGCCTATCCCACACTTCACACAAAAGGGTGCTGACTGGAAAAACGTGAGGGGAAGGCACACGAGTTAGATTTTCTCACTTCCTTTGGGGTTTCTCCCCATCCTTAAACCGCCATCCAAGTCCCATCTCCTCTCAGCTTGCAGAGTTCTGCCTCCTCCCTCCCGGCCCTGTCCCCTCCTGTCTCTGGCCGGCAGGGCCAAGAGCCTTCCCCTCGCCGGAACCCCGCACAGGCCCTCACAGCCTTGTGTTGTCACTACGCTTCTTCTGGGTGTCCCTGGGCTGGAAGTCCCTGGAGGACAAGAGCCCCGACTTAACCTCCCATCACACTCTGCCCAGTGCTTTACATGCAAGAAGATCTCAGCCAATACCTGTTGACAGAAAGGGGGAAAAAAAAATAGCAGACGTGAAATCCGTTCCTCGGTGATGTCGAGAGAAGTCAAGTTTTTTTCTGATGCTCAGCTTTCCCTGGCACGGTCGTCGCCTCTTGTCCCCTGTCTTCCTGCTGACGGTCCCGGCTTACCTTTTCTCTTATTTCTTCTTTTAATCGTTCTGTTTCAGCTTTAATCCTGTGACATCCTAACCTCTTCAAGAGTAGAAGCTTGTGGTCCTCTCCCTTGGCGGTCCCTTGGTAGGGACACTCGGTGACATCCTAAGTATGTGAACTCTACCTTCCTCTCTGCTGTCTCTGTTTGAAAAAAAAAAACAAAAAACAAAAAACGTAGCAGGGGCCCCCGGTTGGCTCAGTCGGTTAAGCATCCGACTCTGACTCCGGTCGCGATCTCACAGTTTGTGAATTTGAGCCCCGCATCCACAGAGCCCGCTTCAGATCCTCTGTCCCCCTCTCTCTGCCCCTCCCCTGCCCGTGCTTTCTCTCCCCCAAATCAATAAAACATTAAAAAAAAAAAAAACCTATATCATTTCCCAGGGCGCCTGGTTGGCCCCGTTGTGAAGCATGTGGCTCTTGATCTTGCGGTTGTGAGTTCGAGCCCCATCTTGAGTATAGAGGTTATTTAAAAAAAAAAAATCATTTCCCACACCTCTCCACCCGGCCATGTCTTTGTTTTCCTTGGCACTCGTGTACCTCAAAAGTTACGGCTTGTGTCCTTCGTTCTAACGTCTAATACTGACTAGGCAGGAACACTGCATTCCTGTACGAGACTGAAGGTTCCTGTACAAGACTGAAGGGGACGTGAGAGAGATTACAGGATAATCAGGGAGATACCCGGGGAGATAAAAGTGGAAAACAGTTTTGTGTTAAGGGCGCACTGGTCAGACTGCCCACTTCCGCCCTTCGTCAGAATACTGTTAGCCCACGTGACACCTTTGGCCCCTGCCCCCGCTGACTAGCACGCTGCTTGGCCAATGGTGGACACTCGGCAAGTTTGTTGACGAAGGAATTGATGAGTAAGTAAATACAAAGAATAAGGAGAGGACGACGCAGAGGGCTGCTAAGAACCCCTCTGGAAGCTTTTAAAATGCAAATTCTGGGAAGGCCAGGACTATCTTGTCCATTCTATTCATTTCAGTGTTCTGAGCCCTAATGTACTGTCTGTCACGAGGCAGGTGCTACATAAATATTTTTGGAACGAATGAATGATCCAGGAACACAAGACTCCTCCTCGGGGTGGAGGGATTTGTCACGTTCACTCAGCTGACCTTTCCTGTTAGGTATACACTATGCCAAAACGTTTAAAAATTCAGTTGGAGTTTTGTCGAGTGTGCAATACATTTCTAGCTCAGAACTATAGGTTTTTGTATGAGTCCGTTGTACAATTAAGAGGATAGTCTGCTCATGCCAGTGGCCGGGGAAAGAAGGGATATTTGTGGTGGGAAATCAGATGTAATTCGACAAGGTAAAGATCGCTTTTGACGACCACGTGCACGTGGAGACCCAATCCTGAGACTCAGGGAGAGTAGACATGGCAAGGTCTTTAAGTTTCAAGGTTGGCGGGAGCTCCATTGGAAAGGGCAACATATTTTCTTGGCTCAATGGTCCCAGGGAGTGTGATTCTTGAGTGCAGCTCAGTACTATGGGGTGGGGTCCACACACAGATTCCAAACCTTTCCCAACCAGAGATCTACAGCTGAGCTGATCTAATCTATAGAAAACAGATGACCACCAGTCACCATTTTCTCAAAGGGTGGCACCCAAATAGTTCCATTCTAGATGCCTTAGGAGAGGTTAATTCATGACCTCCAGTGGACGCCTTAGTGCACGAGGCTGACTTAGGTTAGTCTGAGAAAAGATGGACCAAGGCTCAGTCTCCTACACATTTCCCACGTGAGAAAAGCTTAGGATTTTCTCAGGGTCTATGTAGCTCTAAAAAATAATTCTTTGAGTTAGTAGCTTCAGTGCCCAGATCCCTTTATCTTGTGGAAGACAGTGGGACATTACTTAGTGCTCTTAAGTTCCGTGGTAATCTTGTATCTGAGTTGGAGGACACCTTTAGGGGCAAATGGTATTTATAAGCTTCCAGAAGAGTTCAGGGGCTCTTTTGCCTCCTTTACACTCTAAACACATAGTACCTTTCACATATGACTCGACATTTTTCTCTTACAGCACAGTTTTTGTTTGTTTTGACATATCATATGCGCATGTACATGACAAGTGGTAATTTAAAAAAAAGAAGAAGAAAGGAAAGTGTCGGGGATAGAAACGGCCAGCTAACTCTACATAATCTGTCTCCCACGTCACCCACCCCCAAGAAAGACCCCGCACTCCGGGTAAACGTAAAGGCGCACACACACACACACACACACACACACACACACACACCCTGGAGCTAGCCCCTCCCTCCAACCACTCATCTCACAACTCTCCTAGCTCTGAGGTCTTCAACGTAGTTAGATATTTTGAAAACCTAGTTGAACGTGGCGTTGGGACACCGGGAACTTGGGGGAGCCAGTCTCGGACCTGTTCCGGCTGTTTGTCCCGGGCAGTTCCCATGTCCTGTCCCGGGGAGGGACGCCGGGGGTGGGAGGAGCCGCGGGCTCCGGCGACAGGTCGCGGGTCACTCGGCTGCAGCGGGCAGCCCCGCACGCGCCCTCTGGCGGCCGCGAGCATCCTCGGGTGTCCACCAGGTGCTGGGACACCGCGGGGGGGGGGGGGGGGGGTGGGGAGGAGAGGCGGGGAGCGGCCTCCGTGCGCCTCCCCCCCCCGCCACCGGCCAGCCCTGCGCGTGGAGCGCGGTCCTGGGGGGCCCGTCGGGGTCGCCCGAGCGCGTGCACCTGTGTGTCCCTGGAAGCAGCCGCCGCCGTTTCCGCGAGCAGAGCGCCCTCCGCGCCTTCGGGCCCCGGGCGGGGTGGCAGAGGAACCCGCTCCGCCTGGGCGCGCGGGGACAGCGGGGGACGCGCGGGCTGGGCTCGCTTCCCGCCGGCGGACGCCCCCGCGTAGGCCGTGTAGCTAGCGACCGGAAGTGGGGAGCAGGTGCTCCAGTGGCGCAATCGGTTAGCGCGCGGTACTTATACAGCAGTATGTGTGCGGGTGATGCCGAGGTTGTGAGTTCGAGCCTCACCTGGAGCATCGTTTTCCGCCCAGAGGCGGCCTCCCTCCGGAGAGACCCTTTCCTGCCTCCCTAGGCCCTTGGGGACTACATCCCACCGTCTTCGATGTGTTTGAATTTGTTGGATACCAAGTATCCTCCCGGTTCTCCTTCGCGCTTTTGAAACAGAACAATGTGAAGAAGGGTTTACAGAGCGAGTCTGTTGTGCTGCGGTGACTTAGCTTCTCTCTTTAGCCCCACCCTGCCCTTCCTGCACCCCCCTTCCCACTTTGCTCTAAAGACGATGGCTCCTGGGGAGCCCCCGGCACATACTTAGAAAGTGCTGAGCAACTTGCCTGCTGTGACGAGCCCTGAACTCCATTAGAGGGAACTCAGAAGTGAGACATTTCCTGCCGGATGAAAATTCCAGCTTCGGGGAACAATGAGATGCTGATTTCTGATTTCTGAAGACAGCATCACCTCTAGTATCCCCCCGCCCCCACTTTACCCTGATGAACCAACAACCATGGAAGGTTGAACAGCTCTGGTCACCTGAGAAGCAGAACCTGGCATCCCCATATTATCCAGCTGTCTGGGCCTGGAACAGGACGAGCGATGATGACATCCAGAAACCAGAAATCTGCAGACCAACATTGCAGGAATAAGCAGATTGCTGTGCACGAGGTAGGTAGGAAGTAGGTAGTGATTTTGACTTAGAAATATGCGGCCCCGCCGCCCCCATGAAACAAGAAGCCCACCTGGTCATGGATCTTATCACACCTCCTCACTCTGCCCCAAAGGGTAAATTGAACTAGGTAATTTGGAGTACTTTTCCCAGCTGTAAAGATGATCCCAAACCTGAGCGCATGTATGTCCCACCCGCAACAGGATGCAGAAAATAGTACATGGAATGAAACGGAGCCCAGAGAACTCTCCCTTGAAATCTGGATTCCTAAACGTGTCCTGCATGCGTCTGGACATTGTACAGTCACAGAGTGGTCTTCCTGGGGAAGCGTAGGGAAGTCCCATCCAGGAAAGCACCAGATAATAATAAAAATGGACACCTTCACACTTCATAGCTTTTGCTAAGCCACCGGAGTACCTTGGAGACTGTCAAAGTCTCATCTTCAAGTATCAATGGAAATTAAATGGCAGAGATTTATTTAGGTTGTTAATGAGGAAATGGACAGTAAACTAGTTCAAGTGACAGTAGAAGAGACTGGTAAATGCATTATCAGTGGGGAAAAAAAAAGAATGCTCAAATAATATACCAAAATTGAGTGAAAAACTAGCCAATGTCCCACAGAACAGCAAAAAGTATAATCTTTGGGGTTATTTTCCAAAAGACAGAAACTAGTTGCATTTCTGCTGGACAAGAATCATTTGAAATTAATCAGTCTTCTGCAGGATAACATTTAACTTTATGGCGTCTAAGCCCTAGAGTAGCAATATCCGAGAAAATCGGTTGCCCCTTAGGTGGGCATGTTGAACATGCTCTAATATAATTTTGAAAGCATATTCTGTAATCTTTTCGCCTTCTTTTCAAGATTTGGATCATTTTTCTTCCCAGATCTAGCATCTTAATTCAATTCTTTGGTCTCTGCCTCCATTCAGTTGGCCGCATGATGGTCAAGACGTCTCATGGTGCAAAAAGTTGCTTTTTATTAAAGCACAGGGACAGGACCGGTGGGCAGAAAGAGCTGCACAGGGGTTGTGAGGAGTGACTGATTATATACTTTTTAGTTAGTGGGGGTGAGGGATAAGTAAGTCTCCAAGGACTTGGTGTGTGTTGAAAGTGAGATTTACAGGATCTTGGAGGGGTGGCAGTTGTCAAGATAGGGTTACCCTTTATTGTCTAGTAAAGCATGAGTCATGAGAAGCTGTAGGCATGTCATGCTCTGCATGTCTCCAGTGCGCATCAGTGGGCCACGTGTTGTCAGATAATTCATTTTTGGTTACTTTCTGCTGGCCTTTGCTTTCCTCATCAGATCTTATTGAACATCTGCCCAATAGGTATGTTTTGAAAAGTGAGTTGTGTCCTCAATGGTAAGCGGTTATTTCCATAAAGAACTGTTGTGATGCTATTGAAACCACTCTGGTGATACTCAACCTGGAATGTTTCGCTAGATGTTGGTAGGCAGCTACAGAAGAAAGGAGAGAGTGGTTAGCTACTCTCCCCAACGTGCTAAGCTGTCATGATAGCAGACCTGCGACGAAATTCTGCACGTATATGATCATTTATTGGGAAGCAAGCAAGAAAGAGTCATCAGATCTGTTCTGTAAGTTCAGCAAAGTTCCTGTGTTTTTGTTGTTGTTTTCTTGCTTGTGTAGCTCCAAAACTACCTTTAAAAAACTGAGGTATAATTGACATACAACAGTGAATTCATTTCAGATGTACAACATAATGATTCAATAGTTGTGTATATTGCAAAATGATCACCCCAGTAAGTCTAGTGAACATCCGTTACCATACTTAGGTGCAGTTTTTTTCCTTTGATAAGTACTTTGATGATTCCCTCTCTTAGCAACTTCCATATATGCAATGAAGAATTAACTATAGTCGCTATTCTGCACATTACATCCCCATGACTCATTTATTTTATAGCTGGAAATTTGTACCTTTGAACTTCCTTAACCCATTTTGCCCACCCCCACCTTCCACCTCTGTCAACCACCAACCTGATCCCCAGCCCGCCCCCCCAAAACTACTTTTCATGAAAAGTTAGCCTGAGGCATATGCAATAATTTTTCAGAGGCAGAATTCAGCCAAACTTCTATCAGAGTCAGGAAAACCAGAACACACTACAGCTGCTTTAACTCTTATTATCTTCGGATTCTATCTCTTAAATATCTAATTCGCAGTTCTTGGGCACAACTAATTTACCTACTCAGACCACATTTCTGATATCCTAATTAATTAACAAGGACAAATTTCACTAAAGAAAACCAATTTTTAATATGTTAATCATCAGAGCCTCTGGTGTTTGTCACAGATAAGACAAGTATTTTTAGCGGCCACTTCTGTACCGTAGGTTTCTGTTTATGATGCCAGCTCGCCATCCTCCAAAGTGTGATATCTGGGCAGTGGCCTGACGCTAGAATCATTTAAAATCATTAAAAACATTTTTTTCTTTAGCTTATTTATTTATTTTGAGAGAGAGAGAGAGAGAGAGAGCAGGATCGTAGGAAGGGGAGGGGCACTGAGAGAGAGGGGGAGAGGGAATCCCAAGCAGGCTTCGAGCTCTCGGTGCAGAGCCCGTCCGGGAGCTCGATCCCACGAACCATGAGATCGTGACCTGAGCTGAAATCAAGAGTCAGAATATCAAAACTCTGGAAATAATCTCAGAGTTTCTTCCAGGTCAAAAGATTCATTTAGAATTTGATTTGGGGAAGTTTGAGAAAAGTATCAAAAAAGATTTTAAAGCACTTGATCAAATAGGATCATAGGTCACTGTGAAGCAATACTTTGTTATCTATTTAATCCAAGTGTCAGCAAAAGATTTTAAAGGGAAATACAGGGGCTTACACAGTTGTTAGCAAAAATCAGCTCTTCTAATATTGAGAAGGCTCTATTTTTCTAAGTAATCAAAGACCTGATAAACACAGGAAAATATTTTGGCAAAACATAGAATTTTCTAGGCAGATAACTTTAAATGATAAAAAAAAAAACCTTTTATGATCTCTTACCAAGAGCAGACCAATAGTTCAATAAACATTGTCTTTTTAACAGACGAAAGAAAATTAAGTTCTAGTTTTACATCAGTGCACGGTTACTATGAAAGCTTAAGAAAAAAAAAAAAACAACCCTTTAACAAATTCATTCAATCTTATCCAGCTTGATCACATGCAAAATTCCTTTCCCAATGTTCCTTTTTCATAAACCTTCTACAACATTCTATGTCCGTTTTAGTTCATCCCTTGTTCTCTTTCCCATTCAGAAATAACCGGCTTTACTTTAGGACAAAAGTACACTCATTTCTCTCAACAAAAATGCACCTTCATTCCTCCTTCCTATTCTTACCCAAAACAAAAAACTAGAAAACAAACCAAAAAACCCCAAACAAACAAACCCCACAAAACGCAAACACCCACATCATATTTTCCTTGCAATGTTGAACTATTTCTAGTAGCTTTCATTACATATATTGTTAGAATGCTTAACTTTTAGAAATCTTCATTTCTAGTGAAAATCAAACAGTAAGCAATTGTGAACCATTACACCAGCATTCTTTAGATTGGGAAATTTATGAATACGTTTCATAATTTCTAGAAGCATATGCCTTTTAAAATTTTCCAACGTAGCACCAACATATCTAAATATCTTTTAGTTTCTCTGTAATAAGAAGCCATAGGTAGATGAACCTATGTTCAATAAGTGATGCTTCAGTATTTTATCTTATTTGGAAATGATCTAGATGTTTAATGACTATCATCTCATTTAACTTAGCGAAAATCTAAGGTTTTAAGTTACCAAAAAGATTTTTTTAATAGACATAAATATTGCTGAAAAACTTACTTATGTACTTTTCCCTTACATCTACTTAATTCACTTGCTCTTAATTATTTAGGTTTAGTTGTGAACATTTCACAAGACATTAAACAGCTAACCATCATTTTTAAGTTCTTTTTCTTGCCGACAAATTCTGTAACGGAGAAAACATGAGCTTATTTGATTTGTAGTAAACCCAGAGAGAATAAAAGTATTCTATTTAATGCTGGCAACTCTAAAAACGTCTCTTCTAGTTAAATCCACAAACTTCAGACAGCTTTTATTTATTATAGATTGATTTTAGACCATGTGAACTGAAAAAACATCCAGGTTAAGTTTCTATTATATTTCTGATAATTTCGATAAGTGCTTTTCTTAATCCTCTTTTACAAATTAATTTTGCTAGTACTATCTGGAGGTAGAAAATACCACATACGTACTGATGAAGAATGTACAGATAGATGCGGAGACCTTATTGTTCTAAAGTTTTAAGCCATGAGGCGTGTATAATGATGCAAAACTCACTAGTTCATAAGCGAATGGCTGGATCCAAACTCTTTTGGCAGATGGAATAAATTGAGGTTAACCGCTCAGATGGCGGTGACACTTTTTCTACTAATATTTGTGGAGAGGACACCAAGGATTTGTATTCGTCCTTGACAAGTAACCTCATGGCGGCTGTGGGTAGATTTTTGGCAAGGGGGCTCCCACAGCCATTTGTATTTTTAAAAGGCCTGCCGCCTGGCCCTGTTTTCCTTCCGTCTTAGGAACTGGGGATGATGTAGATAAGATTTCTTGAAGAGGTTATAAGCCTTTTGAGATAAATAGGGAAGGTTTGGGCTGGTAGGCATGAACGGGTAGAGAACTTGAACTGCCTCTAGAACCGTTTCTCATTTTATAAGAGTTCTAAGATAAGGGCGATTGCTCTCAATTTGTCAAAGAACCGGGTCGTAACTTAAATGACATCACAGATCCGTGTCTCCAGCCTCATGAGCCACCATTTGCTTCTTTCTGGGTACATAGTTCTAATTTTAATGTGGGGTGGGGGAGACTTTCAAGAATTCCTATCGGGCTCTGAACATCAGCTTCCAATCTGGCCAACGTTTTGGCCACAGATCTACTTAAAAGAAAATTCTTTTAAATATGCTGTCAGTCTTCAGCTTGAACAAACAGTAACTATTTCTGGCAGTATCGAATAACCCCCTCTGCATGTAAGTGGGGGCCCCAAAGAGGTTGCACAGGATACTACCTTCCCGAGATCCAGACCCACTCCCAAAGGCAGCCAAAGAAAGAGCCAACAAGTCTCAAGCAGAGAGGCGGGAAGCCACAACTCCTCAGAACATAAAATAAGAATGAGGAAGGCAATAACCAATGGGTTTGGATTTGGAAAGGAGGGACAATGTGAAATTTTATTTTCCTTTTTCAACTGGGCACTACAGACAGAGATTCAGAAAAGCTGTTTCTGGTAAGAACTTTTTTTTAACCATTTTTTTACCTTCATTTACCTTTTTTTAACCTTCATTTACTTTTTTTTTTTTTTTTTTTTTTTTTTTTTTACCATTTACCAATCAAAAACTGGCTTCCAGGATCCCCTCTGCAGACGCTGTTATCTACCGGAGATTCAGCTTGATTGTTGAAGCGAATAACGTATTTACCAGAAAATCCCTCAGTTTTGTCAGTTCTGGGAGGGGCCCAAGTGGGACCGTGGAAAGCAGATGTGGGGGTGTCTATAAGGTGATTAATTTAACCGACTTTGGTTCATGGTCCTGTCAGTGCAGTTCAGACAGCAGATTAGTAGAGTGAGAACTCAAGTTAAGTAGGGTGAAGGGAGCAGTAAGAGTTATGTCAATCTTTTGAATCAGGTACCTCTTGTATCTTTTTCATTTTTTAAAAAAATTTTTTACTGAGAATACACTGAGGGTTGATGGGGGTGGGAGGGAGGGGAGGGGAGGTGAGGGGCATGAAGGAGGGCACCTGTTAGGATGAGCACTGGGTGTTGTATGGAAACCAATTTGACAATAAATTTAATATTAAAAAAGCAATAAATTTTTTTTAACATTTATTTATTTTTCAGGGAGAGAGAGCACAAGCAGGGGAGGGGCAGAGAGAGAGGGAGACACAGAATCCAAAGGAGGTTCCAGGCTCTGAGCTGTCAGCACAGAGCCCGACGCAGAGCTTGAACCCATGAACGATGAGATCATGACCTGAGCCAAAGTCAGCCGCTTAACCCCCTGAGCCACCCAGGGACCCCATGTCTCTTTCGTTTTTTATCAGCTTTTCAGCAATGAAGCTGTTTTCTGGATTTTGAAGCCTTTGCTTGTAAGTGCCCTTCTTAAGTGATCTTATCCAGTTGGAACATTCCTCAGAGAGGTTTCTGTAATTCCACATTATTCAAAAGTTCACCCATTTCCCCAGAAAGGCACAAGAGCCGGGCCCCGGGACCAGGTAGACGGAACCGATCTTACCTCTGGATTCGCTAAGATGTCGTAGTTATGAGGACCCTGTCTTGTGATAGCCGTTGTAAAACACCAGCAGTCAATGTGTTTTCTCCCCTTTTGAACAGGGCGGGTGGCCGAAGGAAGCTCCAGAAAACAGAAACAAAAGAGTACTCATCGGGAAAAGGGACGCCTTTATAAAAACCAAGAGGACGAGGCTCTTAAGTAGATTCCACCTGAAGCCTGGAGAGCTCGAAATGCAAGGAGAGCAGAGCTGGAGTGCAGGAGAGAACTGACCTCACACTCCAGGCTTGGGAGAAAGCAGTGAGCTCACTGGGCTCGGTGGGTGTTGGCACCTGTTTGCTCGCCAGCCCTGGAGCTGTGAGGGGGCTTCGCTGGATCCCACTTCTCCGACACCAAGGGATGGCGACCTCAAAAATCAAAACGGCTGGTTATTTTATTAGCAAAATGGGCTGATGTGGGGAAAGCCAGGAATCACAACGCGGGACCAGCAACCTGTGGAAACACCAGCGGCACGTCCGGAGAGACAAGGGGCAGGCTGGTTTCATCAGGTTTTAGGAGCAAACCGGGGAGGATTGATGTGCACAGAAGTTCACTGGAGAAGAACGAGAGTTTGAGGCCGCGGAGGTCTCTCCTTGGCTGCAAGCGTGGTTAGTGCGTCGTTTCTGGGCGCGGCGGGGTCCTCCTTGGTGGGGAGGAGGGGCGTGCTGCATTCTAAACTGGGGTTTCCTTTATTCACTTTCACACACACACACACACACACACACACACACACGCCGTGCCCGTAGTGCAGCACTGGGGGCCAGGGCTTTGGGGGACACAGCCCCTGAGGGGGTGTGTGTGCTTGTGTGCGTGTGTGTGTGTGCGCACCGTGCTTTGCGTGCTGACTACATATTGAAGGAACGGCAATAATTGCTCAGGCAAGAACGTCAGAGCCACGTGACAGGGCTGGTGGAATCGAAGGCTGGAAAGAATCTCTTTCCCACTTCCTGCAACACCCGAACAAGCCTCCGATTGCCCAGTACGGGGCCTCTCTTTAAAGCAAAAAGGAAATCTGCTCGTAGAAGCCTCGAGTGATTTGATGCTCTGATGCACGAAGGCAGAAGCGATCCCTAACACGAATCTAACGCTCCGCTCCTGGAGGAGGTGGTGCAGGGTGTACTTTCCCCACATCTCAGCGGGCACTCCGGCGGGGAGGCTGGTGGGAGGCCCTGCTGATCAGCACAAAGGGGCTGAGACTGGCGTAACCGAGCGTTAGAAATAGTTTCATGTTTAACACCGTGCGGTCATTGGTCAGGAAGGAGCCGATGCAGAAGGAGAAAATGAAGTCCGCCCAATAGAAGAGAAGGAAACAGGCCATGAGGAGGAGGGCACTCCGCGTAGCTCTCGTCTCCGGGCTGGAATTTCTCTGGGATGTGGAGCTCCGCAGGTGGAGCACACTCTGGCGATGCTTGCACAGACGGAAAGCCATGTACCCGCTGCTCCAGCCCATGAGGCTCTGGGAGATGATGTCCCGCAGCGCCATGAGAGTCAGGAAGAGCCACCTGACGGTCAGCCCGGAGGGCAGCATATGGCAATAGGGGTGGGAGCCAGACGGTGTGATCCCGGAGCCGTTGGTGCTCTGGGCGGCTGTGATGTAGGAGAGCAAGTTGGAGCTTATCAGGGAATTCAAGATCCAGAAGAGGAGGAGAGAGGGGAGCACTTGCCACGCGGTGCGGGGCTTGAGCTTTCTCCACGAGGAGGTCCTGGGGCTGATGGTGAGGGCCTGGACCACGCTGAGGAGGCAGGTGGTGCACATTGAGAGGCCACGGGCCACTCTCCCCAGATAGAACACCGTTTTGCAACTGGCACTATCTAGAAAGTTACTGACATGAAAAGCTGCTGTTATATCGAAAATGCCTCTGGCACAAAGTGTCATGGTATTGGTAAAAGCCAGGTGGACGAGGAGAAGGTCTGTGGGCTTTTTCTTAGGACCCATGACAAAAACGTACACATGGCTCGCAAACAAAAAGAAGTTTCCCGCACAGCCAGGTCCAGTAAGAGAAAGCAAGATTGTTCCCCGGATGAAGTCAATCCAGTTTATCTTCCACCTCATGGACAGTACAGGAAAAACCTTTTGAGGAAAACAAACAATTGAGGACGGCAAAGACAAACGTGTTTTACGGCTGTGGCCTCTCTCCGGTTGCCCGAAGGGGACAGAGAAGCGGAAATACCGCAGTGTGTGCGTGCTCCTGCCTATGCGTTCTGCTCAATCCACGCTTTCTCTGCCCTTTATGCTTCTGCAGCAGCATTTGACTTGTAGAAGGGATGACTGTGAAATCTGCATGTCCCACATCACACAGGGTCCACCCGATTCCCGTAACTTTACCTTCTGAACGCTCCACCTGTCCGTGCGCGTGCGACAGTGTTCCCCCGGACGTCCCGCTCTAGGTCACGTGTTCCCCAACCCGCGGTCAATTCCTGCTTTGTGACGCTGCATTTCACCGTCCCTCACGTCCGACATCCAGCCAGCTTCATGTTGTAGGGCGCATTGTGGGTCCTCCCCACCCCCTCTGGTAGCCTGTGCCTTCGTGACTCTACAGCTATGAGCCCTGGCTGGAAACAGTTGACCTTGTCTGGAGAATTGCCTCTGGCAAGAGAAAGCAACCCCTACCAGGAGGGTACACACGCCCCCACCCCCGTCCGGGCCTTATTCAGAGAACCTAGGCTGGTTACCGCCTGCGGGAAGGAGCTCGGCCACCTCCACATGTGGGGTGCTCCGGTAGGCAGATTCATTCCGCGGTCTCGTAGGCTGGACGTGGCTGATACGTTCTGATGACTAAGACCACATCTGGAACTTGTTTTCACCTGTTCACCCCTCCTTTATCTTCACTTCCTCCAACCCCCACCCCCCACCCCCGCAATAAACCCTGTGAACAGAATTAAACTTTCAGAATCTGCTTTGAGGAAATCCAGTTACGGCTAATGTCGTACTGATTATGTTTCTTTTTTTTTTTTTTTTAATTTTTTAAATTTAAATTCCAATTAGCTAACCTAAGTGTAGTCTTGGCTTCAGGAATAGAACCCGGTGATTCATCTCTTACATATGACACCCAGGGCTCATCCCAACAAGAGCCCTCCTCAATGCCCATCCCCCCGTTAGCCCATCCCCGCCCCCCTCCAGCAACCCTCAGTTTGTTCTCTGCATTTAAGAGTCTCTTATGGTTTGCCTCCCCCTCTGTTTTAATCTTATTTTGCCTTCCCTTCCCCTACGTTCATCTGTTGAGTTTCTCAAATTTCACATATGAGTTAAATCACATGGAATCTGTCTTTCTCTGACTTATTTTGCTTAGCATAATACCCTCCAGGTACATCCACGTTGTTGCAAAAAGCAAGATTTAAATCTTTTTCATTGCTGAGGAGTATTCCATTGTGTGTGTGTGTGTGTGTGTGTGTGTGTGTGTGTGTATGTGTATATATACACACCACGTCTTCTTTATCCATTCATCAGTAGCTGGACATTTGGGCTCTTTCCATAATTTAGCTATTGTTGATAGCGCTGTTGTAAACATTGGGGTGCATGTGCCCCTTTGAACCAGCATTTGTGTATCCTTTGGATAAATACCTAATAGTGCAATTACTGAGTTGTAGGGTAATTTTATTTTTAACTTTTTGGGGAACCTCCATACTGTTTTCCAGAGTGGCTGCATCAGCTTGCATTCCCACCAACAGTGCAAGAGTGTTCTCCCCTTTCTCCACATCCTTGCCAACATCTGTTGTTTCCTGAGTTGTTAATTTTAGTGATTCTGACTGGCTTGAGGTAATATCTCATTGTGGTTTTGATTTGTATTTCCCTGATGATGAGTGATGTTGAGCATCTTTTCATGTGTCTGCTGGCCCTCTGGATGTCTTTTTTGGAAAAGTGTCTATTCATGTTTTTGTACACTTCTTCACTGGATTATTTGGTTTTAGGTGTTGAGCTGGGTAAGTTCTTTACAGATTTTGGATACTAACGCTTTATCTGATATGTCGTTTGCAAATATCGTCTCCCATTCCGTCCGTCGCCTTTTAGTTTTGTTGATTGCTTCCTTCCTTGTGCAGAAGCTTTTTATCTTGACGAAGTCCTAATTGTTCACTTTTGCTTTTATTTCCCTTGCCTCCAGCGACACGTCCAGTAAGAAGTTGCTTGGCCGGGCCAAAGACGTTGCTGCCTGTTTTCTCCTGCAGGATTTTGATGGTTTCCTGTATCACATTTAGGTCTTTTATCCATTTTGAATTTATTTTTGTGTAACGTAACATTTGTCTAACCTGACCATTTTCTCCATCAGAAATGCTACCCTGATATCTCATACTGTGGCTAGTATATTTTCCTAGCTCCTGACTCTTCCCTAAAAATAGGATTTTCCCTATTCATTTTGTGCCAGTTGAGATTTCAAATCAGAAGTCTGTTTCTTTGAATCTCTATCTTGCAGTCCCTTGATGGCTTTGCATTTAGTCCAAGCTCAATTGCCTTCTCTTGATCTGTGCAAAGCCACCTGCTTGGCATCCTTGCTTTTGGATCCATCTTGTAGGAAACTGCTAGCGTACATTTAACTCCTGCAAACAAACTGAATCTTGGCACTTATCTGACCCACAGGAATATGCACAAAGTCCCTGTGCCTCGCCTGCTACCACCCTTCTTATCTCTCACTCCTGTCTGTTCATCAGAAACCAGCTGCTATGCACTGAATGTTTGTGTCCCCCACAATTCAACATAAGAATGTGATGTGATGTGATGTGATGTGATGTGATGTGATGTGATGTGTTATTAGGAAAGGTAGGGGGACTTGGGAGTTGATTAGGTTTAGATGAGGTCATAACAATGGACAGGATTAATGCCCTTGTACCAGCATTCTTTAGATTTGTAAAATTATGAATACATTTCAAAATTTCTAGAAGAATATCTTTTTTAAATTAAATTAAATATTAAAAAATTTAAGTCAACATATCTAAATATCTTTTCGTTTCTCTGTAAAAGAAGCCCAAAGTAGATAAAACTGTATTTAGTAATTACTGTTGGAATATTTTGTCTTGTTTGGAAACGATCTAGCTTTCTAATGGATTTCACTTAATTTACCATTTAACCTAATCTAGCAAACTTTTAAAGTTTTAGGTTACCACAAAGACTTAGAAAAATCAAGTGGACATAAATGTTACTGCAAGGCTTACTTATAAAAGTTTATCTTCCATTTACTTGCTTTTAAAAGTTATATGTAGATTACGTGCAAAAACCTCACTAAACATTAGGCAAACTCAGCCATTATCTTAAGCTATCACATTCTGTTTGTTGTTCACAGGTCTCCTGGGAGACATGAACTTACTTAGCTAGTAAACTCAGAATAAAATTTTTACCTTTAATGTCAACAATTCTAAAGACACGTCTGTTTTAAAGAAACCATCAGCCTTAAACTAGCTTTTTTAAATGGTAGTTTATTTTTTGTTTTCATTTCTTGAGGTAGAGAGAGAGAACAAGCAGGAGAGTGGGGCAGAGGGAAAGAGAGAATCCGGAGCAGGCTCCACATTGTGCCTGACTCTGAGCTCGATCTTGAGACCGTGAGATCGTGACCTGAGCCGAAATCAAGAGTCGGACGCTTAACGGACTAGGCCACCCAGGGGCCCCTAAACTAGCTTTTATATCAAGTATTTTATTAGATCACGTGAACTTGCATAGCATTTGGGTTAGTTTCTACCTTTCTGAGTTTTGGAATGCCCAATTTTTATGAGCACCTGACTTTAAATCAACTAAATAGAGCTCTTTTACAAATCAATTTTAGCAATACCATTCGGGGATAGAAAAATATCTCACATAGACAACAACGGTCCTCCCATCGTTGGATTGCTTACTATTGAAAGGAAAAAGAGGCGTCTGCCCGAGTTGAGATCAAAGAATACAGAACAATAGGAAACAAAACTAGCATTGCCTTCATTATTCCAACCATAAGATTTACACTGTTAAGGTATCAGCGTTTTCAAGATTTATTTCCTTTATAAGCCTGAGACCCAAGTGCTGTGCCCGGCTCAGCGGTGGGAAATGATAAAAGAAGGATCCCCGAGGCTGCGTTTAAACCCTGGGCGTGCACCCCAATCTGGCTGTGTCTAGCTCTATGATTTGGGGAGCCCGGGTCTTCTCTCTCTTATGTAGTACTTGCTAAATGGTTCAGGAATTGGCGACTCACGGCTATAACAAGTATAACACTGTAGCAAATAAATCGGATGAAACCATGGATATGTTGAAGCGTTTGGTCAGGACCTGGGACACGTTCATAAGGCGCATCTCGGTTCACGTTAGTGACCCGGTTTTGCTTCCAGGCGCTGCTCCCCTTTCCCTCACTCTTTGTGACCATCCCCACTCTGCTCCCCTGATCTCTCCTTCCCAGGCCGGCCCGTCCATTTCTACCTCCCACCTGACTGACCTGCCCAGTCTCCCGGAGACCGGGGCCTGACTCCCCCGGCGGCTTACCCGGCCTCGTTGATCCGGGACGCACACTCGTGCCCGGACTCACACCCTCTAGCTTTGCGGTCCGCCGCTCCGACCTTCAAACCCTGGTTCCTCCGCTCTCCCTCTACATGTTACGTGACCTCCCTAGGACCCCACGACCCCCATCTGTAAAATGGGACCGATGCTTTGTATCGGACCGGTCTGTTGGGAGGACGGAGTGAGCGTCACTGCCTGGAAACTACTAAAAAGCAATTCCCTAAAAGACAACCATTAGTGTCACGTGCGCTTTCCCTCCACCCTTTGTGTCAGCGTCTCAGCAATTCTAGAGTCTACTGTGTTAGCTTTTGAAGCTACTGTGCTGTTTAAAAGAAAAATGCAGAATACATGTGACAACACTTGGAATTCTAAATCTTAGTAGAGCAGGCAAGCGTGCCCAGTGCCGAAAAGGCAGAACTAACGGGCACAGAGCCCCTCTGCCGGGAGGGGACGTGCACACGAGCTGAGAGAAAACTCCAGAGAGTCCGTGCGTGCGCGCACACCCGGGTGAGCCGCCCTGGGCGTCCATCTGACGGCCCCTCCTCCTCCCCCTGTGAGGAAGGGGCAGCTTCGGGCACAGCGTGGACCCCCGGGCTCACCTCCTGTGCAGCACAGAGAAGCCGCGTCTCCCGATGGGCTGGGAGGCGGCCAGCTGTCCTCCCCCTGGGTCCCGGCCGCTCCTGCCGCACAACCGACCCAGCAGAGCGGCTCCGACTCTCCTCTCCTCTCCCGCCTGCCCGGCCCCGCCCTGCCCCCCAAAGGCCTGTGTCCACAGCCAAGGCCGGCGCCCACCCGCGGCCGCCGGGGGTACCCACCTCGTCAGTTGCACGGGGCCCTGCTCGGGGAGAGGGTGTTCTGGCCGCAGCGCCAGCCGGGCCCTGTTATACCTCCCCGGGTCCCCGTGCCCCTGGCTCAGGCGCTGAGGTCACGATGTCAGTGTCAAGGGCTCCTGGTGCACCAGGTGGGTCCCCGGGGCCCACTTCTCCCCTCTCCCTGATGCTCTGTAATTTGCGGAGCCGGGAACTGTCCTCACGCAATTAGAGTAAACGCACTGCAGGCTGAGCGCTGGTGCAGCTGGGGCCCTGGGGGGGCCCAGGGTCCCCGGACTTCATTAGGGCCTCCTGCCAACCCCACCCATACCCCACTGGTCGCCACAGCTCAGGAACAGACACCTGAGAATCACAAGTGCTCACTTCGTGAATAGTTTAAACTGCAGCCACACGATAACAGAAGATCACTGAGGGGCAGGGTCAGAATCCCCACTGCCCCCCCCCCCCACCTCGTGATAGACGGGTCCAGAAGGGAGCAGGAGGGGGACTCCTGGGGTGTTGGCTTCCTGATCTGGGGGCTGGTCGTGGGCTCTGGGTCAGTCCATACAGCTCACTGAGGTGCTCCCTTCTGAGTGGGTTCATTTCTTTTTCGAGTTTGCCTCCAAATGGCGTCTGTGGCCCAGAAGGTCAGGTCCTGCGGTCATGGCCCAGACCCGGGTCTGAGTGGGATGAGCGTACCCCCTACCCAGAGTTGTTCCGGGTCCCTGGTGCCACTTACAGAGATGGCTCCTTTCTAGCTGGTCCATTCAAGCAGGGGAGGGAAGCTGATGTGACATTCACCCCCGCCTCGTGGCACAGATGGGCTTACATAGTCCTTCTCCGCAGGACCTGGCTGTGAAGGAAGGCCCGGGACTGACAGGTGCTGGCTGGGCCCCGGGGTGAGCTGGGTTCCTGTCAGCCGGGTGAGGTGGGGGTTAGTGGAAGGAGGGGAGAGGTGAGGGCGCAGAGGACACTGTGGGTTTTCCATCCCTTCGGGGAGGACAACCCTGGGAGCACCTACTGTCCTGCCGGGCGCTGCTGATGACGCACGCTTCGCTCGCTTACGTTGCTTTTCATCTCACTTGCACGGCTTTTATTCAGTCCTTCGAGTCCCTTAGTGTAACCTTTGTGCTCCCTACAAAGTGGGGTGCGCGTGAGTGTCTGAGTATCTTCTCGCGGGCCGTGTCTGCTGTTCACAGAGTTCCCGTCGGCACAAGGATGCAGACGGGAGGCACTCTATGGAGGAAACGCCAGATTGCTGCAATTTCCGCTCAGCGCCTGTGAAGAGAGGCACATGGTAATGAATTATACATCAGAGTACTTTATATAAGTTATTTGACCTTCATGAAAATGGGAGAAATAAGTTGGATGCTGAGGCCGGAGGGCTTAAATAACTCCCAGAGGGCAGCCAGTAGGACTCCTACCCAGATCTCTCCTAACTCATGCTCGTCCAAAAGCCCCCTAAGTGGGGCGCCTGGGTGGCTCAGTCAGTTGAGCGTCCGACTTCGGCTCAGGTCGTGATCTCGCGGTCTGTGAGTTCGAGCCCCACATCGGGCTCTGTGCTGACAGCTTGAGCCTGGAGCCTGCTTCCGATTCTGTGTCTCCCTCTCTCTCGGCCCCTCCCCTGCCCACGCTCTGTCTCTTTCTCTCTGTCTCTCAAAAAATAAATGTTAAAAAAATTTTTTTTTAAAAAGCCCCCTAAGTAAGGAAAACAGCAAGCTACAGACTGGTAAACCATATCTACAACCAACTATGCTGAATCAGTATTCAGAATATATATGAAGCCTTGCTAAAATAAACAGGAAAAACACAAAAGAAAACATGGGGGCGGGGAGGAAGAGCCATTCTGCAGAAGAGTAAAAACCTGAATGGAATATATAAAGATGAGGACACACTCAGGCTCAGTAGTTTTATGGCAATGTAAATTAAAACCACACAAAAAAATAATATTTTTCCTCAAATTTAAAGGGACCAGAGACCAAGTGTTAGTGAGCATGTGGGACACTGGGGACTTAGGGCTGGTGGCTTGTGATTGGAACATCTGTGGAAATAGTTTGGAATTATTCCTTTTTTAATGTTCATTTATTTTTGACAGAGAGAGGGACAGAGCATGAGCGCGGGAGGGGCAGAGAGAGGGGGAGACACAGAACCCGAAGCAGGCTCCAGGCTCTGAGCTGTCAGCATAGAGCCCAACGTAGGGCTCGAACTCACGAACCATGAGATCATGACCTGAGCCGAAGTCGGACGCTTAACCGACTGAGCCACCCAGGCGCCCCTGGAATTATTAACCAGGAAGTTTGAATAACTCATGGCCTATGACTCAGCTGTTAAACGACCACTGCCATATCTCACTGTTACCAGATACCTTACTACTCTACGACGTATACCTTAGAATACTAGTTTTTGAAGTGTGGTCCTGACGTGGGGTTCAGAGATCTGAGCGTCACTTGGGAACTAGTTAGAGATGAAAATTCTACGGCCCGTCCCAGACCTACTGAGTCCGAAACTCTTGGGAGTGTTTCCCAATGATTTGTGTTTTAACAGGCCGTCCAGGGAACACTGAGGCACTCGGTACTTTGAGAGCCACTTCTGTAGGGTGCGTCTGGCACGTTTGTGCAGGACACAAGGCAGTTAGTAGAGTTGCTTTTAGTGCAAATGAATAACAACCAACAAGAACTAGAAATAACTTAAATCTAAGTCGGTAAGAGAATGAATAAAGACGTAGTGATACATTCGTACAACTGAATATTTGACAGCACTGGGTATAATGAATTGCGCCTACAACCACAAGACGAACAAGCGGGAGAAAGGTAAGTTAAGGTACAATTTTAATAGAGTTTCAAACAAGGGAAACTCCATGTGTATTGTTTTGGGATCCGTGCATATGTAATAAATGAAAATAAGCAGGGAAATATTATGCTTTACCTTTTGATATTTATTTCTAACCTACCTATATTTTTCAGAAAATACAGTTTTAACTATACTGTTAAAATATTTTTTGAGACCTTAGGGCCCTGTAATGTTTTGCACACCTTTTTTTTTATGTTTATTTAGTTTTGAGAGA
This sequence comes from Panthera leo, assembly GCF_018350215.1. Classification (NCBI taxonomy): domain Eukaryota; kingdom Metazoa; phylum Chordata; class Mammalia; order Carnivora; family Felidae; genus Panthera; species Panthera leo. Next base: position 3,353,822 of record NC_056683.1, on the reverse strand, counting down.
GAGAGAGAGAGAGAGAGAGAGACAAGGAGTGAGTGGGGAAGGGCAGAGAGACAGGGAGACACAGAATCCGAAGCAGGCTCCAGGCTCTGAGCTGTCAGCACAGAGCCCAACGTGGGGCTTGAACTCACGGACCTCGAGATCATGCCCTGAGCGAAAGTCGGATGCCCAACGGACTGAGCCATCCAGGCTCCCCTACACCATCTTAATAATACATATTCTCTTTAATTTTAGGATGTAAGAGTCTAAATATGTTTTAAATTATTAATTATGTTGTTCTAAATGTACTAATTTCTGGTCTTATTTACCTATCAATAAGTGAAAAAGGTATGTTGAAATTTTATAGTGGTGAATATGTAAATTTCTCCCTGTGGTTCTATCACTTCTGTTTTCTATATTTTAAGATTTTTTTAATAACTATATACAGTTGGGAATTCTTTTATTATATGATTTGGAACTTTTATCACTATATGGAAACCCTCTCTGGTCAGCAGGAATGCTCTCTTGCCTTCATTGTTTTGTGTCGTATTAATATAGGTTCTCTTACATTCTTACTATTTTCATTAGTCAAGGTATCTTCTTCCACAATTTTACTCTTAACCTGATCTGTCACTATGTGTTGGATAGGCCTCTTAAAGAGGGAAAAGAGCAGTATTTGATATCTAATTTCCCCTAATGCAATAGTCATAGGCAGCAAAGAATAACGTTTTGATCTACGGCCTCTGGAATTACTTTTCCTGAGTTTGATGTCGGCTTCCGCCAACGGCCAGCCCTGAGACCTTGGGAAAGTGATTTACTGACTCGTTGCTTTCTCAGGAATAAATCAATGAGAGCTAATTAAATTGTTTAATATTTGCGAAACATATAAACGTTTGATGTTTCGAAGAGTAAAATCTCTCCCAGACTGAGAGAATCAAAGTCAGCTCATGCTGAAAAAGAGAAGAGCACTCATCAGGCTCCGAGGACGCGTACAGGCAAATCAGGCTGCAAAGTGTACAGGCAGGACCGTTTCGTCCAAGGTCACAGAGCAGCTGAACAACACTGTAAACGCCCCCTCCTGAAATGCCTACTACTTTCATACCAGTGATGCCCCAAACCAGTTTTTTAAATTTTTTTTAATGTTTATTTATCTTTGAGAGAGAGAGAGAGAGAGGCAGAGCGTGAGTGGGGGAGGAGCAGAGAGAGAGGGAGACGCGGCATCCGAAGCAGGCTCCAGGCTCTGAGCGGTCAGCACAGAGCCCCACGTGGGGCTCGAACTCATGAACAGTGAGATCACGGCCTGCGTGGAAGTCAGCCGCCTAACCGAGGGAGCCACCCAGGCGCCCCACCCCAAAGCACTTTTGATATATCTGTTTGTTACTGGGGATCCCCCATTGCTAACCCACCTTAGATTCACGACTGCACCCAATTCTTACTTAATGCTGGCTTCTCCGAATTGCTAATCCCATCTCAGAAACATGAACTGATCCTGCTTCCCCGAGCCCCTGCTCGGACTCCTTTAGCTGAAACCCAAACCTGCCCAGAGATCCTTCCCACATGAGAGACCATCCCATGGTTGGGCATTAACATGTTGTTATGGTATGTACTGATCTACTTGGATTTGTATCAGTCAAACATTTCTTTGATTTGTACTTTTCCCGTATTTGTGTTTATCATTCCTTCTGCTCTGTCTTTTCTTCTTTCATTTCCCCTGTTATTCTACTCTTCTTTTCCTCCACCCATCCACGTGGTATACATTTTGTTCAGTTTTTTTTTTTTTTTTGCGTGCTTATTACTGAAATGTCATCTCGCATGGTTGACTTTACAGAGCCTGAAGTCACGGTACTCCATAAGGTTCCCTAAGCATTACAACACTTTAAAACACTGGAAATCTAATTGCTTCTTTCTGCTAAACTATTCCTATCCAGTACTTTAATTCCCATCTTTTCAGTCAAAAAGGAGACATTATTTATCTGATTCACCATCATCTTATACTGGCAATATTTGCTTATGTTTATCTATTTAACAGTTTCTTTTCCATTTTTTTTTTTTACTTACACTTTAGCTCTCCTAGGTTTTTTTTTTAATAATTCCTCAAGTATGAACTTGAAGATTCCTTAATAAATCTTTCTTAGTGGCAGTATAGCCCTATTTTACTTCATCTCACATTATATTTATTTTATCCTTATATGTGAGAGACACATTTACTTTGTATAACCCTGCCAGTTGACAGCATTTTTTTCCCCCCAACAGTGTCAAAATATATCTTCTCACTTCAGACTTTTGAGAAATCTATGCCAATCTGCACATCCTTTCCTCAGAAATCTTTTTTTCTGGCTGCTTTAAAAATCTTTTCACTTCTGGGCTATGAATTGCCCTACGATGTGTCTGATGCGATCACTTTCTGTTTAACTCGCTAAGAATCTGTATTTGTGGGCTCCTAACTTCTCTAGCTTCTGAAAAATTATCAGTCATGTCCCTTCCCCCTCCCTTAAATCAGTGGTGTTTAGCCAGAATTCTCAGCCCCCACGGAGAGGTACTCAATTTTTTCTGGTTATCTTCAAGTGCACAGGAGGTAGATGTGCTAATAAATGTTTGCTTGTTTCCTCTTGTTTGTCTTGTTTTCTCTTGTTTGTCTGGACGTCTTCCACGACAGATGTCTTAGCTTGGATCTCAGAGAGGTGGAAGGAAACTCACCTCCCCACTAAAACACTGTGCATAGAAGGAGCGTGGTGACTCCTGTCCTCTCCAGATCATGCTTGTGACGCAGGCAGAAAACAGAATCTCCATCCCAGCCACCCTTTGTTAGATCCCTGTGTATAAAGGACACCGCGAGAAAGAAAGGAAAGAGACTTCTATGTGTCCAGGAGCCGGTCCCCATTCTGATTCACAGCCTTGGAACTTAGGGGAGGCGAGGAGGGGGCCAGAAAAATGGGAAAGGCTGGATACAGAAGCCTGGCTGTTGTTCATTTTCCCGCGGCACAACCTTCCTGTTAATACAATTAAGCCTCATTAAGACTCAGAACATTTCTGAGCCACACACTTGTAATTGTGGAGGGAGACGCACAGCTATACTTCAGGGACCGAGATTCCGCCGAGGGTTTTCTCCGCCCGAGCGGGCTGACAACTTTGGAAATTGAGGTCTCGGTTACGGTGTATGTTTGCCAAGAGCTCCTCAAACCTAGAGGGTACAAATATGGCTTCGCGGGTTCACCTGCCAGAAGGACCGACCTAGAACTTGACCACACAGCGGGTGCCGGGTGAGCACAGCCGACCGGTTCCTCCAGTTCGCCCCGCGCCCTGCAGAGTCCCCCTCGGTGGCAGAGACGTCGCTTCCCTCTGCGACCAAGTGAGGGAGCTCCCGAGAGGGCTCCGGGAGCCTGACCGCCCTGACCCGGACCTTTCCCAGGTACGTGCCGGGGCCAGAAAGCGGGTGGGGCCGCTTTCCGCAAAGGTGCCTCCCGACGCGTTTGGGTTCGGGGTCTGGTACCACAAGACACTCCGCGGTGGGCCCCCACATCGGGCTCCCGCTTTCTTTTAGCCAGAAAGCAAGCAGGTGTGAGGGTAGTTCGGGTTTCCAGGAACTCTTTCTTCGGTCTCCACGCTCACCCGTGTTACGACTCTGTCGGCCCCGTCAGCGTTTACAACATCTGTACCCGCGTCTGGTGCATCTGTGTTCGGCGGCTGGGCCGGCCTTGTCTCGGCCAGTGTGCTGCTAATCCCCAAGTGCATGCGTTTCACTGCGAGCTTGTCTTCCCGCCTGCACCCTGTGGCCTCCCCGTCTATCATACGTTCTACCGCAGGTGTATGTCAGCTACGCCCCTGGGCTTGCGGGGACACCTCTTAACAGCCACCAGGGTGGCCGTTGCAGTGGCTGTTGGCGAAATCCCACTTCTTCGTTGCCGGGTTGCCGGGTCGTGAGGTGGGGGCCAGAGGCAATCCCCTGCAATTGGACCCTAGGGGTCTGTAGCCGAAAGCGCTAATCTCATCTGTCAGTTGAGAACACGAGCTGACAGGGATGCCTCCTTGGCTCAGCGGGTAGGTGTTAGATCCAGAAGGGGCTCCACGCACCCGTCTGAAGGGAAAAGGTGTCTGTGAAAATCGTTTCCTTCGACATTTCCCAAAACGAATCTGGGAGGACACCGTCCCTCCCTCCTCTGCCAGGGTTCGGTCGGAAACGAAGAGAAGCGGCTGCTTGGGTGACACAGACACCGGTCCCAACTCTGACTCAGGGCTTTGAAATTTGGGGAAGATGAAAAGAAGGCTGGAAACTTGGGAGACTCTGGGTCGAGAGAAGCAAAACCAAACGGTTTTGATGAGGACACGGCGGGGCACTGAGCTGTGCTGAGTGCAGTCACTGTAACAGATTCCAGGGCTTTGACTAAACAGTGAATCTGTTCTGACTCCAGAAGGTTGGCTCAGGTGCTGTTCCTGCCATCAGGCGGGCCGTTTATTTCACGAGGTGCGAGGCAGTCGGGATCCTGTCACGCTTTCTCCGACAACGTGGCGCAGGCCTCGGTCTCCCCACGTGTCCGTGGGGGGAGGAAGCAGGGGTCCGAAGGCCACGACCAAGGTCCCCGGGTCGTGAGGCCTCCTGGTGCCAAACCCGGACACAAGCCTAGGTTCAGGCAGCTCGTGCTGCCAGACGCCTTCCGGGCCACGGTCGTCCGAGCCCTTAAGGACTGGGAGCGTAGGGAGCGGGGTGAAGGCCTGTGGGCCGCCTTTCCAAGCACACAGGGCCCGTGCAAGCCCCGCGGTTCAGTCAGACCTCCTGGTTTATGTTGTCTGGGGGAAGCTGTCAGCAGTGTTCTAGCCACTTCTGGGTGAAAAGGGAGGTGGGAGAGGTTGGGGGCGAGAGCGTGCATTTTCACCCAGGCGCGAAGGGGGCCGGCGGGCTGGGACTGACAGCAGGCGCCTCAGTTCCCTTGTCAACCAGGGCGGGAGGACAGCCGCGGGACAGCTGACCGCTCAATTCCCTGCAAACACGGATTCCCCCAGGGCTCTTGAGCGAGTGTGACTGGCGCCATCACCCTTCGTGGCTGTGCTTCCTCTTTTCCTACCGAAGCGGCCCCAGCCCACTTGGCTACCCTGCCCACCCCTGGGAGTCCCTACTTCCTAAACCGCCCCTGTCTCAGGACAGCACCCAGTTCCTTGTTAGCTGGCTTCTCCTAACCGCCCCCTCCGGGGCGCCGGTAACACGCCCTGAAGGGACCCAGGCCTCCCCTGGGGTCTCCTCCGTGTCCTCAGCGGGACTCAGACCTCCTGTGCAGACCCCTGCCCCCCTGCCGGGCAGCATTGCAAGGTCCCCCCACCCCCCCCACCCCCCTGGGGCCTGCCCAGACTGCATCAGGTCTGATCAGAGCTCGTCCAGCCCACGGACCATGTCTGCACGTCTCTGGCTGATCCGGCTTTAAAAGTTGGGGTCCCATCTCCAAAGGCTACGCCGTCTGATTTGATGTTGAAACTAGGAAAACCCGGTGAAAACTTGCAAGCAGTGAAGTCACAGACTCAGTCTGGGCTTTCAAAGACAACTCTGGAAGTATTCGGGGCTGTGTATCAGAGCTATAAAGATTGGAATCGGGAGGCACACCAGGCAATTGTTATCCTCGTCAGAATGAGATTCGCCGTGGCTGCTGAACCTAACGGGCCCTGGGAAAGATTGACAGGCTGAATGTGGGAGCTAGAAAAGACACTGATGCAACGGGAGGTTTTCAGGCTCTCGTGTGGGGACGTGGGGCGGTGAGCAAGACCCAGATTTCCTGGGGGTGGCTGATGGTGATGTCACGCGAAGAACTGGAAAGCACAGGGGGACGTCCGGTTGGGGGAAATGTTAGTTCCGCTCAGCACACGCTGGGATCGAACGTATCGGGGACACATAAACCCTGGAGCACGTAGTTTGTCTTCGCCGGTGTGGAGCGAGACAACAAAATCCGGATTGCCACTTCAGATTCTGTATTTTGATTCTCAGGATCGCATCCGAAGCCACATAGAACGACCCGGCGGGAGCACTCACGGGGAAAGGAAGAGAGTTCTTCGGACAGAAATCTGCTCTGTCACATACACCGTGACTGTCCTCTGTGCACCGGAGAGCCCTCTGATGTGCATTTTTCTTCGCAGATCCGCCTGGGCCCACGGCTTTCTTCGAAAGGCTCTTGCCGGATTCAAATTTCTCTGCCCTTGAAGCAAAAACATGGTTTTGAACAATATCCGGGCAACAATTTTTCTCTTTCTCACCGGACCCGGCATCGTGGGGAACATCTCTGTGTTTGTGAAGTACATGTGCGCTTTCTTTTCGGGCACTGCGACGAAATCTGTACACCTTCTTAGCATCCACTTGGCTTTTACAAATACCGTGATACTTTTGTCCGAGGTAACGCTGAAGACAATAGCGATGTTTGGTGTGAGAAACGTCCTGGGCGACGTGGGCTGTAAAGCGTTTGTGTTTCTGGAGAGGGTGGCCCGGGGCCTTTCGATCTCCACCAGCAGCTTCCTCGCCGTGGTCCAGGCCACCACCATCAGCCCCAGAGCCCCCGTGCCTGCCGACTTCAAGCCAGCATCCGCAAGGCACATCCTTCCCCTCTGCCTCTTCTTCTGGGTCCTCAACTCCTTGGTCAGCATGAACTTACTCTACTACGTCAGAAACACGAGCCGCCTAAACAGGTCACAAGCTAGCCACGCAAATAGCTGCTCTTACGTCCTCCCAAGAAGCCAGGTCATGAAGTGGACGTTTCCCATCCTCATGGCCCTGCGGGATTTCTTGTTTCTGAGTCTCATGGGCTGGGCCAGCGCCTATATGGTGCTTCTTCTCCACAAGCCCCACAGGCACGTCCTCTACCTTCAGAAATCCAAGATCCTCCACCAGACCCCCCCGAGAGACGAGCCGCTCACAGCGTTCTCCTTCTGATGCGTTGTTTTCTTTTATTTTATTGGACAGATTGTCTTCTTTCTCTGGGCTTAAATTTCTCCTTAGAGAATGCTTCTTTCGTATTAAATATTCAAGAGTTTCTAACTCTTGGTTATGCAATTCTCAGCCCGTTTGTGCTGATTCACAGAGATGGACAATCAGGGTGGACGTTGGCCCTCTAAATAAAGCTGGAACAACTCTGTTTCTTCACTGATGCCTTCAGTAGGGTCATTTGAAACACCCATTAGTCTTCCCGTGCTGTGTTTAAAAATAAAACGGAACATCACTTCTGGGCCTTTTGGCTAAGATCAAGTGTAAAAATACAACGGACGTGGGGAACCTGAACATATAACAAATATATTAAAGACAATGGAAGTTATTCTCATACAACAAACTGGGACCTTCGGCCCTGAGCTGACGCAGGAGCCCATACAACAGGGACTGAATCATTTTCTCATTTTCCATCTTGTCACCCCCAAGAAGTCATTTAAAGTCTTATGTTGGTAGGGCACCTGCGTGACTCAGTAAGTTAAGCGTCTGACTATTCGGCTCGGGTCATGATCTAGCGGGTCATGGGTTCCAGCCCCACGTCGGGCTCTGCGCTGTCAGCACGGAGCCTGTTTGGGATTCTCTCTCTCCCTCTCTCCCTCCCCTGCTCTCTTTCTGTCTCAAAAAGAATAAAGAAACATTACCAAAAAATTCTCATGTTTGTCAGATGGCTCTTTCACCACGAACACTCCAGGAGTAAGAAACGAGAAAAGAAAGCAATTTGGCAAACTTAATCAAAATTACTGGGTAATGTACCCTTTGTCCCAATAATTTCTCTTTAGAATCTGATCCTATAACTATAATTGTCTGCGTGAGGATTACACTAGGAAAAATAGACATCCCAGAGCTGTTTTTAAAAAACAACTTAAATATGCAACCAAAGATTCTATATTTCTAGTTAGTTGAAAGCATTCATACATCCATAAATATCCATCCTTACAAAGGGGTTTTATGAAATTCATGAAAAAGTGAACAAGTGCTAAATGTCTGATAGAGTTTGACATCCATGGTAGATTTTGATCAATAAAAGAAAAGCAGTTTCAGAGGAATAGCATTCACATGGGAGTAAAATACATTTAATTTGATGTTACACACACGAAGTATCTCTGCAAGAATAAAAAGGAAACCGTAAGAGTGGTTACCTGTTTTGAGAGAAAGCAGGTAAATGGAGCCATAGTATGAAGAGTTTCATTTTATATCTTTCTGTGCTCTCTGATTTGCTACACATGGGAATGTATCTTTGTATAGGAATAAAGAACCTAAGTTTGAAAACAATTTGCGGTTTTATTCCTGGACATCATTTGTTAGCGTCCTGGTGCCCTCACGACGCAATCTGTCTCTTTATTACCAAAGGGCACAAAGTAATCTGGCTTTCCATTAATTAATGTATTTTAAAAAGATTTTTTAATGTTCATTTCTGAAGGAGAGAGGGACAGAGCGTGAGGGGGGAGAGGCAGAGAGAGGGAGACACACACACACACACACACACACACACACACAGAATCTGAAGCAGGCTCCAGGCTCCGAGCTGTCAGCACAGAGCCCGACGCGGGGCTCAAACCCACGAGCCGTGAGATCATGACCTGAGCCGAAGTAGGACGCTCGACTGACCGAGCCCCCCAGGCGCCCCTGGCATTCCACGAACTCAAATGAAGAACTTAGTTCTTGATTTCTCAAACTGGAATTAAATATACGTATTTGGGTACAATGCGTAGGTCTGGCAATAAGATTTCCGATGAAGCCACTTTGAAAAATATCTGGTAGTTTTTCTTTCTCATATATGTGTGGAGTGCCAAATCCTCGAAATGATATAAACTGGCTCTCACTCCATGTTAAAGACTTCTGTTTACCATATTTCAATATTGTTTACGTATGCCTGTGGTTATTTTATTCCCGTACCAAATAATGGCGATTGCCTATGCCTACTTCTTTGGGGCTTCATTACACCATGTCCACACAGCTTCAATAACTTACTTCTGTTATTACGTTACACTCCAATTTTTTTTTTTTTTTTTTGAGCTTACGTTCCTGACAGTATTGTGAGTGCTGGAAGGCTTCTGCGCGGAGCACTTGCTAAACTTCAATTCTTCCCATATCTGCGTAGAATAGAGGAAGCTTAGAGCCTTCACCAGCTCTCCAAGGACAAGCGTGTGGGCCACGACGGATGACACGGGGGTGGCAGTGAGAGACGAGCCGGGGTCCCCGCTCAGAGAGGCGTCTGTGATGCACGGTCTCCTCTGGCGCATTCGGCCTGAGCCCCAGAACCTCTTACGTCCGTTCCCTCCCTGTCTTTCCTTGGATCCCGTCCATTGTGAGTTGGCCACCACTCCCCGCTCCCTCGGCGATCCCCCTAGCACTTCCAGTGGCTGGTTTTGTGGACGTAAGCCCCAGGCCAGCCTCTGAGACTGGCCGGACAGGAGCGCTTTGCTCAACTAGCCAGAGCCAGACAACCCTCGGCCTTTCAGAAGTATGCACTGAACACCAGAGAATGAGTGGGTGAGCCAAAATGGTACGTCCCACAGGACGGGTAAGTGTGTAAGATAAAGTTCTCTTCCACTTGCTCTCTGGGACAAGCATTAAGAGAACACAGAGGATAAGAATCACTTGTATGAGGTTGAGGGATGAAGGACAAAAACCAAGGGGAAACTGGAAAGGAAGGTCGCAGTCGGCAGGTGCCACCACCTCTGGGTGGAAAAACCCATGGCTTCATGGTGCCACGGTCACATCGCACCCGGATGCTATGTTCACTCACAGTGCTACCATGCAGTGGAGTACCTTAATTTGAGAGGAAAGACTTTTCTTCGGATCGGTTTTCCACAGACGACTGGATTCTCTGAAGCCTAGTGTTTCATCAGAGAGTCCTAAGATCAGATTTCCTTTCCCATTGATGCCTTTTCTTCTTCTCTTCGCTGTAAAGAACCAAAGGCTCTCAATGTAGTCACAGACAGGCCAATGAAGTTTTAGGTGGTAACTTACCAGGGGATGTGGAGGAGATATTGGCGAGTTTGTTTCCTGATGATAGAATAGTTGCCCATAAGACAAATTGGAAGGAGCGGACGGAGAGGAGGCTACGGGCAAGGCTAGACAATAGAGGGGACTTTTGAAGATCTGAGATAAGCCTGCAGATATTTTTACATTATTATTTCCAATCATCGATGTGTTTTTAAATTGCTATAATCAAATGTCTTTAAAAAAAGAAGAAGAAGGAGAAGGAGAAGGAGGAGGAGGAGGAGGAAGAAGAAGAATTATTACTTCAGGGGGCTTGGGTGGCTCAGTAGGTTAAGCATCAGACTCTTGATTTCGGCTGAGGGCGTGATCTCACGGTTGGCGAGTTCAAGCCCTGAATCAGGCTGTGCACTGACAGCAGAGAGCCTGTTTGGGGTTCTCTCCCTCTCTCTTCCCCTCCCATGTTCTCTCTCTCAAACAAAAAAAAAAAGTTAAACATAAAAAGATTTTGGAAAATTCTTGAAGATAATAGTTTTTAAACAGAAGGCAAGGTAATTGTAAAAACGAGTTGAAATTTGAGGAGGAAACATTTTCCTAAATGGATACACCTCAAACGTCTATCTAGAACCTATATTCTATCGTTCTCTAAACATAAAATACTAAAATAATACTAGATTTCCATTGTATTGAGAATCTGGCTTACTCAAGTATGAGCGGTAACACTGTAAAATGAAACAAATTTGGAAACTGGTCCATTTGGAAATTGGTCAATTGCCAAAAAAGATTCGTAAGGTTCAAGCCTTGAACCAATCAATTCTCCTAATTATGAATGGGCTAAAAACAAAAGCTCTTCAAGGAATATGGCTAAATATCAAGAGAATATATTAGACAGGGTGAAAATGAAGAATAATATCCGCTCTAAAGAATTAAGGTCACAAATGCAGGAATATTCCCTGAAAGAAGAAAGGGGTAAGTGGCAGAATTTATACAGTAAGGGTAAAGACAACCTTCTCCAGGGGAAGCTCAAGAACAGCGGGCAGATTGCTTTCTTTTCAAGCTTATTTATTTAAGTAATCTCTACACCAACGTGGGGCTTGAACCCACGATCCCAAGGCCTGCAGGCCCCTGCTCTGCCACTGAGCCAACCAGGCGCTCTTCCGACTGGCACTGGAAGGGAGCTGGCCCCAAGCTGGAAACGCCAGAAGGAGACTCAAAAAAAATCGTAAATCAAAAGCACGCAACCGACGAAGGTGGGACTTGAACCCACGCGTGCAGAGCACAATGGATTAGCAGTCCATCGCCTTAACCACTCGGCCACTTCGTCCCCACGCGCTGTCGTCTGGGGTGCTTTACCGCAGAGTTGAGCCTCGGGAGCTCCCGGCTGTCCTGGACGCAGGGGATCCAGGAGGCGGCTCGGGGACGCCCGGGAGACCAGCTCCGGCTGCCACGCGAATGGACCACGACCGGACTGGAAAAGTCGCGACGCGAAAAGCAGGCTCAGCTCCCCCAGGAGTCGCGACGGGGGCGGAGCCGGGACGCAAGCACCTCGGCCTGGGCCTGGGCTCCCCCCGCGCGGCTGCCTGGCACCTGTCTGCGGTCCCCCCCCTGCGGTCCGAGGGCGCCACCCGCCCGAACCAGCCGCGGGCGGGGGCTCCCAGAGCCGGTCCCCCTGGTGTGGACCTCGGGGAGCCTGGCGAGTCCGGACTCCGAATTCGCGGCTAAGAAGACAGTCCGGAAGCTTAGACGACGGGCCCCAGCGGGGCCACGCTGCAACTCTACCCCGTGTCGTCACCGCCTGGACCCTGCAGGGTGAAACTGCGCAGGGCAGAGCCCTTCACTCGCGGGGCTCTCTCCCCGCTCATCCCAGCAGAGGAGCCGCGACTTCCGATTCCCCCCAAAGCCCCGTGTGCTTCTTGGGTGGTCTTAGGGGGGACAGGTGGCCCGACTTGCGCCTGATTTCCAAAGGATGCGGTGCAAAAAATGTTGCGACTCATCCCTAGCGAGTTCAAGCAAAGGGTAGGGGTGGGGGAGATTTTTCAGCTTCTTGTTTCCTAAGCGCAGGTGAACGAACAAAATAGGAATTAATTCTGACTAATCAGAATGAATCATAAATGCCTGGAAAAGGAAGACAATATTGAAGGTTAATATTTATTTTTCTTTCCAAGTTTTTACTTAAATTCCAGTTGGTTAACAGTGTGAAATAGTTTCAGGTGTAGAATTTAGTGATTCAACACAAACATACTGTACCCAATGTTCATCACAAGTGCCCTCCTAAATCCATATCACCTATTTAACCCATCCCCCCCCCCCCCACCTCCTTTCTGGTAACTATTGGTTTGTTCCCTTTAGTGAAGAGTCTGTTTTTCATGTTTTCCTCTCTTCCCTGCACCCCATGGCCATTGGTTTTATTTCTTAAATTCCACAGATGAGTGATATCATATGGTATTTGTCTTTCTCCGACTGACTTATTTTACTTAGCATAATACTCTCTCTAGCTCCATCCATGCCATTGCAATGGCAAGATTTTATTCTTCTTTATGACTGAATACTATTTCAGTGTGTGTGTGTGTGTGTGTGTGTGTATGTATATATATATATATATATATATATATATATATATATATATATAACCACTTCTTTATCCATTCATCACTCAATGGACACTTGGGCCATTTCCATAATATGGCTGTTGTAGACAATGCCATAAACATTGGGGTGCATGTGTACCCTTGAATTTTTGTATCCTTTGGGTAAACACCCTAGTAGTGCCGTTGCTGGATTGCTCAAGACTAACCTTCAGAAAATAGAATTACCTTGCAGCCTCTCTGGAAAACAGTAGGGAGGTTCCTCAAAAAAACTAAAAATAGAACTACTCCATGACCTAGCATTACACTATTAGGTATTTATCCAAGGGATACAGGTGTGCTGTTTCGAAGGGATACATGCACCCCCATGTTTATAGCAGTGCTATTTACAATAGCCAAAGTATGGAAAGAGCCCAAATGTCCATTGATGGATGAATGGATAAAGAAAATGAGATATATATATATATATATATATATATATATATATATATATATATGTGTGTGTGTGTGTGTGTGTGTGTGTGTGTGTAATGGAGTATTACTTGGCAATCAAAATGAATGAAATCTTGCCCTTTGCAACTACATGGATGGAACTGGAACTGGAGGGTATTATGCTAAGCGAAATTAGTCAGAGAAAGACAAATATCATATGACTTCACTCATATGAGGACTTTAAGAGACAGAACAGGGAAGGGAAATAAAAATAATATAAAAACAGGGAGGGGGACAAAACAGAAGAGGCTCAGAAGTATGGGAAACGAACTGAGGATTACTGGAGGGGTTGTGGGAGGGGGGATGGGCTAAATGGGGAAGGGGCACTAAGGAATCTACTCCTGAAATCCTGTTGCACTATAGGCTAACTAATTTGGATGTAAATTAAAAAAAATAAAATTAAGAAAAAAATAGAACTACCCTATGAAGGTTAGTCTTGAGCAACTTTTCTAGAGGTGGCCAAGAGAGAGGGTGTCCCAGACTGAGGAAGGGGCCTGAGCAAAGGCAGGGAGATTTGCAGTACTTAGGGGAATGGCGAGGAACCCCAGGGAGTTCATGCTCTTGGGTCACACCTCCTCCAGTCCAGTATTTGCCTTGGGGACTATTCATTCGTATTGAATTGTTTTTTATTTAGAGATTATTTCAAACAGAGGAAAGTTATGAGGATATGGTTGGAGGAATAGATCTAATTTTATCTTTTTTCCAAATAATTATAGCATTGGTTCAAAGGCCTTTATTAAAATCTTTTTCTCTGCGATTTGAAATACCAGTTTTATTTTATACTGAATTTGTGTATGTAATTGTATCTATTTGTGAAATTTCTATTCAGCCCACTGTCTGCCTATCCAGGCCCCAGTACCACACTGTTGAATAGAGATGTTTCATTGTATACCTTAATGAAGAGAGCCAGTTTCCTTTAAAGGTTTTCTTTTGGGTATTTTCCTAGATATTCCTGTGTCTTTATTTTTCCTCTAACGTTATGATAAACTTTTCTAGCTGCATTAGTAAGTTCATTGGACCTCTTAAGTGGGGCCACAATAAAGTGACAGATAGCCTTCCTCGAACTTTCTGTGCTGCTGTCATGGTGCCCCTGAATGTCCTGGCAAATCCTCACAAGACAATCTCGAAAGGAGAGGCAGACACCAGGTCCTTATTAGGCCCTGTCCCAAAGTCATTGTCCAGTTTCTAACTGTGATGGGTAGTTTCACTGGCGAACTTGAGATCACTGATGCCTCACAGAGCTGCGTGGAGAGCCTGTGAGGGTCCTGGAGCCCTGCGCCCTGGGGTCTCCTCTCCACCCCCCACCCCCAGATTCCACTAGGGCGGGAGAGACGCAGCCCCAGCACAGTCAGGGGGAGTGGAAGGGGGATTGGGGGCAGGGGATGCCAGCTTCAGTTGCCACCCCAGAGGGAGGCCAGAGGGTCGCAGCCCCGGGAGCTGTCACCACGCATCCCCAGCCTCCTCGTCACGTGTGTTCAAGTGCCTTCTCCTCAAGGCCGAAGGAAGGTGGGTGTTGTGGCCGCGGGCAGGGCTCCTCTCCACCCTTGCACCAGCCTCCCTGGTCTTCACTCTTAGGATGCGAAGACCTTATCCAGGCTTTTCCACCTGTCCCGCTGGAGCTTAAACTCTCCCCACACTACTACCCTCAGCCTGCGACTTAGCCTGTGTCAGGTTCCAGGCAAAATAATTTCCTGGACGAGGAGCCCCTAGTCCCCTTCCAGAGACTTGCAAGTCCAGGGATAAAGGTGTTAGACCCTCAGTAACTGCAAACAGGGCAACAACTCGCTGAGCCATGTGACCTCTTGAGCCCTTGTTGAGATAAGGTCAAAGTCAGGTCCTCGCGGATCGCAGCTCTGTATATACCCCCGTGAACTCCCAGTGGTACCCCCAACTTAACCCAGCTTTGGGAAACCACCCGGGGGCCCCTGCATGATATACTTAACACACAATCTTCTCTCAGCCTCAGGTGTACAACATAGTGATTCAACACACAACATTTACTGATTACGTTCACCATGGTATCAGGGCACGGTTCTCGGAACCCCGAAACAATTACAGTGGTGACATCATTGATCACAGATCACCACAATAAATATAATAATAATGAAAATGTTTAAAATATTGTGGGAATTACGAGGATGAGACACAGAAACGCAAAGTGGGCAAACGCTGTTGGAAAAATGGCACCGACAGACTTGCTCCACAGCGGGTTGACACAAACCTGCAATTTGTAAGAAATGTAACAAAGTGAAGGTCAGTCAACGAGATGGGCCTGCAAATAGGACAGCTCCACCATATTGTGATCTAACTACTGCTGAATGTCCACCGCAAGTACTTTTTAGTCACCCCCATTTTTTATATCATAAATATACGATATTTTGTTTGACTAGTAAGTAATTGGTAATAAAGAGACGGATTGCGTCGTGAGGGACGCAATTAGTCACCCCCATTTTTTATATCATAAATATATGATATTTTGTTTGACTAGTAAGAATTGGGATTCTCTCTCTCCTTCTCTCTCTTCCCCTCCCTCACACGCACACACACTCTCTGTCAAAATGAATAAAATTTAAAAAAATAAAAAATAAAAATTAGGGTTATTTGTATGCATCATAAACGCAGACAAATAAGGTTCACATCAATCAAAATTTCCTTACATACGGTATATCCTAAATTTTTCTTTTATTATCTTTTTTTATGCTGGCACAAGAAAAAAAATTCCTTTAACATAAATTTAGCACAAAATGAAGGATGAAAAGACCACATGTCCCTCTCAATTCACACAGAAAAGACATTTGACAAAACTCAATACTCTAGAATGATAAAAAAAAAAAAAAAAACAGCACCTTAACAAACTAGAAATAGGAGGAAACTACTTTAGCGTAATAAAGGTCATATATGAAAAACTCACAACAAACAACATACTCAATGGTGAAAGACTGAAAGCTTAACCTATGAGATTAGGAACCAGATAAACATGTCTGCTTTCATCACTTCTATTCAACACAGTACTGGAAGTACTAGTTAGGCAACAAAAAGAAATAAAAAGCATCTAAATTGCAAAGGAAGAAATAAAAGTATCCCTGTGAACAAACTATAAAGTTTTGTTTGTGAAAAACTCTAAAGACCCCACAAATAATCCTGTTAGAACTAATGGGTATAGCAAAGTTGCAAGACACAAAATCAACACACCAAAATCAGTTATTTCTATATACCAACAATGAACAATACAAAAAAAAAAAAAAGAATTCAAAAACACAATTCCATTTCAAAGACCATCAAAAAGAACAAAAATACTTAAGAATAATCTTAACCAAAGAGGCAAAAAGTTCATACACTGAACATACAAACAATGCTGAAAGAAATTAAGGAGACATAAATAAGTGGAAAGACATCCCATGTTCATGGATGGGAAAACTTAATATTGTTAAGATATCAATACTACCCCAAAACCAACAGATTTAATGCAAACCATATCAAACTTCCAATGATGTTTTTCACAGAAACAGCAAAGTACAACCTAAATTTCACATGGAATTTCTAAGTACTCCGAATAGCGAAAAGCCATTTTGGAAAAAGGAAAAAGACAAAGTTAGAGATGTCAGACTTCCTGATTTCAAAACTGATTACAAAGCTATGGCAATCAAACAGTATGGTACTGGAATAAAGACAGACATATAAACCAATGGAATAGAATAGAATAGAGAATGCAGAAATGTACTTTTGTTGCATCCACGCGACTCCTGAAACAGAATGATACAGGCACCAGTGACAGTTGCAACAAAGTTTATTACAATGAGAGGCAAGGCTGACCGATCAGGACCAACACCCTTGATAAGAGTGTGGCCTCGAACAGCCGGGGTACAGAGTTTTTAAAGCCGATCACATCGTTTTATCATTATCTGGGAACAGAACAGAGAAACAGTTCCCAGATGAGTTAGAAACAGTTGCCAGATGAGTCAGAAACAGTTATCGAATGAGGTGATTATTTTAGACTTTCTGCCGCTAAGTTGCAACCAGTGGATCTCTTTGACCTTGTCTCTGACGCTCTTTTTTGAGGTTTTGTTTCCTTCATTGGTAAAGCCTGATTCACAAGAGTATGAAGTATGATTTACAAGAGTAAAAGCAAGGCTGTTATCTTTTGACCTTCAGTGTTAGAACAAAGTTGTTATCTTTCAAGCTAAGCGTTAGTCCTACAATACAATTTAACCCTTACATTTCCCCCTTTTCTTGTCAGTGAATCAATCCCTTGATTCATCATTAGGAACTAAGGGGACATAGTTGGACCTAATCATAATTTTTATTTTATCAATTCGCCTTTTGACAACTGTACTAATCAATTGATAATGCACGGGCCAATAGTTAACCCGAGAAATAACAATAGCAGTGGCCCAGCTAAGGTGGTGAGTAGTGATGTGAGCCAGGGGGACCAAGAGAATAAACTTTGAGCCAGTTTTTGTCTTGATCCCTGTGTCTACATTTATAAAGTCCCCCATGAGTCCCCCACACTTATCATTATATAAACCCAGAAAATGTAAGCACCAGCCATGGCACCTTCAGTTATCCAGCCTTCCTGGTTCTTACCTAGAGCTGGAAGCCCAGCCCACTTAAGATTTCCCAGCACTGGTACATTAGACCCAGCCTCCATCCTGCCACTTTTCTTGCCCACCACCTTTCTTTTTCTACTTTCAACACACCTGTCTCCTACTTCCTGGTTCCTTCTCTAAATTACACACTTCTCTTGCCAGGCTTAGCGTCTCCTTCTCTCCCGAGACAAAGTGCCCTCAGTGGCTTGGCGTAGAGGCATGGACAGCCATGGGGAGTAGGTGACGGTGCCTAGCAGAGGAGTTAGGACGCCCACCGTCAGCCAGACACAGGCGTGCAGCTGTGAACACGCAGCCATATTGGGCTGGCCTGGGCACAACGTGGGCATTCCCTCCAGCGACCTATGCAACCCAGCCTGTATGTGAACTTGGATTCCTTCCTTCCCTCATCACCAGCGGCTGCATGTTGATGTCACAGGAGGGTGGGAATCACAAGCTTTATCTACTTTAAACAGTCACACATCTCATCAACAGTCTTAGAAGCATTACAACCTTCACAGAGATTTTCTTTCCTTGCTTCTTGGTGACAAAGGAGTGGAGGAAGGAGATGGGGCACAGACAGACAGACAGTGCCTCTGCTGCCCTGGGAACTGAGGGCAACCCATAACCCCAAACCGAACACAGGTTTAACTCTGCAGGATTGTCCATCTGAGCCACCTGTGTCCTAGAGACATGAAAAGTTCAGCAGATGGGCAGGGATGTTCCATTCACAGCATTCATCCAATTCAACAAAGAAAGCCGTTGTCTTCCTCCAAGGATTTTGTGGGTTCAGGTCTGAAACGGTCCCGGATTTACAAGCTCCTGGAGCAGGAGAGCGTCTCTCTTTTCTCCAGCACTCCCGCCACCCGAGTGCCACGGAGAAGAGTATCTTACCTTCAGGATCCTGAAACCACTTTTGTCCCGGCATCTTACTTCCCCCTTTTCTTGAAATTCACTGCAAATCTTTAGGAGTGTAAGTGCGCTCCGGTGGAAGCAAGGGCTCTGTCAAGATCGGTAGCTCCAAGGCACTTTTGACTTGTTTCTTCCAAGTTTTAGGGCTTTTGTTAGTGCGATGAGCTCTGTGTGCTGGGCTGAAGTTTCTGGGGGAAGGGTCTGTGGCCATAAAACTTCATGGTCTGTCATCACTGCAGCGCTGGCATACTTTTGCCCTTGAAATACAAAATTACTGCCGTCTGAAAACATGCTGATATCAGGGTCCTGTAAGGGAATGTCTGTAAGATCAGAGCAGAGGGACGAGATCATTGCCAAGGTTTCTGGGCAAGAGTGCAGAGGGGCCAGCCGCTTAGTCCCATCAAGATTCTTATTCTGAGCTCCAGATGGGCTGCCTTTGAGAACTAAAAGTACAATTTAACCCTCACACTTCCACATACTTGGTCAAAAGATTCCCAACAAGAGTGCCAAGATCATTCAATGGGGAAAGGACAGTTTTTTCAGCAAATGGTGTTGGGAACACTGGATATCCGCATGCAAAAGAAGGAAATGAGACTCTTATCTCACACCACAAACAAAAATTAACTCAAAATGGACCTAAGACCTAACTTTAAGGGCTAACACTATAAAGCTTACCAAAAAAAATAAAATAAGACAAAACTCCATGACACTGGTTTTTGCAATGATTTCTTGGATGTGACTCCAAAAACATAGACAACAAAGATGGACATTGGGGCGCCTGGGTGGCTCAGTCGGTTGGGCGTCCGACTTCGGCTCAGGTCATGATCTCGCGGTCTGTGCTGACAGCTCAGAGTCTGGAGCCTGTTTCGGATTCTGTTTCTCCCTCTCTCTCTGACCCTCCCCCGTTCGTGCTCTGTCTCTCTCTGTCTCAAAAATAAATAAATGTTAAAAAAAAAAAAAGAAAAGATGGACATTTCTCCAAAGAAGACACACAAATGGCCAATAAGCACGAAAAGAGGCTCAACATCACTCAGCAACAGGGAAAAGTAAATAAAAAGCATCCTAGCATACCATTTCACACCCATGAGGATGAGCATTACTAGAGAAAGAAAAATTAAAGCAAAATAATAAGTGTTACACTCAGACCCGGGTCTGGGCCATGACTGCAGGACCTGACCTTCTGGGCCACAGATGCCATTTGGAAGCAAACTTGAAAAAGAAATGAACCCACTCAGAAGGGAGCACCTCAGTGAGCTGTATGGACTGACCCAGAGCCCACGACCAGCCCCCAGATCAGGAAGCCAGCACCCCAGGAGTCCCCCTCCTGCTCCCTTCTGGACCCCGTCTATCACGAGGTGGGGGGGGTAGTGGGGATTCTGACGCTGCCCCTCAGTGATCTTCTGTTATCGTGTGGCTGCAGTTTAAACTATTCACGAAGTGAGCACTTGTGATTCTCAGGTGTCTGTTCCTGAGCTGTGGCGGCCAGTGGGGCGGGGGTAGGGGTGGCAGGAGGCCCTAATGAAGTCTGGGGACCCCGAGCCCCCCCCCCCCCCAACCAGGGCCCCAGCTGCACCAGCGCTCAGCCTGCAGTGCGTTTACTCTGCGTGAGGACGGTTCCCGGCTCCGCAAATTACAGAGCATCAGGGAGAGGGGAGAAGTGGGCCCCGGGGACCCACCTGGTGCACCAGGAGCCCTTGACACTGACATCGTGACCTCAGCGCCTGAGCCAGGGGCACGGGGACCCGGGGAGGTATAACAGGGCCCGGCTGGCGCTGCGGCCAGAACACCCTCTCCCCGAGCAGGGCCCCGTGCAACTGACGAGGTGGGTACCCCCGGCGGCCGCGGGTGGGCGCCGGCCTTGGCTGTGGACACAGGCCTTTGGGGGGCAGGGCGGGGCCGGGCAGGCGGGAGAGGAGAGGAGGGTCGGAGCCGCTCTGCTGGGTCGGTTGTGCGGCAGGAGCGGCCGGGACCCAGGGGGAGGACAGCTGGCCGCCTCCCAGCCCATCGGGAGACGCGGCTTCTCTGTGCTGCACAGGAGGTGAGCCCGGGGGTCCACGCTGTGCCCGAAGCTGCCCCTTCCTCACAGGGGGAGGAGGAGGGGTCGTCAGATGGACGCCCAGGGCGGCTCACCCGGGTGTGCGCGCACGCACGGACTCTCTGGAGTTTTCTCTCAGCTCGTGTGCACGTCCCCTCCCGGCAGAGGGGCTCTGTGCCCGTTAGTTCTGCCTTTTCGGCACTGGGCACGCTTGCCTGCTCTACTAAGATTTAGAATTCCAAGTGTTGTCACATGTATTCTGCATTTTTCTTTTAAACAGCACAGTAGCTTCAAAAGCTAACACAGTAGACTCTAGAATTGCTGAGACGCTGACACAAAGGGTGGAGGGAAAGCGCACGTGACACTAATGGTTGTCTTTTAGGGAATTGCTTTTTAGTAGTTTCCAGGCAGTGACGCTCACTCCGTCCTCCCAACAGACCAGTCCGATACAAAGCATCGGTCCCATTTTACAGATGGGGGTCGTGGGGTCCTAGGGAGGTCACGTAACATGTAGAGGGAGAGCGGAGGAACCAGGGTTTGAAGGTCGGAGCGGCGGACCGCAAAGCTAGAGGGTGTGAGTCCGGGCACGAGTGTGCGTCCCGGATCAACGAGGCCGGGTAAGCCGCCGGGGGAGTCAGGCCCCGGTCTCCGGGAGACTGGGCAGGTCAGTCAGGTGGGAGGTAGAAATGGACGGGCCGGCCTGGGAAGGAGAGATCAGGGGAGCAGAGTGGGGATGGTCACACAGAGTGAGGGAAAGGGGAGCAGCGCCTGGAAGCAAAACCGGGTCACTAACGTGAACCGAGATGCGCCTTATGAACGTGTCCCAGGTCCTGACCAAACGCTTCAACATATCCATGGTTTCATCCTATTTATTTGCTACAGTGTTATACTTGTTATAGCCGTGAGTCGCCAATTACTGAACCATTTAGCAAGTACTACATAAGAGAGAGAAGACCCGGGCTCCCCAAATCATAGAGCTAGACACAGCCAGATTGGGGTGCACGCCCAGGGTTTAAACGCAGCCTCGGGGATCCTTCTTTTATCATTTCCCACCGCTGAGCCGGGCACAGCACTTGGGTCTCAGGCTTATAAAGGAAATAAATCTTGAAAACGCTGATACCTTAACAGTGTAAATCTTATGGTTGGAATAATGAAGGCAATGCTAGTTTTGTTTCCTATTGTTCTGTATTCTTTGATCTCAACTCGGGCAGATGCCTCTTTTTCCTTTCAATAGTAAGCAATCCAACGATGGGAGGACCGTTGTTGTCTATGTGAGATATTTTTCTATCCCCGAATGGTATTGCTAAAATTGATTTGTAAAAGAGCTCTATTTAGTTGATTTAAAGTCAGGTGCTCATAAAAATTGGGCATTCTAAAACTCAGAAAGGTAGAAACTAACCCAAATGCTATGCAAGTTCACGTGATCTAATAAAATACTTGATATAAAAGCTAGTTTAGGGGCCCCTGGGTGGCCTAGTCCGTTAAGCGTCCGACTCTTGATTTCGGCTCAGGTCACGATCTCACGGTCTCAAGATCGAGCTCAGAGTCAGGCACAATGTGGAGCCTGCTCCGGATTCTCTCTTTCCCTCTGCCCCACTCTCCTGCTTGTTCTCTCTCTCTACCTCAAGAAATGAAAACAAAAAATAAACTACCATTTAAAAAAGCTAGTTTAAGGCTGATGGTTTCTTTAAAACAGACGTGTCTTTAGAATTGTTGACATTAAAGGTAAAAATTTTATTCTGAGTTTACTAGCTAAGTAAGTTCATGTCTCCCAGGAGACCTGTGAACAACAAACAGAATGTGATAGCTTAAGATAATGGCTGAGTTTGCCTAATGTTTAGTGAGGTTTTTGCACGTAATCTACATATAACTTTTAAAAGCAAGTAAATGGAAGATAAATTTTTATAAGTAAGCCTTCCAGTAACATTTATGTCCACTTGATTTTTCTAAGTCTTTGTGGTAACCTAAAACTTTAAAAGTTTGCTAGATTAGGTTAAATGGTAAATTAAGTGAAATCCATTAGAAAGCTAGATCGTTTCCAAACAAGACAAAATATTCCAACAGTAATTACTAAATACAGTTTTATCTACTTTGGGCTTCTTTTACAGAGAAACGAAAAGATATTTAGATATGTTGACTTAAATTTTTTAATATTTAATTTAATTTAAAAAAGATATTCTTCTAGAAATTTTGAAATGTATTCATAATTTTACAAATCTAAAGAATGCTGGTACAAGGGCATTAATCCTGTCCATTGTTATGACCTCATCTAAACCTAATCAACTCCCAAGTCCCCCTACCTTTCCTAATAACACATCACATCACATCACATCACATCACATCACATCACATCACATTCTTATGTTGAATTGTGGGGGACACAAACATTCAGTGCATAGCAGCTGGTTTCTGATGAACAGACAGGAGTGAGAGATAAGAAGGGTGGTAGCAGGCGAGGCACAGGGACTTTGTGCATATTCCTGTGGGTCAGATAAGTGCCAAGATTCAGTTTGTTTGCAGGAGTTAAATGTACGCTAGCAGTTTCCTACAAGATGGATCCAAAAGCAAGGATGCCAAGCAGGTGGCTTTGCACAGATCAAGAGAAGGCAATTGAGCTTGGACTAAATGCAAAGCCATCAAGGGACTGCAAGATAGAGATTCAAAGAAACAGACTTCTGATTTGAAATCTCAACTGGCACAAAATGAATAGGGAAAATCCTATTTTTAGGGAAGAGTCAGGAGCTAGGAAAATATACTAGCCACAGTATGAGATATCAGGGTAGCATTTCTTTTTTTTTTTTTTTTTAATTTTTTTTTTTTTTAACGTTTATTTATTTTTGGGACAGAGAGAGACAGAGCATGAACGGGGGAGGGGCAGAGAGAGAGGGAGACACAGAATCGGAAGCAGGCTCCAGGCTCTGAGCCGTCAGCCCAGAGCCTGACGCGGGGCTCGAACTCACGGACCGCGAGATCGTGACCTGAGCCGAAGTCGGACGCTCAACCGACTGAGCCACCCAGGCGCCCCCAGGGTAGCATTTCTGATGGAGAAAATGGTCAGGTTAGACAAATGTTACGTTACACAAAAATAAATTCAAAATGGATAAAAGACCTAAATGTGATACAGGAAACCATCAAAATCCTGCAGGAGAAAACAGGCAGCAACGTCTTTGGCCCGGCCAAGCAACTTCTTACTGGACGTGTCGCTGGAGGCAAGGGAAATAAAAGCAAAAGTGAACAATTAGGACTTCGTCAAGATAAAAAGCTTCTGCACAAGGAAGGAAGCAATCAACAAAAACTAAAAGGCGACGGATGGAATGGGAGACGATATTTGCAAACGACATATCAGATAAAGCGTTAGTATCCAAAATCTGTAAAGAACTTACCCAGCTCAACACCTAAAACCAAATAATCCAGTGAAGAAGTGTACAAAAACATGAATAGACACTTTTCCAAAAAAGACATCCAGAGGGCCAGCAGACACATGAAAAGATGCTCAACATCACTCATCATCAGGGAAATACAAATCAAAACCACAATGAGATATTACCTCAAGCCAGTCAGAATCACTAAAATTAACAACTCAGGAAACAACAGATGTTGGCAAGGATGTGGAGAAAGGGGAGAACACTCTTGCACTGTTGGTGGGAATGCAAGCTGATGCAGCCACTCTGGAAAACAGTATGGAGGTTCCCCAAAAAGTTAAAAATAAAATTACCCTACAACTCAGTAATTGCACTATTAGGTATTTATCCAAAGGATACACAAATGCTGGTTCAAAGGGGCACATGCACCCCAATGTTTACAACAGCGCTATCAACAATAGCTAAATTATGGAAAGAGCCCAAATGTCCAGCTACTGATGAATGGATAAAGAAGACGTGGTGTGTATATATACACATACACACACACACACACACACACACACACACACACACACAATGGAATACTCCTCAGCAATGAAAAAGATTTAAATCTTGCTTTTTGCAACAACGTGGATGTACCTGGAGGGTATTATGCTAAGCAAAATAAGTCAGAGAAAGACAGATTCCATGTGATTTAACTCATATGTGAAATTTGAGAAACTCAACAGATGAACGTAGGGGAAGGGAAGGCAAAATAAGATTAAAACAGAGGGGGAGGCAAACCATAAGAGACTCTTAAATGCAGAGAACAAACTGAGGGTTGCTGGAGGGGGGCGGGGATGGGCTAACTGGGGGACGGGCATTGAGGAGGGCTCTTGTTGGGATGAGCCCTGGGTGTCATATGTAAGAGATGAATCACCGGGTTCTATTCCTGAAGCCAAGACTACACTTAGGTTAGCTAATTGGAACTTAAATTTAAAAAATTAAAAAAAAAAAAAAAAAAGAAACATAATCAGTACGACATTAGCCGTAACTGGATTTCCTCAAAGCAGATTCTGAAAGTTTAATTCTGTTCACAGGGTTTATTGCGGGGGTGGGGGGTGGGGGTTGGAGGAAGTGAAGATAAAGGAGGGGTGAACAGGTGAAAACAAGTTCCAGATGTGGTCTTAGTCATCAGAACGTATCAGCCACGTCCAGCCTACGAGACCGCGGAATGAATCTGCCTACCGGAGCACCCCACATGTGGAGGTGGCCGAGCTCCTTCCCGCAGGCGGTAACCAGCCTAGGTTCTCTGAATAAGGCCCGGACGGGGGTGGGGGGCGTGTGTACCCTCCTGGTAGGGGTTGCTTTCTCTTGCCAGAGGCAATTCTCCAGACAAGGTCAACTGTTTCCAGCCAGGGCTCATAGCTGTAGAGTCACGAAGGCACAGGCTACCAGAGGGGGTGGGGAGGACCCACAATGCGCCCTACAACATGAAGCTGGCTGGATGTCGGACGTGAGGGACGGTGAAATGCAGCGTCACAAAGCAGGAATTGACCGCGGGTTGGGGAACACGTGACCTAGAGCGGGACGTCCGGGGGAACACTGTCGCACGCGCACGGACAGGTGGAGCGTTCAGAAGGTAAAGTTACGGGAATCGGGTGGACCCTGTGTGATGTGGGACATGCAGATTTCACAGTCATCCCTTCTACAAGTCAAATGCTGCTGCAGAAGCATAAAGGGCAGAGAAAGCGTGGATTGAGCAGAACGCATAGGCAGGACCATGCACACACTGCGGTATTTCCGCTTCTCTGTCCCCTTCGGGCAACCGGAGAGAGGCCACAGCCGTAAAACACGTTTGTCTTTGCCGTCCTCAATTGTTTGTTTTCCTCAAAAGGTTTTTCCTGTACTGTCCATGAGGTGGAAGATAAACTGGATTGACTTCATCCGGGGAACAATCTTGCTTTCTCTTACTGGACCTGGCTGTGCGGGAAACTTCTTTTTGTTTGCGAGCCATGTGTACGTTTTTGTCATGGGTCCTAAGAAAAAGCCCACAGACCTTCTCCTCGTCCACCTGGCTTTTACCAATACCATGACACTTTGTGCCAGAGGCATTTTCGATATAACAGCAGCTTTTCATGTCAGTAACTTTCTAGATAGTGCCAGTTGCAAAACGGTGTTCTATCTGGGGAGAGTGGCCCGTGGCCTCTCAATGTGCACCACCTGCCTCCTCAGCGTGGTCCAGGCCCTCACCATCAGCCCCAGGACCTCCTCGTGGAGAAAGCTCAAGCCCCGCACCGCGTGGCAAGTGCTCCCCTCTCTCCTCCTCTTCTGGATCTTGAATTCCCTGATAAGCTCCAACTTGCTCTCCTACATCACAGCCGCCCAGAGCACCAACGGCTCCGGGATCACACCGTCTGGCTCCCACCCCTATTGCCATATGCTGCCCTCCGGGCTGACCGTCAGGTGGCTCTTCCTGACTCTCATGGCGCTGCGGGACATCATCTCCCAGAGCCTCATGGGCTGGAGCAGCGGGTACATGGCTTTCCGTCTGTGCAAGCATCGCCAGAGTGTGCTCCACCTGCGGAGCTCCACATCCCAGAGAAATTCCAGCCCGGAGACGAGAGCTACGCGGAGTGCCCTCCTCCTCATGGCCTGTTTCCTTCTCTTTTATTGGGCGGACTTCATTTTCTCCTTCTGCATCGGCTCCTTCCTGACCAATGACCGCACGGTGTTAAATATCAAACTATTTCTAACGCTCAGTTACGCCAGTCTCAGCCCCTTTGTGCTGATCAGCAGGGCCTCCCACCAGCCTCCCCGCCGGAGTGCCCGCTGAGATGTGGGGAAACCTGCTTTCTATACTGATTCTGTTAGTAGCTACAGGTAGATGATGTAGTGAAATTTTTTGCATGGCAAAAATTCTGTGCAGCCTGAACTAGAAGCGTATCATAAAAATAGTGTGCTGGCCTGGGTTTTCCGAGAAGCAAACACCAAGACCAAATTAAATATCCAGGGAAGTTGCCAGGGCAAACAGACTGTGAGAGAAAATGTGGAGGGAGCCCGGGAGGCCCAAGAGCCATCCAAACAAGATGCAAGTATGATTCTGAGTGAAGGACAGAGGAGAAAAGATTGGATGGAAACATCCTAGGCCAACTTCCAGCCTACATAGAGTTAAACGAGGGAGTTATTTGGCCATCAGCAAAATCCCAGGAATACCTCCAAACTCATTTGAAGGGACCAGCACAACTTTGATACAAAAATCTGAGAAAGGACATTGCAAGGTAACAAAATCATAGGTTAACATTGCTTATGAATATAAATGCAGCAATTGTAAACAAAATATTGGCAAACAGAACCCAACAATACATAAAAAGGGTAATATATTATGCTCCGGTGTAATTTATTCCCGAGATACAAGAAGGGATTAATATTCAATAAACCGAGGAAAATAATGAATCTCATAAAGACATCAAAGGACAAAGAAAGCATGCATTCGTTTTAGTAGAGCCATAAACACACTTGACAAAAATCAACACCCAGTTATGAAAAATATAAATAAAACTTCTCAGGGAAATTATAAAGGAAAGTAAGTTTCTTAAATTGATAGAGATTAGCTACAGGAAAACCACAGTTAACGTCATATTCAATATGGAAATTTTAAATGCTTATCTCCAAGGTTGGGAATGAGGCAGATATTTATTATCATCATTTCTCCTCAGCATTGTTCTGGAGACTCTAGACCCTATGAGAAGGTAAAAAAAACAAAACAAAACAAAAAAACGAGGAGAAGAGAAAAGAAAATGGAATGAAATAAGTAAAATTTTTTTTACTCACCATTAATAAAATTGTGTGTGTAGGAAACAGGGAAGAATGAAAAAGTGGAACTAGCAAGTTCAATAAATTGAAGATCAATAGAAAAAGAATTGCCTTCTACCTATTAGCAATACATAATTGAAAATTTTACTAAAAATTTAAACATCAAATATATAAGAGAAAACAAGCAAATCACTTATGCGATTTCTCCACTGAAAACTATGAAACATTGATACATTAAAGCTACATAAATAAATAAGAATCCTACGTTCGTGGAAAGTAAAACTCAGTATGTTTAAGGTGTCAATTCTCCCAAATTTTTTTTAATTTTTTAAGTTTATTTATTTATTTTGAGAAGGGGGGGTGGGGCAGAGAGAGAGAGGGAGAGAGAGAATCCCAAGCAGGCAGGGTAGAGTCTGGTGCAGGGCTCAGTCTTACGAACCATGAGATCATGCCCTGAGCCAAAATCAAGAGTCGGACGCTTAACCAACTGAGCCACCCAGGCACCCTCCCCCCATAATCACTCTTTAAGTTGCAGTGCAATTTGGATTAATATTCCAAAATGTGTGTGTGTGTGTGTATAAACTCGTATGCTTAAGTTTATGTGAAAATATAAAGGACTTACTAGAATGAGAAAACTGATCAATAGAACAAGAGACTATGACCAGACTACATATTTATAATAATCTGATTTATTATAAGGGCAACACTTCAGTGCAGTGGGTCAAAAATGGACTTTAAGTGAATTATGTTGGGTTTCTGAAATATCTACATGGAAAAATGCACCTGACCTCCTAACCTACATAACCCAAACAAACAGAGATGGAATAAAGATTTTAATATGTAGAATAATAAAGCTTTTAGAAGAAAGTGTAAGAGAATATCTTTATGACTACAGAGTAGACAGATATTGTTTTAAAGAACAGGATGTCAAACAGGCTAACCCTAAAAAGAATTATAATTTGGACAATATTAAAATTAGGATTTTCTATCCATCAATAGTCATCATTAAGAAGCTGAGTATAGGTACCACAGATTGGGACAAGATATGCACAATACACATAACTGACAAAAGATTCAAATATATGCAGACTCTTAGACGTCAATAAAGAAAAATAAACAACCCAATAAAAATGGGCAGAGGCTTGAACAGCCACCTCCACTAAATGGTATTCAACGTCCAGTAAACGTATGAAAAGGTGCACCACATCATTAATCCTGAAGGAACCGCAAATCAAAACTACAATGAATTATATCACTGCACACACACCCGAAGGCATGAAACAAAAACATCAACAAGACAAAGCGCTGGCATACATACATATTTTGTTCATTAGCTTTATGAACTTTTAAAAACATTCTAATAGTATTGAATCGAAGAGGGGAAACACAAACAGAACTTGAACACCGCTGCCCTAACCTACCACTCATTTTTATTCATCTTATGAGAGACCCCTGGAGACACTACTGAGCTTGTTGATTATCTGAATGCTGGCAAGTCCCTTGTGGAATCACCTAATGAAGGCAGTGAAGACTCGTCAAGAAAGAAGGAAAGCAAGCAAGCGAGCGAGAACCTGAGCCAGAGTGGAAAGGAGGCAGGAGCAAAGAAAATCCCATTAAATACAACTTGAATCTCATAAGGTCTTGAACCCAAGACCTCTCACTTTAACAGATAAATCGAACAACAAAGCTACACTATCTTCAATGTTATTTGAAATACATAATATAGGAAACATTTAATGATGTTAATTATATACATCTTTATGAGAAACTGCATCGATTTGAGAAAGGAAAGATCTTTTCTGGCCCAAACCGGGGAGAACTCCTTGATACAAGGCGTAGGTAGAGGAGACCGCCCCTTATGGAAATCGCCAGTATCAGACACATTATCCCTGTTCTAATTCCTCTTTTTTTTTTTTTTTTCCTTTCCCCCAGTGTTTCTTGGCTCCGTAACTACAAAAAAAGCTGTTCTAAGCTCTGCTATTAGAGATAACCCAGACCTTCCCACCCTACCTGGCTCAATCCAACGAACACGGTGGGGTCTGCATCCCACGTGCCGGGTTAGAAGGGGGGGTGTGGAGAAGGGAGGCCACGTGGGCACAACAGACAACAAATACCTTCAGCTCACCTGGGGCTCCCGGTGCCGGAGTGGGCGTGGCCGGGGGCCACAGCCAGGGGGCCAAGCCAACTGCGCCCCCCGGGACTCACCAGCGGGGGGCGGGGCGATGGACGTAAACATGCGCAGAAGGGGCGACCACAGGCCTTTTGAGTTACACGTTTGTACTTGTATGTTCCGTTTGTATGAAGAAATTCCAGGTGGGCCCACGGGATAAAGGTGAAAGGTTGATGTTAGTGGGGGAAGGGGTAGCTTGGGACTGGGGTGGGGGAGGATTGTTTATTTTATTTCTTTATAGATGCAGCTTTAAACCCTAGCAAATGCATTGCTTATTCAAACGTACAAAACAAAGTTGTGGAAGGGTAGATGGATAGATAGATGACGGATTATTGACTTTTAGAGTTTTTTTTTCCACTCAGTATAGTACCCTTGAGATCTATCTAAATTGTTGCATGCATCAATAGTTAATTAATTTTTTTTAAAGAGTTTTAAAAAAGGAATCTCTACACCCAGCACGGGGGTCCCGAAGCTACAACCCCAAGATCCAGAGTCCCACGCTCCACCGAGTGAGCCAGCCACGGGCTGCAGGTAATTAATTTTATTGCTGAATACTATTGTATAGTATGGATGTACCTCATTTTGTGTAACCATTCACCCATTGAGTAGCATTCCGGTTGTTTCCAGGTTGTTTCCAGCTTTTCGCCATTCGAAGGCAAACTGGCTGTGAACATTTGTGTACGAGCGTTTGTGCACGTACACTTTCATTTCTCTGACATATCTCATCTTAATGTGTATTTCTCTGGAAACTGGTGACGTTGCACATCTCGTCACATGCTAGCTTTCCATCTGTCCGTCCTCTTCACTGAAATATTTCATGCCTTTTGCACATTTTATAATTGGATTGCTCATCTTTCCCCTTTTGAGTTTTGAGTGTTATTTCTACATTCTAGAACAATCCTTTGTTTGATACACACTTCGTAAATATTTCTCCCAGTCTAAGGCATGTCTTTCCATCTTCTCAGCAGAGTCTTTCACAGAGCAAAAGTCTTTATTTTTTTTTTAATTTATTTATTTACTTAGAAAGGTGGGGGAGGTAGAGAGAGAGAGAGAGAGAGAGAGAGAGAGAGAATCTGAAGCAGGCTCCACATTGCCCGTGTGCATGGAGCCTGATGCAAGGCTCAAACTTACAAACCATGAGTTTATGACCTGAGCTGAATCTAGAGTCCAACACTTAGCTGACTGAGCCACCCAGGCACCCCTCTTTATTTTTGTTATAGTCTCTATTAAGCCCTTGGTCCTGAAGATGTTCTCTTCTTAAGCCTTTATTTTCCAGGGCGCCTGGGTGGCTCAGTCAGTTAAGCATCTGACTCCAGTGGAACTATGGCGGGAGTTAAGAGCTTGTGCTCTTGTGTTAGAATCCTGGGTTCAATCCTTGGTTCAGCTACTTACTATCTATGGGTGTTGGAGAAAGAGAATTAGCAACAAAATCTCCAGCCAACCACAAGACTTCTCTATAAAAAGTAAAAGGGAAGGAAAACAATTTCATTATTGAGAAAGCAGGAAACCATAATGTGCTGTGCACCACAGACAATCTGCTAAAGAGACTGCAGGAACAGAAAACAAAAGCTACTCGCAAACTAAGCAGGGTTGGGTCTGGTTAGTACTTGGATGGGAGAAAACAAAAGCTCACTTTTAATAGAGCCAAGCAGGTGCAACCCATCACATACATCTTATCTCAAGATAAGTGATAGCTTGCCCTCCAGTGAGAAGTCTGGCCAGCACCATTTGTCACACATAGTGCGTCCTAAAGTCACCTGGTGATCTGGATGATGCTGTGTAAATGAATTGGCTTCATCTGAAGAGAAAATAAATAAATTTCTCAATTCTGATGACAGGGCGCAGTTTTGCAATTTGGGATAAGGTCCTCCCAGAAGTTGGGCTCCTAATGTCCCGTAGCAACTGGGTGACAAGAGCACTGTCTTCTTTCAGGCTTATGTTTCAAAAGGTGGCTCACAGGTCCTTGACAAAAACATTCTTGGGTTGCAAAACTGGTAAGCTTTTTATTTAGCTTTTAAAAAAATTTACATACATCTCAAAGGGGCTGAGGAAAAATTTATGTTTTTTTTTTT
Organism: Panthera leo; assembly: GCF_018350215.1. Taxonomy (NCBI): domain Eukaryota; kingdom Metazoa; phylum Chordata; class Mammalia; order Carnivora; family Felidae; genus Panthera; species Panthera leo. The sequence continues at coordinate 3,321,942 of NC_056683.1, read as the reverse complement.
AAGAAAACACTCTTAAGAGGAGGGAAGGTTGGGTCTCTCTTTTGCACCAGCGAAAATTACTATTTTTTCTTTTGCCCTTAGAAGTCTCAGTGGGCAACGTATGCAGTCTTTTTGTGTGCGACATTTTTAAAGTTTTTTTATGTATTTTGAGAGAGAGAGAGATCAGGGGAGGAGCAGAGAGAGAGAGAGAGAGAGAGAGAGTTCCAAGAAGGCTCCTTTGCTATCAGCAAGGAGCCAGATGCGGGGCTCGATCCCACAAACTGGGAGATCATGATCTGAGCGGAAATCAAGAGTCAGACGCTTAACTGACTGAGCCGTCCAGGTGCCCCACAATTTATGCCATCTATGTGTGCCTGCGTGTCCTCATTCAAAATTGGGGACGAAAACAGTGCTTATCTCAAAAGGCTTTTTATCACATGTACATCACATGTTACATAAGTATTTTTAGCAGGTTCCTGGTACACCTATAGGTAATGTGAAAGAAGAGAATATTCAATGACGCTTGTTGAAGGCGCTAAGGCAGACTATTCAGGACCACGGTGGGAGGTACAGGGAAACACTGCTGTGGGATCTTACAATGATGGGGAAACACTGGGCTTAATTCGGGATACTGCTTCACCCCTGGGCGCCGGCTTGCGGGGGCACCTCTTAACAGCCACCAGGGTGGCCGTTGCAGTGGCTGTTGGCGAAATCCCACTTCTTCGTTGCCGGGTTGCCGGGTCGTGAGGTGGGGGCCAGAGGCAATCCCCTGCAATTGGACCCTAGGGGTCTGTAGCCGAAAGCGCTAATCTCATCTGTCAGTTGAGAACACGAGCTGACAGGGATGCCTCCTTGGCTCAGCGGGTAGGTGTTAGATCCAGAAGGGGCTCCACGCACCCATCTGAAGGGAAAAGGTGTCTGTGAAAATCGTTTCCTTCGACATTTCCCAAAACGAATCTGGGAGGACACCGTCCCTCCCTCCTCTGCCAGGGTTCGGTCGGAAACGAAGAGAAGCGGCTGCTTGGGTGACACAGACACCGGTCCCAACTCTGACTCAGGGCTTTGAAATTTGGGGAAGATGAAAAGAAGGCTGGAAACTTGGGAGACTCTGGGTCGAGAGAAGCAAAACCAAACGGTTTTGATGAGGACATGGTGGGGCACTGAGCTGTGCTGAGTGCAGTCACTGTAACAGATTCCAGGGCTTTGACTAAACAGTGAATCTGTTCTGACTCCAGAAGGTTGGCTCAGGTGCTGTTCCTGCCATCAGGCGGGCCGTTTATTTCACGAGGTGCGAGGCAGTCGGGATCCTGTCACGCTTTCTCCGACAACGTGGCGCAGGCCTCGGTCTCCCCACGTGTCCGTGGGGGGAGGAAGCAGGGGTCCGAAGGCCACGACCAAGGTCCCCGGGTCGTGAGGCCTCCTGGTGCCAAACCCGGACACAAGCCTAGGTTCAGGCAGCTCGTGCTGCCAGACGCCTTCCGGGCCACGGTCGTCCGAGCTCTTAAGGACTGGGAGCGTAGGGAGCGGGGTGAAGGCCTGTGGGCCGCCTTTCCAAGCACACAGGGCCCGTGCAAGCCCCGCGGTTCAGTCAGACCTCCTGGTTTATGTTGTCTGGGGGAAGCTGTCAGCAGTGTTCTAGCCACTTCTGGGTGAAAAGGGAGGTGGGAGAGGTTGGGGGCGAGAGCGTGCATTTTCACCCAGGCGTGAAGGGGGCCGGTGGGCTGGGACTGACAGCAGGCGCCTCAGTTCCCTTGTCAACCAGGGCGGGAGGACAGCCGCGGGACAGCTGACCCGCTCAATTCCCTGCAAACACGGATTCCCCCAGGGCTCTTGAGCGAGTGTGACTGGCGCCATCACCCTTCGTGGCTGTGCTTCCTCTTTTCCTACCGAAGCGGCCCCAGCCCACTTGGCTACCCTGCCCACCCCTGGGAGTCCCTACTTCCTAAACCGCCCCTGTCTCAGGACAGCACCCAGTTCCTTGTTAGCTGGCTTCTCCTAACCGCCCCCTCCGGGGCGCCGGTAACACGCCCTGAAGGGACCCAGGCCTCCCCTGGGGTCTCCTCCGTGTCCTCAGCGGGACTCAGACCTCCTGTGCAGACCCCTGCCCCCCTGCCGGGCAGCATTGCAAGGTCCCCCCACCCCCCCACCCCCCTGGGGCCTGCCCAGACTGCATCAGGTCTGATCAGAGCTCGTCCAGCCCACGGACCATGTCTGCACGTCTCTGGCTGATCCGGCTTTAAAAGTTGGGGTCCCATCTCCAAAGGCTACGCCGTCTGATTTGATGTTGAAACTAGGAAAACCCGGTGAAAACTTGCAAGCAGTGAAGTCACAGACTCAGTCTGGGCTTTCAAAGACAACTCTGGAAGTATTCGGGGCTGTGTATCAGAGCTATAAAGATTGGAATCGGGAGGCACACCAGGAAATTGTTATCCTCGTCAGAATGAGATTCGCCGTGGCTGCTGAACCTAACGGGCCCTGGGAAAGATTGACAGGCTGAATGTGGGAGCTAGAAAAGACACTGATGCAACGGGAGGTTTTCAGGCTCTCGTGTGGGGACGTGGGGCGGTGAGCAAGACCCAGATTTCCTGGGGGTGGCTGATGGTGATGTCACGCGAAGAACTGGAAAGCACAGGGGGACGTCCGGTTGGGGGAAATGTTAGTTCCGCTCAGCACACGCTGGGATCGAACGTATCGGGGACACATAAACCCTGGAGCACGTAGTTTGTCTTCGCCGGTGTGGAGCGAGACAACAAAATCCGGATTGCCACTTCAGATTCTGTATTTTGATTCTCAGGATCGCATCCGAAGCCACATAGAACGACCCGGCGGGAGCACTCACGGGGAAAGGAAGAGAGTTCTTCGGACAGAAATCTGCTCTGTCACATACACCGTGACTGTCCTCTGTGCACCGGAGAGCCCTCTGATGTGCATTTTTCTTCGCAGATCCGCCTGGGCCCACGGCTTTCTTCGAAAGGCTCTTGCCGGATTCAAATTTCTCTGCCCTTGAAGCAAAAACATGGTTTTGAACAATATCCGGGCAACAATTTTTCTCTTTCTCACCGGACCCGGCATCGTGGGGAACATCTCTGTGTTTGTGAAGTACATGTGCGCTTTCTTTTCGGGCACTGCGACGAAATCTGTACACCTTCTTAGCATCCACTTGGCTTTTACAAATACCGTGATACTTTTGTCCGAGGTAACGCTGAAGACAATAGCGATGTTTGGTGTGAGAAACGTCCTGGGCGACGTGGGCTGTAAAGCGTTTGTGTTTCTGGAGAGGGTGGCCCGGGGCCTTTCGATCTCCACCAGCAGCTTCCTCGCCGTGGTCCAGGCCACCACCATCAGCCCCAGAGCCCCCGTGCCTGCCGGCTTCAAGCCAGCATCCGCAAGGCACATCCTTCCCCTCTGCCTCTTCTTCTGGGTCCTCAACTCCTTGGTCAGCATGAACTTACTCTACTACGTCAGAAACACGAGCCGCCTAAACAGGTCACAAGCTAGCCACGCAAATAGCTGCTCTTACGTCCTCCCAAGAAGCCAGGTCATGAAGTGGACGTTTCCCATCCTCATGGCCCTGCGGGATTTCTTGTTTCTGAGTCTCATGGGCTGGGCCAGCGCCTATATGGTGCTTCTTCTCCACAAGCACCACAGGCACGTCCTCTACCTTCAGAAATCCAAGATCCTCCACCAGACCCCCCCCCCCGAGAGAAGAGCCGCTCACAGCGTTCTCCTTCTGATGCTTTGTTTTCTTTTATTTTATTGGACAGATTGTCTTCTTTCTCTGGGCTTAAATTTCTCCTTAGAGAATGCTTCTTTCGTATTAAATATTCAAGAGTTTCTAACTCTTGGTTATGCAATTCTCAGCCCGTTTGTGCTGATTCACAGAGATGGACATCTGGGTGGATGTTGGCATACTCAATAAATCCTGAAAAATGCCTGGTTTTTCACCGATCCCTTGGGTAGCAAGTTTGAAAGAAGACATGTTATGGCTGAGCGCTAAAAAAAAAAATGAAGCCTGGCTTAAACAAATTAAAGTATCGTATTATACAACAAAGCTGGTGACTAGTAGCCATGAGCTGACACAGGAAGGAGATTATAATAACCTCTGGGGACTCAGCCTTCTTCTCATGTCCATCCTGCCACCCTCGGGAAGAGTTAGCCAATTCCACTTTCTTTCTTATGTCTCTTTAACTTTCACGCTTCCTGTAGGAAGGAGAAGAATCTGTCAAATTCCATCAAAAAGCTGATGTACTTACTCTTTGACTTATAAGCTTAACTTCTAGGAGGATCAAGCAGATAAATATTGCTCGTAGGAGATTTGGAGCCTAAAAACTATTACAAACTGCAGCGTTTTTTTAAACACATCAACTAAAATATCTAGCCAAAAAGGGCTGTTTTGCTGGCTATGTGAAAGTATCCTAGAGGATCCAGCCATACAAAGGAATTTTTGTTGAGCTTGTGAAAGAACAGGTGAGTTCAAAATGTATTGTTATGGAATAATATTCAAAGTGTATTTGTAATTAATAAGAGATAGTAATTCAAGAGCAATAGTATTAAAAAATGGACTGTAATATTTTTACTCGCCCTTATCTCCATCTTTTATAAGAGTTCAAAAGACACTTAAAAGAGTGTTACCTGGTTTCAGAAAAACTGGGTAAGTGAAGCAAAAACTGGAACTTCCTTTTACATCTTTCTATATTTTCTGAGTTGTTAAATCTTTGAGTATGTATTTTTAAAAAATGAATTAAAATTTGTTTTGAAAATAATTTGTGACTTGTTGCAAGACACGTTTGTTAGTGCCCTCACACTGCCACAATAAAACCAGCCTCATATGCCATGAAAGAGTCACAAAATAATGTGGTTCTACATTAATTTACATAGGAAATCAATAAGATACCACATATCTATTTGTAGATTTTTTTTTTTGTAAAAATTAAAACAAAGAAGTGTCTTGAAAGTAACCAGAGTTAAATGATAGATTACCCACTGGAAAGCAACGATTCTTAAATGACAGTGGATTTCTTAGAAGAAACCATGCACCTGAGACAAAACTTCATTGATCATGTCACCCTACTAAACTCCTTCTCTAACTGGCGATCCCCAGTGAGACTTTGGAGCTCCGGGAATTATCGTCAGTTGAGAGCCAATGATCATGAATCTCTGAAAAGATGATTATGTCCCTCATCTACTACACAGTTACCATAGTATATGACTGAATGTTCCTTTCGGGATGGCCGGCGGGAAGATTATCAGTGTATTTCTTTGGCAATGTAGTAGGGTTTCTTCCTGGGGATCTGTCTCTCCCATCATTAGAGGTGCCATGGGTGACTGAACTGGTTCCAGTCTGGGAATGGTTAAGGATCCATGACCATTCATGATGTGCAAGGGATTCAAGTCAGATTTGTACTCACAAGGCCTGGAGTTTTTCTCCTTTTTCAGATCAAGAAAGACTTGAGTCAACCTCTTACATACATCGGTTCTAGAGAACCATAATCAACTAGTCAATGGCAAAGATCTCTGTGAGTCAGACTATTTGATTAATGTCCATACCTGTCATTCTGCATTCAAATTATTAACACTATATTTAGGCATTTCGGTTCAATGACAGTAACTTCTGATGTAATTTCTTATTTGTAGGGAAGAACTTCAACACAGCTCTTCTAGGATGCTGGGGCTATACTCATGATTGTTTGTCACAGCTCTAGTGAAAGGCATATTCTCTGGAACCCTCCTGGTTTGGATGAGCAGATCTTACATAATAAATACTTTAGAATCCCAATAATCTCAAATCTTGGGTTAACTTCCTCTACAGCATATTAAGAAGTTCTTGGCATTTCAGCTTCATTTAGTGTGGGCCACGTTTGGGTTCATCTTTCAGTCATCCAAGCTTTCAAACTGTTTGAGCCATTCCTAGCCACTTAGGCTAAAATATTGAATTCATAATTTCTGCTGAGTGAGTCTATCTCAATACATTTGGCTTTATCCATCTTTACACTCTTTTCACCTTGATCCTACACCCTTCAGATCCATTTCCATATACCTATCACCAGCTTGGGCCACAAATTATCTTGGGACTGTTTCCAAAATACAGATGAAATGTTTTCTGAAATACATGTGGCTTTGCTCTAAAACCTATCTCGCTCTAAAATCTATTCCAAGATTTTCATTGCTCCGTATAGGATTCTGGACTGCCATAGTCATGTTCACCATATTTGGATCATCTCTACCATCAGCCCCTAATGGAAAATCTGACCCTTCGTGTCATACCAAATTTAATGAAGGCTATATAGGTAGTTATGAATTTACAATAAATATGGGGGATAACAGCATATTCAAGGACACTGTGGAAATGGGTAAAATTGAGATGTGAAAACTTCTATTACACAAATGTGCTTCTTTCTTGAGAAAATAAATCGAAAGAAATAAAAAGAGAGGAGTGAAAACTTGATAGTTAACAAGAGACTTAGATATTTTAAAAGAACACAGTATAAGATCTTATTTCTTGTCTAATTTTCTTTTTAAAAAAATGTTTATTTTGAGAAAGAGTGTGATCAGGGGAGGAGCAGAGAGAGAGGGAAGGCGAGAGAGAGAGAGAATCCCAACTGACAGTGTGGAGCCCAACGCAGGGCTTGATCTCACAATTGAGTGAGATCGTGACCTGAGTCAAAAAAGTCAGACGCTTAACCAACTGAGCCACCCAAGCACCCCTTTTATTTATTTATTTTCATCCCGTCTTATTTCCTTGAAGGAATAAAGTAAAAGTTCATAATTATTGAACACATGTATAAATGAATGAATGTCCAATTATCAAATAAGTAGTGTAGCAAGTAAGTGGGAAGAATGATTCTTATCCATGATGCTCAATAGAGCAAACGTAAGGAAACGCAACTAATCTGCAAGCATGAACAGAGGAGAAGAAAATAGAGTCAGATACCAAACTGAAGGAAGGATTTTGGAAAGTGAGAGAAGTTTTAAATGAGAGCTATGGGCCATTTTGGCTAGATTGCCAAGAACAAATATTTAAGTATCCGTGACAGCTTAAAAACTAGTATTTCACAACTGGCTCAACTGATTGACCCACCATAACAAACCACTGTTCATTTCCCCACTTTTTGTCCATACTGGACATATCAAGAGTGTCACATATGGTGATGATTCTTTCTCCAGAAGGGGAAATGAAATACTTACTTGAATGACTTTCAGTCAAGAAAACACCACATCCATGTAGTCTGGTATATTAGTATTCTATTGCTGCATAACAAATGAACACACATTTAATGACTTAAAGTAACACAAATGTATTACCTCATAGTTTCAGAGGGTCAGGAATATGGCCTAGCTGCCTCTTCTGATTAGTGTCTCACCAGACACAATTCACAATGTCAGCTAAGGTTGCTGTCTCATCTGAGGTCTTCCTAGCTCGCTTGATGGCTGGCAAACCTCAGTTTCCTGTTGTTTTAGAACGCAGACCCTCAGTTCCTAGAGGACACCCCCTGCCACGTGACCCTCTTCATAAGCAGTTCACATATCTGTTTACTTTTTCAAAGCTAGCAGGAGAGCCTCTCCTACTCTGAATATGTCTCTTTTGGACCCTCTTCCAAAAGGCTCACCTGATTAGGTCAGACTCACCCAGGATAATCTGTCACTCTCTCTTTTGTTGTTGTTGTTTAGTTTTTATTTTGTAATCATAAACGTAGCTCTGCAATCCAGCTAGACTTGGAGGGGAATCAGGAAACTAGGGGACCCATAGAACTGCAGCCAGAGCACAAAGATTGTAGGATGTTTTGAGCAGATGGGGGTGAAGGACTGCTCCCCTGAGCGACAGAAGGAACAGTCTGGCAGTTTAGATACAACGCGAGTCAAATGTACTAGATTTGTCCGCAGTCGACAACAGTGATCTTGCTGCTCTTGCCAATGCTGGACCCAAAGTGTTCCCTGGCTTCCACAACATTCGTGCCCTCTTTCATCTTGCCAACGACCACCTGCTCACCATCACACTCAGTGCTGGCAGCGCAGACGAAACCTGGGAACCATTCGTGTTGGGTCCAGCGGACCATGGATGAGATGCCAGGATCCCTATGCTTCAGGATGACATTCTCATCAAGTTTCTCCCCATAAGGGGGCTTGCTGCCAGTGCCATTATAGCGTGGGAAGTCACCACCTTGGCACATTAATCCCTAATTAATCCTATGAAAGCAGGAAACTTTATGACCAAGTCCATTCTCCCCAGTGCACAGAACACAACAATTTTCCATTGTCTTTGGAATTTTGTCTGTAAACAGCTCGAAGGAGATACGGCCAAATGGCTTGCTATCCGGGGTGATGTTGAAGAACACAGTGGAGTTGACCTGGGCCACACAGATGGCTCCAAGGTGGTAGCATCTGCAAGGCTTGATCTATCGTTTTTTATTATTAACTCAAAGCCAATTGATTAGGGACCTTAACTACATCTGAAAAAATCACTTCCATTTTGTCATATAATATAATTCAATCATGGTAGTGTAGGAGCCAAGGCCAAGTTGTCCCAAAATGTCCCACAATGGCAGACTGATTGTTTTGAATTAAAGCTATTAGAGAAACAGACAGTGCATAGGCCTCAGACCTTCTGCTGTCTCCCTGAAAGCAGGAAATAAATCTTTCATATGAAAGATACCCGCCATATACTAAGAAGTAAAAAGAAATTCTTGTCACCAGAAATGGAAAATTTAAGAGTGGAGAAAGCTGTAGAAACGGCAGAGAAAGCTGTTACGTTTTTACTAATTTACTATCTCAGCCCAAATTCCACTTAGAATTCCTTACTAAGTAAAGTTCCCAAACATCTGTTTTCTTTATCCTGTCAATTACTCAAAAATGTATTATTTCTTTGTCTAAAAAGTATAAACACTGCCTGCCTTGGTCATTTCTTTAGGTCTTAATTTTATTATTGGTAGTCCAGGCACATGTAATAACTGTGGTTGGTTTCTCCTATTAATCTGTCTCACGTCAACTTAACTCTTAAGCCAGCTGGAAGACCTTGAAGGGTAGAGGAAGAATTTTTCCTTCCCCACAGTAGTGAAATCCCACCATATCCAGAGGTCTTGCCCATATTCTAGGAAAGAGGATTACACCAGGTCTGCACACCAGAGAGAAAAGAATCATGGGACTCATTACATAATCCTGCCCATCTCCCCTTCCACTAGTTTACTGTTTTCAAATTAAATAATCTAAATCTCAAAATTTATTTTGGTAGCAGTGCCAGAAACACGAGAGATACAGAAGAGGGGCTGGTTGTACGTTTTCTCACTGAAAGAAGTTAGATGAGAGCATGGCTGGAAGGGAAGAAGAATGAGGGCCATCAGGCAGCGGATTGAAAAACTAATCTGTGCTGTTCAGTCAGGACAGTCAGTTCTCTGGGAGCAAGTAGAATGGAGAAATGGGAGACACTCCTGGCTTATGTCTGGTAATGTTTTACACTTTTGTCTGGGGGGTGGTTTTATAGACATGTACAGTTTGTAAAGATTCATTGGGCTATATAAGTAAGCTATATGTGGTTTTCTTTATGTATATATTTTTTAATTTTTTTTTAACATTTATTTATTTTTGAGACAGAGAGAGACAGAGCATGAACAGGGAGGGTCAGAGAGAGGGAGACACAGAATCTGAAACAGGCTCCAGGCTCTGAGCAGTCAGCACAGAGCCCGACGCGGGGCTTGAACCCACGGACAGTGAGATCGTGACCTGAGCCGAAGTCGGACGCTTAACCGACCGAGCCACCCAGGTGCCCCATTCTTTATGTATATTTTACCTCAGTGAAAATAAAACTTAAAATGCCTGGACTATGGAAATTCTTTCTGAGCATATTCATATGCCTGGAGACTATTGCTGCTGACTGAAGATGCTACGTGTCACGTAAGTGTTTTTATCAAAATAACAAAATTCTGGGCGTGCCTGGGTAGCTCATTCCATCGAGCATCTAACTCTTGGTTTTGGCTCAGGTTGTGATCTCATGGTTTCATGACTTTGAGCCCCGGGTCTGGCTCTGTGCTGGCAGCACAAGAACCTGCTTGGGATTCTTTCTCCCTCTCTCTTTGCCTCTCCTCTGCTCACGCTCTCTCTCCCTCTCTCTTTTCCCCTCCCCTGCTCACACACACACACTCACTCTCTCTCTCTCTCTCTCTCAAAATAAATACACTTAAAAATAATAAAATTCTGCCTCTCTTTAATGTTACTTTTTCTTGGGGCACCTGGGTGGCTCAGTTGGTTAAGCGTCCAACTTTGGCTCAGGTCAGATCTCATGGCTCGTTGAGTTCAAGCCCTGTGTAGGGTTCTGTGTTGACAGCTCAGAGCCTGGAGCCTGCTTCGGATTCTGTGTCTCCCTCTCTCTCTGTCCTTCCCCCACTTGCCCTCTGTTTCTTTCTCTCTCTCAAATATAAACATTTAAAGAATTTTTTTAAAAAGTTACTTTTTCTTCAGTGCATTATAACCCATATCAGGCTGTTATAAAAACCTGAGTGGTAAAATTTAGCCAAGTTGCCAGTAAAATACACTAGATCTCAGAAACCCTTTATCTGAAAAATGGGGATGATACTAATGACATCATGACCTTTACAAAGGAAAACAGGAGGAATATACCAGAGCACATAGTTCACAGTCTGTACCCCGTAATCACTCATTAATTTTATGGAAATGAATAAAGACCACTCCATGATTTACTAATTAGAACTCTGGACCCCGATTCTGACAATAAGCTGAAAGTTGAACCATTACCATCTCTAATTAAATGGATTCTTCCCAAATGTTGGGCAGGTCATTGAGAGGATGTGACCACTGGTTGACTTGTGAGCTGGACCCTGGCGATGGGAGCTCCTTACTCCTTCCCCTGTCTTTGGAATATGTGTTCTGTTCGCCTTCCCTGTTTCCAGAAGCTGCCTCAAGGACACAGCTTTTAGATAGTGATGTGGTGTTGAGGCCACCTAGACACTATATGTGACTGAACCCAGTTAGGACCTCTATATAAACTTTTAAGATTTGGCAGGCAGGTGCAGGGATCTTCTTGTCGCAGACCACTGAAGACAAGCCTAGTATATAAATTCTCTTGCTAACTAGAACTGCTACCTACCAACCTGGAGTGGACTGCCTCTCTCTTCAGTCTCTCCCTGCCCTCCTCAGAGGGCCCTGTTTCAGATTGTCCCCAAGAAGCTCTTGAGGTTGCCAACTAACACCAACACACGTGTTTGATTCCAGATGAACTGCTGTTTCCCTGAAACATGCATGAATTCTGCATACCTGACTTCATGGGCAAACTAAGCACAGGGTTAGCAGTGACTACCCTTGTCCCTTGTTCCCTGCCAGCCCAGGGACAATTAAGGTAAAACTATGTGCCAGAGAGCAAAATGCACATGAATCTTGGAACAGATTAAATCAGTGTGAATACAGAGCAGAAGCTGGGACTTGTAATTAAGAGAAAGGACAGTTTTGTGACACCAAGTTCATTAATGGGAACACTCAATTCCTTACTGCAAAGTATTTATTCTTTTTATACACTTTATTTATTTTGAGGGGAGAGAGAAAGACAGTGAGAGAGAATGTGAGCAAGGGAGGGGCAGAGAGAGAGGGAGAGAGAGAGAAAATCCCAAGCGGGCTCCATGCTGTCAGCCCAACGTGGCACTCCAACTCACGAACTTCAAGATCATGACCTGAGCAGAAATCAAGAGGTGGATGCTTAACTTATTGAGCCACCCAGGTGCCCCCATTATTGCAAAGTATTAAAATTCTAAAGATATTCCTTAAGATATACATTTGGGGGATTTGAATTTTTCCATTGTTGCTTCTCACCTTTATCACCCACTTTTGGAAGCTATGTGGTAACACAGTAGGCTGGAGACAAGAGGAGACTGGGTACATTTCTTGAAGAATACCCAAAATAAAAATCAAGAAATACAAAGTGAGAGTAGGGATAGAAAGAAAACTACTTCCTTGGAGTTTTATGATGTTGTAGTCACTATGTGTCTCAAAAAACTCTTAGAATGTTCAGTGGTGGAAAACAATTCAAAGTTGTAATTGAGATACCTGCTATCACTCCATCTAGGACTTGAACCCTGTGATTAATAAATTAAAATTCAAGTTAGTTGACATACAGTGTAGTCTTGGCTTCAGGAGTAGAACCCAGTGATTCATCACTTACATATAACACTCAGGGCGCATCCCAAAAAGTGCCCTCCTTAATGCCCATCACCCATTTAACCTATCTCCACCCGCCCCCCCCCCCCCCCAGCAACCCTTAGTTGTTCTCTGTATTTAAGAGTCTCTCACGGTTTGCCTCCCTCTCTGTTTGTAACTTATTTTTCCTTCCCTTTCCCTCTGGTCTTCTGCTAATTTCTCAAATTCCACATATGAGTGAAATCATATGCTATCTGTCTTTCTCTGACTGACTTATTTCACTTAGCATAATACCCTCCAGTTCCATCCATGCTGTTGCAAATGGCAAGATTTCATTCTTTTTGATTGTTGAGTAAAGTACATTGTATATATACACCACATCTTCTTTATCCACTCATCAGTCGATGGACATTTAGGCTTTTTCCATAATTTAGCTATTGTTGATAGCGCTGTTGTAAACATTGGGGTGCATGTGCCCTTTTGAACCAGCATTTTTGTATCCTTTGGATAAATACCTAGTAGTGCAATTTCTGGGTCATAGGATAGTTCTACTCTAAAATTTTTTGAGAAACCTCCATATTGTTTTCCAGAGTGGCTGCACCAGTTTGCATTCCCACCAACAGTGCAAGAGTGTTCTCCCTTTTCTCTGCATCCTTGCCAACATCTGTTGTTTCCTGAGTTGTTAATTTTAGCCACTCTGACCAGTGTGAGGTGATATCTCATTGTGGTTTTGATTTGTATTTCCCTGATGATGAGTGATGTTGAGTATCTTTTCCTGTGTCTGCTAACCATCTGGATGTCTTCTTTGGAAAGGTGTCTATTCATGACTTCTGCCCATTTCTTCACTGGATTACTTGTTTTTGGGTGTTAAGTTTGGTAAGTTCTTTATAGATTTTGGATACTAACCATTTATCCAATATGTCATTTGCAAATATCTTCTTCCATTCTGTCAGATGCCTTTTAGTTTTGTTGTTTCCTTTGCTGTGCAGGAGCTTTTTATCTTGATGAGGTCCCAACAGTTCATTTTTGCTTTTATTTCCCTTGCCTCTGGAGACATGTCAAGTAAGAAGTTGCTGCAGCCTAGGTCAAAGAGGTTGCTGCCTATTTTCTCCTGTAAGATTTTTCTGGTTTCCTGTCACACTTAGGTCTTTCACCCATTTTGAATTTATTTTTGTGTATGGTGTAAGAAAGTGGTCCAGGTTCATTCTTCTTCATGTTGGTGTCCAGTTTTCCCAACACTATTTGCTGAAGAGACTGTCTTTGGGTCACAAATCAGCCCTCAACAGGTACAAAAAGATTGTGATCACACTATGCACATTTCTAGATCACAACACTCTGAAACTTCAATCAACACAAGAAAAAAACTTAGAAAGCCTCCAAATATATGGAGGTTAAAGAACCTCCATTCCAAAAGGAATTCCAAAAGGAACCACTTGGGATGCAGCCAAGTCAGTCCTAAGAAATCAGCCCTCAACAGGTACAAAAAGATTGTGATCACACTATGCACATTTCTAGATCACAACACTCTGAAACTTCAATCAACACAAGAAAAAAACTTAGAAAGCCTCCAAATATATGGAGGTTAAAGAACCTCCATTCCAAAAGGATTCCAAAAGGAACCACTTGGGATGCAGCCAAGTCAGTCCTAAGAAGAAAATACACTGCAATCAAGGCCTATCTCAAGAAGCAAAAAGGTCCCAAATACAGAACCTAACCTCACACCTAAAGGAACTAGAAATACGACAGCAGAGAAAGCCCAAAGCCAGTAAAAGAACAGAAATAAAGATTAGAGCAGAGATAAACAATATAGAATCCACAAAAATAGTAGAACAGATCAATGAATCTAAGAGCTGGGTTTTTGAAAGAATAAACAAAATTGATAAACCACTAGCCAGAGTTCTCAAACAGAAAAGAGAGAGGACCCAAATAGATAAAATCATGATAGAAACAGGAGAGATCACAACTAACACCACAGAAATACAAACAATTATTAGAGAATCCTATGAAAAATTATATGCCAACAAATTGGACAACCTGGAAGAAACAGACAAATTCCTAGACACCCACACACTTCCAAAACTCAAACAGGAAGAAACAGAAAATTTGAACAGGCCCATAACCAGCAAAGAAATTGAATCTGTTATCACAAATCTCCCAACAAATAAGTGTCCTGGGCCACATGGCTTCCCAGGGGAATACTACCAGACATTGAAAGCAGAGATAATACCTATTCCTCTCAAGCTGTTCCAAAAAATGGAAATGAAAGGAAAGCTTCCAGACTCATTCTATGAAGCCAGCATCACCTTGATTCCAAAACCAAACACACCACTAAAAAGGAGAAGTAAAGGCCAATATCTCTAATGAACCTGGATGAAAAAATTCTCAACAAGATACTAGCAAATCGAATTCAACAGTATATTAAAAGAATTATTCACCATGACCAAGTGGGATTCATTCCTGGGCTGCAGGGCTGGTTCAGTAGTCGCAAATCAATCAACGTGATACACCATGTTAACAGAAGAAAGGATAAGATCATATGATCCTGTCAATAGATATAGAAAAAGCACTTGACAAAATACAGTGTCCCTTCCTGATAAAAACCCTCAAGGAAGTTGGGATAGAAGGAACATATCTTAACATAATAAAAACCATATACGATAGGCCCACAGCTAATATCATCCTCAATGGGCAAAAATTGAGGGCTTTCCTCCTAAGGTCATGAACACGACAGGGATGTCCACACTCGCCACTGTTGTTCAACATAGTGCTGGAAGTTCTAGCCTCAGTAATCAGACAACAAAATGAAATAAAAGGCATAGTAATTGGCAAGGAAGAAGTCAAACTTTCACTCTTCGCAGAGGACATGATTCTCTACATGGAAAACCCGAAAGACGCTACCAAAAAACTGCTAGACCTGATACAGGAATTCAGCAAAGTCACAGGATGTAAAATCAATGTACAGAAACCAGTTGCTTTTTTATACACCAATAATGAAGCACCAGAAAGAGATCTCAAGGAATCGATCCCATTAACAATTGCACCAAATACCATAAAATACCTAGGAATAAATAAACCTAACGAAAGAGGTAAAAGATTTATGCACTGAAAACTATAGAAAGCTTACGAAAGAAATTGAAAAAGACATAAAGAAATGGAAAAACATTAAATGCTCATGGATTGGAAGAACGAATATTGTTAAAATGTCAATACTACCCAAAGCAATCTACATATTCAATGCAATCCCTATCAAAATAGCACCAGCATTCTTCACAGAGCTAAAACAAACAATCCTAACATTTGTATGGGACCACAAAAGACCCCAAATAGCCAAATGTTGAAAAAGAAAACCAAAGCTGGAGGCATCATAATTCCAGACTTTAAGGTACATTACAAAGCTGTAATTTTCCAGACAGTATGGTACTGGCACAAAAATAGACACATAGATCCATAGAATAGAATAGAGAACCCAGAAACGGACCCACAAATACATGGCCGACTAATCTTCGACAGTGCAGGAAAAAGTATCCAGTGGAAAAAAGAACCCCATGTTTAAAAGGCGGACAAAGTAACCTCTGAGGAGATTAACTCCGTGCTCTCAACCCAAACAATATCTCCTCACATACATCCCAGGAAAGATTGGGACACAGTTTAGAAAAACCAGTGTCATAGCAGATGGTACAGGAAACTTTCTAGGCAGAGGTGGATGGCTTCCTTGTGCGGAGGGGGCAAATGGGAGGTAGTGTGGTCTACGTGGTAAACCACGCAGCGTGGGCATTCTCACCTTGTATCATTGGGATCGGCATAATCAGGGAGGGAGTTTTGCCCCTATTACCAGATACAAACATTATCAATGAAGGGTGACCATGGGTCCAGAGGCTGGGCAGGAGATATCTGCAGGGTGCCAGACCTATTTTAGAATGACAATAATGAGGAAATCTATGGTAGAGGTGACAGAATATGTGGGCGACGTTAGCATAAGGATTCGAAATAAACACAATACAAATTCTGTAAGTCACAAAGGAAGAAAATGGAAACCTGACGCTGGAATAAACAGTTACGAAGAAGAAACAGCCAGAGACACTGGCTATGGATGGGAAATGAATGAGTTTTTCGACAACTCGGTAGACTATCAGATAAGACAGTGGGCAGTATACCCAAAGATCAAATGAGTGAGCTAGAACATTCAGTCAAAGAACAATCTTAGCAAGCATTACAGAGGCATCAAAAGGTAGAAACTAAGATAACTTTATGAAACACAACAACAAACGAGGCCCAGAAGGATAGAACAAAATAAGTGGAGGGACAGCATTTACAGAAACAGTGCTCCAGTCCTTGGGTCTATGGTAGCTGGCGGCCCTGGACCTGGAGGTAGCCTCGCTCCTTGCCTGGGGTAATCTTGGAATCTGGGCGGTATGTAGTGCCTGATTTCAGGACTGTCCAGGACAGCCATGAATGCCACATCCTATGCCCTCCCCTTCCAAGGTGTTGAGTAATTCCAGAGGGCCAAGAGTCACAGGTATGTTCCAGTTCACTCTAGAAAGAAATGCAACCGCAAGGACAATTATGACACGTGTCCACAGGAGAAAATGAGGTCAGCGCAGTGTTCTAGCTCTGAGGAGTCCGTGTGCGCAACAGGCCAGGGGGTGAATCGGTGCCCTGTCGTTCTCTCCAGATCTGGCCTGTTAGTGGGTCTTTAGGAAGAACTGGAGTAGACAAACAGAAATAAAGGGTGAGATTACCAAATCAGATGGAATCCTTGGGAGACAGAAGACAGGAAAACTGATGAAGATAAAGAGTGAGAGTTGACAAGAATATCAGCCATCTCCTGGGTCTTGTCTTTGATTAGAGAAAAATGTTCAGAAAAACACTGATAAGAAAGATGGGTCGATGCACCATCTTTCCAAGGAGCTGACATTTCAAACGTCTCTCTCTCAATCCTACTGAAAAGCCGAAACCTTCTAAAGCTAAGGACAGACACAAGAGGGAGACAAACTAAGCATTCATCCGCCTGCATTGCCTTTTTCAGAGGAGGAAATTTTGTGAGACACTCAGCAAGCAGGGATGCCAGTCTATAAAGAATTTGGAGACAGCTACTTGCACTGAAGGGTTAAATCTTTGAAGGGCTCTGTTCTTAGTTCTAGCAGAATACAGAGGTTTCAAAGTCATAAACCAGATGAAGTCATAATGACCTGTGCTTGGGGTACAATCTGGTTTTAGGGCACCGAATATTACAATCAATACCTTGACCAACATGCCTACTCATGGTACCTAACTGGGCCCTCGCGCCCCCCAGACAATAGAAATTGACAAGAGGCGGAAGGGGCCATCCAGGCAGGGTTTGGTTGGGGCTTATGCTGGAGCACAAGGGAGGCTGAGCCTCTGAGGAGGGGTCAGAGAGAGCTTTATAAAGAGGCGTAGGTGGGAAAAGAATGACTTCTAATCACATAGAGGAGGGGATTTCTTGGCTCCTGCACGCGTCAAGGTCATGCTTCTTCATGCGTCTTCTAGCATGTTAAATCTCGACCCTCGGGCAGTACTTTTTTTTAGTATTATAATGAGGGGGAAACGGGGGTGAAACGTTACCACTGTGGTCCATCTTGGGGCGCACTGGTTTGGCCCCACCTTTACCAGTCTTCACAGTCAAGACATCCCTTTCAATGAGCATGCTGCCTCTGCGTTCCTGCAAGATACGCTACTCAAGGGCATATCTTTTTCTCTCTGTGAAGGCAGCCAAGAAATGCTGGATTTTGTGGTTGGGGTGAGGGGACCCAAGTCCAGTCCTCACTCCGTCTTACTTATGAGAAAGCAAGTTTTTAGGGCACTTGTTAAAGAACATGTCAAACAACTACCTCTGTGAAAGTAAACCATAGAAAATTAAGATGGATGTCCCCTCAAATCATTTGTCATACCCTACAGCATATCATGAAATTTAGAATAGAGTCCAAATGTATTGTTTAGATAAGGATACCGATCAAAACTAGAGTACTTTCCTAATGTAAACTTAATTGGGTTCAGTGAGTCAAAGATTAATCTACAGACAGAACTCACATCGGAGTGGTTCTCATATAACAGATGGGAAAAAGGATGAAAAAATTTAGTAACATGAGCCTAAGAAGTGATTATAAGGCCCCAAAATGTATATTAGTTGTCACTGAAAGATAGTTGCATTGATTAAATAGCCAAGAAGACTGTGGCTCATCTTTTTGACTCTGAAAGTGTGAAGACAGAAAAATTCCCTCTGACGCTTACTTACTTGGTACCATGATCGCTTCTTTTTCCAATCTAATAATTATAGAATAACGGGAAGGATGAACCTAATGAGGGAACTGTTTTTAATTCTGAAGGCATCACACTCAGTGCAGCAAAATAAAATTGAAAATGTGTTAGTTCCAGGCATGCGTGTTGGTTCACATGGATTTAAAATGTGGCTTAGATACACCAGCTAGTGTAAACTTTGACTTTAACCAGAAGTTTTTGGTAAGTTAATAAACGCATCTAACACTAACGTCTTGGTGCCCGTGAAACATTAATGTTAAAAAATGTACCTCCGATCAGTGGAACTTCTGGGAGCTGAAAAACACGCTTTGGTCTAGCAGCCCCTCGGTAATGATAATATCCAACTTTCAAAAAGGAAAGAAGTGAGAAGAGGAAAACTCCAGAACAAGAATTTTTCTAAGCTAACTTAATTCAAAGTTAGATGGAAATGAGTTAAACGACTTAGAATAGTTTAGCGAAGTAGAGCAAAGGAAAAAGAAAATGTCCAAATTCCCTACAGACCAGCCTTACCACCAAGTGACGTCATGGTGATTGCAACTGTCAACAGACCTTTGACACAAACAGCCTTTCCAACTGTTCATTCATGTAGGTGATTGGCGGGGAATTAAGTTTCGGGGAACAAATTCTTTGTAAACAGAATGAGGGTAATTGGATTCTATTTCTTCTTATCTGAAAATATGGAGAGGCCCTGCACGTAGGCGGCTCGTTGGTCTAGGGGTATGATTCTCGCTTCGGGTGCGAGAGGTCCCGGGTTCAAATCCCGGACGAGCCCGCTTCCTTTTCAACCAATTGGATTCAGAGAATCAAGGAAAAGAAGTATTTTCCCGAATATTCTTGCCAAAAAGACCGGGCTCTCACCTTGCTAACAGTGGTACTGTTCTCGCAGGAGCTGGGCTCTGAATCCCGGATCTCCCGGACGCGAGGCACCCGAATCGTTGACGGGGTACCCGGCCGCCAGCCCCTGTGGGTCCCTCCGCCGCCACCGAGGGAGCCCGGGGCCGCGGCGGGCGCGCACGCGCGTGCGCACACCTGGCGCGGCTCGGGAGGCGCGAACAGCGTCCCCTCGGAGCTCCGCCGCGCGCGCGCAGTCGAGAATTCGTGACTTAACGTTGTCGCCTGGCAACGGGATGAGCGTCCACGACGCGCTGTATCTGCCGCTCCCAGGGCGCGGAGCAAAGAGGCGCCCCGGTCCGCTGCTGGCGTGAGACGCCTGCCGCTCTTTTCCTGCGTTGCCGCGGTTGTTCATTCGTTTATTCGTTCCGCGAGTGAATTTTCAGCGACTACTGCAGGTCAACCTGTGCTGGGTGCTGGGGGCGCAGTGGTGGACAAGATAGAAACTAGTTTTTGTTTCTACGGAATTTCACATCACAAGTAGCTAAATATTTACCATGTTCACGCTTCCTGGGACGAAGCGCAGCATTCCCATAGAAGCGTGGAGAACCAGGGCCGACCTGTCCGCTCCAGGGAATATTGTCCGCCAGGGTTTGTCCTCCAGGAAAGAGAAACCAGAAGGAGCAACCCCTGCCCTATGCCCGAAACTTACCAGTACTTTCTCCTCTGCCCCAGGAGATGCGCTCACTTCTGAACTGTTGAAACGCTCGGGTACATTGATGAACATAAATTTAAAAGACGAGACAAGGAAAGAAAGAAAGAAAGAAAGAAGAAAGAAAGAAAGAAAGAAAGAAAGAGAAAAGGAAAGAAAAGGAAAGGAAGGAAGGAAGGAAGGAAGGAAGGAAGGAAGGAAGGAAGGAAAGGAAAGGAAGGAAGGGAAAGAGAGAGAGAAAGAAAGAAGGAAAAAAAGAAAAAGAAAAAGAAAGAAAAGAAAAGAAAATGGAGAGGAAGGTATTAATGCACTTACTTTACTCGTGCTAGCTGAATTAAGTTGTTTCTTTCTAATAACCGTGTTGTGACCCAAACTGAAAGTGAACACACACACACACACACACACACACACCACTCCAATTTCTTTCAAGGCTCAACTGGCCCCGCTCATCTCAGTCTGAAAGACTGGGTCTTTTGTTACCTTTCTGATCAGTTGAAGGCCCAATAGGCTTGAAGACGCAGGTCATCGTTCAGAAGTGGTGTGTGACATATTCTCTTTTTACACAGGAAACATGAATTTAAAATTTATTTGTAATTTAATATAATTTTACAATTTGAAGTAGATGGTGTCATTCGTTAAGTTTGCAATTCAAAAGGAACTTCCTCCAACCTTTGCCCTTCAAGAATGTTCTTAGGATTCAGGAAGTCAGTTTATGCCATCTAAACCAGAGATTGAATAATCTTCTTTCGAGGGATTTTATTATCCCAAGAAGGGTGAGTTAAAGATCCTGTCTGGTACTAAACGGCACAGGCAGGTCATTTTACAGGGAAGTCTATCGTCAATAAGCTGGACTCATAATCTGTTTCCATTTATTTTTAGGGCCTCATTATAACAATGCCCAGCAACCAAAGATCACCTGACGTCTAGACTTAAGTGTCTAATATGAGAGGGATAAAAGTGAACTTAGAAAAAATAGAGGCTAATGTTATGCAGAGAGAAGAAACCTTCTCAGGAAAGTTATTACAGGGAGAAAGAATGCTGTAGAAAACAGTAGCTTGGCTACAAAAGCCTCTTAAAATTGAAATTGTGAGCGTAGAAATGAAAAACTTAATGGAGTAGCTGGAATAATTCTCTTCCAGAAGATGGAGTAAAATATGTAAAGGGAAACTCCAGCAGTCATGTTCCCTAGGAGACCCCCAATTTAGTTGAAACTGCCGCCTACACAAAAACCTGCATGCAATGCTGATAGCAGCTTTATTCACAATTGTGGAAACTTGGAAGCAACCAAAATGTCCTTCAATAAGTGAATTAATAAGCTGCGGTACATCCATACAATGGAATATTATTTAGTGATAAAAAGTAGTAAGCCTTCGGGGGCGCCTGGATGGCTCAGTCGGTTAAGCGTCCGACTTCGGTTCAGGTCACCACCTCACGGTGTGTGAGATTGAGCCCCGCATCGGGCTCTGTGCTGACGGCTCAGAGCCTGGAGCCTGCTTCAGATTCTGTGTCTCCCTTTCTCTCTGGCCCTCCCCCATTCATGCTCTGTCTCTCTCTGTCTCAAAAATAAATAAACATTTAAAAAATTTTTTTAAATAAAAATAAGAAGAGTGTAAATAATAATTTTTAAAAAGTGGGGGAAAAGGAAAAAGGGAGACAAAACACCCTGGAGGTTTAAAATCCAAGGTAAAAGAAGTCCCAGAAAAAAAAAAGAAAAGAAAAAGAAAGAAACTAGAGAACACATAAGTGAGAAAATCAAAACAGAAAAAGTCAAGCTAATTTCCCAAACTGAAATACATGATTTTGCAAATTTAATGCTGTAATAGAGCTCTGAGAACAATGAATGAAAATAGAAACACACGAAGGCATATTTTTCAGACATTTAGGAACACCAGGGACAGAGAAATAATCCTGAAAGAGAAAAAAGCTAATTGCAAATGAAGTATCAGTAATTAAAATGACTTCTTACTTCTCAAAAGCAATACAGGAAGCTAGAAGAAAACGGAGAACGCTTTCAAAATCCGGAAAGAAAAACTTCCCCAACCTAGCATTCCATACCCAACCAACACTCAATCGAACGTTAGAGAAACATAAAAGATATCCTCCAATACCCAAATATTTAAAAAATCTAAATATCATAAGAGAACAGTGGACAATATTTGCCAGTCATCACAAACAAGCAGTGAAGACCAATTCAAAAAGACTATGATATAATTGGAAGAAAGATGGATCGGAAGCCTGTCCCTATACGGTGGTGTTTAAGGCGAGGAACAAGATGAGCCTTTTTGTATGGTGAGTAGTCAATCGAAAATTCTAAACTTGAAACATCAGTAAGTAGAGAAAGCATCCGTATCAGTCAGAATACAATTCTGGCTCTGTAACAAAGACCTCAACCTACTGTAGCTTAAAGGAGGCGGACGTTACTCATCTCTCACATGATCATCTGAAGGTACAATCGAGGCTGACGCTCTGGCCCCACGGTGTTGGTTCCGGTATTGTACCTCGTGGCTCCCTCCTTCCTACGGGGTTGCTTCGTGTTTCGTGACTCCTTCTTTCCTGCGGTGTTGCCACTTCCAGCAAGCACACGTGGTAGGAAGAGAGAAGTGGAGGGTGTTCCTTTCCTCTTCTGGGCATAACCTGCACGTTTCACAGACACCGACTCTCCAACGCGCTGGTTTCGAAACTGGTCACATGACCCCGCTTAGCGTCAAGGAAAGTTGTGCATTGGGGACGTCTCGTGGGTGGCTCTGAGCCCTACTAAATGTCCAACCAGCCATCTCTGCCGTGGCATCCGATTTGGAGATACGCCGGGAAAAGCAAACACCACCACAAACCGAAAGCCAAATGGCTGAAAATCTTTCCCTCTCCCAGGGGGGAATATGAGGAAGAAGGCCACGTATTTTTGAAGTACTTAAGATTTTTAAACGTGTGGTTAACTTTGATGGGAAAAGATGTGAACTTAAAAAATAAGCCTGAAGCCGAGAACAAAGGTGTGGATTAAAAAAAAAAAAAAAAAAATCCATCCGGGTTCAAATGGGGCAGGGGAGGAATACCCCATGAGGGTAAAAGGTCTTGTTGGAAAGAGGGGAAATAGATCCTTCTTGATACCGACTCGGGAATTGGACTGAGCGGAGAAAACAAGGCAGAGGGAAGTGTATGATTGATTTGCTTGATCTTCATGACCATTTTCCTGCTCAGATTTCAGGATTCTCCCTGATGGGTCACACACATGCTTCAGCGTTCCGGCCACAGTGATTTCTCAACACTCGTCTAGACACTGTGGGCCCCCCGGCCTTTGCTCAGGCCCTGTCCTCAGGGAAGGACACCCTCTCTCCTGGCCAGCTCTAGAAAACTTCCTCGGCAAGACTCACCTTTAATACAGCCTTCTTTCCCCAGGCATTTATGATTCATTCTGATTAGTCATAATCAAGCCCTACCCATGTTCCCTTATGTGCATTGTATTCATTCTGTGAAACAAATTTTTAAAAAGCAGTTGAAAAAGCTTTTTGCACCCTTCCCCAAATAATCTTCCCGCTGGGAGT
Organism: Panthera leo; assembly: GCF_018350215.1. Lineage (NCBI taxonomy): Eukaryota > Metazoa > Chordata > Mammalia > Carnivora > Felidae > Panthera > Panthera leo. Next base: position 3,298,470 of record NC_056683.1, on the reverse strand, counting down.
GACTCTTTTAACTTTTTTTTTTTTTTTTTTTTTTTGTACCGCATCCTTTGGAAATCAGGCGCAAGTCGGGCCACCTGTCCCCCCCAAGATCACCCAAGAAGCACACGGGGCTTTGGGGGGAATCGGAAGTCGCGGTTCCTCTGCTGGGATGAGCGGGGAGAGAGCCCCGCGAGTGAAGGGCTCTGCCCTGCGCAGTTTCACCCTGCAGGGTCCAGGCGGTGACCACACGGGGTAGAGTTGCAGCGCGACCCCGCTGGGGCCCAGTCGTCTAAGCTTCCGGACTGTCTTCTTAGCCGCGAATTCGGAGTCCGGACTCGCCAGGCTCCCCGAGGTCCACACCAGGGGGACCGGCTCTGGGAGCCCCCGCCCGCGGCTGGCACGGGCGGGTGGCGCCCTCGGACCGCAGTGGGGGGGGGGACCGCAGACAGGTGCCAGGCAGCCGCGCGGGGGGAGCCCAGGCCCAGGCCGAGGTGCTTGCGTCCCGGCTCCGCCCCCGTCGCGACTCCTGGGGGAGCTGAGCCTGCTTTTCGCGTCGCGACTTTTCCAGTCCGGTCGTGGTCCATTCGCGTGGCAGCCGGAGCTGGTCTCCCGGGCGTCCCCGAGCCGCCTCCTGGATCCCCTGCGTCCAGGACAGCCGGGAGCGCCCGAGGGTCAACTCTGAAATAAAGTACTTGGAGAGTGTGGTGCGTGGTGACGAGGTGGCCGAGTGGTTAAGGCGATGGACTGCTAATCCATTGTGCTCTGCACGCGTGGGTTCGAATCCCACCCTCGTCGGTGAAGGTATTTTAGCGAGGGGGCGCGGGAAGGAGTGCGTGCAATTTCACCTTGGCTTTGACTGTCAATATTATCTGTGTGGATACTTTATGTGAGTAATAAAGTGCCTGCGGAAGGCTTCCTAACGGGCCCCTGAGGAAGGAGAGGGTGGGAAGGAGAGAAGCGAAACACCGGTGAAAAATTCTGCTCCCTAGAAATCACGAAGATGTGGATGGCCCTTTATTAACACTTGAAGCCTGTACTGTTTTACCGCTTATATTTAGCTCTGCAACTCTCCTGGAACGAATATCGATTTACAGTGGAAGGAAAAATCAATTGGCGTATTTATTTATTGGTCTATCATCCACCTGTAGATAAATATAGTCATATTGCTATTCAAACAGATCACCTTTACCGTGGACATCGAATGGCCCTGTCTGCACGGTTCTTTTCAGGAATCTACTCTTGAGTTGTCTGTTTTACATACTCCGCTGTCTTATTTCTAGAGCTTTGTAACAAGTCTCAACCCCTTGTTCCTCTTCCAGATTTGCCTGTTCTCAATTGCCTTTTTGTAGTTCCATACACATTTTAGAATCGTTATGTAAATGTCTGCTCCCAAAAAAGGGGGGGGGGAGGGGAAGGCTGATATAATTTTGGCTAATAATGTTTGAATCTATAGAGCAATGTGAATACAATAGACATCTTTAAAACATTGAATCTTACGATACATATTAGACCCTTCAGTTATGTATGTCTTCTTGAATTTATCTCAATAGTGGCTTGTCTGATTTGTCTACGTAGAAATATAGCCCGTATTTCACTAGATATGTTTTAGGTATTTGTATTTAAGTATCTGAATTAGGCTGTAAAATATGGCCTATATAAATATGTTGTTGTATATGCTATTAGTTTTTGAAATTTTATTGTTTATTAAAACATTGAAATCCAGTGGATTTTTATATACCAGTTATGGAAAGCCTGATAATAGCTCATCATGCGGGCGCTGAGTTGAAAAGACGACATCACAGGCACATGGTCTTGCTATGGGAAATGCCATATTAGGAAAAGCCGAGGCCCCATCAGGAGATGCATACAGGCCATTGGACCCCAGGGAGTGCACAGTCCGCACTGGGTATGTCGCAGCACACAATTTTCGGGAAAGAAATAGCGGGGTGGGGGAAGTTGAAACTGAGATAGGCTTTTTGTATTGGAGAGAGAAAATGTTCTACTGAAAGGCACTCTTACTGTGCGGGTGAACATTCTGGACAGGAGTCACCGCTTAGTTAATTTCTGGCTCCCTGAAGTGGGTCGAGGAGGGAGGACAGTTGCCAGGTACAACAGAGGACCCACCTTTGCTTTACGCATAGAAGCTGTCTTTTGAGTAAATCTGTTGACAGCATCCGAGAGCACCCTCTCCCCCTCCAAGACTTAATGATCTACTCACTAGGTAGGCTTTCTGTGATACATGCACTTTACTGCGGATATAAAATTGATTAGAAAGTATGGACGAGTTCACTGAACATCGATGATACAAAAGTATATGACCTGAGCCTTATGTTTTAATTAGTGGACTTTCCGTTGCTGCTTCGATATGGACATCTACGAGCATCTTGCTCACGGAGATTCTCATTCCCCAAAGCTCATTGCAAACTTCTTGGAACTTTAGCAGAACAAAACCCAAGGGGCTGCTGGCCTCTGGCCCACATGTCCGTTTTTTCCAATTGTGGCTGAGGCTTCCGCTCACCCGGTGTGGCCCTCGTGACTGGAGGGTGGGCGGAAGTAGTTCTCAGTGACAGGTGATTTCTCCCCATCGGGGGACGTTCGGCCATGTCTGGAGACATGTTTGGTTGTCACAACTAGAGAGGGACCATCTGGCGGGGAAAGGCCAGAGGCGCTGCCGACACCCTCCAATGCTCGGTACTTTCTCCAACAGCAAATAATTTCCAGCACGAAATGTTACTAACATCAAGGTTGAGAAGTCCTGATATGTTGTGATAGAGATTAACATAATGCACACACATATGTATTATAATATCATAAGAACCCTGAGTACAATATAGTAAGAACCCTGTCCTGGGTCTTAAGGAAGTCCATTCCGGTAGGTGATACAGACAGTGACCCCCACGGACCACAACACAGGCACAAGCTCATGCTGTTGAGACACAACATGAACCACACATACAGCTACTCAAAGGCAAAAACTCTAGCACAGACCTGGAGTGGCACAGAGACAGATGAACACCAGAGACACATAGTCTGAGAAGCAGACGTGTATTCAAAATGACACAATCACCCCCACACGCACTAAATAAGGCAGCGAGGGTCAAAGTGTGCCAAACACTGGGCTAAGCACTTCCTACTCAAATGTGGATAACATTCTCATTAAAAAGTATCTGATACAATCGTGGTCTCCGTGTAAAATTTCATAAATCCAAGGCACAAAGAACTTAAACTTTCCCAAGGTCACCAGCTGATAAACTGGGCTGGGGGGTTAGGATTTTTAGCCGTCTGGTCTGAAATCTAGTGTCTGCCTTACCCACGCTTCTAAGCTATCCCTTTCCCTGAGGGTCTCAGGAGGCTGGTTCCTTCTTCTCCTTTGGGTATTGGATCTAAGAGGCCTTCCAAGACCCCACACGCACACCCCTGTCTTTAAAACTTCGACTTTGCCTTGTTTTGTTGCCTCCAAGACCCTTGAGCGTTTGAAATGACTCTGTATCCTTTTCACTTGTATATATGTAGCTACTTCTCCCCACAAGGCTTGAGGAAGCAAGAGCTGGTCCATCCAGGACTGCGACATACAGCGAATGAAAATACGAAACGCCTAATTAAATTGCAACTTCGGATCATTTTTTAGTATATCTCATGCGATATTTGGAACATGCTTATATTTTTAAAAATAATCATTCATCTGGGGGCGCCCGGGGGGCTCCCTCGGCTAAGCGAAGAGTCTTGCTTCTTCGGCTCAGGTCCTGAACTTGGCAGCTTGTGAGCCCGAGCCCCGCGTCGGGCTCTTGACTGACCGTGTGAAGCCTGTTTGGGATTCGCTCTCTCCCTTTCTCTCTGCCCCTCCCCTGCGCACTCTCTCCATCTCCCTCTCAAAACAAATAAATAAACCTAAAAAAAATTAACCAAAGAAATAAAAAAAATGATTCATCCATTTGAAATTCACCTGTAATGTTTTGTGTGGCAACCCTATCTCCCTCACGGTCAGCCTGACATCTGTGGGGTCTTGGCATACAGTGGCCATTAAATGTCCATTCAATGTGGAAATATAGTAAGTGTTTCTATGGTTGCAGCTCAGGAAATCGATGGAACTCTCTGACCTGGGTGCAGGGATTGGTCTACTTACAGATTTGCGGGGAGAATGTCCACAGAGAGTTGCAGATGAACAATCGAGTTGCAACGTCCACAGATAGTTGCAGAAATCGGTGATTTCTTACTGTTGCCCGTCCCCAGGTGGTCACTATCTTCACCCATCGCTTTGGGTGCTGCCGCACCTCGGTGCCATCGTGTGTCTCTGCTGGTCTGGAAGATCTTCCCTTAGAACCTTCTAAGACTTGTTGATCCCCCAGCAATTCCTCTCCACACACCTAACTGCCTTCTCAGCACGGGACGGCGTAGAGCGACAGTGTGTTTTCTGGAAAGGGTCCGAGGACATGACCGTTCTTTATGGACGCACCGCTCGTGCGTCTTTTCCCTTTTCATTCCAGGCTTCTGGCTCCTCGTTTTTCTCATCTTCAAACTACTATCCACCTGTCGGATTTGGGAGGCGATAAGTGAACTAATGAATATGAGATCATTTGTAGGCTCTCAAAGGCAAGACAAATGCCACTAATCGATACTGCTTAATGTGGGACTCTCACACTGTGAGTGGACACCTGAGAGTGAGAGTCTCACACTCAAGAAGACACCGAGTGCAGAACAGAGTCTGGGGTACGGCAGGACCAGTGGGTTTTGGAGCCGAAATGCCAGGATACCGGCCCATGAACATCTATAGCCACAAAATAAGCATATCCCTGTAGCCAGCAGAGAAGATGGTGAGAGGAACTGTGTTGGGAACAGGCCTCTGCGGCTCCCTGGATTTGGTTCCCGGCTGTGATGGGGTGTATGGAACGAACGAGAAGCCCAGGTGCCTGCTTCCCTGATGCTGGCGCCTGTTGCTGAGTCAGGAACCGTGTCCGTACCTTTAGAGGAGTCACATGTTCTCCTGGAAGGGAAGCATTACGTGAACAATCACGGAATCGTTTGATGCATCGTTCGTGTGTGCTGAAAAGAACCAGATGAGACTATGAGGACAGAATCTGTCACCGAGGGGTTCAGGAGAAACATCCCAGAGACGGGGGCATGAAAGCCATGAATCGAAGCAGACCCACAGGGGCCTGAGTATTTAACATATTCTGACCATCATCTGACTGATAATGATGAACTCTTCTTGAGAAACCTTCGTTGCCCGGTGGACTGGGGAGACCCCGGGCCCCGACCCAGAGGAGTCCCCAGAGGTGCTTAGTCTTGTCACGAGAAGGAATTCCAGGACAGACACGCAGCAGATGAGCGACGCAGTGGGAAAGTTTATTAAAGTGAAAAGTCCACTTGAGACATGAGAGCAAGAGAGAGGCAGAGACAGAGACAGAGAGACAGAGAGAGAATGAGAGCTGTGCCTTTGGGGTTGGGTTTCTTTTGCCGGATGTTAACTAGGGGACAGAACATTCAATGCTTGGGGCGCGAAGCGTGGCTGGTCTCCCACTTTTCCTCCTCTCTTGCTCAGGGCTTCCTGTCATGGCCCGGCCCTCGTGGGCCCATCTGGTGTGCTGGGGCTTCTCGGGGAGTGAGGCCCCGACAGGCCTCTGACCCTCCCCGCAGCTGGGCACGGCCTCCTCCGTGCTGGCCTCCGGGCATCCCCTCAGAGCCTAACTAACTGCCTGCTCTCCAGGGGTTACAAAATTGTGAACTAATTATTTTGACTTAGTGATACATGGGCGAGGAGAAAAAGACCCAGAAGTTCTCATGGCTACAGAGTATCGGCACATTTTCTGAAGAGATTTGTTATAGATCATCAATACTGACTTTTTTCAGTCTCACATAAGGCAAATATTTTCTAGTTTGTCCTTTGTGTTCTATCCTTGTTTGTTAGTATGTGTCAAAACATTTTAAATACGTGCGTTTTAATGTTTCTTCTTTGTGTTTTTTCATCAGATTTAGAATGAAATTCAGAAACACAAATGACATAATTTTCTCAATTTTTCCTCCTGAAGAAATCATGCTACCTACGGTTATACACTTTCAGTCTTCCCCACTCACCATGAAGTTTCTCCTTATGGACCACCTGCCTGGCTGAGTCGGAAAAGCGGGCAACTCTTGATCTTGGGGCTGTAAGTTTGAACCCCACACTGGATGTAGAGATTACCCAAATAAATAACATCTTCAAAAAAAAAAAAAAGTTACGTCAGGACCGCTGGGTGGCTCAGTCGGTTGGGCACGCAACTTCGGCTCGGGTCATGGTCTCCTGGTGCGTGGGTTCAATCCCTCCATCCGGCTCTGTGCTGACAGCTCAGAGCCTAGAGCCTGCTTCGGATTCTGTGTTTCCCTGTCTCTGCTCCCCCCCGCCCGCCGCTTGCCCTCTGCCTCCCTCTCAAAAATAAACATTAAAAGGTAATTCATTCATTAATTAAAAAGTTACTTCTTGCACAAAATAGGTGCCAAGTAAAATTTTGCACTGTGGGCTGCACCTCCAAATCACCATCCACAAATTCTGGAGTCTCACATAGGCTGGTGAATGTCCTGCCTTATTTCGATTGGTTTGTTTAATGGAAATCCATGCAAATGAGGTATCAGTTGAGAGAGTGTGGCAGGGCGTTGGTAAAGGTGTGATCTTGCCCGTCCTGATAAAAAGGCAGCATTAAACCGCAGGCCTTCACGTGCACAGTCTTTAGGGTTGGAGGCCTGAAAAGAGCTCCTCGGTGTAAGAGGTGAGTTTTACTTCTCGCACTCTTTCCATACTTGATTAGAAATCACTTTGATGAGGGATATGTGTTTGCTATTGGGGGTATTTGTTTAAAAAGTAAATACATAAACAGAGTAAGTAGACAGTGTGGAAGACAGAGGAATGGTCTCACGCCATTCCTTCTTTAATAGAATTCTTCTGCCCCTTCAGCCCCCAGCAAATTTTAGAGAAAACATTCATGAGGACTCTAAGGGGAGTCTCCTTAAACACTGAAAGGGCTCTGCCATGTATTGGAACCACTTAAAGTTATGCTGAGTGTTATTTGTTGGACGTGGGCTAAAATGAAAGGTCACAGAAACAAGGGCCATGTTTCACGGAACTCAAAATCTTAGGAGGCCGTGAGATGGTAAACAAAAAGGGGACTAAAGAATGCAAATGCCATGCAGAAATAAGTGTTACTTACGGGCTCTTTGCCAAAGCATTTTTTTTTTTTTTATGGATTATACATCCTGTCTTGGCTCACTGATCAATCATACTTCACTTGCAACCTCCAGTCAGCTTGTTTTCACTCCTAAATGTTGCTCAAAAGAGTGAAAGAATCCTGGATAGTGATGGAACACTCAGTCTTTTTTGATGGCGTAATCCTCACTGCCGGGTGCGTTCCTCGGTACAACGATACGTTTGGTCTTCATCCACCGTTCCTGTAACTGCTTCAGAGCCATAAAGGTGAACTGGGTGTCTTGCTGTTAACGAAGGTGACTTTTGGATCCCAACTTAGGGCAGGGCTGGTAGCCAGGAGGACCGACCCAGTGATCAGAGGGGCTCAGTCCCAGACCCCTGGGGAGAGGGGAGGGGCTGTAAGTTGAACGAGCCAACGGCCAATGACTTAGTCAATCAGGACTGTGCGACGAGACCGCCATAAAAACCCAGCAGCGCTGGGTCTGAAACGCTTCCAGGTTGGTGAACACGTGGAGATGTGGGCCGTGCCGTGTGCCGTGATTGCTTCCTGCCCTTTCTCCATACCTCGCGCTTCTGGCTGGTGATTCATATCCTTTCTCACATCCTTTAGCAAACTGGTAAGCCTGTTTCCCTCAGCTGTGGGAGTCGTTCTAGCAAATTAAAAGAGGAGGAGGTCCTGGGAGCCTGCGATCTGTAGCCAGGCAGTCAGAGGCACAGGTAACCCCCTGGGGCTTACTACTGGCAGCTGCAGTGAGGGCTGGGGGCAGTCTTATAGGACCGAGCCCTTGACCCGTGGGATCTGATGCTGTCTCCCCATAGATGTTGTCAGAATCGAGTGAGTTCTCGGACACCAGCTTGTGGTTGGGGGCCACCGCCCCCCACACGGGAATCGGGTCCAAGAACTTAAAAGATCTGGTGTCAGTAGAGTCTCCCTTCCCCAGCATCCATGGCTAAGCTCCAGAAAGCACTGACCTGTCTCTGTTTTCGGGGACGTTGAGGAGCCCCACTGTGGCGTGTGAACACAGCGTGTGCCCGGGAAACCCTGCCTCCTTGGTGATGGTGACCAGCAGGAGGCCTGCGCGTGAGGTACGCGTCGTCAGCGTGTGCGTCTGAGCATCTTTCCTACACGTCCACCCGCTAACAGGGTCCCGCAGGGGCCCTGGCAAATTTGGGGACGATTATGCCAACGTCGCTGCTGTAAACGTCCTCGTCCTTCCGGATACCATGTGCTCGCAGCTTCTCAGGCCGCTGAGTCACGGATCCGAAACGTGTCCGAGTTTCAGTGTGGCTGTTGCCATCCTTCCCACGCCCTCAGTGCCCAGGGCTGCCTGTCGCTTTCCTACCTCCCGTCACGCAGTGCTCGTGTCTCTACGGTTAGGGCACTCACCTTGGTTATGGTTGGTGTATATAGTGTTGCCACGCTGTGACTCTTACTTGAATACCCAACATGCCAACTGAGTTTGAGTCCCCTTGTATCATATGCATGGTCCATTCGGAAACTCGCTTTTATAAAGTGCTTTTTCGGGTCGTGACTATTCTGTTTGTTTTAAGTTGATTTATTATTTGTTTATTTTGAGAGAGAGAGAGAGAGGGAGAGGGCGTGTGACCAGGGAGAGGGGCCAAGAGACCGGGGGAGACGGAATCCCAAGCAGGCTCCGTGCTGTCCGCATGGAGCCCAACGCGGGGCTTGAACCCACAAACCGTGAGATCATTAACCTGAGCCGAAATCAAGAGTCGGTCGCTTAACTGACTGAGTCACCTGGTGCCCCAAGTCTTGACTGTTTTGCAAAGGTGGGGTTATCTTCCTTTATTTGGTTAGGGAGTGTTTTTGATATTTTTTTGGCCGGTGTGCGTTTTTCCGTTTCCGCTCTGTCAGTGGTTTCATTTTTTTTTTTTTTTTTTTTTTAATCACAATTTAAATAGACGCCGGTTTTCCGTCTTCCGACTCACGGTGATTGTTTTTTCATTTCACACTCCATGTACGTTGCATTTTGAGCTGAAATTTCTAGGGTGACACAGAGGGGTCGTTGTCAAACTTGTTCTCTCTTCTTGCCCGATGAACCCAGCCCTCTTTGCTGACAAAGCTGTCCCACTCCCCTTTCTGCAGCGCTCACTGTGTCTTTCGTTGAGTTTCCATACAAGTTTCTGCCGTTTTTGAAACCTTCCTTTTCGTTGATCTAGTAGTTCTCTGAGGAGGAGTCCCAGGTGGCTATGACTAGGATGGCCTCACGGAGCACGTGCTATTTGCCGTGCAATTCCTTTCGCTTGTTTTCATTTTGTGTTGGTCTTGGGGTCTCTGGACCCCGCTCATGTCCACATCGACTTACCTTTTCTTCTCAGTTGCCAAAAAAGGCAAAGGCTGCTACGTTGGTAGAAATACAGTTGATCCCACCGGTTAAACTGAGGAGAAAGGAAAGGACCCCTTTAAAATATCATCTTTCGGTCTGTGACCATAATATGTGAGGAAATACAATTGGCGTTTGCCCGTGTTTTGTGTCTAGTAACCTCTTTCAATGCATTGGTTCCAATATTCTCTCTGGTGTCCCGTATGTATTATGCGTATCTTACAGCCTCACTTGGCAACAAGACAATTGTCACTTGTCATTGACACGATGGTAAACCTTTCCTTCTTTTTTCCACAGGTACCGCGGCGGCAAAACTCGGAGCGGCCTCGATTGACGCGCCCCTTTCACCCGACGTCCCTATTTCAAGATCCCTGTTTGACGTTCTCTGCCTCACTTGTCCTTTGGACATTTGGAGAGGGAGAACCGGGATGGCTCTTCCACCTGTCCTCGATGGCTTGACATCAGCCGCATCCAAAGGATCCAGACCAGCGTGATCCCGGGGAGGCCGGGGGCTAAGATCCCAGCGCGGGGGATGCTGGCAATGAGCAGGGTCTCCCGTGTGCTGCCTGTGGATGCTGGAGGTGGTCACCCCATCCCAGCTCCCTAAAAGGGAGAGGCAGCTTCCAATACTTTCGCCCAGGAGGGGAGGGATCCCTGTTCTAACTTGAAGGGCTGGGTGGATTTTGAGAGAAGCTGCAGGCTTCTGAGGCCGCTGCAACTTACACGTCGCCTCTGCTGACGGCTCGTGGCATCGTAGCTCACCACGTCTCCCTGTGTTAAGATGAGGTCAGTCACCGAAACACGCGAGTGCAGCCGTAGCCAACCCTGGGGCAGCTCAGATGATCACGTCACCCTCCTCGCAAGTCCGCCCCCCTCTCTGGACTGGGACCTTGCAGCCCGGGAGGGGGCTGGGAAATGAGAGATACTGGTGACCCGGCCACAGCGTGCGAGCCTGGTGGGCGTGTTAGTACCCGACGTTCTCGGTCTTTGTTCCTACTTTCAGCGTCTGCTTCAGGGAGTCGGGTCGATTCGGCAGAACCGGAAAATGTTTCTGCAGAAAAGCATTAATCCAACAAGAAGCTCTTTGCCCGAACGTGTGTTCCAACCCCTTGTAAAGACCCTTCAACGTAAAATAAATCTTCAGTTGAGTTCAAGTCGTAAAAATCTTGTGTTGTGGCGCACATGAAACTGAACAGGATTCAACACGAAACGAGGGCTTAAGACAGAGACTGTGAAGCTATTCGAGCTGCCTTTTAATAACCTCTGCTGCCTGCAGGACCTTGAGCTCTTTGCCGCCACCTCTGTCTTTCAGGTTCGTCCTCTGTAAATGGGGGGAAAGTAGAAAAGCCCTTTTCAGAATTAAACATGTTAGTATCTGTAAAGTTATTAGTACAGGAACCAAAGCCAATGATAGATTGTTTCCATGCTGTTTTACTCCTATTATTAGTGTCATTATCAAACTGTTTTCTACTTTGCTTGAGTCTATTACCTCTTTATTGTGAAGGAGTCTGGATCCGGCTACAGTCAGCGATCGTTGGAGCCTCTGGCGTGGGTTCATCCAGATGCACCCACCACAGACATTCATCTCAGCTCCTCGTGGCCCCGGGTCCGCTGGTCACCTCTGGTCCCCTCCGCTAGGCGGTTCCAGTGGGAGGGACAGCAGAGTGGGTTGTGGGAGTTTGCAGTGCGCCTGCATACCATCAAGGACCTTTCCTGGTGTCTTCAGACCTGGGTTCTCCCCGGGAGGAGGGCATGAGGTCACCTTCTGGGCTAGCACAGAAACCGGTACTGTTCGCCGCGTGACCCCCAACATGCGGTAAGTAGATATTGTTCTAGACTTCGGGAGGTCGAGAGAGAGGGAGAGAGAGAGAGAGAGAGAGAGAGAGAACCCCAAGGTGGGGGGGCGACGCAGGGCTTGATCTCACAACCGTGAGATCATGACCATGAGACCACGACCCGAGCTTAAATCAAGAGTCAGATGCTTAACCAACTGAGGCACCCAGGCGCCCCTCTAATTTGTTTTTCTGATGAGGAAGACTTCAGATTAGAACTGCAAAAATAAATCAGTGATTTAAAAACCTGACTTAATTCTAAATACTAGGTTTTGCTCAACGTGGAGCTGAACCAGACCCAAGAAGCCACAGTTCAAGGGTGGGTTTGTTTCTTTCTCTGGCATCTTTCCAAGAGGTAGCATTTGGCTGCTTCTGGATGGTACCATGAATGTACTACTGAAGAGCAAGCCGATAAGGGTAGGACCTGAGAAGGAGCGAGGGGGAAAGGAAGGGGGCGGCCAGAACCTTATAGAACAAGGACCCTCCCCTATAGACCGTGGGCATTCACTTTCAAATGTCCCCTCTCTGCAAAAACAGCTTTCCTACTATTCTCCCTTTCTCATCTTATAGTCTAATAAACTTTTGTCTACTGCTCATTTTGATGGAGTTTTGGGGTGATAGTGGGGTGGTCCGGAGCCGATGGCCAAGAAAGAATTCTTGAAGACGTCTTTGGTGCAAAAAAAAAAAAAAAAAAAAAAAAAAGGCGATATTATTAAAGCATGGGGACGGGACCCGTGGGCAGGAAGAGCTTCACGGGGTCGTGACGGGTAACTCATTTTATACCCTCAAGTTGGGAGGGGGTCAGGGATAGAGTAAGTCTCTAAGGAATTTTGGAAGCAAGGTTTCCGGGACCTTGAGAGGCTGGTGTTGTAAGAAAAACACCATTTATTACCGCTTAGTAAAACCCCAGTCGTGAGACCCTTCAGATGTATATCAGGGGGCCATATGCTTAGAGTATGATTGCCAGCATATACTTGGGGCAGTTGAGATCAAGGAAGTTTCCAATGGAATGTTTATATGTTAAAGTAGACTCACAGGAGGATAATGTTGAACCAAGGTTCTCTTTTGCCCCCAGCAAAGTGCCATCATGGAGGCAGCTGAACTCCCAGAGGGAGGTCACTCTACCAGTTTCAAGGAATGTTAATGGGCTGTAGACAGTAAGGGAATTTAATTTTTCATTTCCTTAGTTTCCCCCATCACCGTGGCCAGCACTGAAACCCCTTTCCTTCATTCTTGGGCGGCCAGGAGTGTCCGAGGAACATCACACATGTCCCACCTGCAGGCGGGGGTGCTGTAACCTGTACTTGGCCCTCAGCTCGCCCCGCGCTCCCTCATCAATTTTGTTTCCCCCTTTTCATTCTTCGAAGCGGCGAGACAACAAATCCCGGGCACTGAGGTAAAGAATCCCACAAGAACATCGTTTCCATATGTGAACTAGAGTTCTCATCCCTTATTTGTGGGCTTTTCAGATTGAATTTAAAAAAGGTGTATTACAGACTTGATCTATCCTATGATATTTTTACTATGACTGAAAAATGACATTTTTACTTGTTTGAAACAACTTTATTAAAGCGTTATTGGCATGTGACAAACTGCGGATATTTATTTGTTTTGATTTTTTTAATGTTTTATCTCTCGTTTGAGAGACACAGAGAGAGAGCAAGCAGGGGAGGGGCAGAGAGAGTGGGAGACACAGAATCTGAAGCAGGCTCCAGGCTCTGAGCTGTCAGCACGCAGGGCTCGAACCCATGAACCGTGAGATCATGACCCGAGCCGAAGTCGGAAGCTTAACCAACTGAGCCACCCAGACCCCCCAAACTGCACATATTTAAAGCATACATTTAATGAGCTTTGATAGATGTATACACATGAAACCATTACCCCCATCAAGATAGTGAACTCCCCCCCTCACCCCTAAAGTCTCTTTGTCCCCTTCTAGAATACTGTTCTCCTGCCCCCTCTGACTCCATCTCCCAGGGACCTGATGGGTCTCCATTTGTAAGGATGTCTCACTCTCTGTCCCAGGAAGAGAAACTCTCAGCCATGAAAAAGCTGCTGACTTAAATCTGCATAACAACCTCACCCTCCTTTACAGTTTTTCCTGGGAACCTCGCCTCACTGGCCTTCCTAACCTCCAACTGCTTTCTTCTGTCTTGAGCTGAAGATGATATTTAAGGTGGTGCCATTTCAGGGAGTTTCGCTCAGTTTTCCTGGGCCTGTCCCATGCATACACGAGGTAGACATATTATTAAGCTTCTGTTTTCCTCTTGTGAATCTGCCTTTTGTTACAGGTCTGTTACAGGTCTGTGGCTGTGGGGTCTCAGCCACAGCACCTAGGAGGGCAGAGGGGAAACTGTCATCCGCTACGTAAGCTCCCTGATGAGAATGCAGGCTGGCAGGGGTCTGGATGGAAGCCCTGGGAGCCGCTAGGCCGACGCTGCAGCTAAGTCTTTCCCAGAGCTGAGCATTTACTATCCTGAGATAATACACGTGTATTATTTATAGACACTAAGCTCGTGGCATCACACAAAATTCCACCAAGTAAATTCTAAAGATCTTGTCGGCGTTACTCAACGATTCATAAATCCAGTCTAGCAGACAGAAGTTCTAGGCCTTCCAAGGAGCTACACAGAGTGAAAGGCTCTGATAGGCAGAAAGCGGGGAGAGGAAGGAAGTTCTGCCAGAAGAGCAGGTTGGTTATTGCCAAGGTTACTTTCCTTTGCAGAAAAGCCTGGGGTCTGTCAGGCGGATTACCCACCTACCTAGTGCTGACCGGGTGATTCCTGATGGACTGGTTTACGATTCCATTCTCTGAGAGAGCTAGAACTGTAATTATCAGTCTGGTGATCCAAGGCTGAGCATAAACTCCATCTGGGGCCTATTGTCTTAACAAGGCTCATGTATCCCTCCCAGGCCCAGCAGGAAACTAACACTTTTGTTGGCCAACTGTTCATTCCTTTTTATTGCCGAGTAGAATTCCATGACATGAATGTACCACCCATGGAAGCTATTGATCTCTTTGGGGGAGGCTATGTAAGGAATCTTTTATTTATTTATTTTTTTATTTATTTTGAAAATCGTATTTAAGTTCTGGTTCGTTAACATACAGGGCAATGTCGGTCTCGGGAGTAGAATTCAGTGATTCATCGCTTGCATCCAACACCCAGGGCTGATTCCCACAGGTTCCCTCCTTAGTACCTATCACCCATCTAGCCCAGCCCCCACCCACCTCCCCTCATCAACCCTCAGTTTGTTCTCTGTCTTCAGAGTCTCCTATGGTTTGTTTCCTTCCCTCTTTTCTCTTTTCTCCCCGCCCCCTCCCCCGTATGTTCATCTGTTTTGTCTCTTAAACTCCACATACGAGTAAAAATCATATGGTACTTGTTTTTTTCCCTGATTGACTTCTTTCACTTATTAGCTATTTATCTTTTGATGACCATTTAGACAATTTCCAGATTTGGGCTAATACAAATAGGGCTTCTATGAACATGTGTGTGCAGATCTTTGTACGGTGAAGGGTAGTGGAATATTCCGTCGCAGAATAGGCCACTTTGGCATATTGGTTGTTTTGAGTAAAGTTACTTGAGAAGCAGCTGGTTCAAGAAGAACACTGATGGGGGAGCGCGGGGCGAGCTGAGGGCCAAGTACAGGTTACAGCACCCCCGCCTGCAGGTGGGACATGTGTGATGTTCCTCGGACACTCCTGGCCGCCCAAGAATGAAGGAAAGGGGTTTCAGTGCTGGCCACGGTGATGGGGGAAACTAAGGCAAATGAAAAATTAAATTCCCCTACTGCCTACAGCCCATCGACAAGTCCTCGAAACCGGCAGAGTGACCTCCTCTAGGAGCTCAGCTGCCTTGATGATGACACTTTGCTGGGGGCAAAGAGAGAACCTTAGCTTAATAGTATCCCAACCTTGAGGAGCCTGCAAGTCAATTTCCTTTATCTCAGCTGCCCCAAGATACATGCTGGCAATCGTACTCCAAGCTTATGGCCCCCTGATATGCATCTGAAGGGTCTTAAGACAAGTTTTATTAAATGGTAATAAATGGTGTTTCCTTAGCAACAGCTAGCCCCTCAAGGTCCTGGAACCCTTGCTTCCAAAATTCCTTTAGAGACTTACTCTATCCCTGACCCCCTCCCAACCTGCGGGTACATAATGAGTTACCCGTCACGGCCCCAGTGCAGCTCTTTCTGCCCACGGGTCCTGTCCCCGTGCTTTAATAAAATCACCTTTTTGCACCAAAGACGTCTCGAGAATTCTTTCTTGGCCTTCGGCTCCAGATTCCACAAATCCCTCACCACTCCGAAACTTCATCACTCTGACCCTCATTTTCCCCCCAGAAAGCAGGAAATAAATCTCCCATGTGAAAGACACCCTCCCTGTACCGAAGGGCAGAAGACCCAGGGATGGGACTTCAGGGTCAAGGAGGCTGTAGAGACAAATCTTGTGACTTCACGAATTTAACCACCCTAAACCCAAACTGTCTTGTCAATTCTTCACAGATGTATTGTTTGTCTCCAAGGTATAAAAGCCGCCTGCTTTGCTCATGTCCTTGAGTCTCATGTTTTTATGGGGCCCCCGCACATATGAAACTAAATTTGTTTTTCTCCCGTTAATCTGTCTCATGTCAATTTAACTGTCAGACGAGACCAAGAAGCTAGAAGGAAAGAAGGAAAATCTTCCCATGCTTACAATGATCATATGTTTCATTTTCTTTTGAGTACGAACCTAGGGGTGCAATAGTTGAATCATGTCATAGATTATATGATTAAATTTTTAAGACCCTGTCAAATCATTTTCCATTTTCGATTTATAGCACAAGTCTACGAGAGTTCTGGTTCCCTCGTGTCCTTCCCAACACTTTGCATGATTAATCTTTTTACCTTTAGCTTTTCAAATAGGTGTAGTGGTATTTGGTTGTGATTTTAATTTGCATTTCCCTGAGAGCTAATGATATGCAGTACCTTTTCCCTGTGGTTATTTGCAGCCCCATATTTTCTTATAAAGTATCTGTTCATCTCTTTTGCCCATTTATTTAACTGAGTCCCTTATTCTCTCAGTGTTGAAATGTTGAGCATGCTTTAAATACAGTCCTTTATCAAATAAGTGAATTTGCAACGATTTGTCCCAGTTTGTGACTTGACTTTCTCCCAGTGGGATTCTCTTGACTTTTGAAGAACAAAGTTTTTTCATGTTAAAGAAGCCTAATTTGTCAATTTGTTCCTTTTTGGATCATATTTCTGATGTCATGTCTACAACTCTTTGCCTAACCCAAGGTCACAAAATTTTCTCCTACATTTTCTTCTAGGAGTTTTGTAGTTTTTAGCTTTATATTTAAGTCTGTGATACGTTTTGGGGTAGTTTTTGCAAATTATGGACCCAAGTTGTGTGTGTGTGTGTGTGTGTGTGTGTGGATATTGAATTTTTCCATTTATTAAAATAGATATCCTTTTTCTACCAGTTTGCCTTTGGGCCTCTTTTAAACAATAAATGAAATTTATTTAAATTTCAGTTTCTGATTGTTGTCAGTATAGTAAAATACAGTTGAGTTTTGTATATTAACTTTGCATCCTGTAACCTTTCTGAACTCACTCATTAGTCTTAGTAGGTTTTTGTAGATTCAGTACAAATGCTTCCTTTTCAATTTGGATGACTCTTTCTCTCTTTCTTTCTCTCCCTCCGCCTTTCTCCCTCTCTGTCTCTCTCTATCTTATTCTTTTTCCTTTTTCTTGATTTCACTGACTAGAATTTCCGATAAAACATTAAATAGAAGTAGTGAGAGCAGACACAGCAATCTTATTCACAGTCTTAGCGAGAAACCATCATTCTTTTTAAGAATGTAGTTAGTTGAGTTTTTTGGTAGACGCCCTTTATCAGGGTGAAAACATCTGTTCCAGTTTGCTGAGAGGTTTTATCAGAGATGGATATTGTCAAATGAGTTTCTGCATCTATTGAGATGATCATATGTATTTTCTTTTTTAGTTTGTTAATGTAGTGTATTACACTGATTGATTTTCTAATGTTCAACCAGCCTTACATTTTAGGGATAAACCAGGGGTGTTTGATCATGATGTATGATTCTTTTAATATATCAATCGATTTTAATTTCTAAAATTTCACTCAGAATTTTTGCATCTATGTTCATGAAGGATATTGGTCAGTAGTTTTCTTTGTTTGTAATGTATTTGCCTCGTTTTAGCATCAAAATGATACCCCCATCATAGAATGGGTTAGGATAGGTGTTTGCAAACATTTTCTTGAAGATGCCAAATAATAAGTATTTTAGGCTGTGCAGGCCGTAGGGTCTCTGTCACTCCTCTGCTGTTGAAGTGAAAAAGTAACCACAGATTCTACACAAATGAATGGCGTAGCTGTGCTCTAATAACACGCTATTACCAAAATCAGCCGAAGGGCTGGATTTAGTCTACAGACCACTGTTTGCCAACCCCTGAATTAGGAAGTTTTTCTCCCCGAATCTAACACTTATGAAAATGTAAAGACCATCATAAAAGAAGAACAAGTTTGGGGGACTACTGGATATCAACCCCTATCTTAAGCTATGGTAATAAGGGTGATTGGTATTGGGCTCAAAATATACCCACATGTATACAGTCACCCGATTTGCAACAAATAGAACACTTCAGTGCAATAGTCTAGGGGTTGTCTTTTTAATAAACTGCGTTGGGTCAATGATACGTCCATATGGAAACATCCATATGGAAAAGACCCTTACAAATCAATAAGTAAATGATAAATAACCCAACAAAAAATGGTCAAAGATATTAATAATCTCCACTACATGGTATTCGATGTACAGTAAGCATATGAAAGGGTACATAACATCATTACTCATGAAAGAATTGAAAATTAAAATAACAGAATAGCGCTGTACATCTTCCCAGAAGGACAAAAATTAACAAGCCTGACAAGATAAAGGCAAAAATATGAAGTAATTAAAATCAGTTTATATTGCTCACAGGAGACTGAGTTGGTCTCTATTATCTATTTTGGAAAAATATTTGTCAGCGTTTCTGACAAGCGAACATATGACTACCTTATAAACGGTCGATTCTGCTCCGAATTATATGCCTGAAATGAGTGGATGCATAAGTTCACCAAAATACATACACAAAAATATTCATAGAGCTTATTATATTCATAATACCCAAACAAACTAAAAGCCTCTGAAAAGTAACCAAGCGTATGAAATTTAAATTGTTAGCATTTCCTGAAATTGTCTTGTAAGCATTCTTAAAGCACAAATTAACACTTCAGCCCTAAATTGTCACCATTTCTTCCGGGCCACTAGGAGTCAATCAAATATTTTATCATGTGTCTATTATTTTTAATCAATAAAGAAATCTAAGAGCTCAAATTACAAACTTGAAAGTACTGACTTTGTGGGCGCCTGGGTGGCTCAGTCAGCTAAGCATCTGACTTCGGCTCAGGTCATGATCTCACAGTTTATGAGTCCGAGCCCCATATCGGGCTCTCTGCAGTCAGTGTGGAGCCCACTTCAGATCACGTCTCCTTCTCTCTCTGCCCCTCCCTGGCTCCTGCTTTCTCTGTCTCAAAAATAAATAAAAACACCAAAACAACAACAACAACAACAAAAAAACAACAACGCCTAAAGTATTGACTTCGTAGCATAATTAATGAAAATATATTAAATTCACATACAAAGTCATAAATTCAAATATACTGTGGTTTGTTCATCTCCAGTTTGTCACTTCTTTACATAAGATGGGCTTTTTTTTTTTATCAAGCACAGAAATAAAAATATTTTAAAGTGGCATTTGAACCAATCATGCTGGAAAGTCCAAACACGATGTGTAAACTACCAACCTGCCCTGTTATCAGAATAGAACAGAAGGAAACCGGCGAGGATACTTTCTGAGTTTACGAAAGTAGTTTGGAAGGTCTCTGGTTCTACTCCTTCTGCACGGAGGAGGCCATTCTTCCAGGGTTGTGTTCACGGGGCCTGAAGGACAGAAAATGGGAGTAAGTGGAAACGCGGTGTGGGATACTAGAGCCGGGGGCTGTGGGCCGAGGGAGGCCGTGAACATCTCACTTTGTTTCTGGTGGCAGGATTACTGGGATTAAGTGTAAAGGCCCCTCTGGTCTCTTCTATTAGACTGAGAGCAGGGGTGATGTCTGACTCCTCTCTGCTTCCCAGAACGATGGAGTTTTGGAGTGGTGGTGGGTCCGGAGCCCACGGCCAAGAAAGAATTCTTGTAGACGTCTTTGGTGCCAAAAGGTGATTTCATGAAAGCACGGGGACAGGACAGAAAGAGCTGCGCTGGGGTCAGAAGGAGTGACTGATTAGGGAGGCCCCCAGAGGGACTGCGATGTACTACAGAGGACTCCTAAAATGCCAGAGGCCTTTCTGTTATCAAGCTAAGCTTGTCCCTTAGGACAGGAGGGGGTTCCTGGAGAAATGCTCTACTCCGGATTTGCCTCAACTATTTGCCAACGGGCTGCAGGTTACTAAAAAATGGAATTTTACCTGTCATTTCCCTCTTGCCTCTGTTCTCCGCAGCGCTGTGGAGGGAGGGTGACATTAGGGCTCCAGGAGAATGAGTGATTTACTGAGAAATGGGTAACTGAAGGAGAGGCTCACATGCAGGGGCTCCCGTGTAGGAACAGGTCTGGTCTCAGGTTACCTGCCTCAGGTCACTAGGGTGCACCTGCCGAGAAGTTTCAGCCGCGCTAGTTAGTAAGGAAAGAGTTCCAAGCTAGATAATGAGAAAAGTAGGCAGGAGAACCGTGAGAAGAACATCACCGCTGGCCATTTGAGTTAACGTGGGGGGTTGGGGGTGGGGGCTGAGAGTACACGTTGATGTTTCTGTTTGTATAAAGAAGTTCCAGATGGCTGCACCCCAAACTGGTGAACGTGCTTCTTTGTTATCGATGGGGGAGGTCGGCGGTCGAGGAGGACGGTGGGAGCAGGGCTCTTTCTTGTGTTCTTTATATAAGCAATTATTAAACCTTCGCAGCGGACGGATAGAAACCGGAAATAAAACAAAGCTCTAGCTGCATTACCCAAAATGGCCACAAGGTGCCGACAGAGTCCAACGCTCTCCCCGGGCGCGGGCGGGGGTGGTTGGGGGAGGGGTGGGAGGAGGAGACCTGGCCGGGAGCCCCTCCCCGCTTGCCGACCCCTCTGCCTGTTCCTGCGGTGCAGTCGCTGGAGTCGCTGTCTGTGTCACCCTTTGTCCCAAAGAGAAATAGCTTCGTTAACTGGGCTGACTTCTTACAAAAGTCGGAGAGGCAGGCAGGGGAGGGACTGAGGCGGGATGGAAGCTACACAAGTCCTCCTCAGTTACAGCGTCTCGCCCACAGGGTGTCACTCTCCGCGCCTACACTGGGCGGAAGGGGGACAGTGTAAAGAAACCACGTATTACGTCAATCATGAATATTGTCACAAAAGTCCCAACAGATGCAGAGTTGAACAAAACACAAGATCCTCGCACCTAAATTCAGAAGTGATGATCTGTAACACCATCCAATATCTAGTGCTTACAAAGAAAACCCCTCAATTGCCTCAAATACTTTTTTACAATAATTTATTCTATCTGAAGTAGGATTCCATTGGTTGCTATGCCTCTCAAATCTATTTTAAAGCCTAACCCTTATCCAAATGTCCAAATTAGCCGAGTTTGCTCTCCGGAAAAGGGTTGAGAAACAATCTGGGTGATGGCAATTCTCACTGCTCATGGATTGTCATTGCTTGCAGACATTTTCTGCGAAAAGTGCTGGGGAGAAAAGTTATTTTATAAGAAGAAATACTGACGTTTTCATGTGAAAAGTTAACATCTTTCCCAAATGTCCATCGACTGATGAATGGATGAAGAGGGTATGGTATATATACACAATGGAGTATTACTCGGCCATCAAAAAGAATGAAAGCTTGCCATTTGCAATGACATGGATGGAGCTAGAGTGTGTTATGCTAAGTGAAATAAGTCAGAGAAAGACAAATATCCTATGTTTTCACTCACATGTGGAATTTAAGAAACAAAATAAATTAACATATGGAAAGCAGGGGAAAAAAAAAAAAGAAAAAAGAGGGAAACAAACCTTAAGAGACCCTGAAAGATCTAGAACAAACTGAGGGTGGGGGATGGGCTGGATGGGTGATGGGTATCAGGAGGGCACCTGTTGGGATGAGCCCTGGGTACTGTATGCAATTGATGAATCACTGAATCCTGCTCCTGAAACCAATGTTGCACTGCATGTTAACTAACTAGAATTTAAATAAAAATCTGAAAGGAGAAAAAAGTTAAATCCTTAAGTTTATAATTGAAGCTCCTCTGAAACTCGTAGTTTTTTAACACAATAAACAAATTTGTTTTCTATATCCATAGATAAAATGGGAAAAGGTATCTTAACACTTTTATTATTCTCACTTAGAAACTAGAAGGAAAGAGAGAAGAAAAGAAGGTCTGAACCTAAAAATCTGACCTCAGGTGAGATCGAGGTCAGATTTCAGCACAGACTTTTCAACCCCTTTTTCATTTTAAGTTGACATTCACTAATATTTTCTCCTTCCCAAATTAAGGAAGAAAGAGCCTAGAAGCGTGGATGTTGCAAAATAGCTTAAGAGAAAATGCCTCCTCTAAGGGGGTATAATGTAATACTCTTTTCTTCGTGGTTAGTACTTTTGTTTCCTGTTTAAGAAGTCCTTCTCTATAGTGAGATCATATTTTCCTAGCTGATCTTCTAAAAGAAGATTTACACTTAGGGGGTCTTCCTACAATCACCCATAACCAACTGCACTCATCAATTTTTTTTGAGCAGCCTATCGTTTCCTCACTAACGTGAAATTTCAACAAAAAATTAGATGCGATCCTTGGCTTTCTATCTAATTCAGTTGGTAAATGTGTTCATCTCTGTGCATTGCCACCCAGTATCAGCTAAGTGTTTTATCACATCAGGTTCTACCTCTCATCGAGAGCTTCTTGGGTTTGTTTTTGTTTTGTTTTGATTTTTTTTTTTTTTTTTTTTACCATTTTGCTCTTTAAATAAATGTTAGGATTAGCTTCCAAATTCCAAAACTGACATTAGGATTTTGACTGGAATTACCGTGAATACCAATTTTAGAAAACCTGACATCTTTAATATTTCGTGCCCATGAATGTATTATATCTTTTCATTTAATGCCTTTAAATAAGGGTCTGATATCATTGGATTTCTTCTTGACCCATTATATTTACAGCAGCTATTATATGGTTCTATTACATATATTTAGTAATGTGTGAAAAAGTTTGTGGTTACATAGAAATTCAATTAATTCGTGCAAATTGAGAAGTAAACCTTGGCCAAAGACCAAAATACACTCTTTTCCACATATTGCTTTTCCATGACAGTGACGATGTTCTCGTTTTGCCTGTCTCAGTCATATCCTAAGAGCAGAGGCAGAATCAGTTCAGTTATAGAAAATAGCTCGTAATCCCGAATCCACTGTTCTTCTGGTTCCACGGTGAGGCCATATGTATACTGCGTCACCTGTAGAGTTATGTGGCACCAAGACACCATGAATAAGACAGTAAAGGAGAAGGAAAGAAACACCAGAGATTAGGTTAAATAGCCAACTACACACGTGAAATCTCACAGGAGGAGACCGGGTAGACAGCACAATTTTTTTTTTTTTTCAGCTCGGTTATCTGAAAACCGTTTCACCAAGTGACCCATTCGTAAGAATTATTAAAACTTTGTGTACTTATGAATTTTGTAGTAACTTACATCAGTGTAGTTTAACTTGTACTTGAAGGTTTCTGAGACTAAGTCGACCGGCTTCCATTGTATCTTTTTTATGACGGCCTTTTAAAGAACACTCCAACGTTCTCTGTCCCAGGTGCCTGCCTGTCCCTCCTAAAAACAGAGGGTGTGGGAGGGAAGAAGGAAAACAAAAACTTATACAAGATTGAGAAACAGAGGAATCCGAAAGCCCAAAGTCCTCAAGACTTCCCACATGTCTCTCTCATTCTCTTTTTTTTTAATTTTTTTAAATGTTTATTTTTTAGAGAGAGAGAGAAACAGAGCGCAAGTAGGAGAGGGGCAGAGAGAGAGGGAGGGAGACATAGAATCCGAAGCAGCCTCCAGGCTCTGAGCCGTCAGCACAGAGCCTGACGCGGGCCTCGAATCCACAAACTGTGAGATCATGACCCGAGCCAAAGTCGGATGCTTAACCAACTGAGCCACCCAGGTTCCCCCTTCCCATATGTCTCTTAAGCCAGTCCGTGAATCTAATTAAAATTGTTTTACTTTATATCAGAAATGGCTCATTTTTTGTAAATCAATAAAATTTAACAGTGTGATCTCAGTCTCCGCTGGCAGACATATTCCTCCTTTGAGTACTAAAGCTTTTAAGAACAAAAAAAAAACGAAAATCCAATAAACTCAACAGAGAGAGCCCTGAGATGCAAGGATGGAAAGTGGGTGTTTTTTGAGCTGGTGATTAACCCTAAGAGCAGAGGGACTACCCCCTTTCTGCTTCTTTGTTCTTTGGCCAATGTGTTTTGGCAATGGCAGAAATTATGCCTATTTGTCACTCTTCGGTACCTATACATTATCCAGTTGAATGGCACTCCAATAACTTGCCAAACTCCTAGATGCCACTTTAACAGAGTCTCCCAGTAATTGGTAAGGCTGTGCTCATGAAGGATGTGGTGCCCGTGAAGACTGGTGAGTCCCATGCCATCTTCCCATTGCCTTACCCTTTTTCTAAAATGACCCGAATGCTGTGAGATAGAGGCACAAAGTATTCAGGAAGTTCATGGATAATCTTGCCAGCGACGGCATGAGAGAAGGTGAAAGACACCAAATCTAGAGTAAGTGTCTGTGTCAGTGAAGTCCAATAGCTGCCTCATCCATGACAACATGGATGCAAGAAGAGCGGTCCCGGCATATGGGACACTTAGCAGTGTCAGGATCCAGGTCAACTCTGGTGAGCTAAGTCTATACCAAAGAGCTTGTGGATAACCTCCAGCAGCATCACCCTGGCCACCTTGCTTGGGCCGTAGGAAGGGTGTTGAGAAAAAGAAACTTTGTGACATGCACACGGTGGCTGTCGTATGCCTGAGTACCGATAGCCTCCTCGGAAGGACACACCTGTTGGTTCGCATCCACAAGGGCCAACGTCATTCTTACACTCTGGGACCATTCTGAGTCCATCCATATCACTCGTCCCCCAAATTTGTCCCCAAACCTCCACTTTTGTCCCCTTCAAACCCTTGCCCAGCCAGACACACATACATCAGTTTAGCTCGATATCTTAGATCATTTCTCTTTCCAGCAAAACTAGACAATGAGATGCCATTCTCCTCTCTTTTCTGTTGTGTTTCATGGGTACTTTTGAGCGGGACGTTGTTATTACTCGTTCTAATAGTGCCCTTTTGACTGGTGTCAGCAGTGGTATTAGCTCAAATATGTTGAAGCCTTACTATATGCAACACATTGTTAACACAGTAATTCACAAGGGGCGCCTGGGTGGCTCGGTTGGTTAAGCGTCTGACTTTGGCTCGGGTCATGATCTCACGGTTTGTGGGTTTGAGCCCCGCGTCGGGCTCTGTGCTGACGGCTCAGAGCCTGGAGCCTGCTTCAGATTCTGTGTCTCCATCTCTCAGCCTCTCCCCTGCTCATGCTCTGTGTCTCTCTGTCTCTCAATAATAAATAAATGGCAAAAAAAAAATTTTTTTTTGAAGATATTAATTCACGAGAAGCACTACCAAATCCTCCTTTGGAAATGAGGAAGAAAGCGACAGAAATTAAAGTCATGTGTAAATGCAAATTTCAAGTGGCAGGGCCTAGTTTCAAACCTAGGTAGTGTTTCTCAATCAGGTATTGACAGGAAAAGTCCTCAGGCTATTGAAAAATAGCAAAAAACATAACTATGTTTCAGAAGTAGAAATAATTGGGGTGTGAGCTACTTGCTCTAAAAATTATTTTCCTCCTTCAGCACTTGCTCAGGCCGAGCCTTGCGTGTATCACTTCCTCCTGACGATCAAGTACCGATGTATACGTCATAGTTTTGTCGATCTGATGGTGTACAGGTAATAGCAGAAGAACAAACAACGTGTTCTTCTGGTGTCCCGATGTCAAACAAATAGTATCGTTTCCACAGTGAGGGTGAAGCAATACATTTGCAAAGACTGGAGAAAATACTAGTAATGTGCAAAACAAATGCTTCAGGTATGCCAAACAGTGTTCTTAAAATTCAAAAATTCCGTTCTAGACTTATGGGCAGAAGGCATAGGCCTTCATGGAATGCAGACTCTAAACAGGGTTGCATATCCAACATTTGGGGACAATATCAGGAAAAGTGGTTCTTCGAAATTAAAGCTTAGCATAAGTCGTTCAAATCAATACTTTGGAAATATGGTTATTATGAACTGGGTATTTGCCATGTATCATCAAAACTTGAAAATAAAATTGACAAAAGTTATAATGGAATGAGCTTTAACGTACCAAAGATAGAGTTGAAGAACAGATATCCGCATAGGTATCTAGATATAGGGTCATGCATCTTTCAATGGACTTTGTCAGCGTGTCTCTATTAACTCCCTGGGGAATGGGTGCCTTGATTTCCACAACCGATGTAGATTAGCTGACAAAGAAATATGTGCATGGTAGAAACATGAAATATCATTTGATATAGCATAGCTTGAAAAAAGATTTCTTACAAACAGCCGGTTCATCTAACACAATGTTCAAGGCATCATTGTGGTCTATGATCTCTGGGGAAGATGGGCCAAATAGTCGTAAGTATTTGAGCAACAAATGTGTGTATTTTGGGATAAGATATAACACCATGTACAACGTACACTTTTGTAAATGACATACTGTATTAGGTTAGCTTTGAACCAATTCTTCCGAAGCTGGTTAGAAGTAGGTTAAAGTGATAACAGTTTAGGGGAGCCTGAGTGGCTCCCTCAGTTAAGCGTCTGACTTTGGCTCCAGTCATGACTCAAGCCCCACATCGGGCTCTGTGGTGACAGCTCGGAGCCTGGAACCTGCTTCGGATTCTGTGTCTCCCTCTCTCCCTGCCCCTCTCCCGCTTGTGCTCAGTCTCTCTCAAAAATAAACAAACATAAATAAATAAATACATAAGTACATATAAATACATAAATAAAGTGTAACAGTTTTTCAAGCAAAAGATTAAACTCTTTCCTTATTTATAAGGGGACCCCATCCAGGTGCAAATAACTCCACAGATGAAAATTTGATTTATTTTGCTGATTTGTGTATGGCTTAAGCAGTTTAATTTTCTGAGTAATAGGATAAATTGGCCGGTTATCTTTTCAACTTTGTTGTTTCCAAAAAAACCTTAGTTTTCACAAAGTTTCATCTGGGAATGGACTATTGCCTACGACTCATCCTCTGTCCCAATCCCTCTGCTTTTTCCACGAATTCGGGCTTTGTATTCTCATTTCTGTATCCTATAGCACAAACAACAAGAACAAAAAGTATTTAGCTTGAACATTATCATCTGATTACTTGGATTAATGGAGAGGATCAGGGGGCTCATATGACAGAAGAAGTGACAAAAATTATGTTGTTTCCAGGTACTCGGTTATCATTAGTGTGGGGTGGAGATGAAGGAAAGAACTTTCTCTTTTCTTCCTTCTTTATTTTTCCTGTCTTGACTGCACATTTTCTGTGGGGAAACATACAGCAAACCACTTAGTAGCAATTCAAATAGATCTGCATGAGGAACTATACGGAGGCAGTTCCCAAATGCTGCACAAGGAAAGGGAATTTCGGAGAGCAGGTCAGATTGACGTGGGCACTGAACCAGGAGTAGGATTCGAGTCAACAAAGGAGAAGCCTATATGTGACATTGGATCTAACAAAACATTGTTTTAGACATTATCGCTGTATTAAATTTAGATCCGTTTTAGATAAATCGGGTAATTTGTTTATATCAATTAAATGCATTTAAAACTACTACCTAAACCCCAAACCAGCCGGACTGGAGGCTTCCAAATGCTTTACAGATCATGGCTGTTTAGCTAAGAGACACAAGATATTGAAGAATTATAATCTAGAGACACATTGTTGGCTGACTGGTTCTTATTTGTGGCAACCTAACTGACGCGGGGCGTGCTTTTTCCTTACTGGTTCCCAACAATGTCAAACAGCAGATTTAAGCGCCAACCAAAGGAACTTTAAAAGAAACACTGATTCTCGTTTTACAAGAGTCTGGGATAGATGCTATCAAGCTTCTTTGCCTTCACCGAACCCCCAAATAGCCCTGTCTCGTCATGGTAACATTTTCCATTATATGGGTATATGGCAGAAGGAAAGCGGCAGCCTAATTGGAAATACAGCATTGGTACTTCTCAGCCTGAAAACATCTTCAAGATTCCTCTCTCCAACGAAAATCCCAAGAGGAAATACTAAACCTCACTCCTGACAAGTTTAGAAAGCTTAAGAGGATGAAACAGGATAGACAGCCGGAGAATATTTACTCTAGGTGCCTGAGTGTGCTGGGCTTGGGGGGGGGGGGGGGGGGGGGGGCGGGTCTCAGATGCCAGAACCAATCAGGGCGCAGAGAGGAAGGGCGGCAAATTCAAACTGTAGGCACAACCCCTGAAACCTGGGCACGAGTCCAGCTCTGTTCAAGGGGTGACTGGGGAGTATTTGAATTTGCTTCCAGCTTATTTTTCCTCTTCCATCGTTTACTTAATTCTAAAGGTTATTCGGACTGGCGACAGAGCCCTTTTGAAAGTAGCTAGCTCCTAAGTGAGGGACAAGCTCAGAGCCTTTGTTCCTTTGCACAGGAGTCCCAGAGCTTGGCTGAGGCCCAGTATTAGTTTTGCCGCTTAGTTACTGTAATAGGAAAAGCCGGGGATTGTTCAGACTAACTACTGTAATGAGTCACAGGATCAGCACAGAATAAGCAAGTGGCAGCTCTCTCTTTGAGAATATGGGTGGCTCTTAAAAGAGCCGTTAGGGTTCAGTTTGCAGCCAACTCACTGTTCACTTGGCGCTGGTGTACTTGGTGACGGCCTTGGTGCCCTCGGACACGGCGTGCTTGGCCAGCTCCCCGGGCAGCAGCAGGCGCACGGCCGTCTGGATCTCCCGGGACGTGATGGTCGAGCGCTTGTTGTAATGCGCCAGGCGCGACGCCTCGCCCGCGATGCGCTCGAAGATGTCGTTCACGAACGAGTTCATGATGCCCATGGCCTTGGACGAGATGCCGGTGTCGGGGTGCACCTGCTTCAGTACCTTGTACACGTAGATGGAATAGCTCTCCTTGCGGCTGCGCTTGCGCTTCTTGCCGTCCTTCTTCTGCGCCTTGGTCACCGCCTTCTTGGAGCCCTTCTTCGGGGCCGGGGCGGATTTGGCCGGTTCAGGCATGATTCAGAACAGCTCAAGACTCCTGAAGAAAAAAACAAAAGAGAAACTAGAAGGACGTAATGCGCCCCTTTTATATAGAACCACATATGCAAATAAGGCGTAAATTAGAGTCCTGTGTCTGATAGGTGGCCGCTCAGGGCAACGTCAGGAGTGAGTTCTGCCCAATCGGAATACAAGGATCCCAAAGTTGCATTTCCATTGGTTAAGATGAAGCTGCAATGTTAACCAATGAAAACTTTTGTTTTTCAAGCCCAATAAGGGTTATAAAAACTGCTACCCCGTTCGGTTTTGTTTTGGCAGTTATCGCAGTGTAGCTTTTCTGAGCCGCAATGTCTGGACGCGGGAAGCAGGGCGGCAAGGCTCGCGCCAAGGCCAAGACGCGCTCGTCGCGGGCCGGGCTGCAGTTCCCGGTGGGGCGCGTGCACCGCCTGCTCCGCAAGGGCAACTACGCCGAGCGGGTCGGGGCCGGCGCGCCGGTGTACCTGGCGGCCGTGCTGGAGTACCTGACGGCCGAGATCCTGGAGCTGGCGGGCAACGCGGCCCGCGACAACAAGAAGACGCGCATCATCCCGCGCCACCTGCAGCTGGCCATCCGCAACGACGAGGAGCTCAACAAGCTGCTGGGCCGCGTCACCATCGCGCAGGGCGGCGTCCTGCCCAACATCCAGGCCGTGCTGCTGCCC
This sequence comes from Panthera leo, assembly GCF_018350215.1. Classification (NCBI taxonomy): domain Eukaryota; kingdom Metazoa; phylum Chordata; class Mammalia; order Carnivora; family Felidae; genus Panthera; species Panthera leo. The sequence continues at coordinate 3,269,089 of NC_056683.1, read as the reverse complement.
AAGAAGACCGAGAGCCACCACAAGGCTAAGAGCAAGTAGTGGTCTATATGATAGTTTACAGTAGCTCGAGTAAGTCGAGTCCAAACCCAAAGGCTCTTTTCAGGGCCACCTATCATTTCTGGAAAAGAACTTAACATTTCTTTGACATTAAGGAAACAGATGTAGGGAAATTGGGTCACTCTTCACGATCCTCCGTTCTGGGTTGAAAGCAGGACACCATAGATTTAAGACTAACGTGCAAAGCGGGGTAGATTTCAGCCCATGGCGGTGATTGGGGATAGACTTTTTCGGTATCTTCATTGTTTACGTAGCTTTTCGGGTAATGAAATTTGGCGCAAAAAAAGTTGCCCTCCCTGACTTGGGCGGACGGCGCAGCGAGCAGCCGGCCACCGGCGGCGCCAAGAAGCCGCACCGCTACCGGCCCGGCACGGTGGCCCTGCGCGAGATCCGCCGCTACCAGAAGTCCACCGAGCTGCTGATCCGCAAGCTGCCGTTCCAGCGGCTGGTGCGCGAGATCGCGCAGGACTTCAAGACCGACCTGCGCTTCCAGAGCTCGGCCGTGATGGCGCTGCAGGAGGCGTGCGAGGCCTACCTGGTGGGGCTCTTCGAGGACACCAACCTGTGCGCCATCCGCGCCAAGCGCGTCACCGTCATGCCCAAGGACATCCAGTTCGCCTACAGGCGAACGGAGAGCTTCAGGGCCCGATTGTCGTGCGCCATCCCAAGGCTGGCCGCCACGTCCAGTCTTCCTAACAGTACCTAAGTTTTGAGACACTGCCCTCGCCAGCCCCCTCCGTGTTGGCAAATGAATGAAATACTGGGATTACGCTGGTAGGTAGGACACCGTTCGGGAGCCCGAGAAATGTTTCTCCTGTTGGGGAGGAGCCTAAAATCTTCAGTGCCGTTGGTTGCTTCCGGGTAGTTATTTCTGTCCCACTTTAAGTTAGTTCCCACAGCTATTGCCATTGACACGTAAAGTGTAGTTAAATCGCACAGGCTGTTCCGCCTTGCAGACTTCAAGGTCCACGTGGAGTAAGGAAAATCCTATAAATAGAGGATTGTATGGTTTGACCAGGGAATGCTTCTGAATGGAGGGGTGCAGTGTGCTGTGGCTCCCGACGACCCAGGTCTCTCCGCCCAGCTGACCGGTTAGGTGTGGAAGGAGGTTGATTGACGTGACTTACTTTTGTTCCTGTTGTCACCAAATAAGGAAAACTCTCTCAATGGTTTTGATTGCCCAGGGCACAGTCTTGCCTCCTACTTTCTGTGCCCTGGACCCCTGTCACGGATGTCATCTCAAAAACGGGGAGAAAAACGTTCTTTGCTTTTTTTCTTGAATGTCACGGACGACGTTGGCTGCCTGATGACATTTATGGAAATTCTTCTTAGGATAATATTTCAAGGGTATAAAATACAAACATTGCAAAAAAAATGTTTATTCCACTTCTTATCCAAATTTTAAAAAATAATAAATTTGGTAGGAGGGATCAGTGTGTTTATATAGTTAGCACGTTCCATAATACAGTCTTTTGGAGACATCTGTGATTTCCAGTGAGTGACAAAGTCACAGGTACTGAAATTGAGGGCCCAATATCGTCATAAAGGGAAATGCTAAAGTTTAGTCAGAGGCGAACTATATTTTTCCCCATCCCAACTCACAGGCTTCCCCCCCTTATCAGCACCACCACCCCATCCACAGGCTCCTGATTTTTTTTTCCTTGGAGGTATTGTGGCGTATATGGACTCCAGGTTAAAAGCACTTGCTCTCAAATTTGGTTGACCTACCCGTTATTTTTCAACCCGATAAAATTTGGGGGTGATGGTGGTGGGGTGGTTCGGAACTGACGGCCAAGAAAGAATTTTTGAAGTCGTCTTTGGTGCAAAAACGTGATTTTCTTAAACCACAGGGACAGGACCCGTGGGCAGGAAGAGCTGTATGGGGTCGTGACGGGTAGCTCATTATATATCCTCAGGTTGGGAGGGGGTCAGGGATAGAGTAAGTCTCTAGGGTATTTTGGAAGCAAGGTTTCCGGGGCCTTGAGGGGCTGGTGTTGCGAGGAAAACACCATTTATCACCGTTTGGTAAAACCTCAGCCGTGAGACCCTTCAGATATGTATCAGGGGCCATAAGCTTAGAGTATGATTGCCAGCATATACTTGGGGCAGTTGAGATCAAGGAAGCTTCCAAAGGAGTTTTTACATGTTAAAGTAGATTTACAGGATCCTGGGGGTTGGGATAATGTTAAGCTAAGGTTCTCTTTTGTCCCCAGCAAAGTGCCATCATCGAGGCAGCTGAGCTCCTGGCTGAGGTCACTCTGCCGGTTTCAAGGGCTTGTCAATGGGTTGTAGGCAGTAAAGGAATTTAATTTTTCACTTGCCCTAGTTTCCCGCATTCACCATGGCCAGCACTGAAACCTCTTTCCTTTGTTCCTGGGCGGCCAGGAGCATCTGAGGAACATCACACTTGTCCCACCTGGGGGGAGGGGCGGTGTGGTGGCCTGTACTTTATCCTCAGCTCGCCTCATCAACTGTAACTAAATTTTTCCCGGAAAGTGCCCCTTCCTGTCTGGAATGTTTTAACACTCGAAGTCTATTAATATCTCATATTAATATTCACACCTTTCAGTTGTTTCTATTTCTTGTACTTAAAATATAAGTACTGCGAATCCCAGTGTAAATATGACTTTTTGGAATCAAAATAAATGCTGACAACTTATCTAACAATGATGGGCCCTCAAGTGCACACTCCCCATAGTAAAATATTTTTGACTTTTGATGGGATTTTTAGAAGCTGGGTGACCCAAATGATTTTATTCATTATTCAGTTGTTCTGTCTTTAACTATGTCTTCTAATTATAGGCCAAGAAAAATAATTTATCCTCTATGCTTTTGAGTGTTTGGCTGAGACCCCTGCAATAGAAGACAGTTTTCCCAAGAGAAAATCACACAGAAGTTTATTTAAACGTTGTCAAACAACAAAAATTCAACTGACTAAAGGTCAAATTGGCTTTTTTTCTATGATTCCTGGAGCAGGCAGCGTCCCATCTAGCAACAGAAAGGAGTTCTGCTGCGCTAAAGAAAACGAAAGGCTTTTCAAGGTGGGAAAGCAGCAGAAAAAGGAAATTATTAGCAAAGAGTGCATTGTTTCAGTCAAGGGCATCCTCCTAAAGGGATTGGCTGGGCCTACTGGTGGATTATCTTCCCAGCACAGACTAGGTTAATTGCTCCTTGAGTGGCTAAAGGTTCCATTCCCAGGGGGGGAAACCGATCAGATTAGGCGTTCAGGCTTGGTTTGCTGCAGTGGGGTTTCGCACACGTGACTCCATCTGGGGTTTACCGTCTATGTGACGTGTCCCCCGTGTGTACACAGGAGATACACTGGGGAAGATGAACTCCAGAGGTGCCTCGGAAGTACGGCTTAAGTACCGTCTACAGCTTGTCAGGAAGCAAGAATTCCTGTCCCCTTCAAGGGTCCTTCTAGCTGGACTAAGAATCCCATTGACGTGAGAAAAATTAATAGGAGAAAATCAAATTTAACAGCATACATATGGGGAACCCACACAGACATGGAAATTCCAAAGACAGCCAGGACAAACAAGGCATGTATGTCACCCTGAACTAAGAAGGGGGCAGAGGTCTGGGACTAGGAAGGGAAGGAATGCATTCACAGGGCAATAGGAGCATGCTAATTCCATGTTTGTCCTGCCATTATGGATGGGTCACTCAGATCAACTTTATCGCCGCCAATAACCCTGTTCTGGGAAAGACCCCCAATTTAGGTTGTTCTATGTAGTTAGTACCAAGAGTTTCTCCGAGCCCGCGGGGTCTTCACTGCCTTCAGCTCAGAATAATCTTCATGCCCAGTGGCGCATCTTGGAGCGGCCTGCCCTTGGCCCCCACGAGCCGAAGACAAAAGGTGAGGGGAAGTCAGTTATGGGAAGGTCACCAGGAGAACAAGAATGAAGTCCGTCAGGCAGATTTAAGTTGCTGCCTTCTCCGTTGATAAGGGTCGAATGCTGTCTACTGGTGTGGCCGGGTGAACTGGGGAGACCCTGAGCCCTAAGACCTCGACCAAGCCCAGATCAAAGATGTCACCGAAGACTCTTGGTCGCCTCATGAGAAAGAATTCAAGGGCAGACACAACACAGTGGATGAGAGGTACCCTCGAGATGTGAGAGCCGGTGAGCTCAAGGGAGGGAGAGAGCACGTGTGAACCAGGGTTGAGGTTTCTGTCAGTTATTGACAGTGGTTAACAAGGAGGAGGAATATTGATTACCTGGGGGCGGGGATTTCTTGGAAGCAGGGTTTTGGGCCTTTTCCTCCTCACTTGCTGGGGGGCTTCCTGTCCTGGCGCCGCCATCTTGGGCCCCTCCAGTGTGCTGGGGCTTTCAGGGGAGTGTGGCCAGACAGGCCTCTGACCCACCGTGCAGCTGGGCATGGCCTCCTCCGCCCTGGCCTCCAGGCATCCTCTTAGAGCCTAACTAACTGCCCACTGTGACACTGGAATTAATAACCTTTCCCCTTCCTGGTAGAAAGGGAAGGAGAGACATCTTGATAAATCTACTTACTGTTTTTAGAGATAGAAGGGAAAGACCAAGAGCTTTTCTGGTCTCTGCTTTATCTCAAATGCCTTCAGCTGAAAATAAACCTTATGCCAGAGTGGAATATTCTGGGGTGGCCTATTCTGCCACCTTTCAATACCTAATGCTAATATGTTGTTGGTATTTGTTAGTACAGAATTAGGTCAGTATTAATAAAAAACCTGAGGAGCACTTGGGTGGCTCAGTTGGTTAAGCATCTGACTCTGGCTCAGGTCATGATCATGATCTCACAGTTTGTGAGTTTGAGTCCCACGTCAGACCCTGCGCTGTCAGCTCAGAGCTTGGAGCCTGCTTCAGATTCTGGGTCTCCCTGTCTCTGCCCGTCTACCACTCACGCTGTCTCTCCCTGTCTGAAAAATAATAACAAAAAGGTTTTTTTTTAATTAAAAAAAACTTTAAATCTGCATTGTATTTCTAAGTAATACACAGAGAACATGTCTAAACATTTTAAGGCAAACTAAAGCTGTCTCTTTACAATACTTCTCAGTATTGTATCTTAACTCCATCACAGGATACTATGCCCCTCGGGTCTTTTGCCTAAATTAAGACACACACTGGAAAAAAGAGCTTAAGGAAAACGTGGGACAAACGTCAGTATGAGCAGTTGAGCAGTAAAGGTCAGGTCTTGGGGCCTCTCTGGTGACATTGTCACTTTCCTCCAGTACTGCACCACTTACCTGCTGAGTTTTCATCTGGTAAGGAATGAGAAGACCAAATTCTCTGTCAAAATTTTGGTTAAGATGAACCTTTATGGATTTGTCCCGAATATTTGGTCAAATGCACAAAGACATATATATTCAAGGTGATTGCAACATTGTTTTAGTACCAAATTTCATCAAACCTAAAACACTCACTGTTGGAAGTTAAATAGCCCATTCTGTGCCAATAACCTGTTAAAAAGCAAAATTCAGCCAAGTAAATCTAATTGGCTTCGTTAAATGAAGATTCATGAATTGGGCAGCATCTGAGGAACTGTATAAAATGGAAAGTTTTTATAGGAAGAAGGGTGGGGCAAGAAAGTTATAAACAAAAGAAAAGAAAAGATTGTTTCCGGCCAGAGCACCTTCCCTTAAGGGTAAAGTCAGGGGGTCTGATTATGCCGATTACCTCACCTTCCTTTGGAGGATGAACAGGCCCCCTGAGACAGATTATACCTCTTTGGTGCTTATCAGAAATTAATTCATGTTAATTTTAGCCATTCTGACAGGTGCGTTTGGGAAAGTATTCTAAGAAGATAACGCAAATACCCAAGGCAGTCATTTACACGAAATGTTTAAGCAAGATCAAAAAAGGATAAGGAATTTAAAGATCAAGTCTAAGATCAAGAATGTTTAAGGACGATCAAGAGCAGAGGGGCCAAGGGGTGAAAGCGAGTTCACAGAGTGGTCAGAGGTCACAGGCAGAGGTCACGGGCAGAGGTCAGATCATGCCAAGCTGAGTTGTATAAACCATCCGAAATTACCATTCGAAGCTTCGAACGTGGGAGTAGCACAACCCGACCTACATTTTTTCCGGAAGTTCACTAACACAAGTGTATTGTGAATACAAAGTTCAGAAGTAAGGCTAGAAGTTGGGAAACCATTGCTGTAGTCTGCTCGAGAGATTTGGCCTAAAGGAAACGGTACAGAGTCATTAGGCATAGGATGTATTTGGCAAGTGTAACTAACTGAGTTTGCTGCCGAGGTTCGTTATGCACATTAAAGTACGTGTCTTTTCCATTAAAATTGTCTTGTTATGTACCAGTCTTCCTTCCCGGTACTTACAAATGAAGATTTCCTTTAAAAATGTAAATATCTCTTACAATAAAGTAACTTCTATTTTCAGACATTCTCCTGTATCTGCTGTTTCGCAAAAATAATCAGTTCAGAATAATCCTTACGAGAAAGAGGCACACTCAGCTACCCTTCAGCTGTGAAAGGTACAAGGAAAATACCTTGATTTGGATGAAGTTTATCTTGATCTATAAAAGTCAGTGAGTATGAGAAAATGGCCCAAATGGCATCATATTTTCATGAACTAATACACTGTAGGTTTATAGAAAAATAAATACCTTCCGCTATCACTTTCGGAAACTATAAAGAGCCTGACCAACTTTCCAGATCGCTGCCCACTGCCAACTTTAACAGGATGCGTTGCCAGGCAAAAATCCATGAAGTCAAAGAGGGAGGCTACTGGTTGGTGGGAATTTTACTGATTTTTAAAGTAGAGAAAGTAGGGTCTGTAAAATGTATTCCAATTAACTCATGTTGGAGAAACACAATTAAAAGCAAAAGGAGCGGGGCGCTGGGGGGCTCAGTGGGTTAAGCATTCTTGATTTCCACTCAGGTCATCATCTCATGGTTCTCACATCTCAGCGCTGACAGCGTGGAACCTGCTTGGGATTCTTGTTCTCTTTCTCTCTCTCTCTGACCCTATCTTCTGGCTCTCGCTTTCTAATTAAATAAATAAATTAATTAATAAGTAAATAAATTTAAAAAGAAGGAAAAGAAAACAATCTTTTTATTCAACACACATTAAGCCAGAATACTATGCTCATCATAGGTAGTCTTCTAAAGAGACTGCAAAGGCACAGAGAAACCTCACTTTTTTAGTGAGATTTAATAGCTAAGTGGGTACATCCCTTTACATTAGATAGGTTTTGCGGTGTGGACGCAGGTAACAGCTGAACTTGGGTCCCTTTCCTTCTCAAGAAGCTGGCAAGTAGAGGACTGTTTCCCCTGATGATTACCTTTCAAAGAGAGTAAGATCCTTGAGGAAAGTCCCTGAGTTAAGGGGCCAGCAAAAGACTTATTTAGCCATAAAAAGGCAAGAAATTCTGAAACAGAAAATGGAAAATAGAAGGACCCTCAGGGAGAATTAAGCCTCTTATTTCCTATTTGCATTTGCCCTTGAACTAACCTATGCTATCCGTCCCTTTATAAAATATATAGAATATACCCCCACTGGTTGAATGGGTTTTGTTTCTTCAAGTGTTGGGCAAGTGTTCTTTTATTGCCACATAAACGCAGAAAAGAAATTTAAATATCTTAATGACATTTTAAAATTATGTGTATTTCTTTTATAAAATTTAAATGGAATACTTTGGAAATACTGTAATGCAACATTTGCTAAAAGTAATTCATTGATATAAAGGGTAGCAATAAAATCATTGGATAGCAAGGGGATTACATGCTAATGCTGAAAAAAGTGTTAAAATTTCGCAGAATTTAAGCAAGAGTAAAGTTGTATATATATTTTTTTCAGCTAAGTATATTTTCATAAAGATTTTCGTAGAAAGACCAAAGTGTACTTTTTTTCCCCCTGCATTAGAATTTTTACTTGTTCACTAATGACAAATTAATTGCTCTTATAATTAATGAGAGCTTTTAAAAAATTTTCAAATGATATATTACCTAGGGGAAAAAAAAAAAAAAAAACACCTCTACTGAGATACACTTAAAGACCTGGATGGATGGAGAGATTCAGTATTTTTCAGGTTAGGAAAACACAGTATTTACCATAATAAATGTATAGCGAAATGCTATTTTTCAATGTTACAGATATAACCTTCAGCACTGCCAGTAGACTAATCAGAGGAACAGTGAAAACTCAAGAAATAATTTTAAGTGAAATATTCAATATATGAGCAACTAATTCCCTCAAATCGGTGGGGAAAATAATATGCTCTACTGGTTAGCTAGCTGGTTAACTTTTTAAAAGTTAATTCTCTATACAAGAAACCAAGTCTGGATTATTATAGTTAAGATTATCTTAATGGCTCTCTTCATTATGAGTAAAATGTAGTAGGAACTGCTGTTGAAACTGAAAACTGCTCCACCTTTGCTGGAAGAGAATTTAGCAATACACCTGCAAGATCTTAAAATTCTCTGTTTTACTAGCACATCTTGTTCAACATCTAGGAAGTTAGCATTTGGAGCATTATTCCCCCCGTATAACCTTACAACATGCACAGTCTTACACACATAGCAAATGCATGCATATTTGTAGAGACATAAACGGAGTATTTTCTTCCCTGTGCTCTTTAAAGTGTATCCTCTGCAGTGTTAAAGTTTCGTTGCTTAATGAGGATGGGGTACGGAACACGCTACACGAGAACGAGGGGAAATTGCCCGGGTCCTGGGTGTAAAGCGCTCCGAGAACAAAGGAGGCTCGGGTTTAGGTCCCTCCTCCAACCCAGGCGGACTTCCCGCCGCTGCCCTTCCGGTTCTCACTCCGGTCCGCAGAGGTTGCCTATAAAAGAGAGCTGCGCGCTCTGCCTGCATTCTTCTGCTCTCAGACTTCCGGAAGATGTCAGGTCGCGGCAAAGGCGGGAAGGGCCTGGGCAAGGGGGGCGCCAAGCGCCACCGCAAGGTGCTGCGCGACAACATCCAGGGCATCACGAAGCCCGCCATTCGGCGGCTGGCCCGGCGCGGCGGCGTCAAGCGCATCTCCGGCCTCATCTACGAGGAGACCCGCGGGGTGCTCAAGGTGTTCCTGGAGAACGTGATCCGGGACGCCGTCACCTACACGGAGCACGCCAAGCGCAAGACGGTCACGGCCATGGACGTGGTGTACGCGCTCAAGCGCCAGGGCCGCACCCTCTACGGCTTCGGGGGCTAAAGTTTTTTAAAGGTTCCCGTCGATTATCAAAAAGGCCCTTTTTAGGGCCCCCAAGTTTTCGTTAAAAGAGCTTTAGTGCTTGTTTATAAACGGGTCTCGGTAGAGCCGTTTTTAAATGCGGCTTAATGGTTACTTCTGCCCCGGGAGTTAAATGTGGCCGAAGGATGGGAGTTGAGACCCAGCGGGACAGGACCTGGGCCTCCCCTCCCGACCGCTTTTCACTGCGCGGTGGCATTGCACGGCATCTGGTTATTTTTGGATCATTAGCTTAGTCCAAAGATTGAGAAATCTGGAAGCGTCCGGCCTTAAGGGCCAGGCCCACACTAACCTAAGCTAACACCGACCTTTTAAACACATCCCTTCATGTCCGATCGTGAAGAGGCCAAGCAAAGTAATGTTCCCCTTAACAGGAAACTTGTTTGCAGAGAGCTCTAGAAGAGAAAATCTATCTGTCCTCTTGCACTGTTGACCACATTCATGATTTATCCGTTCCTTTCTCTGTTGGAAATTTAAATTGCTGTATTTCCCTCCATGACCTAGCACGGCAATGGGCATTGTACTCAGCTGTACGCCTTCTCTCCTTGCTTATCTAGGAGTGGGATTGCTCACCAAGATCTGTGCATATTCAACTTGACAAGAAATGCGCAGCTTGCTTCTCAAGGTTGTAGTTTGGGCTACATTCCCGTATTCCACAAGTGCCGAGAGTTCCTGCTACCCGCCCCCCCCTCCCCCCCGCAACATTTGGCAGACCAGGTTTTTGCCTGTCCGCATTTGCTAAATTGTATCTCATGTATTTAAATTGCATTTCTCTGATCGTAACAAAGTTGTTTGCTTTCTTACAAGATTTTTGGCTATTTTGGAGTCAGGTCTAATAATGTTGGGTTTATATTCTTAAGAGTTCTTGCAAATGATGCTTGTTCCTACAGGAGTTATTTCCTTCGGTTCCTCAAAGAGGCTGCTCATGGCATTATTGGGCTTGGAGATGGAAACTTTTCTGAAATTACTGGCAACTGATCGTCCTACTCTCTTAGTAAGCAATGATTGATGGCCCGAATGCCTAAAATTTGCAAGCCATTATGAAAGACAAAAGGCAGAGTGAAAGAGAAGAAATCCTGCCTATAATTTGTTTCAATTTGTGGTAAATACTTTCCGTGGACTCTTTCACGTAATCTTGATCGGTTTTATTATTCTCATTTTAAAATGGCAAAATAAAGGCACTGCCAGCCAAGTCAAATAACCAAGTCACAAATATATTCTATAACACGAACCTGTAACGTTTTTAACCATTCTTCTCTGCTTAGCGCGGCTAGAGAAGCCATCACCAAGAGTCGGCTGTAGTCCTAGTCCCGTGATGAAGAAATGGCAGACGTGTATCAGGACAAGTACAGGGACAGCTCGTGACTATCCCAATCTGATCGTTATTCCGATCTCCTCTACAGTAGAGCCGATTGTGGGCCTAAGAAAGTCACTTTTATCATCTCTATTCACACAGATTTCATGCTCTCTCTGGAGAGCACATAATTCACGAAGTTCAGATCAATGCTCTCCTACAGATAGGCGAACACATGCACAGACTTTAATTTACTCAAATCAGTAGAGGCACGAGATTCCAACGGTTACTTATATGCCCTTATTTCCCCCCATTATACCACCTGTCCCTTCTCTCTCTGGCAGTATGACAAACCAGTAAGCTAGCCACAGTATTGCGAGCCCTTGTATTCCATTTCTTTACTCAGGAGAAAAGGTAAGCTTATCTTTGCCTTGCATACCTCTCTCCCTCAGGGTGGTCTGGCACTGTCCCGGCCCCAAATGGGCCGGAGAGGCCCACTTTTTTTCCCCTAAGCTGGGTGAAAGCACTGCTCTACGAATCTAACGTGCCCTCCGGCGCACAGCATCTAATTATATCGTACCGCCTAGGACACGCGATAACCGGAGGTAAAAGTCTGGCTCTGGAAGACCAGTGGGGACTGAATTTACCAATAGAAGCAGATTAGAACGCCTAACGGAGAAAAGTTACAAGACAATAGGCTGTTAGGATCGACAGGAAGCCACTCTTGCTCACAACCAAAGGACCCACATTCGCGCTACAGCCAGGAATCATTTTTAGTTCACACAACACACGTATACAACCTTGTGTTACTCTCCCGTTAAGGGGCATACTAGAGTGTTTGCTGCAAACACGCAAGAGTCAACTCACAGCACATCCGGTTTCCTTCCAGCCAGAGGCGGTTACGGGCACAGTAGGCATTACTCACTGCAATGGAATCCTCATGGTTGCCTCAAAGAAACCGCCTGAACTGGAGCCTAGATTCTAAACATGTAGTTACAGCTCTGATATTGACAGGTTAGCGGCTCTTAAAAGAGCCTTTGGGTTAAATATTCTTACTTGGCAACTTTACTTCGCGCTGGTGTACTTGGTGACGGCCTTGGTGCCCTCGGACACGGCGTGCTTGGCCAGCTCCCCGGGCAGCAGCAGGCGCACGGCCGTCTGGATCTCCCGGGACGTGATGGTCGAGCGCTTGTTGTAATGCGCCAGGCGCGACGCCTCGCCCGCGATGCGCTCGAAGATGTCGTTCACGAACGAGTTCATGATGCCCATGGCCTTGGACGAGATGCCGGTGTCGGGGTGCACCTGCTTCAGCACCTTGTACACGTACACCGAGTAGCTCTCCTTGCGGCTGCGCTTGCGCTTCTTGCCGTCCTTTTTCTGCGCCTTGGTCACCGCCTTCTTCGAGCCCTTCTTCGGGGCCGGGGCGGACTTCGCTGGCTCAGGCATGGCCGAGAGAAGACCTGTCGCGCTGAGAAGAGAAACGAAAACTATACTGCGGGCAAAGCGCAACTTGTCCTTTTTATGTAGAAGCCCTTATGCAAATAAGGTGCAAGTTACAGTCCTGGGTCTGATTGGTGACTAGTCAACTTGACGTCATCAGTTAGTTCTGCCCAATCGCAACGCGAGACTCCCAAAGCTTCATTCTCATTGGATGAAATAAAGCCACCAGCTTGGCCAATGCAGTCTTCTTTTTCGCGCTCAATAGGGTTATAAAAAGTGCTGGCCTGGTGCTGGCTGTATCAGGTACACTCTGTGCATCTGGGGTCGTCATGTCTGGACGCGGGAAGCAGGGCGGCAAGGCTCGCGCCAAGGCCAAGACGCGCTCGTCGCGGGCCGGCCTGCAGTTCCCGGTGGGGCGCGTGCACCGCCTGCTCCGCAAGGGCAACTACGCCGAGCGGGTCGGGGCCGGCGCGCCGGTGTACCTGGCGGCCGTGCTGGAGTACCTGACGGCCGAGATCCTGGAGCTGGCGGGCAACGCGGCCCGCGACAACAAGAAGACGCGCATCATCCCGCGCCACCTGCAGCTGGCCATCCGCAACGACGAGGAGCTCAACAAGCTGCTGGGCCGCGTCACCATCGCGCAGGGCGGCGTCCTGCCCAACATCCAGGCCGTGCTGCTGCCCAAGAAGACCGAGAGCCACCACAAGGCCAAATAAGCAGTAAGGTTAGGGAAGTTGCCAAACAAAGGCTCTTTTCAGAGCCACTTAAGCCATCAAAGAGAAAGCTGATACACACTATCTGCTGTGTTTTTTGGTGACTGTGTTGTAAGGCCTCGTTAATCACGTGGGAGATGAAGTGTCAATTCTACGGGCGATAACTACATGTAGTCTGACCTACAGGAAGGACAAGCTGGAGAGAAGGGGTAGCGGGTTTAGGACAGGCTTGTCCAGAGGTTTCAGATGGAGCCAGTCAGGCAAATTCCTGAACTGATTTTGATTACGTTATCCGTTACCAGTTTTAGGCGGCCAAAAGTACTGGATGCAGTGACCACTTTTCCAGAAGAAATTTAGCTGTATGAATGTACTAGAAGAGTTCTGGAAAAGGACACTGATTCTTAAGTGCTCTGAATTCTCAGGTGCTGGAATTCTTAGTGGTCTTCCCCTTTTAAGATTTCATTACGAAGGTAGTCTGACTTACTGGTTAAAAGTACACAGAATTTACTGAATCCCACATTGGTAAATCCTTGGTCCTATTTCTTTGGAGCCCATGTGTTCATTTGATTCACTCTTCCAGCAGCTCAGGACCCAATAGCGGATGCAACCTAGAAAATCTGCCTCCGTGGAAATTACTCCAGTAAGAGACAAACACAGAATCATACAATAGGTTAGGTGTCAAATATCTTGTGCAGAAAATAGAGCAGCTACACAGCATAATGGGGACCCCTATTTTAGATCGAAGGTAAGTGTAGATAACTTCTTTAAAGGTGTATCTGATCAGAGACCGACGTTCATCTAAAAAAGAGATGAGCCAGGTAGATAGTAGAGGAAGAGAATTACAAGTGGAGGGAACTGAAAATGCAGAGGCCTTAAGACAGAAGATGTGTGTGGCATTAGTTGGGAACAGCCAGCAGGCCCAGAAGACTACGGTATGAAAGCAAGCGGTGGGGGGCATAACGTAGGACTTTGTAGTATGTGGATGAATGTGGATGAGTCATCAAAAGCACTAGCAATCCTGATCTCTGAGGTAATCAATTTGATAATACAAATCAAAGTTGTCAAAATCTGTGGACCCCAACCCACTTAAAAAAAAAAAAGAGAGAGATACCATAAAAGTAGTATTAATTTGTCGTGTGGTCACAAACAGCGATGTTAAGAGCGCACAGTTTATAATTCAATACACACAGATCTGTTTGCTACTGAATGGAAGGAAGAAATATTCCTCTGTCCAGATTTCTTCGAGCCGGGCTAAGAACTCAATTGACATGAGACGGATTCGGAGGAGGAAAAAAATGTTTTGTGACGTGCGTGGGGAGGCCCAATAATGAAATTGACACTTGAACAGACTGTAAAGCGGGCAATTTTCATACACTTGAGACAGACAAAAAAAAAAACAAAAAGTGAGGATTTGACAGGGTAAAGAAAACAGATGTTTGGGAATCTTATAATTAGTAAGAAATTTTAAGTAAAAGTTGGGCTGAGGTAGTCGATTGGTGAGAGACGTCACAAGGCTTGTTACTCTCAATTCACTTTCTCTGGTGATAAGTGGTCTTTTACTTTTCCGTCCTGGGAGGTGACCTTTCCTAAGGGAGATGTTTCCTGCTTCCCGGGGGACCGAAGATGGTGTGAGGTCCTCGCACCTGCTGCTTCCCAAGAAGCTCCCATTCAAAATAATCAATACGCCATAGAGGTCCATTTGGGGCGGCCTCCCGGGGCCCCCACACTAGTCCTGGTCTTAGCTCGCGGAAGCCCTACTGACTAAGCAATAATAAAATGCCAGAGGCCCAGGACAAACATTATGGTGACAGAGCAACGCAGGTGAGGTTGCCCAGGTGGAGTTTGGGGTACAAGATGTTATTAAGGACCAACAGCTGTGACAGGAGGGAGAGGAACTAGGACCGGACAGAGGGTCAGACCGTGCCGCGGGCCAGACAAACGTGGGGGCACAGACCCCTGAGCCGCCCATCAGCGATGTCCCGCACTGGGCAAAGATCCTCCCGGCCCAGTGTGCATGTCCCCGCTTTGCTCTGTGCGGGCTGCAGGCCCTGGACGAGAGCCGGGTCAGGTCCTGTCACTCGGGCAAACCCTGAAGTTGCTCGGCGGCTGTTCTAACCGCACTCCCTCTGCAGCTGGACAGCAAGGCTTCCCCGGAGGGGGGTCTGCGCCCCGCATTTGTATGTCTCTGTCATACGTTAACATGCATGTAAACACTGACGGTGAGTAATGTCTGTGACGGTGTTTGTAAAACTTACTTTTTAACACATATGGCTGGTATCACCTCTTTACTTTCATTGGGGAATTCAAAAGGGATGTGGTTTCTTTTTAGAGAAATGAGAAAATCTACAGACTTTCTAAAAAATTTTTACTAATGTTGTCTACTCCCATAAGATTGTATTAGATGCTTGATTCATCTCAAAGGGAAAGTGATATAAAACAGTTATAAGGACTACAGGGTGGGGGGAGGTGGGGGGGGCGGGCACCTGGGGGGCTCAGTCGGTTGAGTGGTTGAGAATCTGACTCTTCACTTCGGCTCAGGTCACGATCTCATGGTTGGTGAGATCGAGCCCCATGTCAGGCTCTGCACTGACAGCAGAAAGTCTGCTTGGAATTCTGTCTCTCTCTCTCTCTGCCCCTCCCTCCCTGTCTCTCTTAAAATTAAATAGATAAACTTAAAAAAACAAACAAACAACAACTTAAAGACTACAGAGGATCTTCCACTGGCCCTCCCTCCTTCCTCCAGATCCAGCCAGTCACCCCACTCTCCCGGTACTGGGAAATAATCCAGCCTTACACCATGATGTGGACGCTTCAGAATGAACAGCTGAGGCCCAAAGGGGAGGAGAGGGAGCCTTTCAAGAGCACATGGAAGGGAGATTCCATACAGACCACTCTGGGCTACAGATGAGGTGGGTATTGTTCTAATTCCAACCCAGAAAAGAAAAGCTATGGGCTGAGTGTTTGTATCTCACCCTCACCCCCTAGTTCTTGGGCTAAAACCCTAAACTCCAATGGGATGGCACTAGGAGGTGGGACCTTTGGGAGGTGACTGGTTTCCCATGAGGTCATGAGGGTAGAATCCCCAGGATGGGATTAGTGCTCTTATAAGAGCGAGAGAGGGGCACCTGGGCACCTGGGTGGCTTGGTCAGTTGAGCATCCGACTTTGGCTCAGGTCGTGATCTCACGGTCCATGAGTTCGAGCCCTGCATCGGGCTCTGTGCTGATGGCTCGGAGCCTGGAGCCTGTTTCAGATTCTGTGTCTCCCTCTCTTTCTGCTCCTCCCCTGTTCATGCTCTGTCTCTCTCTGTCTCAAAAATAAACGTAAAAAAAAAAAAAAAAAAAAAAGAGCGAGAGACTAGGACACCTGCCTCCCCGCAGCCCACAGAGACATCACGTGAGCACACAGTGAGAGGATGGCCTCTACCAGCCAGGAAGCCAGCCCTCAGCCGACATTGATTCTACCGGCACCTTGATCTTGTGGTTCCTAGACTCCAGAACTGCGACAAATAAATGTATTGCTGGGGAAACTGGGGAGACCCTGGGCTCTGGGGCCTCGACTCAAGCCAGACCCAAAGGAGTCCCGGAAGGTTCCTGGTCTCGTCAGAAGGAATTCAAGGACAGACACGCTGGTTTCCCACTTTTTCCTCTTCACTTGCCCAGGGGCTTCCTGTCATGGTGCCACCATCGTGGGCCCGTCTGGTGGGATGGGGCTTCTCAGGAGTGCGGCCCGGACAGGCCTCTGACCTTCCCCACAGCTGGGCACGGCCTCCTCCGTGCTGGCCTCCGGGCTTCCTGTGGGCTTCCTGTGAGAGCCGAACTAAATGCCTGCTCTGACATTGTTATTTAAGCCGCCAGCCTATGGTGTAGGCTCCCACAGCGTAAGCCAAGAAAGTACAGTGTGATTCAATCAGATTCTCAATTGGTAAAAGATAACTCTGTAAATCAAGATATTATCTACCTCAACACAGAACCCGTACGTAACTGCCCTGCTCGTAACTACCTGGTCTTCTGTACTTTGGTCTAAAGTGTGCAAACCTTGGTTGAGAAGGTTCGAAGGGACATGTTGAAAGATTTTAGCAGAGGAGTAGCGTGTAGATGGTCAGATTTGCATTAACAAACGCCAAATGAGGGGCGCCTGGGAGGCGCGGTTGGTTAAGCGTCCGACTCTTGATCTTGGCCCAGAGGGTCGTGATCCCACAGTCCGTGGGTTCAAGTCCTGCACCGACAGCGCGGAGCCTGCTTGGGATTCTGTCTCTCCTTCTCTCTGCCCCTCCCCTGCTTGGGCTCGCGCCCGCTCTCTCTCAAAATAAATAAACAAGCTTCATAAATATATTTTTTTAAATGAGGAAGAATAAAACTAGATTTCATTATTCAAGTCATGTTTACAGTAGTCGTTTCCTGAAAACGAGGATCACAGTTAATACATTCTTTTCCTCGTTCTATTCTTTACTCCTTCATCTCACCTATTACTAGATGGAGTTGTTGTAACACATGGGGTATAGGGAACAATTGTAAGGTCAGATCTAATGTTTAATATCAAAGCAAAATATCTAATATTTATCCCCCAAAGTAACTACATGATTCAGACAATTAATAATGACAAAATCTCAGAGATCTACGTGGTTATGGATAATGGGGATGCTTGACTAAGGACAAAAAAATATAACTCTATACCAGGCTGACTTTGTTGACGTTGCTTCACTTATCGGGGAATCTAAACCCTATGTGTGCTGTTAATTTTTTTAATGTTTATTTATTTTTGAGAGAGAGAGAGAGAGCGCCCACTAGCAGGGGAGGGACACAGAGAGAGAGACAGAATCCAAAGCAGGCTCTGCACTATTAGCTCATAACCTGATGTGGGGCTTGAACTCATGAACCGTGAGATCATGACCTAAGCTGATCAGATGCTCAGTAGACTGAGCCACCCAGGCGCCCCCCATGTGTGCTATTTTCAGCACCTGATAGGAATTCTGACATTTACAAGAATGACTGATACCGACACTCACAACTGGCCATCGGCATATAAATTTAAGATCCCAGATCTCCCTTGGAATAACACAAAGGAAAATACCAAAAGAACTCTGAGGGCAAAACTGCCTGTGCAAATTAATATCGTTTGACCCCTCAAAAGCTAACCGCATTATATTCATGGTAGAATTGCGAAACTAATTGGTGTCTTTGTGGAGAAATCATTGCATCCCATACTCTGCTTGCTTGAAACATTTATGAACTAATAAAATTATCAGATCAGAATTAGAAAGCCCCGTCAGGGACGGGCCCTTCTGCTTTGGCCTGGCACTGTCGCTAAATAAATCAGAAGCCTCTCTGAACATTCTAGTCAGTTTCCAAAATGTCCTTTCAGGAGATCAGTTTGCACAAAGAGATCATATTCGGCTTGTTCCGTCCCTTTCCCAGGGGAAGGAATGCTGTGTTACAGTGATCTTGTCCCCCCAACCCCCTCAACCTCCCCACTCAAGACCTAACCAGAACCATTGCCAGAAGCAACTAGATTCTTTCTTCCTGGCTTCTCCTTTCCCTCCCATTGCCTCCCACTGGCGGAAACTACCCAGAACCCTGCTGACAAAGGAATCAAGAAATATAATCTATAGTCTTCTAGCCTTCGGGATACAAAGAAAAGCGTGAGGTGAGAACAGAGACACAACAGACACACACTCATAAAGCAAAGGGTTCACCATGCACGGCCTTCTCTACATCCACGACTTCTTTTCTGCTTTATTTCTTTCTCATAACACTCTAATCACAAGGGATTGTTTACTGCTTCTAAAATAGGTGATGGCTCTTCCTGCCTCAGGACCTTTACATGTGCTGTTTTCAAGGCCCAGAGTGCTTGTCCATCCGGTCACTCTTTGCATAACCTCCTAATTTTTTTTTTAATTTTTTTTTAACATTTATTTATTTTTGAGACAGAGAGAGAGAGAGCATGAACAGGGGAGGGTCAGAGCAAGGGAGACACAGAATCTGAAGCAGGCTCCAGGCTCCGAGCTGTCAGCACAGAGCCCAACGCAGGGCTCGAACCCACGGACTGCAAGATCATGACCTGAGCCGAAGTCGGACACTCAACCGACTGAGCCACCCAGGCACCCCAACCTCCTATTATCCTACTATTGTTTTATGTCATTTTTCATAAAAAAAATCATCTCTCGGTGAGGTATTCCCCGAATCCTGATCCATATTACGCGTTCTGCAGCCATTCGCTGTTACTGGACCAGATTCTTAAACTCCTTATCAATTACCATATTTTACAAACACATATCTTATTTGTATTTGTGTTTAATCTCTGTAAATTTCACTAGCATGTAAGCTGAAAGAGGTCAGTATGGCAGCTAGTGTCTCACCAGAAAAAGGACGCTCAGACTGAATACTTTGATATCGTTTCATTGGCGTGTGAAGAGCAGGGAGCAAGTCGTTAAGAAGTCACAAGGGACAGAGAAGCTAATCCATGGAGGCCGTCACCACCCCCCACCCTCCCAGCCCCAGAGGGCAATGGGAGGAAAGGGAATCTGGAGACAAAGGGTGCTCCTTCCTCTGTCTAAACTGCCAAATCCAGCCGGGAAGCCGGAGGGCAAAGATTGAATTGGCCGATTCGGAGGTCAGCCTCCCTGCCGGTGAAGGAGGGGAGAGCAACTGTCTGGCCCAGCCCTTCCCTTTGTTCCCCGGCACTTCCTCTTGTCCTTTCCCACAGGAAAACTCTGTATTTCCAACATGGGAGGGTGAACTGGCAGCCTGCTCACCGGATAATTTCAGTTTGTTCAGAGACCCACCTTAAATTTAACATGTTACCACCTTCTTAGAAGGTGTTGGGGTAAAAAGTGAGAAATAATCAGCTGACAGAATACAAAGCTACTAGGGATCCTGCTTCTGATCAGGAGGTTTAAATTAGCCATCTCACTTCCTTCTAAAAACTCATTCCTTATCACCCTGACCTCTGCGAGCACCTTAGCCGCATTCTTACACACATGGGGGTAAAATCTACGCCTTTATTCCCGTGGGACCCATGTCCTTGCGAGTCTTTTTTTTTTTTTTTTTTTTTAATTGTTCCGCCACAATGTTTTTAGTGCCCAGGGCTGGTGGCAAACAATACTTAGAAGCTTCTCTCGGTTCCAGTAGTATCTTTTTCGCCCCCATTGGATAACAGACACCCAATTACTTCCTGGAAATTGGGATGAATCATCCCAGCGAGAAGAGGAACTCTTTTCTCTGCCTATTGGTTCAGTGGCACGGAGAGACTAAAATGCGCAGAGGCCGTTCTCAGCCTTTAAATTTGTTGAAACTGACTAATCAATTAATTTGAAAACTGACAATGCTCCCTCCTGGACACATTGCTCTGTTGGGCATGAAGACCTTCAAGCCCTCGGAGCTGAAGTTCACAGGGGTGGGATACAAAAGTCTCCTAGTGGATTACCGGGTGTAATGATGAGAGGGGCCATTCTCACCTTGACGCCTTGATTCCCAGATCCGTGTATTCTGAATACAGAGGGCATGGCTTTCTGTGTTGCCCCTTGTTTTAAGGCGCGGCTGGAAGGAACACCCTGTAGGACAAAAACTTGAAGATCCTCATCTCAGTTAGTGGCATAATGAGCTTCCAGAAGGCCATTTCACAGTTCTATCAAGCCGCTAGCTTCTGGGTGATGCGTGCATGTTATGACTGGTGAATACCATGGGTACAAGGCCATTGCCTCAAAGTATGTGCCCGACTTAGAGGCACTGTTTGGGGTTCCATGATGACGGGAAGGGTATCCCGTGGGCCCGTGGATGGTGGTAGGAGCTGAAACATATAAACAAGGAAAGCAAATTCAGGCCCCAGATAGGTGTCTACCTTGTAAGGAAAAATCAGTGCTTCCTCCGTGAAAGAAGGGTCTGGTATAATCAAATCGCTAACTAGTGGCCACTTGATGGAGCCCCGAAAGTGACCCGGTAAGGACGCTCAGCAGCGACCTCTGCGGTTGGCAAGCAGGACAGTCAGCAGTGATGGTGGCCCACTCAGCTGGGTGTTGGTGAGCGTTTGATGTGAACCTGCCCAACTCTGTACAAGGAGAATCTTGCCTTCGCTGTTTGGCCGGGGAAAGAGGTTAACTGATGCCCACAGAGAGGTCACCGTTTCCACCTGATGGTTAACAGCCTTCATGGGAGGAGCCCGCTGGTAATCACTTTGGGGTGACTCGAATACATTCGGATGCACACCCAGTGCCGTGCTGACAGGATCTCCCTTACCCTTGGGCTGAGTTGTAACTTACAATGCACAGCCATCCAATTCTACTGGTGCTAGAATGCTCTGCAAAGCCAATCGAAACGGGCCATGATTGCCAATCCTCTGTTAACTGGTCTTAAGGAGTTCACCACGACCTTATTGAAGGAGGTTGAAGGAGGCATAGCCAGGCAGTAGGAACAGATACCAAAGGAGTTCAGACTGCATCACACACGCACCCCAGACCATCTCAGTTCTGGTCTTATCTATGGAATTTCACTTTCAAATAAGATGCTACTGTGAGTACCCAGTTGTATGATTCAGTAGATCATAGACCACCTGGGGATTATCTGTGGACACATATCTACTTTGTGTCCCAACGTCACGCATTCAGTAACTATAATGGCTCAGTAGGTGTCAGAGGCTACTTTTACATAAAGAATCGTTGTCATTAGAAGAAGCCATGGCCTTACTCTAAGTCCCCGGGTGTAGTACTCTTCATGAGGTTTGCAAGAGTCTCTTGGAGCATCCCCGTGCGCCACGGATAACCTGCACTGGGAGGACTGTGTCGCAAGGAGAGGGGAGGTCAGGAAAAGCTTCCCGGACGAACTGAAGCTACTGGATCCAACCGGGTGAAGAGCAGGCAGAGGGCAGGGCAGCCCGCCAGGGGGCAGGGCCGTCCCGAGGGGCTTCCGGTCCACGCCGGCAGCGCGCAGTCGGGTCCCGGTTCTGGCAGCCGGGGAGGCAGGAGGAAGAGGCCGGAACGAGGCCGGAGCCCCTGCGGGCAGCGCGGGGTGCGGGCCCAGGCCGGCCGGGCCCTCCCGACCTCCGGCAGGTGCACCGGGCGGCACCCAGCCGCGCGCTCCGGAGACCCCGGACCCGGACTGCGCGCCGGGCCCCGCAGATTCCGGCCGGTTGGGGCACAAAGGGGTCCCAGGATGCCTCTCTCCGAGGCAGCACGTCTCCAGCCTGCGGCCAGAGCGCAGAGGACCACGCGTCGTAAAACTCGGGCAGAGACCCGCGGGGGCCGGGACGTGGGAGTGGTGCGTTCGCGAGCGTTCCCGCCCCCGGCGAGGGGCCGCCAGGGTCGGCCACGTCCATGTGGCGGAACTTAATGTTCCTCCCCTTCGGTTTGCTCGCCAAGAGCACAGTATCCGAGCGGGGAGGGCGGAGCAGTCCTCGGGGTGAGCAATTCAAAAAAAAAAAAGGACGGACGGCCCAGTGCGGGTGTCTCCCGACGACACAGGTAGGCGTTGCTGACAAAGGAGGAAGGCCGGGCCGGGAGCGGGTGGCCCGCGGTGGCGCGCCGTGATCGTATAGTGGTTAGTACTCTGCGTTGTGGCCGCAGCAACCTCGGTTCGAATCCGAGTCACGGCAGGAGTGTGTGGTGCCCGCCTTTTTCATCGCGACCAGGGGACGCCTGAGACCCGTGTCCTTCACCACCAGCCCGACCTCAGGCATCCCTGTCTCTTTTTAGTGCTGTTCTCCCCAACCATGCCCAAGTCCCGTGGCCCTGTGGGCACTGGCTGCAAGTCCCAAGAAGAAACTGAAGTGACAAAAATACACATAGAGACCTTTTCCTTTTCGACAGGAGGAAATGACTGTCCAAACGCAGACCCAGGTTGCTGATGGCGGTCTTCCCTAGGGACAAAGGCCTGATTATGAATCACGCCTGCTGAGTATGGTGGCTGGGCCAGGGCTGAAAAACTGTGACCTTCTGATCATCTGGAGAAAATTGGGGAGGGGGGGGAATACGGCTCAGAAGAAGAACCCCTACCTCTAGCCTCTCCCGTTTCCAGAATGATTTAGAAAGGGGCAGGTGGACAGGTCAGGCGGGTGTAGGGAGAGCTGAGCTGAGGTGGAGGCGTCTGGAAGGAGACCCCCAGACCCCCAAGAACTCCCAGGAGCTCGACAACCCACAAATGGCGTCTCCTCTCTCCTGGACCTTGTGGATTTTGAACGCTCAAAAAAATACTATTTGCTGTCTATTTTGTCATATTTTTGGAGCAGCTTTGAGCAATTTCCGCATGAAGATCTCCGATTTCCAAAAGCTTTCCCTTCCTAAGGCTTCAGTGGCCCCCGTTCCTTCCCCAACTGTCTAGGTGACGTAGGGTCCGACGCTCGCACCCACAAAGCTTCTGAGACGTTGTGACTGAGGCTTCTTGTACTGCCGGGGTCACCTCACGGGCAGCCCCAGTGGCCCGACCGCAGTCATACCAGTCACCCAGGGTCACCCGTACCACATCTACTCAGTTTTCTCTATTACGTGTGTTACTTCCACTCAGTCTTACAGGGGCAAGGACGGGGATCAAGTGCGTGTTTTACATGGTGAGGACAGGGGTCAAGTGCGTATGGACCCAGAAGGACCAGCTCCTGTCGATTCTTTCGCCACCAGTGAACGAGGAGACTGGTTGAGAACAGAGACCAACGGCTTGGTCCGGGAGTTCTCCAGAACACATGTTCTCCAGCTCTTAGTGGCCCGAGGAGTAGGTCATGCGCTGTGGCCCAGAGGCCACCTCTTAGTAGCAGGAGGGTTGGTGTCCTCGGTCTGGCCCCGAACTCTCTTGTAGCACCAGGCGAGTGCGGGGTGAAGACCTACGCTCTGTGATTTGCTCAAAAGGCCCAGAGCTTGCTTGGCGTGTCCCGTATGTTTACCTGGTACCATGTGCGTGTTTCTATTAGATGTATATTAGATTTATATTAGATATATTAGATGCTCTGCTCATGGCTCTATTGTGTAACGTTGAATGAACCTCAGTGGCAAATCCGGTCTAAACTGAGCGGCGGGGGGTGATAAAAACCGCCTCGTCCAGGGAGTCCTTTTACGTAGGCGTGAATATCGGTCTGGGAGCCGCCTACACAGCATGCCAGCCACATCCGCAGACAGGAAACTGCCCTCCTCGACGGCACTCACGATCCGGCTTTTAAACTTCTCTGCGCCCCATCGTCCTCCTCTCTCAAGGGAAGCGAAGGAGAATTACCACTTCCTACAACTGTTCTGAAGATGTAAGGGCGTGACGGGCGTGGTGGCACTGGCTCGGTGAGGTACAGACCCCAAAGCGACCCAACGAGCCATTGTCGTTATTGGCAAATCAAGAAAGCGCGTCGCGACCTCCACAGAGGGAGGGCTTCGCGTGGTGCTGATGATGCGGACACTGGAGCCAAAGTCAGCATCTTTTTAAGGGGCCTGACCGCCGCGCCGTGCCATTTTGATGGGGAGAAGCCAAGAGCAGGAAGAGCTCTTTGTCCGTCCTCAGGATTAAGGTTTATTTCAAGATCTCGGCGAGGCCGCGGGTAAAGCCGGTCGTGGCCAAGACATTCGCCATAGTAGGTTATATACGTTCGGGGAAAGCACGCAGCGAGGTCAGGGGGGAGGCAGATCAGAGGAAGCTTGGCCACAAGTCAGGGAATCGGGAAAAGGAAAGATTTACGTCCAAGAAGCTCTGTTGTCCTGTGAGCGGAAATCAGAGGGAGCGCCCGGGGCAGGGGCCATTTCTCCCAAGAGGGCAGCAGGCCGACTCTAGAGTCTACGTAGGCCGCACCAGCGCCTCCTTCGTGCTAACACGGCTGCTCAGATTGGAAAGCTTTTCAAGAGGAGAGGCGGAGGGCTTTTCCTCCAGGGCCCTAGGCAGGCTTTAGCTAGACTCGTAAAAGGGAATAGCCAGGCCTCACAAAGAACCCGGGGCAAGAGAGCTGCGCGCATACAGGTCCCGCCTGGGGACCAGCTGGGCAGTGAGCACGAGCTCCCGGCCCGCGTCCGGACACATCAGAGGCCGCCCCACACTTGACCCGAACCTCACCCGCGCGGGCCTCCCAAGGCCCGGCCTCCAGTCTTTCCTCTAAGTGTGAGGCCCGGGGCAGGACAGACTGCCCCGGACAGAGGCTGGAAGGCGAGAGGGACAGCAGCAGGCCCTAAGCTGAACAGAACAGGTAAGAGCGGGGTCAAGGGACAGAGAGACATCGATTCGCGTGGGATCTGCCTCACAGCTCTCGGTAGTCCCTTGGCCGAGGCAGAATTGTTAGCCGTCCTCCTCCACCGCCGTAGCTAAAATGCCTAAACGCTTTGCTTTTCGTATTTCAGCCTTTGATCCGCCTATCATGAACTTCGACTTACATTTTGAAGTGTGGACTTTTCCCCAACACGTGTAATTGAGTCAGGAAGACTTAATGAAGAGTGGACATGCCCTCTGGACCCGCCCTGCCGCCCACCTCGGATATGATGGTTTCATTATTGGCCTCGATATTGTGCCATCCATTCTGCTCCACTGGCTTACTTCTCGATCTCTGCGAAAATGCATGCATATTGTTATCCTTTCCGGTACATCTAGTATTTACAAGAGGAAGCCGTCCTACCTTCTTTATCTTCTTTTTAAAAATGATTTAGCTGGCGTGGGTGCCTGGGTGGTTCGGTCGGTTGAGCGGTTGAACAGCCGACTCTTGACTTCGGTTCAGATCTTCCAGTTCATTAGATCGAGCCCCACGTCCGGCTCTGCGCCGACCGTGCAGAGCCTGCTTGGGATTCTCACGCTCCCTCTCTCTTTGCCCCTTCCCGTGCTCTCTCTCAAAATAAGTAAGTAAACATTTTAAAAAATGACGGAGCTGGCTAAATCTCTCCGGTTCTTCCAAGTATTAGGATCTGTTGGAGTTCTGACGGAACTCTCATTTAATATATATAATTTTAAAGAGACTTTGTATTTTTCCCTTATAAAGCATTTTCTCCCCTTGATACAGTGTTTCTCTGTGGTGACTTAAGCAGTTTTTGATATCTCTCCATAATATTTTATGACTCTTCCTGTGTAAACATTATCAATTTGTCGGATTCATTCTTGGGTATAATTTTTAGGCCTCATTTTCTGTATGTTTCTGAATTAAAATTACACACAGTAAGTACCAAGTGTGCCAAACTCAGGTATTGACTTTAAACGTTCCTCGATCCTCTCTTTTCTCTATGGATAATATCATATTATCTGCAACTGATGATTCCTTATTTATTCCTTTTCAATTCTTATATATTCCTTTCCAGTTTGAAATCGTCCTAACAGACCACGATTGCTCCTCCCACAAGGAATGAGTGACCTTAATTTTACTTGCACGGCTTTCTATAGGTCTTATTTCAACCCCAAATTCACGCGCAAGTTATTGAAATCTCTTTCGAGGGTGTCTGTCCACATCCCAGTTTCCCTCAGCTTTGCACCTCCGGGAAGAATTCCTCCCCAGACCTTCCTGAACCCCCGCAATCCCACCCCCCTCTTGCCTCACATTTGCATCTGGAACTTTCTGTATCTCCCTGTTTCTCGACTTGCATTTTCATTTTTACCTAGATCCTGGGGAAGGCAGGAGTAAAGGTAAATTTCACAGGGCAAAGCACTTTTGAAAACTTCTCCCACACTCATACTTGATGGATAGTTGGGTTTCACGTGGCATCTAGACTGGATTTGGTCTTGAAGACTGGAAGCCGCTGCCTCACTGTCTTCTAGCTTCTGGCCTCAATCTTGAAAAGTCAGTGAGTCTGTCAACGGGTCCACTTTGTGTTTTCTTTTCCCCCCCCTCTCTGGAATATTTTAGGCTCTTTTCTGTTTCCTCAGTAGTTAAGTATCAGATTATTTTTATCCTTTGTACTGAATATTCAGTGATCCCTGACCACCTAGAATTTTTTGCATAGGGCTGGGATATGTGCCTGATTCGGGGGGGGGGGGGGGGGGGGGGTTCTCTTCCTTGCATTTTCCCTATTATTTCTAGAAGTAATATTACTTGAATTTTGCACATCCTCGGCTTTCCCTCTACTTATTTTTTTTTTTTTTTCTCTCCTTCAGCACTGTGTTTTTGATCTTCCAGGATACCGCTTTGTGGATTTTTCCGCTTTGTGGATTTTTCATTTCTGCTAATACCTCTTTGTTTTACAGAAGCCTCTTTCCCCGTGTCGACAGGCCTGTTTCGGCATTCAGTGCGGTCTCCCACCTCTCTGGGCATATCCGTTTGTTCTCCGCATGGTTCTATCGTAGCCTTGATCCTCACGGCTCTTCTCCCCCGTCTTTTATTCCCTTTCTGTAACATAGTCTTCAAATACGTAACAACGCTGGCTTCTCCATGCCTAGTCAAGAGCAGAGCACTCGCAAGGGGACTGGCAGCTCCGGGTGTCTGTGGTGGAGGAGGACTGGAGCCGGTCCGGGAGGCCCCGGGAGGTCGGTGTCCCTTGTTTGCAGCGCAGAACCGCCCCCCCTACCGCGTCTGGCGCGCGCGGCCGGGAGGCGGGTCGCCCCGGCCCGGAGGCCCAGGCTGCGCACTGCTGACCTGAATCCCTCGCTCAGGTTTGCGGTTTTAAGAATCCCTGCACATCGGGCGCTCGGTGTCTTGGGGAGAAAACTCGGGCTTCACGGACGCCGGTTCCTTTCTGCCTCTGACGGCGGCTGGACGTGGCAGGAAACGAGACTCTTTTTCTGGGACCCCCTGACGCTGCTGCACCCGCCTCCAGCTGAGTGATGTATGAAGGTGACTCTCCCAAGAGGTTCGCGGTTCTGGTTTTCCATCGGCGCTGTCAAAGCCTAAAGTTTAAAAAAAAAAAAAAAAAAAAAAAAAAAAAAGCCGCTAAAACTGAAGGGCAAGCCCGCTCGGTTTGCGTCCGACCGGGCGCGGAAAAGAAGCGCCGCCAGAGCTGGTTCCACTGGGGATCGAACCCAGGACCTTCTGCGTGTAAAGCAGACGTGATAACCACTACACTATGGAACCGCAAGCCGGCAGAAGCCTGCAGGTCTCTCCATACAAAAGTTTCCGAGCAAACACGTCGAAGGAAAACTGTTTCTAGTGCCCCCCGCACCGCCCCGGAAAGAGAACGAGCCCGTCCGCGCCGAGGGAGTCGCGGCCCCGGACTGCGCCCCCCGGCGCGTCCCGCTCGCGCCCCAGCTTGAAACATCCTCGAGCCAAGTCCCGTGGGAACACGCGAGAAGAAACTAGGGGCGGCAGCGTTCTCGACTGGTGCCCCCTCGGGGCGCGCCGGGGCTACTCCGGGTTCCTCCGCTGGTTCAAGACGCGCCTGGTTTCGTGCCGCGACCCCCAAGTACGCATGTCTGGCATATTGATTATTCTGAGTTAAAGGCGCTGGAAAAACAGGAGGGGAAGGAAGAACTCTCTCGCTTGCCTTTTTCCTCCTGAGAGCAGGGGGTGAAGGAGCCAGGTGAGAGGCGCCCTCCCTGTCCCAGGGGGAAGGACCCTTCTGATCACCGAGACCAGGCCAGGAGAAATCTGCACCGAACCCGGTTAAACCAACCCTTACCTGCTACTCACTTGGCCCCGGCTCACTGCCCTAGGCCCAAACCCCTTCTCTTGCCCGGCTTTCCCAACGTGCGTGCAACCTAGCACGTGAGCACCGGGCTCTAACTGCTTTGAGACTTTGTGTGAGCAACCCCCCCCCCACCATGTCAAAATTGCTTCATGAAATGTGTGTTTCTATTAACCTGTTTTATATCAGTTTAATATGTAGGCCCGGCCAGAAACCCTAAAAGCTTAGAAGAGAGATTTTACCTCCCTTACACAATCTTTCTCTCTTTATCTCTCTCTCCCTTCCTCTGACACAATGCGGCTGTGACCGTCTCAGGCAAACTCCAGGCCCTACTCTCCAGAACCTCGGTGAAGGGCTGGGAGACTTTTGACAGTCAAGTCACCGGTGAGGGCCACGAGGCCCAGGACGCTGTGTGTGGGCCATGTAATCCTGGGTGTTCCTTGGTGTTGTCCAGGCTCTTCTCAGTTTTCATTTCTGCTTAGAATCAAATTACAGCAGACTTAGACGCTGACGGACTGGAGACGGTTATGCCGAATCCGTGGTGGGCGGAGACCGCGATGCAAAGATCCAGTCGTGCCCCCATTAAACGCTGCCTAGCAGGATTTTTGCCCCCAGCTCTTGTCCTAAGGTGCAGGATTACAGGAGAGAGAAAAATAAGCAAAGAGCCTGAGAACAAAAACAGAAATGCATAGGTTTTCCGGAACCAATAAGAGGGGTTTCCAGTCCGTATTGAAAAGGATCAATTAGAAGACAAGATTGTGTGCCACAAGCAAGGCTTGGACCCCCGCAGACTTTAAGTTCAGAACCTTCCCCACTCATCTGTCACAGCAACTTAGAACTGGGATCCCCCTCTCTTTTTCTTCCAGGAACCAAAATACTTGTTTTCAGCTTAGGGAGCCTGCGATTGACGTCAGAGTTCTACGCCACTTAGGCCCAGGCTTACAAGAATATAAACAAAAACCAAATCTTTGCAAGGTTATCTGCTGGGAAATTCATAAAATATCATTCAGACAGTGTTTTATTAAGATATATTCTTTACACGGGCGCCTGGGTGGCTCAGTCGGTTAAGCGTCTCACTCTTGATTTTGGCTCAGGTCCATGATCTCACGGTATGTGGGATCGAGCCCTGCATCAGGCTATGTGCTGACAGCACAGGGCCTGCTTGGGATTCTCTCTCTCTGCCCCTCTCTCTCTCTCAAAATAAGTAAATAAACTTCTAAAAAATAATAAAAATAAACTAAAATGTATTCTTTCCATGCTATGACTTGTACTGTGTGTTAGGGAATAATCAGATTCTCCCCAACCTTGCAGACATATGTTCTAACAGGAAAAACACATAATTTTATGAAATATGAAATTGCGTAAAAAACGTGAAGCAGCTAAGGGAAAGGAAACATAGGACGCTAAGTGAGCAAGTTCACCTGCTGGGCACCCTTACCGAACCAAAAAACTCTTGAGAACCGGAAGACACAATTCCAACAGATTGTCATAAAAAACCAATACACTTATCTAGAAAAGTAGATGGATCGACGTCTCAAACGTGAAAAAGAAAATCGACACATTTTTTTGTTTAGAGAGGAGAACAGTTTTTAACTTAGTAACAGAGAAAGGCCCTTTAAGCCTAACCTCAAAAGGGCAAACCATGGGGCAGGGGGAAAGACAAACCCTTAACAAAACAAGGATCCGCCATTAGGTTCCTCCATCAACAGGCCAGTGGGTAACATAACAGTGGATGATCTTTCCAGATCCCAGATTCACAGCGGTCTAATAACCACGATACACCACACAGCCCCTGCGAATCAACATGAAGGATCCATCAGCCTCAGTAAGAACACAGGCGGATTATAAGAGTCCATGCCAATGGCCAACACACATATAAACAGATGCTCAAAATGTTTAGAAAACATAAAGGCAAACTTCGAAGCAACAGTGATGAGACGCATCGCTCGACACATATTAGATTACAAAGTAGAAAGCTGACTCGTGCTGAGCGTCGAGACCAGGATAAAGGGGCGCGCACAGCGGTGGAGTGTGGACTGGAGAGCATGCTGGGATTACTTAGCCATTCTGCTCCTACACGCACATCCCAGTGAAACCCTCCACCACGTATGTAAAGGGGGTGGATGAAAAGGCGGTGTTATTTGGAATTGGGGGGGGGGCCTGCGGGGGGCAGTGGAGGCAACCCGGGTGAGTCCATCACTGGGACGGAAGAGAGGAGACAGTGGGAGCGCCCACTATGGGAATTTATACGGCCTTAGAAGCAATGACTTCGGAGCACAGGACAACTCTGACGGATCTTGAGGTCAGTACGTGTTTTTAAACATAATTTGTTGTCAAATTGGCGTACCTAGTCATAATCTTTTTGGAAGGCATAAAACTAGATAATACGCCATTTATGTAAATGTGTAACATATGTGCACGGAATTTCAACTTTGCAAAAAATACACCTCAAAATGGCCGTACCGTAAACAAACGAGCTGGTACCAGGAGAGGAATGGCAGCAGGACCTGGGGACCAAGGGAAAGCATAACCCTCAAGCGACACAAGAAAAGGCCAACCGGGTTAGGTACAGGCTAGGCTGGCTGGGAAGAGAGCCAGGGGGGCGGGGCTTCCAGAGGAAAGCAGGTGTACAGAGATCTGCCTGTCCCCAGGAGATCTCCGAAGTGATCTGTCACCCCTGCAGCGTCTTGTCCTTTGTGGCTGCCCAGGAACGCACATGCCCTTGTCGCTCAGAACGCACAAAGCAGCATCTAAACGTCTCAGGATGACGGCCCCACCTGCTCTCTCCACGCTGAGCCGCACTCGGGCCCCAGGTGCCACAGTCCCCTTCTGCTTTCGTCCACCCGGCGCAGAACCTGTCAGAGGACAGGTCTTGTGACTCTGCTAAGACCCCCGCCCTGCGCCAAGCCCAGATCCCACAGCATCCCGTGGGGGCTATCTGTCACACTCTGCCCCGATTTCTCCTTCTCCGTACCCTCTTCTCAGTCCTTCTGTCTTGACAAAGACAGAGACCAAGGCGGTTTTAACCCAGCGGGTCAATCCGCGAACGGAACGAGACTGTGCCAGGAGTAAAGTGTCCTCCTGCAGAACTCCCCACCGAGCAACAGATCTCTTGGGGTCCAGACTGTCTTGGAAAGAAAGGGCCTGACAGTGGCTGGTCTGGGCACGCTGGAAGCAGGGCGGCCCCAAATCTGCCTCGGTGTGTGCTCGTCTCTGCTTGCTGTCCTGAGCCAAGTTAGATATAACAGAGGGACGCGTGACAGTCTTGCTCCAGTGCGGGAAATCAGCTCAGAAGGTCGCCCCGTGGGTTTGTAACCTGGCAGTAGTCGGATTCGTTCTTACATTCCTCCTTGTCTCTCTGGCGGGTGGGGGGGTAGGGGTTGGGGCAAATCGTTGGAACGTGTTTTCTTCACCTCCCTCTAGAACCCAAATTCTGTCAGAAAAGAAAGTTTTGTCTATTTTTTGTTCACTGTTCTATCGCCCATACCTAGAAAAGGGCTTGACCGGCTAGTGACTCCCGATTGCGGACAAAGGATTTAAAGAAGAAACAAAATTAAAATGTGTTGCAATAACCAACACGTCCTCTAGATGGCGAGAGTCGCCATGAAATAGGAATTTAACCCATTTTTAATTTGAAAAATCTTAAACCTTTCTTGCATTGAAGAATGCATCTTCTTTAAGTGTTGGAGGTTTCCGTTTAAGTACAAGCTCGGAAACACAGATCTCGTCTCTTGGTCACAAAATCAAGTGAGTTTCTGACAAGTTGCTACAACTCACAGAAAACGGTATAAATATGATATAACTGAACATAAACTCAAAAAGGGGCTCTGTGGCTTAGCTGGTCAAAGCGCCTGTCTAGTAAACAGGAGATCCTGGGTTCGAATCCCAGCGGGGCCTTCTTTGTTTAGTTTTCTGTTTTTCCATAGTGGAAGGTGCCACTAAATATGTCGGAGGGGCATTAAAGAATCTGTGTGGCGGGTGAGCCCGCGCTGAATTGTTATTCCAGGCGAGGAGAGTCTCTTGCCAGGTCACTGCCATCCCATTTTGAGGGCCTGGGGTGAAGGGAAAATGAGGAAGGTTTCTGTAGTTGATAGAAGGTGACGGGTTTGCAGATGGCAGGTAAGACTGGGTTAAGAACTGAGTGACAGGCGCCTTGCAGTAGAGATAGAAAGCAATGCGCCACACTGTGGCTTGGAGGTTTGGTCCCAGATCTCTGAACCTGGGACATCTTCAGCTGAGGGAGCGTGGTTGTCCGTGTCAGGCAGGGAATAAGCCAGGGTGTCTGGCTTGAGTCAGACTCCGATTTTATTTTTTGAGATCAAGTAAGAGAACAGCGGCCAGACCTGCACCCTCGCCACTTTGGTTTTGTGCGGGCCCGGGAACCGCCGCCTTTGTGGATCAGACGCACATTCTGGGCAAGGGGAGAGACTGGAGCTCGGGGAGGAAATAAACCACAAACAGACCGGCGCCTTCCTGAATCTACGGAGCCCTGGCCTGCGCACTGGGCTTTTCCGTTTTATGTAGAGACCTCGAAGGTTCTGACTGGGGTCCCCTGAGAGTCACTGTCCCTTCACCTAGCGCAAGCGGCCCAGCCCGGCGCCCGGCGTCCCGTTCACACCGCAGCAACCCTGAGTTCATCGTTTATTCATAGCAGTTCCCCCCTCCCAACTTCCAAAGGAATGTGAACAAACAAGACAGCGAAGGTGGCGGACTAGGCCACCCCCAGATATGCCACTTGGGCACAAGGATTATTGTGAGCTGAAAGCGAGAGGGAGGAATTAGGACAGAAGTTTGCCAAGAGGCCCTTGTGCCCTCTCTGCCGGGAAAGACGGAGGTTCACCCCCAGACAACCTTAGACCCCAACAGCCTGGAAATCAAATAACAAACTTTACTGACTGGCCTGTCTCTCCGCCCTTGGCCTGACACGCGTTCCTTTGTCCCATGACTTCACCACAAATCCACTGTTCTTTGTTGAAGATGCCGCGTAAGCTGGACTTCTAAGCCACGGCGACAGTTACTTGTTCTCCCCGGGTGTCCCCACCTGTACCCGGGGCAAACGGGTTAACAAACTTCGGTCGGTTTTTCCTTCTTACTCGCTCGTTACCGGGGTCTCGGCGAAGACCTCAGAGAGGCAGCGGGGCACTATCTTTCCCACCTCAGTCACAAGCCTCGAGTACCTCTAATTCTGCAGGATTGCTGCTTATGAACCCGATCCAGTGGAGGCTGAAAACACCTTGGGAACCCAGACATCACATATTAGTGTCACTCCTGCCCATTCCCTACCAGAAACTTGGGCGGGGAGGGACACATATGCCACAGGTATGTCAGGAAGTGACCCCGAACACTCCGTGTCTGAAGTAGGAAGTCAAACTCACAAACCGAGGGCCAAACTCTGCCCACGTAACACTGTCCGATGCTCCAAAGTCACGACAATTACAGGGAGGCCTCCTCCAGTATTAGCTCATCCGCAGACCCCACTCGCGGCCTGGTTGATGGGTAAGGAAATGGAATCGTCTCTCCTCTCTCTCTTGCCACATTTAGGACAGGAGGAGGCAGGAGGTCAGGAGGAATGACAGAAGACGACACAGAACACAGGATGCCAACGTTTCAAGGTTTGCAAGATAACAGATTCAGTGAAGATTTTTTTTTTTTTATAGAGGACAGGAAATCTTAGATAACAATTAGAACGGATCCGAGAAAGCAAGACAGACAGATCAAAATAAACAAACAAAAAGGCCTCAAACGAAAGGAAAAATATTTGGAAATAAGAATATCTGACCGTTTACCAGCAGCGGCCTTGGTTTTTAAACAGATTTGTGAATCAAATCCTGAACTATGGCTTTTAAGGATCTGTTTGCTCGTTTACCTAACATGTACATTCTGGAACGGGCAGAACACTTCTCACGCTGAGGATCAATTACATCGCGAGAGCCTCCTGTTTCTTGTTTCGTTCTTCAGCGTTCCAGTCGGTTCCCCTGGGAGGGAGGTCAGAAGCCTGGGATTTCATGGGCCCTTTACGCTGGAAAGCTGCAGTTGAAAAACACTGTAAGCAATTGAATAAACTACATCTTGAAGGTTTAAGTATCTAAAATACGAACTTGACTTGAAATGCTTGTTCCATTACAAACAATCCCAACACGCAGTTTAAAAAATCGTACTTCTTAGCGCATTTGGAGATAGCACAGTCGGACACAATCCATGTTGGTAATATCTCAGCAATAGTGTGAAATCAGTTCCAACCTCGTGGACTCCTGAAGCCAGGACAGTGCCAGATTGTCCCAGGGTGTGGAAGAACATAATGATGGGCAAAATTGGCAGGTTAATTTTATTTATCTCCATTTAGAATACCTGAGTTTGAAGAGCCACGGAATATACCAAAGTCTGGGAAGGTTTGCTTCACTTTGATGTGTTTGTTCCTTTGGTTAACTGCTCGGTGCCCTCACCCATAAATGACCGGTTCTTTCTGTTTCCCCTGTGTAACCTTCTCCGAGAGCAAATATTCTGTTTTTTAGCAGAATAACCTTTATAGTTTACACTGGTTGTGTCGTCCTTCCTGAAGAAAACAAAGGTTTTTTACATAGGAATAACGTCGTTTACAGTCATGTTACCTTCTATGCTTAGTTTTAACTGTTTTATTGTAACTTTGAAACCAATAACCACGTAATTTCTCCAGCAATCATGGTTTGTTTCCTCTCCTAAGTGTTCAAATGTTCTGATCGGTTTTAACCTTTGCCTTCCCCAAATCGAATCCTAAATGTCAAATAAAACTCTCAAGGTACTGTTTCCACCTACACCTGTGGTTGAGACTTCCCCGAAGGTGCCTGGAAAATCCTAACGATGCGTTCTGTCCCCTTGCAAAAAGACAGATAGTGAAGAGAACCAGGGCTATTTGATATGCTATTATTGATGAGTTGCACAGGAAGAGGTGAAAATCAGAAGGGATGCCAGAAGGAGGGGGAGGGGGAGGAGGAAAAGAAGGAGGAGGAGGAGGAGGAGGAGGAGGAGGAGGAGGAGAAAGGCCTAGGCTTCCCTAAGTCAGATTTGCATGGCTAAAACGTTAATATAAATATTTCAGAAATTGTACACCGAATGGGAAATTCCTGGAGACTTATCAGTGCTCTTACTGCCCATGACATGTTTCTATCAACATAGAAAGTCCTGGTGCTGTTTTCTCTGATATTAGACGACAGTAGTGAAGTGTAATCAGTCATAATTTTAGCTGTTTTTTTAAACGTTTACTTGGTCGCAACTTTACTTCTTTAACTTGAATCTGGCATCTTCTGGGCTTCTGAATTTCAAATGGGATTTACATCACTTGCCTGTGGAGTCTAATTAATGTATAAGTATGTAGAACTTACTCCAGACTTACCACAACTGTCTCATATTGGTGCTATATTATTCTTACTATGTGATTTGTATATTTGCAGCATATTAGGTCTCAGGATTATTATATGTCTGTTTCGAGACTTTTTCTCTACGGAAATTGTGTTCATCCACTGCTATAAATCCCATGCAGTGTTTTCTATCTCCTTTGAACATATGGCAGGCCACTATGTCTGTAGCTATTTTGTCCAAAACTTATTTTGCTTTTTTTTTTTTTAATTTTTTTAACGTTTATTTATTTTTGAGACAGAGAGAGACAGAGCATGAATGGGGGAGGAGCAGAGAGAGAGGGAGACACAGAATCTGAAACAGGCTCCAGGCTCTGAGCAGTCAGCACAGAGCCC
This sequence comes from Panthera leo, assembly GCF_018350215.1. Taxonomy (NCBI): domain Eukaryota; kingdom Metazoa; phylum Chordata; class Mammalia; order Carnivora; family Felidae; genus Panthera; species Panthera leo. Next base: position 3,233,196 of record NC_056683.1, on the reverse strand, counting down.
AACACGGGGCTCGAACTCACGGACCGTGAGATCATGACCTGAGCCGAAGTAGGACGCTCAACCGACAGAGCCACCCAGGCACCCCTATCTAAAACTTATTTTGGATTGGCTTTCTCATCTCGTTTTTGTATCACAGAAACAACCGAAACTCCTTAGTGGCAGTCTCCTCGTTATGAATTCTCACCAGATCCTTTGCTTTTGAAAATCGTTAAGTAATAAATTAATTACGGCCCCTTGAAATCTTCTGACACCTATACATAGTCATTCTGTTTTACTTCACTTCCCTGAAAGCATCTGCAATCAGCCACAGGCCAGCTTTATCTTCAACAAAGCACAAGTCTTCAAAGCCTCACAGGAGAAGACCACGCCACCAGATATGCTTGGCTATAGACTCCCGATGGCGTGGCTTCAACAACGTTGCGCCCATAACCATCCTACCGAGCCCGGAGTTCCAGAATTCTGCTCCAGAAGCCCCCTGAGTTCTGGAAACTGTGCTGGGGCGATGAAGGGACTCGGCCAGCAGAAAGATGCTTCCTGATCAGAGAAGAGAGAGAACACACTTTACTAAGTGTTCGCGTTATGTACATGGCGGCACCAAAGTGACAACAAAATTATGTCAGAATCTCACTCCTTGCTTATAGTAAAGCTGAAGAAAGAATAGGAACTTCTCTGTATCTCCTTGAGAAGCCAGTGGCTGCACCCTATGATGGTGTCCCGGAAATCTCATAACGGACCCCTGAGCTAATCCTGGAGGCACATTTTTACCTATCTAGAGGCTATCTGGCCCATAGCCTTAGAGATACTCTACACTGTAAACACTGAAGACTGAACTTAATCCATAGAGATATCTATCTCTATTCTGAAGATTCCAGTAAAGACTCAGATTGACTAGGTGTCCACGGAGACCCTGCAGAGCACAGGGAGGGGAGACAAGGGCACTTTTCCCTATAGAAACAGAGAAACACGTTGTCATTTACCCTGACACCCTGTTAACTCAAGATCTGGTGGAACAAGAATTACATAGGACTGACTGAGGGATGACTTAGTCTTTGTTTGGAACAGTGTGCAAGCTGCTATAGGATTCTACCTTCTGGATCTACAAAGAAGCCCCTTCTCTTTCCTCTTAAGGATCTATGCTAGGAGTTGTAACAGTTTAGTAGACTTCACTTTTGTGAACTGAAACAGCTGAAAATATCCTATTGTCTAGCAACATGCTCATTTGTGTATCTATCTGACTCATCCTCTTACCTTTTCCTGAAAATTACCTTTGAACACATCTACACAAAATTTCCTTCGATCAACGGTGTGTTTGGAGCTCTTACTTCAGTACTATTTGAAATATCCTACGGTTTCGCACAGAAAGTGTTTTATCCACATTATCACAGAAAATGGAAGAAAGGTGTCCTCTTCCCGTCCTCTCTCCAGCCCTGCTTGTGTACCTCCCGACTCAGGGGGGAAATGGATTGAAAAGTTCTCATTCAGCTTCTGGCCAGCCGGACCAACTCGACTGAAAATAGGCTGTGTCCTAATAGCGTATAACAGTGGCTGTGCCGTGTGCCGGCTCTGTGTAGATGCTGCAAGACACAGAGAGTAGGAAAAAGCAGGATGCGAAACAGTGCGCACAATGTAACACTCTATGCCACACTGAGAGAAATGCATATTCATATTTACAGCTGCACGCATAGAGGAGAATATACAAGAAAGTGAGGGTGGCACTTCCTTCCACGGGGGAGACAGTGGTGACAGGTGGCAGAGCGGCCCGAGAAGCAGCCCATGTAGTTACTGATCCGAGAAGGTATTACCTTATCCGAGCCAGACGGGAGGCTCATCAGGCTCGCAGGAAGGGGTAGAAGGGCCGGGCTCCGTGCTGTGGGCGCGGGGCTGAGTCTCCTCGCAGGCTGTGGGCGAGCGCAGGTCCGCCCAGGTCAGCATCGGCCTGTCGAGTCCTCGTACTTCACATCTGTGGGTGCGGTATTTCACATACAATGAAGTACTGAATATTCCTTATTAGTTTTTTAAAATAGGTTTTTCAGCCTTTAGCTTTGCGCCCGGCACTGTTCTTGACCTAGAGGATGCAGCACTGACCACACAGACGAAGCCCCGCTTTCTGGGATTCACTGAGCATCTCCTAACGTCCCCGGCCCCACGCTCCAGGCCCTGCTTACGTTACTATTTAATCAGTATGGCTCATGTCACTTTCGTGGCTGCCCGGAACTCGGCAACAGGGGGAAGCGCAGAGCACGTGGGCGGCCAGCGGGGCAGAGCCAGCGGCCTGGAGAAGCAGCTGGAAGGAACTCCGGGAAAGATCGGCGGGCGCTAGGACCCGGGGCAGGACCTCCGGAAAAGGACCGGGCGGGCGCTAGGACCCGAGGCGGCCCGAGGCTTCCCGCGCGCCCGCCGAGCGTGCGCGGCCTTGACCCGAGCTCCTGCTCTCTCCGGGGGTCCGGGGCGGCCCCCACTCCGGACGGAGGGAGCGGCCGCGGCGGCGAGCGCCTCCGGAAGCCCGGACTGCCGCAGGGCAGGGTCTCCCGAGGGGCGCAGGCCCTGTGACCGTCCCTACGTCCCTACCGCCCCGCGTTCCCTCCCTCCGTTCCTTTACAAGCCCTTCCAGCCGGACTCTCGGGCGCCATTGCTTCTTTCACAAAAACAAGGCTTCCAGAAGCACCGCTCGGCAGTGGCGGCGTAGAACTCTCCGTAACCGGCTGTAGGGCTGCAGATTCCACGTGACGGGGTAACCGCAAAAGGAAAAACAGCGCACAGCGTGGCCCGTACGGGGATCGAACCCGCGACCTTGGCGTTATTAGCACCACGCTCTAACCAACTGAGCTAACCGGCCCGCCTTGCCGGGCTCGCTTTACTTACGTACTTTAAAGTCACCACGAACCAACGGTGACGAGCGCCTTTCCCTACGGAAGGCTAGGACACGCTGTTTCTTCTAGAAGGAAAGGGAAAGGAGACGTCCCAGGGTCGACACAGCTGAGCCGGGCTCCTTCCCGGGAAAACCCGGTCCTTCCCAAACTGCAGAAGCACATAGACGGCGCCGAGCGGGGCTTCCTCTCTCCTACCCAGCCCGGGAGGGGCCGGCCGCGGAGCCGCCGCCGCGCAGCGCACACTCCCGGCTCCCGGGAACGGTTGGAGCAGGTCGGCTCCGCCCAGACCCTGGGGGCCCGGGACCCCGCACCCCGCGGCGCGCGGCCCAGAGTCCGGAACGGTGTCCCGGAGCCGGAGCTGCAGGGCGGCCCGCGGGACGCGTGGTGGCGCCCGAGTGCTGGGCTGGCGTCGGCGGGAAGGCACCGCCCCCTTTCGAGAGCCTCCGACCCTTCTCCGTCCCCAGAGAACTCAGACACCCCAAATCCATGACAAAAGAAGTCGAGACCAGGGCGAGTTCGTAGTTTGGGCCGCTAGCTGGGCCTGAGAGAGCAGAGGAGCTCAGGCCCGGGTGGATCAACTCCGAGAAGGGAGGCGGGAAACCTCTGTCCCCGGAGCGCGCGCCTGGCCGCGCGGCCGGATCCACCTGCCGGCAGGTGTCAGGGAGCCGCGCAGCCGCAGATCCACCCTCTGCTTGTCCTCCTTTCTCTGTTGGACCCTACGACCCTCCCATTTCTCTTCTAACTTCCTACTCTCTGTTGCTTCTCAAGTTCATTGACCCACTTTATACACACATGTATCCGAGTAAGACTCGAAAGCCACTTTTTTCTTTTTTTCTATCTGAGAAAGGAGAGCTGTCAACAAGGCGGATCAACTACTTACTTTCCATCATGCAATTTATAAATTTTGTTTTTACTTTAAAAATAAGAGCTGTGAGAGCATGCTCCTTATCTTTGGCGCATTTCTTTACCTTTGAATCCGCATCCTCCACATGAACTGGTAAGTTGTCTTCATTTGCTTCGTCCTGTAGTAAAGAATCAGTGGACGTTGAATTGAAAAACCAGGATTTTTTGCTCTCCGGGGTCCCTTCTCTTCTCTTTGTGCTTTACTACCGCACCCCTGGCTTTCCAAACCCTGAGAGGTGCCTGGGAGATCTCTCTCCTTCCAGAGAGCCTTGGAGAGATTTCTCTCAGCTCTCAGCCGTGGCTCTTGGCTGTTTAATACAAAGTGCCTCGGATCGGTTGCCCTTAGCTTTCCTGCCCTGCCCTCTGACTTTAGAGGCTTTGCCCCGAGCAGGGGGGCCTCAGTGGATATTTCTCTCCACTTTCTAGCCTTTTCCCTCGGCCCCTTTTTGGCTTGCTCTCCCACAGAGACAGTTGGCGGTGGTTTTGGCTACGTGGAATTCTCCGCTTGGGTCAAGCAAGCCCACCAACAAACTTTAAAAATCCCTTAGATTTTCTCCCAGTCTCTCCTGATCGGGTGTTCACAGTTTCCTTCGCGCCTCTGCCCATCTGCCAGGGATAAGAGGCCTTTTTTACCCTGCAAAGGCCTCTTTCTGGAGTTTAGTCTCCTCAGGTTCTTTTGTATCGTTGACTCCCTGACGGGCTCAGAAAACCTGATGTTCTGCAGTTTATGGGCCTGTTTCATAAGCAGGCTGAGAAGGAGACACTATGGGCTTGCTTTAATTAGCAGGTTTAAGAGGGGGACACTGTGGCAACTTTGCATAGCCTGACCAAACATGCCTAGATTTCTGTGCCAAAATTGCTTTGTCATCCTTGAAGCGACTTCATTTAAAATATATATGGCAACAGCCTGGCCACTCTCAATAAAGAAAGGAATCATTTGAGGGCCTGCTTTGTGCCACATGATTGCGTGTTGTTTCGAGTGAACTTTCCATCACGCATCATTTATTCAATGGATATTAAGAGACAGCCATGATTGTCCTTATACTGAAGTTGGGAAAAATTAGAAATAATATATACATGTTGCCATGGAAACTTCCAGAAGTGAAGTGCCTGACCACTTACAGGTGCGTTGCCAGGCTTTACTTAGACTTCTGGGTGAGATTTCTGGGTGCCTGGGAGGGCCTGTGTCATGTAGAGTTTAGGATACATTTCAGAAAGTTACCTATAATATTGTTCACTGATTTCACAAATGTTTATGGATATCCTGCCAAAATCCAGTCTAGTCTTCATGATGGCAGCCCACAGACATGGCCCAAAGACACACATGGTCCCTCCTCCCCACCTCCCAGAGCTTCAAATCTAGTAACACCCATGGTATATGGTTAGTTGTCTAAGTGTAGGCAAGGTCTTTCCCACATAGGCAGTATCTTTGTTTTACCTTAAGAAGGATCTTCTCTTGTTCTTCAGGTCTGACGCTGATGTATTTTCTATGCAAATGGTCAGGACAGATTAGCAGCGTTGCCCAGTGAAAGCTCTTAAACTGTGCATCACAGAAAACTTCCGCCGTATTTTGGGTTCATAGCACATCCAGTTAAAGAGAATAATATCCTGTGTTAGAACCCTTCTCCCTTTCTTTCTGTAATTTTGGAGAGTATTGTCACCAGCAATGTTGAAGATTAGCTTGACAGAGTATACTATGGAATGCTCAAGTTTAGAAGTCAAGCAATGGAGGAAAATGTGAACCTTGAAGTCAACTGGGAAAGAAGGATTTTGAGGTCAGGAGATGACCGTGGGGTCTTCTGTAGAGAAATGCTAATGGGAAGGGTTGGTCTATGTAAAAGTCGGTATGAAAAATCACTCCCAGTGTGGCCTCGAGAAGGTACCTTCAATTTGCTCTTGGAAACTGTGGAGTGCAGGATTTTCATTCTGTAACCACTAATAAATTGCGGAGGCCAGTTGGAGTCTGAATGCAGGCATCAGAACAAGTTGAGGGGCGCCTGGGTGGCCCAGTCGGTTAAGCATCCAACTCTTGATTTTGGCTCAAGTCATGATCTCGTGGCTTGTGGGTTCGAGCCCTGCTTCAGGCTCTGCGCCGTCAGCTGCGTTACCATTCTATTTCTACCTCATCTCCTTGACTTTTCTTGCTTCCTTTTACCACCATCAGAGCACCCACTGTACCTACAATAAGTTGCTGTTCAACCAGTTTTTGCAAATGGGACAATGAATGGCCAATTTCTTCTTTCAACCTCAAGGAAGGAAATGGAACACATATTCAAATTAGTTTTAGGCAAGATTTCTAGTATGTCTTCACAGGGTTTTTCACATGGCTTAGTCTAAATTCCCACAAATGGGAGCATTGACCTCTAAGGAACATGAGAAAAATAAGAAAAGTAAACAAATCTGGTATGATTTATATAAATTGGCGGCTCGCATTAGGATTCTCTCCTGTGCACTAATCTCTCTGAAGCCACGGGGACAGGGAGACCTTAAGTCATTCCTAACAGAAGTTGGAAGTGCCATGCAATTTCCCATCGTCCACCCAAAGCTCGCACAAAAGTCGGGTGAAGGCATCTTGAGCAGTAAGTCAAAGAAACCTGTCTCTGAAATGATCATTTCGGGACAGCAAACGAGTACTCATGTTCTGTTTATTGGTTACTTATTCCTGGTACCCAGATGTGAAAAATGCCATCAGCAACATGACCTAACACTACAAAGCGTAGCGACTTTGAGCGGAGGGAAGGAGGACTCACAGGTTGGTTGTGAATGAAGACAGAGCGGTCAGGTTCCACATCAGCCCAGTCGAGTGCAGACGGGTGGGGGGAGGAATTCATAGGAGGTTATCAAGAGTAAAGGTGGGACCGGACGTGGACGCGGTTGTGAAAATTGCTGCACATTAGATTCTGGTTATCGTGAAAGTTTTACCCAGGAAGCAACCAGATGATATCCTGGAGGAAGAGAGCTCACTTGGCAACAGCAAGCCGATGAGCAGAAGAAAAAAACACTTAACAAAGGCTGAGAGCAAGTGAAACAATATAAAAAACGTTTTGAGATCTGAAAGTGTTAAATACTTGTTTTTTAATTAATTTTTTTTTATTTTTGAGATCAATGTGGATTCATATACAGTTGTAAGAAATAATACAGGGTGTTCCCAGGTGCCCTTTACCGTTTTTCCCAATGGTAACATCTTGCAAAACAATATTACATGCAGCATGTTGACATTCAAACAGTCAAGATCCAGAATATTTCAACGGCCCAAGGATTCCTCAGATTGCCCTTTTAGAACCACATCCACTTCCTTCCTACCCACGTTCCCTCCTTAACCACTGGCAACCACTAATCTATTCCCCATTTCTATAGTTCTACCGTTTCAAGCATGTTCTATAAATGGAAGCATATAGTATATAGCCTTTGGGAATTTTTTTTCACTCCAAAATTCACTGCAAATTCATGCAGATTCTTCCAGGTATCAGTAGTTGATTCCCTTTTATTGCTGAGTCATTGTATAGATGGTTCATCATTCACTCCTTGAAGGGCATCTGGGTTTTTTCTGGGTTTTGGCTATCATGAATAAAGTTGGTGTGAACATTCACATACAGTCGAAGGAGAGAAAAAATAATTTTCCCTCTAGTCTTTTCAGTTCTTGGCTGAGACCCTCCCACCACCATTATACAAGACAGACTGACAGAAGTAAAAGAAACAGAAGTTTGATAACATATATACCTCTTGCGTACATGGGAGAGACCCGGGAAAACTGTGTCACTACCACGTATACAGAAGACGTACGTATCGTAAACTTCTATTCTTTTTCTCTTGCTAATTTGTCCTTTATTGCAGGGAGGTCTCAGCCAAGAATCTAGAAGGGTAGAGGGAAAATTGCTTTTCCTCCCCTACACCCATGTTATTTCTGTGGACATAAGTCTCCATTTCTCTAGCATGAATGCCAAAGAGAGCCCTTGTTGGTCGCATGGTGATTTTGTATTTAGTTTCTAAAGATTTGCCAGTGTATTTCCAGAGTGGCTGAATTACATTCCCGCTAGCGATTTATGGCGTATTCGTTGGCTGGGGCTGCGGTAAGGGTCATTTCTGTTGTTCTGTCTTCCAGTTCACACACTCTTTCCTCTGTCCCTTGCGTGCTGCTGTTGAGCCCAGGCTCTGAGATCTTTATTTTGGTCACTGAGCTTTTCGAGTCTACAATTTTCATTTTGTACTCCTTTCATTTTTTTTTCCCTGAAGCTTTCTATTTTTCATTTGTTTCCGTCATGTTCATAATTGTTCACTGAGGCATTGTCAGGTGGCTGCTTTAAAATCTCTGTCGGATAACCCTGAATCCCTTACATCTTGTTATTGGACTCACTCTGCTGAATGTCTTCTTTTACACAGTTGGAGATTTTTCCAGCTTTTGGTTTGACAAGTGGTTTTTCAACTAACGTCTGGACCTAATGTGCTTTGTGTTGTGAGACTCTGGCTCTTATTTAAACTCTGTTTTAGTTGGCTTTCTCTGCCTCCAAGGGAGGTGGGGGGGGGCATCTGTTCATTACTGCCAGCCGGGCAATCCAGAAGTCCAGGGTCCCCCACTCAGCCTCCACTGACACCAGAGGTAGGGAGCGTCTTATTTCTGCTGGCAGGTGGTGAGAATTCTGGCTCCCATGCGGTCTCCACTGGCCCCGAGATGGATGGAGGCAGGACCCAGTTACCACTGGGCAATGATGAAAGTCCCGTTCTTCACGGGGTTCCTCTATCACCACCCCAGCAGGCAGGGAGAGGGAGAGACACTGCTGGGTGGGGGGTACAAGTCCTGGCTTCCTGCTTGGCCTTTGCTGCCCCAGGCACTGGTAAGGCTACAGTGGAATGTGATGTGTGGCTAGAGGTCAGCAGTTATTGTCTACAAGTGTTTTGTCTTGCTAGGCTGTCCCTTTGATGGCCTTTTGGCTGGAGAGGGCAGATTTTGTTAGAATTTTCTGTATGTGCCCACTGGTATTTCAGGCTTCCAGTTTATTTAGCTCCAAGTCTAGGATGCGTGAGACAAAAATAGGGAGCCTGCCATCGTGTCATTCTTCTGGCCCCAGGGTCCCTAGCCAGTCTCCTTCCTTTCTCCACCTTTCAGGTTCTTAGGTTTATTTTATGCATAATGTCCAGGAGGGTTGGTTACACTTAGCAACTACAGGACAGAGATAAGTACATCTTCTTCCCAGAAACTCTGATTAACTTTTATATTATTATTGCTATTAATAGACTACAATAAGATACTTATGTAATTTATATGTAATTCATAACATAGCATATTACTATTTATTTACACTATACATGTATTATGTCTCTATTATCCTATATGGACTTACATGTGTTTGTGTATATCCTGTGATAGCAAACATAAGATTTCTGGAGCAGAGATTGACGTCATTATTATGAACTGCAATAATCCCTTAGTCTTTTCCTCCTCTCCATCAGTGCGCCTTAGATTTTCTAGCTCTTATGTCCCTTTGAGAATATGAATATTCCACGGACCCCCTTCCCAAGCTGCCTTCCACGGAGACCACCAGGGAAGGGCAGCGACTTCCAACCGCCGAAGGAGGGGACAGAGGTTCCTGCGCGCCCCCCGCCCCTCGCCCCCCCCCCCCCCCCCCGCCTCCGCCCGCCAACACCAGAGACGCTGCTGCTCCTTGACTGGCACCTTTGACTGTGAACTGTCTTGTGCTGTTAAAGACACCCCTTATTTGCGTGGACAGGGGGAGCACGACCACCTCTCCAAAGACCACTTGGATCAGAACGCTGCTGTGGAACCTGCAACAGGTGCCGTTTACTGACTCCTGCAAAGTTCAATACTTTAAAATACCGACTGGGATGCTGGTCAGGTTTCTCCAGAAAAACAGACCCAGGAGGACGTTTACATATATAGAAAGAGATTCATTGTAAGGAACTGGCTCACGTGATTGTGGCAGCTGAGAGGGTCCAAAATCTGATAGGGGAGCTGGCAGACCAGAGACCCAGGAAGGGGTTACAGTTGGAGCCCAAAGGCATCTGCTGGCAAACCGGGAAGTTCTGATGTTGCAGATGAAATCCGAAGGCACCGTAGTGTCAAAACTCCCTCTCGTCCACTGGAGATCAGCCCTGGTTTCTACTCAAGACTTCACTTGATTTTACAAAACTCCCTTGCATTATAGAGGGCAATCTGCTTTACTCAAAGCCCACCAGTTTAAATGTAAACCCCATCCAAAAGCATCCTCACAGAAACAACCGGAATAATGTTTGACCAAATACGTGGGCACCATGGCCCATTCAAGTTGAAACATAAAAATTAACAGTCACAACCGGTAAATAATTTTCATCCTCCCAGATGATCGCTAAACGAAGCCAAGACGCTCAGAGATGCGGCTCTTGGCTTACGTGCTTCCCCTTGAATGAAATACGATTTTTCCCTCCCGGTCTCGGTCATTTTTTGTGTGTGAAAATAGTTCCTCGTCCCCGTCCTATCAAAGATACCCAGTTATTGGATCCACTAGTCAGAATGGCCCACATCACTTGTAACCTCATGATCTGTTGCCCAAATAAAAATTAGGCTTCGTTCATTGATCTGCATATTCAGCTGACAGCACAAATGTAAATTTTGGCAAATTCAGCCAACAAGTTTCTTACCAAAGAAAATGAAAAGGGAACATCTGGGTGGCTCAGTCTTGGTTTTGGCTCAGGTCATGATCTCACGGTTCCTGAGTTCGAGTCCTGCCATCAGGCTCCACGCTGATAGCACGGAGCCTACCTGGAATTCTGTCTCTCCCGCTCTCTCTGCCCTTCATCCACTCTGTCTCTTAAAGTTGTAAAAATTTTAAGAAAACGAAAAGATGAGGGGCGCTTGGGTGGCTCAGTGGGTTAGGCGTCCGACTTCGGCTTTGGTCATGATCTCTCGGTTTGTGAGTTCGAGCCCCACGTCCAGCTCTGTGCTGACAGCTCGGAGCCTGGCTCCTGCTTCGCATTCTGGATCCTCTCTCTGCCCCTCCCCGACTCATGCTCTGTCTCTGTCTCTCTCTCTCTCAAAAACAAATAAACATTAAAAAAATTAAACAACGAAAAGATGATACCTGCTAAATGTCCCTCGCAGCCCGTACACCATGTCTCCTGTTCACAGGGGCGTGGTTTATTCACTATGATAGTGAAGCCTTCATCCATCAGGGTTTTGCCCACTTCTCAGTTTCTCAGAATTTGCAGAAACAATGAGATTTTTTGGCTGTGTAGAAATTTTTGACGTGGAGATGATATGATATGATATGATATGATATGATATGATATGATAGATGTGAAAAACCTGATGAGAACCAGCAGGTCAACGCAAACAAGCTGTAAAGTAGGTGGACGCTTTTGGAGAGCTGGAAAGGAATTCCCACCTGTCCAGGAACCTGTGATTGGTATTCAGTAAAATCCCAAGGATTCCAGGCTCGGTTTTATCAAGCGGATATTTAGTTGGATGTCTTCACACTGAGCTGACACAAAGGACAGTGTGATGTGGGCTTGAGAAGAACAGAGCTGCACGTCAAAGTGATTTTTCTTTAACCGGTCTTCACCACTACATCAAAGAAGAGAAGAATGTCCTAAAGGCTGCAGGCAGTTCAGTGAAGTATTATTGGAACAGGAAACAAAGAGTAAAAATAACCTACAGAATTATGGGACAGGAAAAAAAACAAACATGTTGTTAGTTTTTATTAAACATAGATCATCTGCTTAATTTGTCCTATTGTAATCATCTTTTTTAAAAATATTACACGTATGTATCTTATGCATACACAATAACATCGTCTGCACAACTTAAATACCCCATAAGAAGTTTATGTTTCTCTATCAGAGGACAGAAACATTATAAAATTATTGTTATATTTTCTCACATGTATATTTGTTAAGTCCTGCTGTTAACTACCAATTGCCACTTTTAACTGGTCCCATTGTTTTGATTAAATAACAGTATTCAGGTAACAGAGCAGCAAATAGAATAATATAATTTCAAATAAACACTTGTTTTTCATATTTTTATGGTAATGTAACAATACACATGTGTTGGAAGTATTCAGTTTGTATTTCAGGTTTATGTTTGTTCGTTTCCACCTGGCACGGCTCTGTCCTGGGTCGGCCCTCTCAAGCTGGCCTCGCGGGCACACTCAACTCCAAGTGCTGAGAAGGGACGGGACAAATACTCCGAGCGCGGCAGAGCGCCCTCGGGCTCGGAGAGGGCTCCCGGGGAGAGAACCCGCCGCCAGGTCTGCAGCAGGTGCAGCGCAGGGCGCGCACGACCTTGGACACCCACTCGGCCCCTTCTTACCCGCTTTCCGGGAGTGCTCACCCCCGGGCTGCAGACCTTGGACACCCACTCGGCTCCTTCTTACCCGCTTTCCGGGAGTGCTCACCCCTGGGCTGCAGAGCGGAGCAGGCGAGCAGGCGGCAGGGGCGACCCTTTGGTTTTTATGTTGTTTGTGAATATAAGGAAGTTGAAATTCCCGAAGTCAAGCGTATTTTGAGAAAATGGTTGTTTCCGCCCGGTTTCGAACCGGGGACCTTTCGCGTGTGAGGCGAACGTGATAACCACTACACTACAGAAACGGCTGTAGGTTGTCTCACGTGTTTGTGCCTCTGACTGCACATAATTAAGATTTTTTTTTTTGCCTGCATGGGCCTGTCCAGGAAATGTTTGTTGTTATGGTGCATTTCTGTCTCTTCTTTCTATTTATGAAAAAAGAAAACCGCCATAACCAAACAAAGGCTTCACCCAGGACCCCAATTCTTGCATCATCCTGGAGAATTTGGGGGGGGGGGGTGAATTAATAAGTTGTTATTTTTTAAAAACTGTTCCTAGTTTTGACATAGAATTGGCATACAGCACCGTATGAATTTAAGGTGTACAGCATAATGATCTGACTTCCACCTATTAAGAAATGATTACAACTGGAGAATTTGATTTCAAGACCACCCCATGCTGTCTACACCTGTTTCTCTGTCCCTGCAATGGGGACGCCTCTCTTGGTGACAGAAAATGACTCTGGGAACCAGGATTGAGCGGCCTGAGCACAGGAGATGGTCAGAAGCCACGGACGCTTCCTGCCCCAGCCTCTTCCTTTGCAGGTGAGTTGAGTAGAAGTAGTCGTGTGGCTTCACCTCGCTACCAGGCTTCTGGGACCCACAAAGGAGGTGAAATGTTTAGGGAACACCATCCCAGGCGCGGAATGCAAATGCAAGAAGTCTTTGTCCTCAAGGAACTCGGAGTCCGTAATAAGTCTTCTTTACAGAGTCATAGAGTCACGATATCTTTGTTGTACTGTCGCTTGCCCAAACTTACAGCTGGTAGAGACAAGCGTCTCTAGGTTATGTCATCTCACCCTTGGGTCTCACGCTCTATCACAGTTGAACTGGACGCACGCTATTATGCCAACCAAATGGGCAATATTTGGCCACAAAATGTAATGCCACGGTTGCTCTTGATGAGACCGTGTTCTCAGCCTGAGAACAAATCTTTCTAAGTTCACTGTTAAAAGCTGAACGGACTCAAATACAAACGAACCGACTCAGGTAAAAGGTAAATGTCTATCTTGGGGAATGGGTAAGGGTAGGATAGTGAAAAAGGCAAGGAGTAAATTGCATAATAATTTAGTGATACGTGGGTCTGCGTTTGAGTCAGAGATTTTGCTAAAGATTAGAAATATCGAAGACTTGATTTTTTTTTTTTTCTGGAATGAAATAAGCTTAGAAGGGGAACCATCACATCTCTCACCCATATTTAGGGACGTTGTGCCCCGCTTCCAGATTACAATCCCCTAGTAACTGGTAGAAGCTTCCTACCCCAACCTGAAGGTCAGTGTCCTCTTGTCTGAGGTATTCGTAATGGCCTCTCTGAGCTCCTTGTCTTGCTAAGCTCGGCTGATACTCTCCCGGATCTGTCACGACCACCTCTCTCCTTTTCTGAGACCCCAGAGGGTCAAGTACAAAGTGTGACCCATGAGGAGGTGTGGCACACATCAAAATAACTGCATGATTTTCCCAGTTTATATTGCCAGGACCCTGGCAGGTTTGAATGGGAATGGCTCTCGAGTGGACGGGATCAAGGTGGCAGGAAAATAAAGCTGCATCACACAAGCTCACCAACACAGTCTTACTTGGCACAGGTATCCAATTCAGTGTTTTAACTCAAGGGCCTGGGAGCAGCTCCAAATTTTCATTAATTAAAACATTATAATTCATACGTGATTAATGTATGGACCCAAAGGTAGGGTGAACCAACAGAATGAAATTGAAACATCAGTATTTCCTCCGTGTATGGAGAGCAAACCCAAGGCCTAAGAAGATTGAAATTCTAGAAGGAATTTGTCATGGGCTTCTCCGGGGGGAACCAACTTTCACCCCGGTTGTGAGAAGTAAGTTCATGAGGAGTGCCTCAGGATCCTTGAGTTGTTCTCGGGTGGCTTTTCCTCATAGGCCAGAAATGACAGGGGGGCCTTGCTGACCCTGACCTGGAATCCCCACATGTACCAGAGATGATTGGAGCCCAGGGTGATAGGGGCCAAATGTTGGCAATAAACTGCCAAAGACTGGATGGGTGTTGTCACGAACTCGGTGGTGTCTCCTGAAAATCCACATGTTCTAGCCCTAACCCCTAATGTGCCTGTGTTTGGAAGCAGGCACTTTAAGGCGGTAAATACGGTTAAATGAGGTCATAGGGTGGGGTCCTCATCCAACTGGACTGGTGTCCTTGCTTGAAGACAAAGACACACTGGAAATCTCTCTCCAAGTGTGCACAGAGGAAAGGCCATCTACGGGCCTAGAGGTCCCCCCAGAAAGCAGTCCCGCACGCACGTAGACCTTGGACTTGGTTTGTATGAGCTCCCAGACGGGAGCCGGTTTTGAAGGCAGAGAAGTCCAGTGTCCCTTGAGAAACACCCCTGGCACATAGACAAAAATGTACACTCCTGTTCTTCCTCTGAGCCTTTCCTAAAAGGACCTGTGTCCACTTACCAAAGTGACTGTGCGTTAGGGAAAAGGAAGTGGGATTTTGGGGATTGCTAGAAAATGGCTCCGAGCTGGCATTGATTCCTAGAGATACAAAGCATCATGGCTGCCCACCGAGCAAGACAGGGACTCAGTGAAGTCTTGCTTCCCATCTGTCTCGCTGTGGGCATGGTGGGTCCCAAAACCTTCCCTGAACCCATTTCCCTAGTTCCAGGCGGTAACTTTAATATTACTTCCATGGCTCATGGAGTGAATGCTACGATGGCAGGAAAGGCCAAGTGGAAGCCACTAGAAACTCCTCTAACGATGACAACAGTGAAGCAACAGCAGGGATCACAGAGGTTAGTGCCAACATCGGGGACTAGAAAGCTACAGGGTAGAGACTCCTTCCGTCTCGCTATTCTGTGATTGTATCTGTATCTGTCGTCGTAGAAGAGAGGTCGCTCGTGCAGGGTGACAGAAGCTACTGTCAGTGTCGTCGAGGGGTTGTTCCCATTGCGCGTGCGGTTCCAGACGCCATTTCATCCGTGGAGAAATTTAACGCGGGCACCTAGTGTGCAGCCGCGGGCAGGGCTGGTGCTGTGTTCTCTATGCCTGACCGTCGAACCCGCCGGAAGCAGTGGACTTTCCGCTGGTTCAGCCAGCAGCACCCCTGTCTACCCCACCTCAGGGCATATCAACACTCCGATCCCACGGCCTAAGTTAGGCATGGAGACCTTCACCCACATTACCGTGCCGTAAAGTTGAAAGCTGATTCTTGTTTGACACATGGACATTTGGGGCAAATGTATATTTTGCAAACCGACCACAAGGCGAACGGGTGTGCCTTTCCAGAACTGGCTCGGTCTTGTGGGCCTCCTTTGTGTCTCCAACCCAGTCGTGGTCCACTCGGGCTGCTGTAACAGAGGCACCATAGACTGGGTGGCTTAAACGACAAGCGTGTACCTCTCGAAGTTCTGGAAGCTGGGAAGTCCCAGCTCAAGGCAGGAGCAGATTCTGAATCTGGTGAAGTTTTCTTCCTGGCTTCCTGGCTCATAGAGGGCAGTCTTTCTCTGTGTCTACACCTTAAGGAATGGGTGAGCGAACTCTCCAGGGTCTCTTTTATTGAGGACCCTACCCTCGTGACCCCATCACCTCCCAAGGCCCCACCCCCAGGTACCATCACCCTGTTGGGGATTAGGGTTCAAGGCACCAATTTGGGAGGAACACGCATAGTCCACAGCAATCCCCTGCACACCCACTTCCTTTTCTGACTTCAAATAGGTTTGGTGCAGAATAAGTTGATGCGAGCCTCCTGGGCACAGTGGCCAGTGACACGAGGGGTCACAGGTCGGGCTAGAGTCACCATCCACTCCTGGCCGCCTCAGTTTTCTTTCCTTTCTCTTGTGAAAAACATCTTTCTTCCTACATCGTCCAAAGAAGTGATACTGAACCGTGACGCTAAAACTAACGCTGAAACGAGTTACCAAAACATCTTGAGAGGAAGTCATCTGAGTTGACTGCAGGCATTCGGACCCACTGTCCCACAGTGGTCTCGGCTGTCAGCTGAGGACATTTAGAGGCACCAAAGGAGCCATCTTCTAAGATTTCTTTCCTTCTCCCCCTTCTTCCTGAAACTGAGAAAGGAAGTTGACTGAGCAGGACTCTGGCAAACTTTAAAATCAAAGATGCTTTAAAGAAAATTATGATAATTTACCAGTACGTTCTCTTCCAACTGTTTCCCAGTTCAGCAGCATCTACACCCGCTCAGCTTCTCAGGACTCTGGGCTGGGGAGTCAGTCCAGGAGGAGAGAGAATGAACATCTCCTGGGGGACGTTGAGTTTGACAAGAACACGGCAGGTTCCCGGCAACACCGAGAGTCTGAGAAATTTGGAAATTAAACTCCCGGGGAGGAGACAGGAAGGAAGGGGTGAGCAGTAACAGCTTGTGGATGGGTCCTTTTTAACAAACAGCCTCCTTTCTCTGTTTTTTTTTATGCAGGGACATCTGAATTCCTTGGCAGAGTAGGACTAGGGGAAAATCAAGATCTAGCTGAGAAAGAACCACAGACATTTCAAAAGACACTTGAATTGTGGCTGGATTCCACCGTGTTCGTCCCAAGACAACTTGAGCCTCCAAAGGGTTCTGCCAAAGGCCCTGAAAATTAAACCAATGAAACTGCCCCGTGGCCAGCCTTGGGTTGGTCCTGGGTCTGTTGCAGAGCTGTGAACTGGTTAAATGGCAAAGCTGGGGACAGAGACTGGAGATTGCCACCACACAGTTCCTCCACTCAGTGCTCTTTGCCACGAGAGGATTTCCCAGTGAAAACCACTCCTGGAAATTATGCTGTAAGGAGAACTGCATGCAGGCCCAGACAGAAAATACTCCTTTCTCTGCAAAAATAAAATACACGCACACGCACGCACGCACACACACACGCACGCACACGCACCCTACAGATATTTGAAATTGTACTCCCAGACCCAGAGGAGGAAGTTTAAGCTACTTGAACTCTGTGAATTGGGAAAAAATAGTCCAAGGTTGCACCGTGGAGACAGGACTTCTCCACTTCTCCCGGAACACCTAGAGCAAATCAAGACCACTCCCCAGCGGGCCTGGAAACCAGGGTGTGCACTCCAGGCGTCCGTGCCCCTAGGACACTTTCCAGAGCCCTCTTCCCGTGGCCCCAGCCTCCTCAACCGACTTGGAATGGTGATTGGCTCCCTCTGGTGCTCCGGGTGAGGCCTCCCTCAGAGCCCCCCATCGCTGAGTTCCAGAAGGGAAGGCCCACTCACCCTTCCAGAGGAGGCCTCTGGGAAAAACAATTCTGTCCCCCACCTCCTCGTTCGTAGTGTTTTCTTGAGCTTTTCATTTTTTTTAGTAGGTGCGTCAAAGCCTAAAGTGGCCTGTGGGCACCTCCTGCCTCCTGCCCATGAGCCCCTCAAATGACTACTGTCATCCTGAGGGATGTGTTGTGTAAAATCTATGTATGCTCTAACACAAATAGATTTCCAATGGTAACACTGGATGCAGGTTGCTCTGACCGTCGCTTTTATGTTAAAATATGTGTTTGTACATAACGACCCTTCTCGTTTTCTTCGAAATATGCATAGCACTCCACTGTGGAGTTAGGCCATAATTTATCCAAATAAATAATTCTGAACAATTAGGTTTTTCCCAATCTTGTTATTACAATTGATGCCACAGAGAATAAACTTCAGCACAATATGGTCTGTCGTGTGTGCAAGTCTACGGGGTATATTTGTGGAAATGCTGGACCCGAGGGTGTGGGCGTTTGACATGTTGGTAAGATCCTGTCAGATTGCCCTCCGGGCAACAAGGCAGAGTACATTCCATGGAGAGCACGATTAAATAGGAGGTTGGGCATGAATAATACAGCTCCCTAATTCACTTCCTACCAGCTATGAATCCAACCAGGCAATCCATGAAGACTGTAGAAAAAGTCTGAAAATCAAGGATTCTTGCGATGCTGGAAGATCGCCTCCTCTCCAAGAGGTGAGATTTTGCAGCCTGGGGCCTGGCAGGATGGGGGTGACGTGAAGGCGGCTGGGGGTGCTGAGTGGAGACGCCTGATGCAGGGGCTTGGGCACGGTTTCCTGTCGCGTCCACTCAAAGTAAATAGGCCAAAGGCGCAGAAGCAACCAGACTGCAGCAGTCAGGGCCTTGCACGAACGTGTGTTTCTTTGTAGACAAGGGCCCGCGTGCCAGGCTGTGATGGCCGAGTGGTTAAGGCGTTGGACTCGAAATCCAATGGGGTCTCCCGCGCAGGTTCAAATCCTGCTCACAGCGCTCTGTGGTGCTTTTTCTATCCAAGTTCTAGGATGAAATTCTCACAAAGCACAGTCTTCTCAGCTTCTCATCTTATTCCACGAACTGAGAAGTAGGAGGGGAGCGGGGAGCTACCTATCCAGAGGGCTGTGTTGGTCCCCCCACCTTGGCTTAGGCACCACTCAGGTGTTTGGGACCCTTACAGTCCCCGTGCTCGTCTGAGCCGCACACCCCTGAATCTCTCCCTGGGTGCGGGCACCGCTTCCACGGACCCAGGAAGCGAAGCCTGAGGTTTAGCGCTCAGAAGAGCCGCTTGCTTTGTAGTGAGATTGGAAAATCCGAAGGCAGACCCCAGGGGCAAAGACAAACAGGAGATTTTGTTTTTAAAACTCTTGAATAAAAGTCTTTGTGCTGACAGTAGAGATGTAGGTAAACGTCCTTAAAGAGTTCTCTGGTATTTGAAAAAACGGAAGGGGAGGGGAGGGGAGGGAAGTGGAGGGAAGGGGCCGGACCTAACGCAGGCTGGTGGGAAACACAAAGCTCTAGGATCAGAAATATCCATGAGATTTGCAACTACGTGGATGGAACCGGAGGGTATTACGCTAAGTGAAATTAGTCAGAGAAAGACAAAAATCATATGACTTCACTCCTATGAGGACTTTAGGAGACAGAACAGATGAACATAAGGGAAGGGAAACAAAAACAATAGAAAAACAGGGAGGGGGACTAAACAGAAGAGACTCATAAATATGGAGAACAAACTGGGGGTTCCGGGAGGGGTTGTGGGAGGGGGGATGGGCTAAATGGGGAAGGGCCACTAAGGAACCTACTCCTGAAATCATTGTTGCACTAGATGCTAACTAATTTGGATGTGAATTTTTAAAAAAATTTAAAAATAATAAAAAATTAAAAAAAAGAAATATCCATGAGTGTGTGTCATCTGCCCTCTAAAACATCATATAGAAACGAGGAAATCGAAGCAAAGAGAAAGTGACAACTGGGCCAAGGCAATGAACCCAGTGGGCCAGGTGTCTGCATAAAGGCACCCTGAGACCCCGGCGCCCATGCTTCTGGCTCTCAGGGGAGAGCACCACCCTCACTTAGAAATACTTTGGTGTTTCCACGTGTCTATTTCGCCTGTATCGAGTCCTTTAATATACCCAGCTGTTTTACGTAATGGTGACTGGTATTCTTTCACTTTATAGCAGTAAACCCAAACTTCGAAGCTTCTGTGTGAATCTGGTTCTGAAAACATTTACCTTTGTTGAATTCTTGCCGGCCTTTGGCCTAATTGGGGAGGGTGGGTGTTTCTGAATGTCTGTTCTCAGCATAGAGTCAGCAAGTATCTCTCCGTCTTGAGTTACAGGTCTTCAGAGGGTGAGGTGGAAACATATGATTCATCACTCAAATAAGGTATTTTATTCCACTTTGTTTTTCACGGCATCAAAATTTTACGTCATATGGCTCGCTACGACTGAGCCACACACAGAGCATCAGTGTTAAGCACGTAAAGAAAACGAGATGGCTGACGGAGCCATGAACCAGCTGCGTAAGCTGACGGAACATTCACAAGTAGAAACAGGCAAGCACGTAGATGGAAAAATGCGAACACCAGTCATCCTGTCACATACGTGATGCTTCGAGGCAGAAAACCCTTTCATACACGCAACTATTTTCAGGGGATACAAGCTAACCACAAAGACCCCGTCAGTCAGCTTTGCCGGAGTCCACAGGTCTTTCTTCAACTCACTTCTGCCTGCATCACGAAGAAACTGCGTGCTCGACGATTCCGATGAATAATGAATAATTGACACACAGCAGCCGAGGGGGCCAGTGGCGCAATGGATAACGCGTCTGACTACGGATCAGAAGATTCTAGGTTTGACTCCTGGCTGGCTCGTACCTCCTCTCTTTTTTCCTCCCTTCTTTTGGTAAGAATGTCTTTCTGTGTAAGTTCTTCAAGTGGGTAAGAGAAACAGATTTTTAGTCCTTTGGAAGGCACCTGCTCTGGTCTGGCTCTTGAGCTCACGTAGTGCTGCCACGCCACCCAGCCGGGGCTCTCCAACAAGTCTGAATGGATGCTGGAATTGTCTCTCCTCTCAACTTTCCTCTTCACCTGCTTCCTTTTGCTGATACTGAGAGAGCTGACTGAAGGATCTTTGGAAAGACAGCTCGAAGATCAAATAGGGAATATCATTCGACCATAAAAAGGAATGAGGTTCTGGTACATGCTACACCCTGGATGAACCTTGAAGGCATCATGCTAAGTGGGGGGGGGGGGGGGGGGGGAAGCCAGACACAAAAGGCCCTACTGTATGATTCCATTTCTGTTTAATGTCAAGAACAGGCACATTCAAAGAGCTAGTAGCTGCCAGGAGCTGGGGAACCGGGTGGAAAGGGACAGAATGTGTTTGGGAGTGATGAGTATGTTTTGCAATTAGATAATGGCAATGGTTGCACAAGTCTGCATATACTAAAAACCACTGAACTGTGCACTTTCATGTGAATTTTATGTTATGTGAATTATACCTTAATTTTTAAAAACCAAAGAAGTGTCAAAAAATAAAAATTGGCCAGTATTTTCTTCACTAGGTTGTCCCTCATTTGGGCAAGGGCTCTCCCTCTTCGGGCTTTCTCTCCTGCACACTTTCTGTCCCTCGTCCCCGGCCCGGAGGAAAGAGAAGGGACGTCAACCGGAGACATGTGGAACCGAGAAAGACGCGGCCGCGGACGAACGAAACCAGAGCCTCCCGTGGACCCTCAGTTCTGCGTTCTCCGCAAAGGTCCCCCCGCCCCGAACACGCACGAAAGCGACTGAGCCTCCTTGTCCCCGCCGCGCCCCGCGAGGTCACCCACGGCGCAGCCGCCTGACCACGGCAGGCTGAGACTCAGGAACTTTGCAGTCGCAAAGGGTCCGGGACGGAAGGGGGCCGGACGAGAGAGAAGGGAGGGGGTCGGGAGACGAGGGGGCGGCGGCCCTGGGCGGGGTCTCCCCGAACAGGTGCGCCTCCCTGAACACGCGCTCCCGCGCTCGACCCCGCAGCCGGGGCAGGGGAGAGGCCGAAGCCCGGGCGGGGAAGGCGCAAACAAGCAACGGGCACCTCGGCTTGCGGATACGCACGGATTTATGTCACAAAAACGCGGTGGCACGGCGTGCGCCGTCGCGGGTGCTGGCGCGGAGAATGACCCTGCCACGCGTCCAGACCTCCTTCGACAGGTACACGGGCCGTCGGGCTGGAAGCGCATTACAAGGCGGGAAGGAGGGACGGATGGTCTAAGGGGTTGGGAGCTTCTAGAGTCGGTGCTCCTCAAAGTTTAGCGCGCCGGAAAGCCACGGAAGGGGGAAAACCCGGCTTTCTGCGTCTCGCTCCCCGGATTCCACGCCGGTTCCTGGGGTGCAGCCCGGGACCCGTCAGTGAGAGGTGCGCGCGCGACCGTCCCGCAGACCACCCCTGCAGTGGCACCTGCTCTACCCGCTCTGTGCAGCCAACACCGACGGGGGACATCCATCCACCAGAGGATGGAAAAAAGAAAAATAGAGCTCCTCCACGGAGATGAAAATCCCCACTTCGGCTTTATTCCGCTGTGCTTTAACCAAGCTAATTACCGTTAAGGGAACCGATCGTTTCCATCCTCAGTTTTCGTTTTCCTCAAGATTTTGTTCTAAACGTGTACCTATCACCAAATACTTTATTTCATGTTGGTGGTGGTGGCTTGTTTTAGAAAGAAGTCTATTTCCACCTCCCCCTCAAACAAACAAAAAGGCCTTTCGTAGAATAATCACACTATTGGGCGTAAAGGAGGAAACAGGCTTTTTCTTTTCTTTTCTCTAATCTGCAGGTTGGGAACTCCTCTTCCCCATAAAAGCATCAGCTGAGATTATTTTGCTGAGAAGAGAAAAGTTTTTTGTTTTCCCTCAGAATGTTCTAGAGCTGCACTGTCCAAAACAATAGCCATTAGCACATGTTTCTAAAACTCAATTCAAAAAAGAAAGAATGTGCAATTCCTTATTAATGGAATAATGTTTGGGATAAAAACGTTACAATCAATCACACTTGTTTATTTATACTTTTTAAATACGGCTACTTGGAAAATTAAAATTACTTATTACATGGCATTTGTTAACTCCCACACCTTCTTGTGGTTATGCATGTGGTAATATCAGTAAAGTGCCATCACTTTGTCAGGGTTGTGGGGGGTGTCACATTCCAAAGAAATTGGTTTTTACTTCAAAAAATGAATGTGCTCTTCTACAAAAGCAATTTCTAGTGCGTGAAAGCGAAACTTTTCCGTTACTATATTTCTTTACCTGCTTTTCTTTTTCTTTGCAAGAGGGCTGGTTAAAGAGCCTGCTTAGTACACAGATTGTGGATGGCAATTTGGTGAGGTTCTGTCTACAGGCTTCGTCATCTGGAAAATGTGAGTCCTAGTTTTGTTGAAGACCATTTGTAGGATTTATACTTGATGAAACCTGAGTTAATCAATTGCTGTATAATGAGGAAGACAAAGCCTGACGTTTACTGCGTAGATGCAACTTCTGAAGGTGGCAGTAACAGAAGTTTTCAAGGAAGAGCCAGGAAGACTGGGTGGCATGTGTAAAAAGTTCCATGAAAAATCACTCTTCATAGCACATGACTGAACCACCATAAACTGTTACCTGGACAGCGAAAAATTCAGAATTCTCATCTGACGACAATGCTTCTCCCCGATGCAATGAGATTATCAGTGATTTGGTTTGCAATAATTGGATATTTTGTCCTTGATCTATGACTTTACATTTGAGAGCTTGTAATCAGAGCTCCAGCAGTTACCGGAAACCCTTTTTGATTTTGTATGATCCCCACAACTACAATTAATTCTTTTTGTATCCTGGAGCAGTCACCATATGTGATGTCCAATAATTATTTGTAAATGGATCAGTGAATTTCCAATTTCCTTCCTTCACTTTTTTGGAAGTCAGTACAATAGAGCTGGAACAGGCTGAGGGCTGTAGGAACTTCGGGAACCGAAGCAAAACTCTTCCTCCTGCAGTGCCTCTCCAGCGCCCTCTACTGTCAAAATTTCAGTGCCTCTACAAGGAAAAACATTTTAAGGCCCAGATCCCTTTTCAAAAAGCTGTCTAAAAAGACGAATTTGCCAAACATGAACTATTGGTACTTCATCAAGATAAAAAGTTTATGCACAGAGAAAGAAACAATCAGCAAAACTAAAAGGCAGCCTATGGAATGGGAGAAGATATTTCCAAACAACATACTGGGTAAAGGGTTAATATCCAAAATCTATAAAGAACTTATCAAACTCAGCACCCAAAAGCCAAATAATCCAGTGAAGAAATGGGCAGAAGACATGAATAGACACTTTTCCAAAGAGGACATCCGACGGCTAATAGACGTATGAAAAGATGCTCAACATCACTCATCATCAGGGAAATACAAAGCAAACCACGATGAGATACCACTGCACACCTGTCAGAATGGCTAAAACAACAATACAGGAAACAACAGACGTTGGCGAGGCTGCGGAGAAACGGGAACCCTCTTGCACTGTTGGTGGGAATGCAAACTGGTGCAGCCACTCTGGAAAACAGTATAGAGTTTCCTCAAGAAACTAAAAATACAATTGCCCTACAATTCAGCAATTGCATTAATAGGTATTTACCCAAAGAATACAAAAATACAGATTCGAAGGGGCACATGCACCCCCATGTTTATAGCAGCACTATCAACAATAGCCAAAGTATGGAAAGAGCCCAAATGTCCGTTGGCTGATGAATGGAATATTACTCAGCGTCAAAAAGAATGAAATCTTGCCATTTGCGATGACATGTATGGAGCTAGAGTGTATTATGCTAAGCAAAATGAGTCAATCAGAGAAAGACAAATACCGTATGATTTCACTCATATGTGGAATTTAAGAAACAAAACAGATGAATAGATGGGAAGTGGTGGGCGGGGGCGGGGGGAGAGAAGAGAGGGAAACAAACCATAAAGAGACTCTTAAAGATACAGAACTAACTGAGGGTTGATGGAGGTAGTTGGGGGGTGGGGGATGGGCTGGATGGGTGATGGGTATCAGGAGGGCACCTGTTGTGATGAGCACTGGGCATCGTATGTAAGTGATGAATCATTGACTTCTATTCCGAAAACCAATATGGCACTGCATGTTAACTAAATAAAATTTAAATTAAAAAAAGGAAAAAATAAAAGGAGGAATTTGGGCTGAGAAGTGTGTTAGGGGGAAAAAAACTGTTTTTCTCCTGCGTGTCTCCTTTACAACTTACACAGAACACTTTACATTTGTGGTCACCAAATGTGTGGGCTTTTTCCTCCCACCAAGCAATTCAACACCAGCTGGATGTCTTGGGTGTAACTCAATTCTGACACTCTCTATCTGAAGCTGGTGTCGGATCCCACAGGTTAAGGGTTCAGTCTCATGAGACTGTGCTCACTTTAGATGTCAAAGGTGAGTTGTAGGCCCCAGGTTACCCACAACTCTGTCCAACTTGGCAACAAATTGGAGGGTCCCATGAGCGCCTTCCCATTATTTGCTAGCACAGTTCACAGAGCTCAGGGAAACACTTACACACATCTAGCAGGTTATTAAAGGGTCTGATAAAGGAAACGGTTGGGCAGGCACCTGGAGAGACATGTGGGGTGTGGTCTGAGAGGATCTCAAGCACGGGAGTGCCTGTCCCTGGGGAGCTGGGGGGAGGTCACCCTCCCAGTACACTGAGGTACAAACTCAAGTGAGTTGAGTGAGTTGAGTTCACCAACCTAGAGCTCTCTGAATCTTACACTTCGGTGATTTTTATGGAGGCTTCATCATGTGGATGTGATTGATCACACACCCCATTTTCAGTCCTTTTCCCTTCTTAAGAGAATTGGGGGCAGGGCCGAGCATTCCCAGCTTCTAATCATGGCTTGGTCTTTCTGGTGACCCTCATCCGGGAGCCACCAGGAGCCCAGCCGGAGGCACCTCAGTAGGACCAAAGACACTCCTATCACCCAGGAAATTACAGGAAAGCCATCTCTCTCTAGCCAAATGATCAGGAAGAGAGCAGCTGAGCAAGACAGACAACTTTCAGACAGGAAAACTCTACTCCAGCAACACACCGCAGGAAACACTGTCCCAATACCCCCACCCTCCCGTTCACCATCTGAAAGGACCCAGTGGACAGCTCAGACCCCCACCTTTGACCAGCAAGGAAGGTGGTGTTGGAGAAGGCCAGGTGTAACTTGAGACCTTCACCCTTACTTAGTAGGCAGTATCTAGGCCCATTCCCTCCAATTCCTGCCTGACCGGAAGCTCAGAGCATTTGGTGGAGCTCTTAAAGGGGAAATTCATTTTCGGTTGATATGGCTGGGCCAGTTGGTTGGGAAACTTCCCCGTCAACGTCCGTAAGTGGGCTGGGCAGATTTTCAGAAACAAACCTTCTAGTGTGCTGCAGGATAGGATAGTCCTGACTATGAATCAGAGCCAAGATAAGATAGAATCCCATTGGTTTGTACCATGGAATACACCTTTCCAATTTGTTGGTGTCTTCCAGGCAGGTGAGCCTCTGTTTTTCTCAATGAAATTCTCCTCCAGATGTCCCGACACAGTCTGGAGGGGTAGTACCCCCCCCGCCATATCTTGAAATTGAGGGAGAGGGTCTGCAGTTCTAAATTCCTTGCGAGTGACATTCAGCCAAATTCTATTCTCACTCTTACTTTCACTGTCTACATATAAATCCCTGCAGCTGCCAATTTTTTAAGTTTAGGAGGTCAGTTTTCACAAGAGAGGTTGTATTTTTATTCAGCTTTTCCCAATTCTGGCTTAAAACAAACCTTTCCTCGTGTATCTCGCCAGTCCTTCTGCCATTTGGTTTTCAAAACTTGGGTGCCACCCTTTACTTTCCTATGATTGTCCTTGTGTGTTTCTGCTGTAAAAAACACCCCCCTTTCTTTCTTTTTTTAGTGGATTTTTGGATAGAGGACATCAAATGCTCATTTTTACCACGCCATCATTATAAGTAGATCTATCTCTGACTTACTGTGATTTCTTATCATGCTGGATTCGCAAAAGATCAGTACAATAATATCATAGGCAATGAATAGTATGGCGTCATTTATGTTCAGATTAAAATCCTAGAGGACTCCAGCCCTCACTTAACATGAATAGAGCTGGAAAGACTGTTGCTCCTAATCTAACAACCAAAAATCTAGATCATTTAAAAAAATTATAAGTTTCTGTGAATCCATGAAGAGCTGAGGTCTCAGAGCGACCAGATAGTACGCAATCTAGGGAAAACAGTTGCCTCCAGCAGAGATAGGACATGAGCACTGTCTCACCCAAAAGCAGTGGGATGAAGATGGGGCCTCCAGACAAGAGGGCCAGAAAAGTCCAGCTAAAATTCATCATTTCGTAGTGAATTGCTGAAACCCAAGTGTTGGCCAGCAGGGGGCTGGGACCCCTGGGACCAGTGTTTGGATGGGCGGAGGGGGGGTGGTTACCCACACTTCACCGAGCACTCTCGGGGGGCAGAGCAAGAGCGCAGAGAAAGCCTCCGTCAGTAGTCCGGGCTTTTATTTTGGCAACCGCAAAACTCCTAAACACTGACAGAGAAACAGCAAACACGGTTAGAAACTAAAGAAAGCATCAAAGAATAAAAATCTCTGCCCCGGGGGAGTGTCAGAAAACCATACTGGGCCCAGAATATTAGAGAATGTCAGCTGCGGGGGGTGGGGGGTGGGGGGCGAGCAGGCTGACTGAGAAAGTCACACCCCAGAGCCCCAGGATCACAGAGCACAAGAAGACTGGGGCTCAAGCCTCCCACACGACCCCCTAGACCAGCGAGCGCTAGTTATCAAGAAACAGAAGTGTAGCGCTGGGGGAAGGCAAGAAACCCAAGGAGAGAAGCCCTCTCTGAAACTTGTACAGAGAAGGCATACAGCTGAGGGTAGAGCAAAAACATTGAAAAAGCAAGAAATTAAGCCTCACCTCAAACCCAAAGAAGAGCCAAAAGAATTTGAAGCCGGTTGTGCTCTGATGGAAAATATAGCAATGATAAAATACAAACATATCTCAACTCCTGCTTCAATTTCAACCTGACACATTAATAGCCTAGTAGAAGGGACATATCAGTCTCCAGCTTAGATACTACTAACCTCACTGGCTACAGCCCTAACACTGTGTCCAGCAGCTAGTGAAAAATTATGAGATGCTCATAAAAGCGAGAAGAAACCATTCACTGCCAAGAGAAAAAGCAGCAAAATGAGATTCAGATGTGTCTCACATGATGAAACTGTCAGAAAGGGAATTTCAGGTACCCATGGTTATTATGTTAAAGGCTCCAGTGGAAAAATGGACCACGTACGTTAGCAGATGAGAAATTTCAGTAGATTGTTGGAAACTAAAAGTCAAATACATATGCTAAATATTTTTTTAAAAAACCTACACACAGTAACAGAGATAAAGAATGCCTTTAATGTCTCCCCAGGAGACTCTGGTCTGAGGGGCAGTTGAAGGAAGGTCAGTAGAGTCTACCCAGCCTGAAACACCAAGAAAAAAAGACTGGGAAAAAAAGATCATTAAAGAGTTATTGATTAATGCCAAATAGTCTCATATATTTATTGTTGAAATCCCAGAAGGCAAAGAAAGAGAGAAAAAATAGAAAAAAATATTTGAAGAGATAAAGACTGAGTACTTTCCCAAGATAATGAAATTCATCCAACCCCGGCTCCAAGATCAGAGAACCCTAAGCATTTTATATTGGTTGGGGTGGGAGGGACTCTATTTACCTCATAGTCATACTGCTGAAAACAAATAAAAGAGAGAGCTGAAGGCGGTCAAAGAACAAAATACATATTATATATAGCTGAAAAAGATAAAAATTACAGCAGACTTCTCACCAGAAATTAAGTATGCCAGAGGACAAGGGAATGACACTTGAAAGTGATGAGAGACAAAACAAACAAAACCCCAAAAGAACAAAAACTCTTGACCATGAATTCTCTATCACGCAAAAAATATTTTTCAACCATGAAGAAGACATTAAGGTCTGCCCAGACACACAAAATCTGAAGGGCGGATGACCAGCAGACCTGCGCAACAGGAGGCGTCGTGAGAAGGAGGAATTCAGGGAGAAGGAATACGAGCCCAGAGACACAAGAAAGAGTGAATATCCAAGGAGGTGGCTACCCCGTGAAGAAGGTACATAAAAGGAATATTTTTTTCCCAATTTGAATCACTCTAAATATGACCGGCTGCATAAAGCAATCGTGCTGATGAGCTGTGGAATGTACGGGAGAGCCAAGGCGTGGGACGGAGAACACACAACAGAGGAGAGAGGAGCCAGGAGCCCGCTGTTGCAAACTCGGAGCCCCTCGAGAAGCAGCATGATGCCATTTGAAAAGTGGACCTGGGTTCATTGCAGCTGGGTGCAGGAAACCCCAGGGAAACCAGTCAAGGTTGTCTTCAAAGGCAAACAGTAAGGCCATAATGAAGACAAAATTGAATCACGTAGAGTGCTCCGAAGTGTCAAAGACAGGAAGAAAGATAAAGGAAAGGAACACCTAGAAAACAGGGTAACGAGACAGTGGATTTTAACACCAACATGTCAGCGATGACGTCACATGTAGGTTATCTGAATCCACTGATTAGAGTGTGTCAAGTTGGATAATAGAAACTCAGACCCAGCTGCAATACTGGACCGACTCCCCAGGAGGGAATTTTTATCTCGCATAAAGTATGCATACCGGGAGTGGGGTTCGAACCCACGCGGGCACACGCCCATTGGATCTTAAGTCCAACGCCTTAACCACTCGGCCATCCCGGTGGCACATGCAAACTCTGATGTCAAAATTACTGAATTAGAATTAATTAGAATTGCTAATTCCTGGAAAGTTATGAATATACCTGGGAAATCTGTGACCAGGCTTTAACATGCCGAGAGGAAACAATTCCTTATAATGCTTCTTGGGGGTAAAAGAAAACTAATGAAAATGTTTATTTTCAACAACTATTACGTAATCACTAATTTGTACCATACATTACGGCGGGTGTTAGGGAAAGACTGAAATATGCCTGATCTCACGGACCTGCATCCAAATGAGAAATATTATGACATAAAAAACACAGGATGCTACAGGAATACTCATCAGATTCAACTCGCTTTGTCACCACTTAACGCTCAAGGGAAGACCCTTCTTTTAGTGGATTTGGAAAGAAAACCAAAGAGAACAGGAATGAGGAGAATGCAGCTGCGTGAACTATGTCTCTAACTCTACAAAGGTGGTATCTGTACTTTTCATTACTCATCAGAGAACACTGTTTTGCCTGCTGAATCTCAGCCCCATTCCGAGCCCATTGGATCTAACTGTCCAGGTGAGGGTTTCAGGTCTGGAACCAGAGAATAGTTAATATTGAGACAACCTACCCTTGGAGTAAGTTTAGAAAACCCTACCGCATACACATGGAGTTTGGAGTTTAATACGTGACATTGGTTCTAATAAAGGAAGTGTTTTAACCGAGAGTTCCAACTCTCCGCTGATGAAGTCTCTTTCCTGAGTACCTACTGTGCGCTAGGCACTGAGCCAGGTGCACGTAATACTAAGTCCGTAAGACACTTCAGGTAGTGGGCTGATTAAGAACTCATTAAAGCAGGTTCCAGATGGGGACTTCGGGGCTTGTCTTGAAAGTTTGTGAAGGCTTCCGGAATCAGAGATGAAATCAATCCTGATGTAGGGTTTGGAATAGAATTAATGTGCAAACATCATAAAACACCTATTGAGAGCCACCATAATAAATACTCCTGTGCTCTTTTGGTTACCTGTAGAAAAAACTGCAATATGAGAAGATTGTCAGCTGCACCACACAAGCATGAAAGGTCTAAGCACCGCCCTCCTCCGGCTTGAAACCACTGAGGCAGAAAGAGTCCAGCTTTTGCTGGCAATGCACAGAGCTCACCAAGTTCAAAACCATGTCCCGTACTGGCTGGTAAAGCCACGAGAAAGGAATGTGTCACTCATTTCATTGGCCCATCAGCTCAGAGCTCTGTCTCTGGCCTTTTAGATACTCTGTGCTAGCGAGCCAAGAGATGGCCTAGAAGCTTCTTGCCTTTGCCTGTGGAGGGAGATCCAGGCTGGGTCAATGCCAAGTCCGTGCCTGGGTCAGAGCTGAACTGGGAAGAGTGAGTGGTGGGTGCAACAAAGGGCATGTCGGAGAAAGGGGTTCCCACACATTGGCACACACGAGGGCTTTTATATTTTTCTATTATTGTGATTCTTTTTGTTGCCAATTTTTTAAATTGATGCATAATTGACATATAACCTTATTTTCAGGTGTAAAATTTAATGATTAAATATTGTACATTGCAAAACGATAACCACAATAAGTCTAGGTAACGTCCATCACCAAACAGTTACGATTCTCCTTCTCATGATGAGAACTTTTGAAATCTACTTTCTTAGCAACTTGCAAACATGCAACACAGTATCGTTAACTGGAGTCACCGTGGTGTATCTTATATCCCCATGACTTATTTCTTTTATAACTGGAAATGTGTACTTTTTGCCCCCTTCACCCATTTTGCCCACCCCCCCCACCCTCCACCTCCTAGCAACTGCCAATCTGTTCTCTGTATCTATGAACTCAAGTTTTTGTTTTTGTTTTTGCCTGTTCGTTTTAAGATTTCGCACATAAGTGAGGTCATGCAGTATTTGTCTTTCTCTGACTTATCTCACTTAGCATAATGCCCTCCAGATCCATTTGTGTTGTCTCAAAGGGCAAGATTTCATTCTTCCTTTCAGCTGAACGATATTCCTCGTGTATATTTACCACGCTGTCTTCATCCGTTCACACACCGAGGGACACTTAGGCTGTGTCCCCATCCTGCCTATTGTAAACAATACCGCAGTGAACGTGGGATGCATCTATCTTTTCAAGTTAGTGTTTTTGTTGTCTTCTGATGAATACCCAGAAGGGGAATTGCTGGATCTCGCGGCAGTTCTGAGGACCCTCCGTGCTGTTTTCCACAGGGGCTGCGCCAATTTACATTCCCACCAACGGTGCATGATGAGTTTTCTTTCCTCCACATTCTCACCAACACCTGTTATTTCTTATCTTTTTAATAATAACCATCCTAACAGGTGTGAGGTGATATCTCATTGTGTTTTTCATTTGTATTTCCCTGATGATGAGTGAGCACGTTCTCACGTGTCTGTTGGCCGTCTGGGTGTCTTCTCTGCAAAAATGGCCCTTCAGATCCTCTGCCCATTTTAAAATGGGATTGTTTGGTGTGTGTGTGTGTGTGTGCGTGTTTGTTTATTTTTTGCTATTAGTTGTATGAGTCCTTTATAATTTTTTTGATACTAACCCCATATCAGATACGTGGTTTGCAAACATTTTCTCCCATTCCATAGGTTGCCTTTTTGTTGACTGGTTGATGGTTTCCTTTGCTGTGCAGAAGATTTTGATCTGATGTAGTCCCACTTGTTTATTTTTGCTTTTGTTGCCGCGATTATTGTGATTCTTAACACAGAGTAGAATTGTCTGTAGAGTTTATAAAACATACTTAGCTAGAGAGTGTAAATACCTAAATGTGAGAGGTAAAAATTAATAGAAATGTATGTAGAAAAGTGTCTTTATGACCTGGAGGTCAGGGAGGACTTAAGGAAAAAAAAAAAACGCAAAGGCACCAACGGTTGGTATGGTTTACTTCATCCAAATCAAATGTTCAAGCAAAGGCCACAATGGGACAGTAAATGGACAGGTATGACTAAAGTAAAAGATAACTGAGACATTTAAAAATGACAGCTTAGGGGCACCTGGGTGGCACAGTTGGTTAAGCGTCCGACTCTTGATCTCGGCTCAGGTCATGATCTCAGGGTTCCTGAGTTCAAGCCCTGCGTTGGGCTTTGTGCTGATGGCGCGGAGCCTGCTTGGGATTCTGCCTCTCCTTCTCTCTGCCCCTCTCCTGCTTTTACTCTCTCTCTCAGAATCAATAAATAAACTTTTAAATTTTTAAAAATAAAACTGACAGCCTGCTCTATATTATGTAGTAAGAAGTCGTGGAAATCAGCAAAATCAGACAGAAAATTCAACATATGATGGGTAAAAAAAAGGAACAGGGTGCTCATCAAAGCCAAGCTAAAGAAGAATCTAAAAAGATTAACAAAGATATTAAACAGTTAATATTGCTAGTAATGTATGCAAATGCAAAATAAAATGAGATCTGACTCTACATATGTTAAGTGTGAAAAATCAGAAAACCGCATGTGTTCTTTACCGCAGGAACGAGGACAGAATAATCCTCGCGTCCTGCTGATGGAAGCTTATGCTGGTGTAGCTATCCTTTGTGAACTAAAGCTGGCAGCATCTATATCTCCATAGCTTCTACAATTGTCCCCCAAATCAGTGCCCCTGGTTCTGTATTCTGAGAGTATTTGCCAGTCGCAGGTGCTTAGGCTTTGTTGAAAATGCTTTTTCGGTGGCTCCTTAGGGTAGCCAGAAAGAAATAAGGAAATGGAAAAGTCTGCCAGACCCCAGACCCCTGCGGGTCCCAGTGGAGCAGACATCCCCTGGATGGGAAAGACTGTAAAATAATAGCTTGGACTCTCTGTTATGAAATAAAAAAGCAGGACAAGGAATCAGCAGTTGGTTTATTTTGGATGTGGGGAACAAAACTGAGGCTTCTTCAGGCAAAGTACAGGTAACAGCCACTACATTAGGACACGAGGTCGTTGCTGAGGACAGGCACAAATGCAAGAAAGGGCAGGAAGCTGACAAAAAAAAAAAAAAAATTGGTTACAGCTAACAGGTCCAAGGACAGTCTAATCACAAGCCAAGTGAGGAGGGCATTCTAAGTGCTGAGGAACCTTAAAAGCATCATCTCATCTGGCATGTGTGTGAAAGGCCCATTCTTTAGAATACACTGGGAGAGAAGTTAGGCTTAGAGGTCCGAAATTCCATTCTTGATTTTTACTTGGTCCTGCTTAATCATTCATTAATTCATCCATCATCCATTCACTCATTCAAGGAACATCAATTGAACCCCTATTACCAGCCAGGCGTTGTTGAACAGTTCGGAATAAAGCAGTGGGTACAAGAGACAAAACATCCTTTTCCTTGGGGAACTTACATTTCAGTTCTAAGCTGATTAAATATGTCTTTCTTTGATGAAAGCCATAACCATACTTAGGAGAACTTTTTATTAACATTCCTCAGGCTCGGTAAAAACCGCTGGATATGGTTCACAAAGCTAAGCTGAGATAATTATGCATGAGGAAGCTGCCAATATATGCACGAAACCATAATAAATCCATAGTGGGAGAAATAGATCTACATATTAGCTCACTGCTGATTAGTCCACGGATAAATTTTTTCTGCCTCGTGTTTACACTCTCCCAAGCCCATCCAGGCGATGTATTTCTTGTTGTACATCTTTGCACGAACACTGCCCTGTCTTTTGTTTTCAAACCTGGGTAAAGTGTCTCATTCGGGAGTGTTTAAAGCGGGTGTCTAACAAAGCTCACCGCCAGGATCCCGACAGGCCTCCAGCGCGAAGGAAAAGCGCTCAGGTGGATGTCGTGTCTGATGGGATCTCAGTTCTCCAGGCCCCTCGGCTCCACAGAGCAAGGAGGCCGTGGGGCCGTTTGCCCCTTTGGCAACAGAGACGACGTCTGCTACCTGTCTCTCCCAGGTGGTCGGCGGAAGCGAGGCCAGCCTGTCCCGGACCGATGGCTGCGCGGCGATGCCCAGCGGTTCAGACACAGCGCGGGCGTGCTGGCCACGTGGACGCCACCGTGGCCGGAGACGAGCGTCCTCTCGCCAGTCGGCTCCGGCTCCTACCGGACACTGTTCAGTCGTGGAGAGGTGAAGGTCAGAGCGTCTTACAAGGTCAGAGGCAGGAGCCAATGGCAGATGAGGACACCGCCAGGAGTCGGCCCAGGATTTCCCCGCCAGGTGTCTGCATAGTAGCTGGGCCCTGGGGTAACACCGGCCTGGCTCCGAATTATCCAGTGCAGACGCTGTGGGGTCAAAGAACTGGAAAGTGTGGAGTGGAAAATATTTGCCTCCACCCGGAGTACAGCCTCCAGGGAAGGCTAAATTTAAGGTTAAATTTAACTAATTCAAGAAAGTAAAGCTCACAAACCAGCGGGTTTCCGTAGTGTAGTGGTTATCACGTTCGCCTAACACGCGAAAGGTCCCCGGTTCGAAACCGGGCGGAAACAGCGGGCTTGCTTTCTTTTTCCCCCAAGTTCTGTTCCAGAAATCGTCTACCTAAATTTACTCACATTTCCACCCAGTCTCAAATCTTTGTGCTCTCTTTGCAGCCCAGAACTTTTAATTACAAGAATTATATTAGAAACAAGCCCAGAGCTGAGCCTCGCTTCCTCTCCTTGTTCAACCAGACACTGTTGAATCCTCACCACCGGGGTGGGGGAAGATTCTGCGGGCCTGCGGGGGTGGGGGGGTGGGGGGAGGAGGGAGGCTGTCCAGCAGGGCGGGCGTCTGCATCCGCCTGGAGCAGAAACCGGAGGGGATAGGCCTGGGAGGGGAGTGTGGCTCGTCCACGCAAGGGGGGGATCAAGAAGCCCCCTACAACTGCAGCAGGGCGCCCGGCGGAGAGGACTTCCAGGAGGCGGAGAGGGGGCAGCAAGGAGCGGACAGGTCAAGGGCGGCCTTGTTAGCCCGCTGTTGAAGGACTTCGGCCTTCACTCGGATAAAATAGGAAGGCGCCGGGTTTTAAGCATTGAAATGACGCTACACGACGTAAGTGTTTAGAAGGACGCCTCTGCCAGATCTGTGGAGAATATTCTGCATGCAGAAGAGAATGGGAGACTACGGAGCCCCTGTCATCAGGCGGCTCATCAGAGCTAACTGTGGCTTGGACAGCATGGTGGCTGTGGAGTTGCTGGAAAGTCGTTATGGTCTGTACTTTAAAGGTAGAGCGAGAGAAATCCCTGAGGAAATGGATGGGAAGAGTGAGAAAAGGCAGAATCGGTGATGACCTTTAAGGTTTTTTGCAGAACTGGAAGGACGGGCTTGCCCTTAACTGAAATGGGGGCGTCGGGAGGGAGCAGCGTGGACAGGGAAAACTTGGAAGTTCTGGGTTTTTTTTTTTTTCCAATATATGAAATTTATTGTCAAATTGGTTTCCATACAACACCCAGTGCTCATCCCAAAAGGTGTCCTCCTCAATACCCATCACCCACCCTCCCCTCCCTCCCACCCCCCATCAACCCTCAGTTTGTTCTCAGTTTTTAAGAGTCTCTTATGCTTTGGCTCCCTCCCTCTCTAACCTCTTTTTTTTTTTTTCCTTCCCCTCTGCCATGGGTTTCCGTTAAGTTTCTCAGGATCCACATAAGAGTGAAAACATATGGTATCTGTCTTTCTCTGTATGGCTTATTTCACTTAGCATCACACTCTCCAGTTCCATCCACGTTGCTACAAAGGGCCATATTTCATTCTTTCTCATTGCCACGTAGTACTCCATTGTGTATATAAACCACTATTTCTTTATCCATTCATCAGTTGATGGACATTTAGGCTCTTTCCGGAAGTTCTGTTTTAGACATGCTAACTTGTATCTTTTATTGCTTTCAGGAGAATTTAGTGATCCTTCACTTACATACAACCCCCAGTGCTCATCCCAGCAAGTGCCCTCCTTAATGCCCCTTGCCCACTTAGCGCACCCCCCCACCCACTTCCCCTCCAGCAGCCCTCAGGTTGTTCTCTGTATTTAAAAGTCTCTTATGGTTTGTTTCCCTCTCTGTTTTTCTTATTTGTCCCTCCCTTCCCCTGTGTTCATCTGTTATGCTTCTCAAATTCCGCGTATGAGTGAAATCATATGATATTCATCTTTCCCTGACTGACTTATTTCACTTAGCATAATACACTCTAGTTCCATCCCCATCATTGCAAATGGCAAGATTTCATTCTTTCTGAGGCTGAGTGATACTCCATTGTGTGTGTGTATATATATAAACACAGGAGTACAACAAAATTTTGAAAGGAGTACAAAAAAATTCCTTTCCCTGAGGAGACTGAAGAATATTCCAGAGTTCGATAATAGCAACAGGTCACAAGTAGATTTTGATTCCATCTTTCTCTTCTCTGTTATTTTCCCTTTTCAGGACAAAGATATATGAAGACTGGTTCTGGAACTATGCTAACATTTAAAAGAGTTGAAGGAACCATGAGATGTCCACCTCCGAGTAATTGACTAGCAATCCACTAGCTGGCCACGTCTTCAGTCTCATTGGATAGGTACCGCTCCACCATCAGCCCGCAATCACGAAAGTGCTACATGGTCTTGGAGGACGGCCATGTTTTGTCACGTGTAATGCTGCCGCTCAACTTCCAGGTCAGAGCTCTCAAAGGCAGCCAATCCGTGGGCTGGCACGTGACCTGTGAGGAGACCTATAACCTGATCCTCCATAAAAATCTCTGCCCCAAAATGATTCACGTATTTAGATAGGTCACGTATTTAGATGGATTTTTTTTTGGGGGGGGGGGCGGAATTAGAACTGGAAAGAGCAAAAATAATGCCA
The DNA here is from genome assembly GCF_018350215.1 of Panthera leo. Lineage (NCBI taxonomy): Eukaryota > Metazoa > Chordata > Mammalia > Carnivora > Felidae > Panthera > Panthera leo. Next base: position 3,196,144 of record NC_056683.1, on the reverse strand, counting down.
CAGACATAATAGATTCAAAGCGAAAATTACATTGATTTACTGAGTCACATTAATCCCTATTTGCCAGCATAGAGGTCAATGAACTACTGCCCTTGAATGACATCAAGATGATTAATCTAGACCCTCAATAGATCTTGCTAAATTAAGAGACCCTTCCAGCTAGAGTATACGTGATCTTACCCTAAAATCCTCTTTAGGTAATTGCCACTTCATCTAGCCCCTAGATATTAAAAGGATGGAAAGGTGATGGAAGAAGTTAAGGTGAGGTTTTCTCCACCCCCTCTCTTCAAGCCTATGTCCCTCTCTTCAAGCCTATGTCATCTTTTCTTTATTTTTAAAATTTTTTTTTCAACGTTTTTTATTTATTTTTGGGACAGAGAGAGACAGAGCATGAACGGGGGAGGGGCAGAGAGAGAGGGAGACACAGAATCGGAAACAGGTTCCAGGCTCCGAGCCATCAGCCCAGAGCCCGACGCGGGGCTCGAACTCACAGACCGCGAGATCGTGACCTGGCTGAAGTCGGAAGCTTAACCAACTGCACCACCCAGGCGCCCCTGTCATCTTTTCTTTAAACAAAGAACTTAATCACTCATTCATTCAATCGATATGTATTGAACGCATATACTGTGTCATACACTATTCGTTACCGGGATAACACCTATGAACAAAATAGAAATCTCTTCCCTTTCTAGCAGCAGGATTACAGAAATTTTTTAAAAGCAAAGTTACATATAAAATGCAATACAATGTGACAATAAATGCTAAGGAAAAAAATTGAGAGAAGGACATTAGGGGTGAATTTTTATTTTCAAATTCTAAATGGATTATTGGTGACATTTGGGCAAAAAATCTGAAGGAAGAAAATGAATGATCCTTGGGGCTGTCTAGGTAAATTGATTCCAGACAGAGGATAGAGTGCCCACAGGGAGCCTGATATGGAATTTACCTTGTGTATTTAAGGAATACCAAGGAGGCTAGTTCTGCTGGAGTAAAATGAATGCTATTTTAATGTACACAACACTTATCTACTGCCACAAATCTACTGCTTTACAAACTATCCAAATTCAGTAGCTTAAAATAATTAGAATCTATTTATCTCACTAGCCTGTGGTTAACTAATATAGGTCAGGACTGACTAGACTGTTTAAGGTCCCAGCTGGATTGACTCACATATCTGGTGAACAATAAACAATCAGACAATCTCCACACATCTCATAGTCTCCAGCATGCTAAACCCAGGCAAGTTCTCAAGGCAAAAACAACCAGGAAAAAATACTAAACAAATCCCTCCTGGAACTAAAAAGCAATTATAGCAAGGTTGTAGGATACAAGGTTAATATACAAAAGTCAATCATTTTCCTACATACTAGCAATGAAAATTTGGGATTTGAAATTAAAAATACAATGTGATTTACATTTACACCCCCGAAATAAAATACTTAGGTACAATTCTAACAAAATGTGTACAAAGTCTATACGTGAAGAAAAGTACAAAAGCGCCTGGGTGGCTCAGTTGGTTACACGTCCGAGTCTTGATTTCAGTTCAGGTCATGATCCCAGGGTTGTGGGATTAAGCTCTGCATCAGGCTCTGTGTCAGGCTCTGTGCTGGGCATGGAACCTGCTTGAGATTCTGTCTCTCCTTCTCCCTCTACCCCCTGACTTGTTCATATTCTCTCTCTCTCTCTCTCTCTCTCTCTCTCTCAAGGAAAAAAAAAACTATAAAACTTTGATGAAATAAATCAAAGAACTAAATAGATATTCCATGTTCATGGATAGAAAGACTTAACACTGACAAGATGTTAGTTTTTCCTAGCTTGATCTATAGATTCGACACAACCCCAATCAAACCCCCAGCAAATTGTTTTGGGATATTAACAAGTCGATTCTAAAGTTTATATGGAGAAGCGAAAGACCCAGAATTGTCAACACAATATTGAAAGAGAAGGATAAAGTTGGAGGACTGACACTACCTGACTTCAAGAAGTATGATAAAATCACAATAATCAAGACATTGTGTTATTGGCAAAAGAACAGATAAATGGATAAGAATAAACAGAATAAAGCATACAGAAACAGACCCCACACAAATTTAACCTGTTGATCCTTGACAAAGGAGCAAAAACAATACAATGGATAAAAGACAGCCTTTTCAACAAATAGTGCCGGAACAATTACATGTCCACATGCAAAAAAGAAAAAGAAAGAATCATAGACTTAAGTGTAAAACACAAAACTATAAAACTCCTAGCAGATAACATAGGAGAAAAAAATAAGCATATGAAAGATGGTCAACATTACATGTCGTCATGGAAATGCAAATAAAAACAACAATGAGACACCACCACGCACCTGTTGGAATGGCCAAAATCCAAAACACGGACGACACCAAATGCTGGGGAGGGTGTGGGGCAACAGGAACTCTCACAACGTTGCTGGTGGGAATGCAACCACTTTGGAAGACAGTTTGGCAGTTTCTGGCAAAATTAAACATCCTCTTAGCAACCAAGCAATCCAGCAACCACATTCCTTGGTATTTACCCAAATCAGTTGAAAATTTACGCCTACACAAAAACCTGCACACAGATGTGGATAGCAGCTTTATGCATAATTGCCAACCTTTGGAAACAAGATGTTCTCCAGGAGGAGATAAGTAAACCATGGTATAGCCACACGATGGAATATTATACAGCACTGAAAAGAAATGAGCTATTGAGCAATGAAAAGATATATAGGGACCTTAAATGCATATTGCTAAATGAAAGAAGCCAGTCTGGAAAGGCCACACACTATATGATTCAACTCTGTGATATTTGCAAAAGGCAAAACTATAGAGACAGTAAAAAGATCAGAGGTTGTCAGGATTAGGAGGGATGGAGGGAGGAACAGGCAGAGCACAGAGGATTTTTAGGGCAGTGAAAGTATTCGGTACGATACTATAATGGTAGACATACATCACATATTTGCCAAAAGCTACAGAATGCCCACCAAGAGGGAGTCCAAATGCAAACTATAGACTTTGGATGATAATAATGTGTCACTGTAGGTTCAGCAGTTGTAGTAAATGTGCCATTCTGATTTGGGACATTGATAGTGCAGGAGGTTGTGTGTGTGGTGGGGTAGGGGGTATATGAGAACTTCCCACTCAATTTTGCTGTGAACCTAAAACTGCTCTAAAAAATAAAGACTACTTAAAAGAAAAAAAAAAAAAAAAAAAAACAGGAACCAAAACAAGCAAGCAGAAAGAGTAAAGGGCGTATTCAAGAAGCTTCTTTGTCAAGTTTGCTAACACTGCGTTGGCCAACATCGGTCACAGGGCTCGGCCAAAAGAAAGGGGGAAGGCACGACAAGGGCACACGAAGAACACCATGAATTAAGGGAGGGGAGAAGAGCTGGGGTTGTTAATGCAATAAACCCACCACAGTAATGAATTATTTCCAGTTATTTTGATGCAAAAAGGTCAAAATAAAAATCGCCTTTGTTTTTAACCTGGTTATGTGCTCCACGTAGTCTAGCTTCTCACTCTAACTCCATCACCACCCACCCCACGATCATGACCATCCCTGCCACTTACAGCATTCCTAAGCCCCCCCATGCCTCACGGTGTCCTTAACTCCACCTCTGCTGGTCATCTCGTCACTGTGTCCAAGATGGATAGAGAGGCTCAGAGAAAAAATCGTTTTTATTATACATTACTTGGATATTAAAATAAACAAACAGATGGGACAGGAAGGAGGGAAGGGAGGGAGGAAGGAAGGAAGGAAGAAGAAATGTTGCTATTAGGTCGAAGTAAATGTTGAGAACATAAACTTATCACAAACTTAGAAAAAGACTGATCCGGGGCCCCTGGTGGGGCGGGGGGGGGGGGGGCGCTCAGACAGTTAAGCACATGACTCTCGATTGCGGCTCAGGTCATGATTTCACTGTTTGTGAGTTCGAGCCCCCTGTCAGGCTGTGCGCTAACAGTGCCCAGCCTGGTTGGGGTTCTCTTTCTCTCCCTCCCTCTCTGCCCCTCCCCTACTCACGCAGGCACACACTCTCATTCTCCCAAAATAAATAAACAAACTTCCAAAAAACAGAGACTGATTATTCTGTAGCCAGACCAGCAGCCACCCACTCAACCTATCAGCGATAACTGTTTTCAAGGCAATGGATCACTGTCAACCCCTGCCTTCGGAAGGTCAGCCAGTCAGACACGGGTTCGCTCCAACAAACAGGCCCCTGAGCGCCACCAACCAGTCTCTCCCAAACAGTCACGCTTCCACAGATCGGTCAACCCGCTCAGCCCGAGCACATCCTCGCTTCCCTGAGCCCCTTCCCCCAAAACATCATCCACCCCTCAGCTCTCTCAGGGGCCGGTGCCTTACCAACCCCGCTCCCTCCCCAAATGAGTTTTGGCTCTGTGTTTCAAGTAGTGGGTGGTGGTTTCACCATCCTTTGAGAAAGCCCCTTCATCGAATCTCAAACACCTCAATTTCATTTTTTGCTGGGATTACATTTTTGATTCATTTTCCATTGCTGATATTCTTGGGTGTCGGATGCGGCGGTGTGGCCTTCACAACCATACGGTTTTGTCATAAGCAGTGACTCGGGTAGGCCTCGGTTCCTTTGTACCGTGTGTTAACCAGATTCGGCAAAGTACCGACACACTCTGATGGAAAAGCTTCATACATTCACTCCACGAATATTTACCGAATGCCTGCTGTATGTTCAAAACTGTTGTTGGTCTTAGAGATCCAGAGAACAAAACAAAGCAAAACAAAACCTGTTTCCATGGAAGGAAATTCTGGTGGAAGCAAACTGGCAGCTTTTTAAAAAGGAAAGTAGGCACTGTGTCTAACTTGGTTTTTTAACAATAAGAAATATCAACTTCAACAGTGTTGAGAGGCAGCGCAGAGAGGCAGGCACAATCAGGTACATGAAGCACAGAAGGGCCACACGGAAAGGGACAAGGACAGGGGCGCTCGGATGGTCACACGTCTCTCCAGCGCCAACCCCTGGCTTTGTGCCCTGGTTCTCTTTACTGAAATTTCTGTTTCAAGGCTTTAAGCTACTTTTTCTCAAGTTGCTGTTTTTTTTCCCCCCACCACCCCCTTGGAAAGGGGGACAAAGAAGGTAGGTGTCTCTGCTGAGGATTAGGAAGTAAAGTCAACTTTAGTCTCAATTTTATGTTGGAGAGGCTGTTTCCAGCCCAAGAACGGATGCCTTTCCTGGACCGTTTGGGGATCAAACCCACGGACGTCGGGCTGTCGGTGCCACATTCTGCCTGCCTGAGCCAACCAGCCACCTGGCCAGACCTCCTTTTTACTTAAAAGGGTAAAAAGGGTGTTGACATGCTTGTGTCTCTTTAAAACTAAAGGAAATCCTTCTTCTTCTCCAAAGGAGGCTTTTTTAAGAGAGGTGAGACAGGGGATGGGGGGGGGGGGGCAGTGATAAGGTGATAAGACAGACGGGGAGTCTAGGAAGCAGACAGGGTGAGACCTGGACAGAGAGTCACTCAAGTAGAGAAGACGACAGAGGGTGAGGGACCGAGGAACAAAGAGAGGGCGAGGTGGGGCAGCAGGCAACCAAGGGGCTGAGGGAGGGGGCAGGGCGAGGTCCCTGCGTGGAGACCCAGAGACTAGAGGCCAGAACGCAGACTAAGGCATAGAGAGGGGGAGCCTGAGGGACGGCTGGATGGAAAGTCACGGGACAGAGAGGGAAACTGGATATTCAGGCACCACACCCGCAGGCCCCGTGTACAGACTCTGGCGTCCCTGCCCCGCTGTACTGGTTCTCACAGACGCCTGTCCCCGGAGAGGCATCTGGAAAGAAACCCGAGCTCCCACTGAAAGGCCACAACCTCAAAGTCCAGCCCCAGAACACGATAAAGGTCCTGAGTGAGCAGGGGAACAGAGCGCAGAGGAGCGGACAGCATGGCCGGCAGGCCTGGCCCCCCACGGCTGGGCCCTCTGCTCCTGCTCTCCCTCTGGGGGTCCTCGGCTCCGGGTAGGAAGAGGCCGCGGGTCAGGCAGGGGCTCCTGCGGGGGCCTGGCTGACCCCCTCCCCGTCTGTGTCCCACAGCCCCCCTCCTCAGGCGCCTGGCTGAGCACATTGAGCGGTTTCAGGAGGGCTCCGGCCTGGGCCTGGGTTTCGGCCCAAATGCATTGGTCCCCCCAAAACAAGGCTGGCTGGAGCAGCCACTGGACCCCTTCAACACATCCGACCAGCGATCTTTCCTGCAGGTGAGGCCAGGGGGAGGGGGGAGGCGAGGCTGACGCTTTCTCCCCCAACTCTACCCTCAGTCTCTGCGTCTCTGGGCCCCACGGGCTCATCCTGTGCCCGCTGCCCGTGCCCCTGTGGCCTCCGTTCAGCCCCTCTGGTCCTTAGTGTGCCCTTGATCCCCGGGCCCCCCTTTCTTTCTTCAGCCTCCACTTCCCTTGTCCCTCAGGCGCCGTCTTTGACCCCCTTCTCCCTGTCCTTCAGATTGAACAGCAAATCCACCACCAACATGTAGGGCTCAATACGTAGCAGAAATGTGGACCAGCTTTGGAGGCAGACCTACCTCACGAGAGGAACTGGAAGGGATCTGATGGATGAACACTTGCCCCATTTTTCACACCTCCTGTGTGCACAGTGTGTGCAGGTCGGCTCCCCTAGGCCCTGCTCCCAAATTGGTCTGCACGCGTCACTTATCCTCGGCTTAGCGTTTCCATACACAGCCAGGGCCCCCGCCGCTGGCCAGTGTCCTGGACCCTGGGGACACAAGGGTAAAAACGTCGATGAACTATCTGCTCCTACAGACCTTGCATTCTAGCTGAAGAGACTAACAGGAGAGAAAGGAACATAACTACACAAGCCGAGTTCACACACTACTAAGTATATAAGGAAGACCCGTAAGGGAGAGAGACCGCAGCAAACTGGGAATAAAGAACAGGTCAGAACTCTCAATCCTCATCTTCTTCTCCACCCCACCTCTCAGCGGTACTGGGTGAATGACCAACACTGGGCCAGCCGGCATGGACCCGTGTTCCTGCATCTGGGGGGCGAGGGCAGCCTCAGGCCCGGCTCAGTGACGAGAGGTAAGAAGCAGGGCTGGGAAGCTGGCGGGGGCCGGGAAGGGCGCCCTGTGTTGTGGTGCGGTGAGGCGGGAGGGCTGTAACCCCCTGAGGAAGTTTTGGGGTGATGGTGAGGTTCGCGGGGTCCGGAACCCACGGCCAGGACAGAATTGTTGAAGACGTCTTTGGTGCAAAAAGGTGACTTTATTGAAGCACGGGGACAGGACCCGTGGGCGGGGAGAGCTGTACTGTCGTGTAGAAGGGCTGGTTGTACGCCATGGACTTGGGGGAGGTAAAGTCAAAAGGGAAGTTTCCAAAGAGACTTTCACAAGCTCAAGACTTACTGGAGGCCCAGCTATGGTCAAGCTAAGGTTGTTTCTCCCTCTAGCAAAGCATTAACATAAGACAGTAGGGACTTCCCGGGCTTCAGGCTATTGATGGGGTTGCTTTTTTCTGGTAAACTGGTGGAGACTCTTATCAGCTAAACCGTTTGTGTTTTTTTGTCCTTTCCTGTTTTGGGGTAGCCTGGAGCGTCCAGGGACTATCACACAGATCCCACCTTGAGGGTGGGGGTGCCCTGAGGCCGCACTCTGCCCTCAGGTTGCCCCACGCTCCCTCATCACCCCAACCGGACACTCTTCACAGGGCACCCCGCAGCCCTGGCCCCAGCCTGGGGGGCCCTCGTGATAGGCCTGGAGCACAGATTTTATGGCCTGAGTATACCTGCCGGGGGCCTGGACGTGGCCCAGCTCCGCTTCCTGTCCAGCCGCCACGCGTGAGTGAGGGTGGGGGAGTGTTCGGGGTCATGGCGCTGAGACCATCTGTATCCGGGCACCTCTGCATCTGTGTGGCTTTCCGCCACTGCCCAAGGTCGACCTCCGGGTCTCTGGTCCACATTTCCTTCGCTCTTTCAGTGTCTTATTCTCTCTCTGTCTCTGGGTCCCTGTCCCTCCCTCTCTTTCTCTCCGGCCACATTTTCATCTCTTCCTGTGTCACTGCAGCCTCCCGGTCCAGACCAGCAGCATCTGGATGACACAGCCTCCCCACTGGTCTTCGGTTTCTGCCCTTGAGCCCGTCAGTGTACTGTACGCACGAAGCTACAGTGACTGTTAGAGCACAGACCAGACCACCCTCTCCCAGCTCACATCTCCCAGGGTCTCCCACCTGCCTCACAGTCAAGTCAAAACCTTCACGGGGGCCACGAGGTCCTACTGGCTCTGGGTCCCCGTTACTTCTCTGGCCCCCACTTCCGCACACTCACTGGGCTCCAGCGACGCCCGCGTCCTTGCTGCTGTGAAGGCTTACAGGCACATTGCTGCCTTGAGCCTTTTTCTCTCTGCGGGGAGCACCCCCCCCCCCCGTATTTGTATGGCTGTCTCCCTCACCTCCTTCCCTAGACGCTCTTCCCAGACCCCAGGGCATCCCACCTGCTTTGCCGTCGGCCCCAGGACTTACCTCTCCTGGTCTCCGGCTGTGTCAGTCTCGGCCTTTCTCGGTCTCACTCTCGCCTCCGTCATCTCTATCTCCACCTCTGTCTCTGTGCCTCCACGCTTCTCTGTCTCCCCACGTTTTCACAAGCTGTACGGGGTTCTAAGTGCCCTAGGAAGGCACTAACTGCAGCCTGCTTTGGAAAGTCCGGGAAGACACGGAAACACCTAGAAAAGAGGATGGGTGGAGGCTTGGCGGCGGTGGGGGGGGGGGGGTGGTCCTCTGGCCCAGGTGGGCACTTGCTGAGATCAGGCTCACACACACCCGTGACAAGAGCCCGGGCTTCTGGCCAGACCCCCCCCCCGCCCCGCCCCATTCGGGTCTCTGGACCCCTGCCCGTGCAGAGGCGGGGGGTGCATCCTCGGGGATTCCCGGCGAGGAGGGCCCACCGACCTCCCCGCTGCCCCTAGGCTGGCTGACGTGGCCTCCGCCCGCCTCGCACTCGGCCGCCTCTTCAACGTCTCCTCCTCCAGCCCCTGGATCTGCTTTGGAGGCTCCTACGCCGGCTCCCTGGCCGCCTGGGCCCGGCTCAAGGTCCCCGGGACTCTCAGGGAGGGCTGGGGTGGGTCCCGGTCTCAGGCGGCAAGGGCACCCCCGCCCCCCAGGCGCCCCCCACACACTCCTGCCCCCCGCCAAAGGGCTTTCCGCAAGCTGTCGTCTCCAGGGTCCACGTGTAGAGGGGAGGGATTTGCCCGCGACCGCAGTGCGGGCGGTGACACAGGGGCGGCTGGGGCGGGGTCCTAGGACCCGGGCCCCCCAGGCTGACGACGGCTGTCCTCCCTCAGTTCCCCCACCTCATCTTCGCCTCCGTCGCCTCCTCTGCTCCGGTGCGGGCCGTGCTGGATTTTTCCGAGTACAACGAGGTGAGGGCGGCGGGCGGCGGGCGGCGGGTGCGGGGCGGGGGGCGAGGTCATTGGTGCAGGGAGTCCCCTGAAACCTCCTCCCGCGCTCCCTCCACAGGTGGTGTCCCGAAGCCTGACGAGCGCGGCCGTCGGCGGCTCCCCGGAGGTAGCACATGGGGCCAGTCGGCGGGGGTATGGGGACGGGAGAACTTGGAACGGGGGGCAGAGAAAACCGGGGAAGCTGGCAAGGTGGCCGGGTCTGAGAGAGGAGCGAGACCGGGAAAGTGGGCGGATTTGGGGACGTGGGATGGGGCGGGGCCCGGCGGGGACGACCCTATCAGGAGGGCGAGGCTCCGCGGGGGGCGGAACCAAGGGGGGACGACCCTATCAGAAGGGCGAGACTCAGCGCGGGGCGGGGCCACCCCGTAAATGGGGCGAGGCTCAGCGTGGGGCGGGGCCCGGGGTGACGATCCTATCAGGAGAGCGAGGCTGGGCGCGGGACGGGGCCTAAGGGGACAACCCTATCAGAAGGGCGAGGCTCCTCCAGGGGCGGGGCCCGGGGAGGTGGTCGGGAGGAGCACGGTCAGGGGGCGGGGCCTCGGGCGGGACCTCTGAGGAAGTGGGGCGCTTGGGGGAAGGACTCGGGGTCCTGGGCCGGTAAAGGCGAGGCCCAGGACCCCGAGTCCTCGCCAATGCGACCCCTCGCTCCCCGCAGTGCCGGGCGGCGGCGGCCGCAGCCTTCGCGGACGTGGAGCGGCGGCTGCTCGCGGGCGGGGCGGCTCGCGCGGCGCTGCGGGCGGAGCTGGGCGCCTGCGCGCCACTGGGTCGCGCGGAGGACCGGGCGGAGCTGCTGGGGGCGCTGCAGGCCCTGGTGGGGGGCGCCGCGCAGTACGACGCGCAGGCGGGAGCGCCGCTGAGCGTGCGGCGGCTGTGCGGGCTCCTCCTGCAAGGCGGGGGCAACCGCAGCCACTCCGCGCCCTACCGCGGGCTCCGGCGGGCAGTGCAGGTGAGCGGCCTGGGAGAGTCCGCCGGCGGGGCGCCTGCTCTGCCGCGTGTCCTGCGGTGGGCGTGACCCCTTCTGACCTTGGTCTCCCAGTCTGTGAAGCGGGGGTGACGCCTCAGGGCCGGGGGAGGTGCGGAGAAGCGGGTCAGGGGAAGCGCGCGCTCTGCAGGTGTTAGCGACTACGACCGGTCCCTATTTTGCGCTTCCTGTTCGGTCCACTCCCGGGCCTGCAGCGGAGTCTAGCGCACAGCAGGTGCTCCGGTAGCGTTGACGGAAGAAAGAAGCCCTGGGGACATAGCGTCCCTAGAGACCGGGATTCCAGCCTCGGAATCCACGACTAGAAACAGCTGTTCCAAGAGATGGTCACACGCCCAGGGTCTCACAGTCACCTAGTGCCTTGACCTCTAACCCACAGGGACCCAGGCACCCACTCGCCCTGACCCCCGACTCCCAGGAGAACTCTGTAGCTCTTCTGACCTCTGACCTTTGACTTGTAGGGACCTGTGTATGCTTTCAGGCCCTGGGCCCTGACTCTCAGGGACAGGAGTAATGTGTGTGTGTGTGTGTGTGTGTGTGTGTGTGTGTGTGTATTGTCCCCTAGGTCGTCATACACAGCCTGGGCCAGAGGTGTCTAAGCTTTTCCCGAGCAGAGACAGTGGCACAGCTGAAGGTCACAGAGTCCCAAGTGTCCGGTGTGGGCGACCGCCAGTGGTTGTACCAGACTTGTACTGAGTTCGGCTTCTGTGAGTGACCCGCCCACCCCTCACCCCTGAAACGTACATTCTGCACTGTGCCCAGACAGGCTGTCTCACACGTGGTCTGGACTTGTTTCCATTTCCATAGGACCCTGGCCACACTGCTGAGCCTGGTTTTACCCATAGGTGTGGGGCTGGAAGGTACATAGCTGTACTAGAGTGTGCCAGAATCCCTCACGCACACAGTCCTCACATGAGTGATATGTGTCCCTGTCCCAGGAGTGGCCCCACTCTCTCCCTAGTCACCGGCCTAGAAACCCTAGCACATTTTACATGCCTCCTTCCCTTTGTCCCATAGCCTGTCAGCCACTGAGTCCTGCCCACTCTTCATCCTGGACAGCCCTCCAGTTCACCCCCAACCCCCTTTCTATTCCCAGCTCTGCCACCCTGGTAGAGGCCCCCACCCCCTCCTGCCTGGATCCCTGACCCCACCTCCTCTCTGGTCTCCAGGCCTTCATTTCACCCCTACAATCCAATTTCCTCACCGAGAGAGCTTTTTCTAAATATGACCTTGTCCTTCCTCCCATGGCTTCTCAGTGACCCTTGGGCAGGGTTGCCACATACAATACAGGATGCCCAGTTACATGTGAATTTGAGAAAACTTTTTTTTTTTAGTGTGTGTCCCAAATATTGCATGAGACGTACCAAAAAAAGTATTTGTTAACTGAAATTCAAATTTACCTGGACATCCTGTAATTTTGTTTGCTAATCTGGGTCCCCTACTCCAGAGTTAAGTTCAAATCCTTTCCCATCTCCCGCAGGCGATGAGGATATGGTTTAAAGCAAAGCGTTCAGATTCCAGCTCTATTTCATAGCTATGTGATCTTGGGCAAATAACCTAAGCTCTCTCTCTGTGCCTTAGTTTCCACGGCTGTAAAATGGGAATAACAGTAGTGCCTCTCATAAGGTTGTTTCCAGGATTAAAGGAGATAATATCTGTAGCATGCTAAGAACAACACTGGTATACAGTGAGTACTCCCTAAGTACTAATTATTCTGTGACAACAGAGCCTGGGACCGTCTTGCGTTCCCAATGCCGGTCACCATGTATGTGAGCTTACAGTAGGTGCTCCATGCCTGGTGAAGCAAGGAATGACTGAATGTGAGGCTAAGGGAGTTAGATTTAGCCTGGGGGCACTGGGGAGGTATGGATCTTAAGCAAGGGAGACGTGGTCCAATTTGTGCTTTAAGTTCCTACGCTCCCTTGTCTCTCTGGACCTGTGCGCCTGCTCTTTCCCCTGTTTAGGCTGCTTTTTCTTTTCTGTCTTCCTCACTCCGTAAGGTTTTATCCCTGGCAGGTTCCTGTCTTGGAGCCTCTCATGCCAACTGGGATTCCTCCCACCCCAGGTCTTTTTCCCTCCCAGCCATGACCAGTCTGGGCTGTCACTGTGGGTGGGTGGGGTCTCTCTGACAGCATTGTGAGCTCACCGGAGGGAGGGTATGGGGCTGCTTGGGTCATCACCAGGGGAGACTCTATGGTGACGATTAAAGGCTGTATGCCCCACACTTACAGATGTCTCCCCCCACAGATGTCACCTGTGAGGACCCCAGCTGCCCCTTCTCCCGGGTCCCGGCACTGCCCTCCCAGCTAGAGCTCTGCCAGCAGGTGTTCGGGCTCTCCACCTCCTCCGTAGCCCAGGCCGTGACCCAGACCAACTCCTACTACGGCGGCCAGACCCCGGGGGCCACCCAGGTGCTGTTCGTTAATGGTGAGCGCCCCTCAGCACCTGAGCCCCAGGTGGGCACCTAACCCCGGCGCGGCACGCCATCCTTCCTTTCTTTCCAGGGGACACAGACCCCTGGCACGCGCTAAGCGTAACACAAGCCTCGGGACCGTCGGCGTCGGCCCTTCTCATCCCCGGAGCCTCCCACTGCATGGACATGGCCCCCGAGAGGCCGTCAGACTCCCCCAGCCTCCGCCGGGGGCGCCAGGTAAGAGGGCGGTCGCGCTGGGTTAGTCGCATTCATTTGCGCGTTAATTTGCCTGCCCCTGCCCTCCACTGCCGGAGTCTGACTTCCAGAATTGTCCCCTCCCCAGAGCATCTCCCAGCAGCTGCAGACCTGGCTCGGGCTGGCACAGCGGAGCCAGGCCAGGGGTGGGGACTGAGGGCCCGGACCCTCGCCACTCCCTGCGCGGCCACCTCCTTCCCGGACGTGTCCTCTGGACGGGAGAACGGAGCTCGTTTGGAAAGAGGGAATTCCCAGGAATCGGGCTTCAGCTTCTGATCCGCACACAGACTCGTTGCTGCAGACCTCTCACTCCCGAGAGTGGATGGCAGGATAAGTGGAGGAGTATTCTTGTCGTGCATCTTGGTATCTTCTCTTCTTTTGTAGGGAGCATTTTATTAATTGTTTCGTGGCTATCTCTTTTATTGTGTAAAGTATCTTAACGTAAAGCCTCTTTGTGTAACATAATTCGGGAACGATCTCCCACTGACTTATTTTTTGTCCTGCTTTCAAAAGCACAGCAACCTTGGTAGGTTCTTCGGGTCCCAAAGGGACAGGGAGTCAGCTTCCATCTTGGTCTGTTCGGGCTGCGATAACAGAACCCTGTGGATTGGGTGGCTTATAAACGACAGATATTTATCACACGCGGTTCTGGACACTGGGAAACGTGACATCAGGGCACCGGAAAGTCAGGTGTCTGGGGAGAACTCGCTTCCTGGTTCTCACTCAGCCGTCTTCTCTCTGGGGCGGAGGAGGGGCAGACAGCGGGAGAGAGAAGCCCAAGCAGGCTTCACATCAGCTCTTCAGCTCGGAGCGGGACCCTGGGGCCAACCTCACCACCAGGAGGTCATGACTTGAGCCGAAATCAAGAGTCGGGGCACTTAACTGACGTTGCCCGCCGGGCGCCCCAAGGAATATTGGTATTTTAAGTCAGATGTCAGATGTGCTGCAGCTCAAATTCTGCTCGGCTCCTGGGCTGGGTGCCCTGCTGAGCCCCTCCCTCCCCGCTCAGGCCCTGTCCCTGCTTCTCACTGTCCCCCTCCCGGGGCCCCTCTTCCTCGGGCTCTTGCTTTCTCCTGGTCTCTGTCTCTGTCCGTCTCCCAGCCGGTCTCCTGTTTCTCTGAATATCCTCATTTCCATCTGTCTGTGGGTCATTCTGTCCCCCTGTTTATTTCTGTGCTGCAGTCTATGTCCGTGGTGTCCTGTCTCTCAGTCAGTGTCCCTCTTCGCCTCCTCTCTAGCTTGTCTGCCCCGGCTAGCTCCCCAGCGGCCGGTTTCTGCCTTTCCTCCTCCGTCTCTGCCTCAGTTTCCCTCTCTTCAGACTCTCCCTGTCTCTCCTCGCTGCCTTCTCTGTCTCTGAGACCTTTTTGGTTTCTCCCCTGCCATTTAATCTTTGTGCTTCTGTCCCCGGCTCTTAATCTCCTTCCCAGCCCTTCCCTCACCGCCGTTTCCCACAGTTCCACACCTCCAGCTTCCCGCCCTGGGGGTCTAGGGCCCTGGTCCAGCCTTCACGATAGGGGAGCCCCAGGCTCTGGGGGGGGGGGTGCGCCCACCCTCAGGGGTGTCTGCTGAGCCTTGGTTCACTCTGAGCACGGCCTTGGGAACAGGAAGTAGCGAGTCAGGGAGGCAAGTGCCGCTGGGGGGCTGGGGAGGGCAGGGGGAGACAAGTCAGGACAAGGTTTGGGGTTGGTAAGAGAAGCCACAAGCCCGCAGTCCTGTGAGGAAGTCCCTGCTCGCCTGTCTGGACTCTGAACCCTGAGTCCTGACTGTCCCCGCTGACCCCCCTAATCCCAGCTCCGTTCTCCGGGTCCTCCCTGTGGGGACGGCCCCAAGCTGAGGCCTAGCGTGTATGTTTACCCGAGCTCCGAGGCCTGACACATGGAGGGTGCTCGGTGCCCGTGGGGGATGAAAGAACCAGATCTAACGTCAGCGCTTCCCAGGCTTTGCCGGATGCAGCTGCTCGCACTCTCTTCTGCAAACGTCTTCTCAACCTGCCGTCTGAATGGACCTGGCTTTGGTGCCCGGCTCCCTCCTCGAGCATTCTCAGAGCTCCCCCAGCGGTGAGTGCGGCACCAGGCTGAGCTGCCCGTGTGCTGAGAGCCTCGTTCCCTCTGGGCACGGGTCTGCGGCCCGCGCACCGGGCTGGGCCACCTCAGTTCACTGGGCTGAGACTCTGAGACTGCCGGGCGAACAGCAGTACTGTCTGTGTGGGTCCGTATTAGGGAAGGATGGAGAATTCTGAGGTACTCTCCCTTCCTGGCGTCCTTGGCCCACACTTGGCCCCTACTATCCCTTCTCTTACCTGCAAACCACGATGATTCTTGCAAAAGGTAGATGAGGTCACCTCTGCTTAAAAGCCTCCGCTTCCCATTAGAACTAGAATAAGGTTGGAATTCTTCCCCCGGGGCTACGAGGCCCTTCGGCCTTTGGCTTTTGACTCTTCTCTGCACTCAACTCCCACTACTCCCCACACTGCAGGCCAAGCACTTGGCCTCCTCGTTTACTTCAGGCCCAAAGCTGATTCCTACTTCAAGTCCTCGCATTTGCTGTTCCCTCTGCCAGGAGGTGGTTCCCTTCAACGACCTTTAAATGACTGACTCCTTCTTAACATTCAGGCTCCACTCCAATGTCACCTCCAGGAGGCCTTTCCTGACTGCCTCTGTGTCCCAGCCACTCCCTGCCACATTACCTGTTTTACGTGCTTCCCAGCCACAAGCACCACCTGAAATTACCTTCTTTTATTTTCTTTCTAATTCGGCCCCCTCTATACTAGAACGTGCTGCCCCTGAGCCAGGGGACGGCGCTCTCCTGGTAAACACACCCCTGTGAGTCCTGCGTTTCACAACCTGTGCCGTTTTCACCGGAACTTGGTTCTCCAGAAGCTCAGCGGTCTACCAGGTCAAAGATTGCAAAGCACTTCTCAGGACCAGGAGGGCTGGTAAATTTGTGGTCCACCCACCTGTGACTTTCATTTACCGGTTATGCGCTATATCCTAGAAAACGCTTGAATTCGAATGAGGATAAACAGTTCGGAGGAATGTAGAAACATTGCATTCCGAGGGTCCCTGGTTTGTGCCACACACACTCCCCCTGGAAGCGGGACCCAGTGGGGCTTCTCACCTTCTCTGGAGGTTTGTGGGCTGGCGCGGGTGCAGCATGACCTTATCCCAGGGCGCGAACTCCGGGGGCACGTGAAAATGCCTGTTCTATGGCGCCCTCACCAGAAGAGACTGTCAACTTCACACAAACCTCTCACGCTGAGTCTAGAGAAGACCAAAGGTGAAGGACTACTACCACCTGATCAAAAGATTTCCTACTAAGCTGCAATAACGAAGACGACGTGGTTTGGGCATTGCATGTAGATAAACAGATCACCGGGGCAGGACGGGAGTCCAGAAGCAGACACACACACACACACACAGACACACACACACGATCAATTAATTTTCTACAATGATGCCTAGGCCAATCAGTTGAGGAAGTCTTTAAAACAAATAATCCTGGAACAACTGGATAAACTACAGACCTTCTCTCAATCTCTTTTGCAACCTTCTTTGCAACTTGGTATCTGAATGGGTCTGGGTTTGGTGCCGGACTACTTTCTCTTCCCAAGCATTCTCTGAGCTGCAGAGCGTGGGGGAAAAGATTAACCTCACCCCTATCTCATACCATACTCAAAAATTAATACAAGTGGAGGTAAGGCTAAAGCTATAAAATGGAAAAATCACTTATGACCTTGTAGTAGGCAAATATTTCTTAGGGAGGAAAGCATAGCATAAAATACATTAAAAGGAGCAAACTGACATTATCAAAAGGATACATTGGCATTATCAAAATTTAAAACTTCTCATAAAAAAACTCATTATAAAACATCATTAAGAAATGGAAAGGGAAGGAAAAGACGGAAGAGAAACACGCACACTACGTACGTCCGACGAAGGATCTGCGTCCAGATTGAAGACCTGGAAATCAATTTCAGGAAGACAAGGCTGTGACACGTGGGTGGGAGAAAGGAAGCCCCGCCGGGCGGCTTTGGTCCGAATCCTCTCGGGTCAGAACCGGGATCTGAGAATGACTCGCGACAGGAGGGTTCGTCCATTCAAGCCACGAGTTAACCTTCGCTGCTTTTCCCATCACCGCGGTGGGGGAGAGCGAAATGGGAAGAAGGCGGGACTTTTTTTAAAAAACTGTCCGTCTTTGGCATTTGGGTTTTTTGTTTTGTCCTCTCCTCCCTCCCCTCCCCCTTCCTCCCTCGCCTTCTCCTCCCTCTCCTTCTCCAACTTGAAGAACCGGTGTCCATGATTTTTGTCTACATCTTCACACTAGAGGCCCCTTCTTCGCCGGGTGGCCGGTTAGCTCAGTTGGTTAGAGCGTGGTGCTAATAACGCCAAGGTCGCGGGTTCGATCCCCGTACGGGCCATGCAGATGCCGTTTTACCGTCGCTGCGCGCGCAGTTCCCCGACCCGACCCGGGTGGACCAGACTGCTGAAGTCAAACAAACACTTGCGTGAGAGCTGTGGGACCTTCATGTCTTGTTGTTATTATGATTTTAAGAAGTAACGAAAGCTAGAATAGAAAGTGCTTTTAAAAGACATTGAACAAAGTAGAGCGGGTACATTTAGGCGAGGCGGGGCCAGGATGAGAGAGAATTCCTTGGTTTGTGTTGGAAAAAAAAACTTAATTGGTTTTGGCTTATGTAACACGTCCCGCAGACCGAGAGGACCTTCCCCGGTGGCCGGTTAGCTCAGCTGGTTAGAGCGTGGTGCTAATAACGCCAAGGTCGCGGGTTCGAACCCCGTACTGGCCACATGGGGGCGGCTTTTGTTACGTTTAAACACCGGAGTCCGTCAGTCTAGGACTCATCCCCGGGCCTCAACCAATGCGGAATTTAGAGAATTTGAACACGGTTCTCCGACTTCCCTGCTTTAGTAGGTCCTTGTTTGATTTCTGTCCACAAAGGTCAGCAGGGACCTGGAAAAAGAAAAAAATTACCTTTGTGCGATTTTTTTTTTTTCCATTGGGAAACTGATTCTTGCAACGTAAACTGGCCTGTTTGGATCATTTCCAACTGGGAAGAAATTGTAAGACCACCCGCACTTTGTGCACGGCCACACTTGGGGCTTCACTAGTTGAATGAGAGATGAAACTAGATGTTTGAAGCTATATGGGAAGCAGGCTCCTATTAATATCGACACAGGAGGAAAGAAAGGCAGCTTCGTTGTAAACATTCTGACAGCGGGCTCACCGTTAAAACGTTTACTTTGGGGGTAAAAATATATTCATGTGTTCCAAAGTTAGAAAATATTAAAAGGTACAGTGAAAAGTCTCCTCCCGCCCCTGTCATGCACCCAGTAGTGATTTCCAACTTCTATAGGAGACCCCTTAGGTATTCTTTCCACTTCTCTTTGCACAAGCAAATATTTACATAAACTCTTGTTCTCTCTTCTTCCCCTAAGAGTCAGCATATGCGCTCAATTTGCCTTCTTCACTTAGCTATATAAGGTGGCATCTTATCAGTGTTTTGAGAGCTTTCAAGCAACACTTTCCATACTGTGCCTTTGGAAAAATGAAAGCGTAGTTTCAAAAAAGTTGGCATATTCAGCAAAGTTGAACCTGAAACATTCTAACCTTTTGTATCACTGTTGGAGGGAATGCACACAGGGAGGCAGCTTGGGGAAACTTGAGAACAGGTGGAAATGTTCAGGCAAAGCACTTTCTGCCCGACCCCTAAAGAAAATTGTGCATTATTAACAAATTTGTTTAAATCGCTCCACTCTTCAGAATGCAATAATTAGCCGGTATTCTGTGTCTGGTAAATGCTGGAGATGTATGATTATGTGAAAAAAGCAGAATTCAAAACGGTGTGTGTAAGATTCTGATTCTTCCATTTTAAAACAAGCTTTATTATGGGATAATTTACGTACAATAAAATGCACCCATTTTAAGTGTAGAATTTGATAAGTTTATTATCAGTGTCAGAACAAAGCTGTTATCTCTCAAGCTACACGTTAGCCCTACACTACAATTTAACCGTTACAATCCCCCAAACCTCCTCTGTGCTTTGTGGTAGTTAGAAGAATGTCCCCCCAAAGATGTCCACCCCTTAATCCCTGAGGTCTATGAATATATTATTTTGTGTCGCAAAAGGGACTTTGCACATGTCACTAAGGATCTTAAAATGAGGTGATTTTCCTGAATTATCTAGATGGGGTCCAATGTCATCACAAGGGCCCTTCTAAGAGGGGTCAGGGTCACAGAAGGAGATGTGACATAGAAATAGAGGGTGAAGAGGTGCAGTGCTGTTAGCCAAGGAATGCCAGCAGCATCTAGAAGTTGGACAAAGCAAGGAAACAAAATTCCCTCTAGAGCTTACCAAGCAATGCAGTACCGCTGACCCATACTGGACTGACCTCCAGGACAGGAGGAAAGTAAGTATATGTTGTTTTCAAGCACTGAATTTGTGGTAATTTGTTACAATCACAATAGGAAACTTACATACCCCTTCTACTCTGTTATACCCCCATCCCAGCCCCAGGCGACTATAGATGTTCTTTCTATCATGATGGCTTTGCCTTGTCCAGAATTTCTTCTAAACCATGTAGTACGTAGTCTCACGTTCCCGGCTTCCTTTGCTCAGCCCGATATTTTTGAGATTCATTCATGTTGCTGCATGTATCAGTCGCTTGTTCCATTTTCTTGCTGAATTGTACTCCCTGTACCGACATATCACCGTCTGTTTTCCATTCAGATGTGAATAGACTTTTTCATATGAAGATTAATGTCACAAGTCTTTGTGTGGACGTATGTTGCATTAGTCAGGGTTCTCCAGAAAGAGAGAGAGAGAGAGAGAGAGAGAGAGAGAGAGAGAGAGATCTTAACTGGCGCAGGCAGTTGTGAGGGTCAGGCAAGCCCACATCTGCGGGGTAGATCAGCAGAGTGGAGACGCAGGAAAGACCTGAGGTTAAAGCTCCAGCCTAAAGGCAAGGTGCTCAGGTGGTTAAGTGCCTGACTCTTGCTTTTGGCTCAGGTCAGGATCTCACAATTCACGGGTTCAAGACCCATGTCGGGCTCTGTACTGGCAGCGTAGGGCCTGCTTGGGACTCTCTCTCTCTCTCTCTCTCTCTCTCTCTCTCTCCCTCTGTCTCTGCCCCTCCCCCTCTCGTGCAAGCGCACACTCTCTCTGTCTCTCTCTCTCTCTCAAA
The DNA here is from genome assembly GCF_018350215.1 of Panthera leo. Lineage (NCBI taxonomy): Eukaryota > Metazoa > Chordata > Mammalia > Carnivora > Felidae > Panthera > Panthera leo. The sequence goes on along the minus strand of NC_056683.1, from coordinate 3,175,873 downwards.
ATAAATAAATTTAAAAATTTTTTTTACAGTGTACTGGCAGAATTCCCCCTTCCTCAGGAGAGAAAGGTCTTTCTTTTTTCAAGGCCTTCAACTGATTGGATGAGGCCACTCACGTTATGAAGGGTAATTTGCTTTACTCAAAACCTACTGGTTAAATGCTAATCTCATCCAAAAAACATCTTCGCAGCGACATCTAAACTAGTGTTTGACCGAATATCCGAATACTGTGGCCTAGCCTTGTTGACACATAAAATCACCCAGCAATGCTTTCATTTCTTTTGGGGTAAACACCTAGGAGTAGAATTGCTGGATCATTCGGTCAATGTCTGTTTGGCTTTATAAGAAGCTACCAAGTATTCTCCAAAATGGTAAGGCCATTTTACTTTCCAATTAATACTTTGTGAGAGCTCCATTTGCTCCAGACTTCTCCAACGTTTGGTATTGCCAGACTTTTAAATTTTAGACAGCCTATTTGAAGCATTGAAATAGACTTAAAGTATTATCTCCTTGTGGCACTAATTGGCATTCTCCGTAACTAATAATGAGTTTAACCGACTGAGCCGCCCAGACACCCCTGATATTTCTTTTCTCATTTAAGAAGTTTCTTGTGACACGTAGGATGGTTTGAATTTTTGTTGTAACAGTTACCCCCATCTTTTTACCCTTATATAACTTGTTTTTCCCCCAATCTGGTCCTGGACTTCTATCACAGAAACTTCCTGGATTATAAATTTAATTATTATGACATTTTATTGACGCTTTTTCTTTTTGTTTTAATTTTTTGTGTTTCTGACTTCGTGTGATTTTTTTCAAATCCAAAAAATGCTTATTTGAGGATGCCTGATTCAATTTTGAGAGCTGTGTTACAGTTTTCTTCTGCTTTTTCACTTTTGGAGGAATTTTCATCAGCTAAAATATTTTGCCTTGGGGTTTTCTTATAGTAGCTTTGCATAAATAAAGCTCATTCAGATATTGTGGGAAGAGACTTGGGATCGTTTACAGGATTCCTAGTTCAAGGCCATCCTCTTCTATCCCTACATAAAAATACAGTATCTTTAATAGATGTCTTTGGGGAGAGGGCTGGGGATCCACTGGGAAAGAGTTCTGTGTCTTCCGATTTTTATGTTTCCTTTGGTCTTGGGGGATTCTGAATCCCCTCCTTCCTTTTTCCTTTACCAGCTACTCTCCGCCGAGGGCTTCTCCTCACTTTCTTCTCCCCCAGAAGTTTCTGCTGCTGCTACCGTCTCAGGACTGGCGTGCGTGCCCGGGTTCCTTCCCAGTGTTTTAAGCTGAAATTTCTATTTGAGAGGAGGGGAATTTTAGCTGAATGTTGGGATCTCAGTTCCCATTTTCTTACTTCTAGATGGCTTTTCTGGAGCTCCTTCCATTCTCCACAGAGAGTCGCCTTTGGGAGCTCTTGAAAGGCAGATCTGCTTGACGTCGGTGTTTTTAGTTCTCCTTTACAGGGAACTTGAAGTCTGTCTTCTAGTTGGGGAGAAGGTATGGCTTTAATGTTGTGTGCGTGTGTTGTAATACGTGGAGAAATTCAGATCTGGGCGATTGTTATTATCCTCAGGTTTTAGATTACCACCAAAATGAGGAGACATTTAAAAATTACATAGTGCTTTAAAAAAAATAATAAGTGTGTTTTCCATTGTATTTAATAGTGCCAAATTTTCCCACGTGGGTACTGTAGCAACTCTCTGCCCTCTAGAGCGGGAAAGTTCATGTTTCCTTACAAAACCACAAAACAGCGTCTGATCTGCTCTCCTTAAAATCTGCTTCTGTGGGAAACTGCACATGTCTAATTGCATGAAAACTGGAGCCTTCCCGTTTCTGGCATCCAACACTTGGGGTTTCCTTTAATACAATGCTCAAACCTGCTAAAGTAGATGTTGTTTCTGCAATTTTAAATCCTTAACATTGTAACTACGATGGAATTAAAATAATAATCTTTCCAGTCAGGCCCTGGCTGTGCACTCATTTAAAATATTCCACATTTGCTGCTGATGGCTTTCCCCCAACCATCACGAAAGCCAGGGAGATCCTCTGTGCAAGGCAGCATGGTCCCACACTGCACAGCCCAGTTAGGCGAGTGTCCAGAGGGGAAACTGAGCACACAACCCGCTGGGTTCTTGGCTATGTAAGTGTCTGGAAGGAAAAGAGGAACCTTCCAAGCCTCTCCTGAATGGAAGCCAAGGTAAGTTTGTGGTTCCACTGGGAATCGAACCCAGGGTCTTCTGCGTGTAAGGCAGATGTGCTAACCACTACACCATGGAACCTGAGGGCAACCTATCTCCCCAGGTGCTCTTACTAGAATCAAGGTAAGAAAAGAAGACCAAAACTCGGTATGGATTGTTATTATGACTGAGAACGAAGTCCTGTGAACTTGGCCCAGGGAGCATGTGTGGGACAGATGAACTTTACATACACAAGTTTGAAAGTCTTCATGAATACTGTCACCTGAAAATATAGTATGAAAATGACTTCAAATGTTCGGAGACACCCTCCATTTTTCTATCCTCCTGGGACACTCTTAGTCTGGTCAACATTTATTGTTTTTCTGCCCATATTTATTGAGAGCTTACTATGCTCCAGACACTTTTCAAGGCTCTGGGATACAGCAGTAAATACAAAGGTAAAAATATATATATATATTTATCCTCCTTGAGATGACACTAAAAAAGTGCATTTATATTTCATGGAAACTATCCTTGAATTCAGCAGCAGCCGCACGAACTCCTTCTCTGCCCCTTGTCCTGAAACTCCTGCATGTTTCAATAGACAAGATCAAAAACCACATCCATTAAGATCAGCATCAACCCCACCATAAATATCTAGTGTTACTGTGAAATCAGCTTAGAACTGGAAGACCTTGGAAAAGGGTCGTGAGGCTGTTTATGTTCCTTGTCTCCGCGAATGGCAAGTTCGTGGCCTTGACATGGCTGAAGTATGTGTGCTGCTGGCTTATTTCTTTGTGCCCCCACATGTCCGTGCACGGAAGGAAAAGTTCTCAGACACGGAGACTGAGTGGACGTGCGGGGCTGCCTCTGTGAGAGAGAAAGAGAGAGCAGCAGCAGCAGCCGTGGCCCGCACATAGCCTTTATTTCATCTTTCATTAGACGTGAGCATCAAAGAATATCAGAGCAAAGAAAGAGCACAAAGGATCTTTAGACATGAGCCAGACGAACGTCTGGTGGCGACGTGAAGGCACGAAGGAGCGCGTGTGGTTTCCAGGAATGTCAGCGAGTTACAGCAGGTGTTGTATCTAAACTGTCCTCTGCGGGACTGTGGGGCTCTGTATCTCACGCGTTCGACAGCCTGGAGACCAGAACAGTGCTGACATTTCGGCCGGTACCCCGATCCCCCTCCAGGACTTACAATACACGCTCTAGAAATACCGCCACACTCCCGCGGGCAGCAGGACGAGCCTGAGCCAGTAGCAAAAGGTGTGATGAAGTCCTTGAAGCTGTTCCAAATACATATCACGTTCCAGTACATGCTAGGTGTCAAGGCACCCATGTTACAAAAGTAAGAGTAAATTGCGGAGGTGTGTGAGCCAGCCAGACACTTTTCATGGAAAGGAGAGAGTGGCTCTTTTTAGATGAAAGTCTAGGAGAGAAAGAGCGTGGAGGTTTTCATGAATTCGGTGGAAGCAACTTCCAAAATGGAGGCAACTTGAACTTCAGACGCTGCAGTGAGAAAGATGAATTTTGGAAGACCAGACAGCCTCCACCCAGGCCGGGACCAAGAGCACCCGTAATATCCTGGCGACAATCCCCACATCCCTGAAAGTGTAACAGTTTGTAAAATGTACGAAGGAGAAAATACAGTGCCTTATTTCAGTACTCCAATTTATGTAGAAACTAAGAACGGATGGAAAAGGAGGATGAAATGTGTGTAAAATACTGAATTTCAAATAGTTAAGATACACTTTATACCCACATCTCCTACCAATCCTTTTACATTGGGCTACTGCAAACATACTTAAGAGTTAAGATAACTTACAAAGCGCTTGATGTCCCTTTTCAAATTGTTTGCTTTTTGTATACAATAATATCAGGCCTTCTTAAATGATGGCATTTTCCCTTTATGTCCCAGGGGTTCCTTTGTGTGTTCATGTTAGAAACAGTTTCTTTACTGCTCTTATCGTTTATTATAAAATTTCAGTATTTAATATAAATCAGTTAAAGCAGTTCTGTTCAAGTGAGACCTATAGCTCAAGAAATTTCTGAAAAAAAACATGAAATATAACTAGTTTCTGTGTAGCCTGGAATGTTGAGAGTTTCTATTGAGGGTTCTTACTTATTTTTTATGTGCATCTAAACATTTTCAATGTTATTTACCAGTGTTGCATGCACACGACTCCTGAAACAGAATGCTAAGGGCACCAGTGACAGTCACAGCAAAGTTTGTTGCTACGAGAGGCAAGGCCGACCGATCGGGACCGACACTTTTGATCAGAGTGCGGCCTCGAACAGCCGGGGTACAGAGTTTTTATAGCCGACCACATCGTCTTATCATCACCTGGGAACAGAACAAAGAAATAGTTCCCAGATGAGGTGGAAACAGTTCCCGGATGGGGTGATTATTTTAGACTTTCTGCGATTAAGTCGCAACCAGTTGATGTCCTTGACCCTGCCTCTGGCCCACTTTTCTTTGAACTTTTGTTCCCTTAATTGGTGAAGCCTAATTTACAAGAGTATGAAGTGTAATTTACAAGAGTAAAGCAAGGCTGTTATCTCTTAACCTTCAGTGTCAAAACAAAGCTATTTCTCAAGCTACGGTGTCAGCACAAAGCTGTTATCTCTCAAGCTCTAGCTTAGCCCCACTCTACAATTTAACCCTTACACGAGTTGTAAATATCTTAGTGCCTTTGGTGTCTATTATATGCAAAAATGCAGTGAGGGAGGTTTACTAATGCAATTGGCTTGGTCCCTCTGTTTGCAGTATAGTTTGAGAGAGAGAGAAACACAGAGGATAAAAAAAAAAGAGAAACATGTAGGATAGAATATCGTGATAGTGGATTGTTATTTAGTCTACCATATTAAAAAACATGTTTTCTCCCACACATGTAATCGTCCTCTGAGGGTGTGCTATTTCTAACCTCTGCTACAGTTTCTTGCATGCTGGATTTATTGCTTGGTTACTTTCTCGAATGATAGAATAACATACGATATCTTCGCAGTATTTTGTCTGTTTAAATTGATAGGATACCAAAAAGTAAATGAATCAACTTGGCAGTCACCATCAGGAGTTAAAAACTATAAGTCTTAGGATTCATTCACATCCTCAGGGATATGACAAATCAAATTTAGGTGAAAGTGCAGAGATCAACCAACTGCAACATGGTATTTCACAAGCTCGAAAGGAGATAGACACGAAGATACATGCAAAAGCAAAAAGACCTTAGGGGACTGACATCCATCCTATCATACATAAAAATGTTCTAAAGAATAACATCACTTGCTCTTTATTATGAAAAAATAAAGGAATGTACGTCTTGGAAACTGAGCACAAGATGAATCGGTCTGAGTCCCCGAATCACACATTTAGCACCTCGTGTCTGTCTGTGTCTCTAAACCAATCACATCTTCCTGGACCGCAGATGCTTGCTGATGAGAAAGGCGTTTTGAAGGTGTTTCCTGGAGAAGGTTGAGGGACGCAGTGAGTATCTCGTCTAAAAATCAACCCAGACTTTCGAGATTCAACCACGGGCTGGCTTGCTCTTGTCCTTTTAGCAAGTGTCTTTCTTCCTCCACGACTTAGGCGAGCAGAGAATGACTCGGAGAAAAATTGGCTCCGCTGTTCCCTCGTCTCTCCTCATGGTGACCACACTACACAGTGGAAGTAAGGTTCGCACACAAGACAAAGCCTCCCTAATCCAGTCACCCCCCACTTTCTGGTCGTACAGGAAGACACACAGCACCTAATTCCACCTGTGTCGAGAAAGCGGTTACGTTTATCTCAATACGAAGAGAGAGAGAGGAGGTGGAATTTCCTGACTATTCTACGTCAAGTATGGGCTGTTATTTACATTTACAAATGGTCGATTACACCCTCCCTACGGATTGTACAGGCGGGAGCTACCAGGGAGCAGGGCTGGGACTCCCTGTAGGTCTGGCATATCAGATTTGTCTTCTCCCTCTCCGGCAACACCAGACTCTGGACTCTGCTGGTTTTAAGCCTCGACCCTCAGTTTCCCAGTTCCCTCGTGTCACTCTTTTCCGTTTTATTTGCACTTCCCGCCCCCAGGAAGTGCTGCAAAATTGTCACCTGAACTTCCTCTTTGCAGGACCAGGCCTGGAGGTCACCTTCACTGATCCTTTGGGGCTTTTCCTCTTCCAGCTAAGGGCTTTCTGCACCACCACCACCTGCCCTCCCCACCCCCACCCCTGCCTGGATGTCGCGGGCGGGGCCAGCAGCCAGGGCCCAGTGACTCTGCTCCCAACCAAGGGCTGAGGAATTATTTCTAGAAGTTTGTGGGATTGTATTATAGATCCGTGTGTTTAACCGGCGCGTGTCACAGCGCACTCCCCCAGCGTTGTCCCAAGGATAGAAACGATCTCAAGGATTTGTCCAACTCCAGTTTCTTGGAATGAGAACATATGCCTTTTCCCGGGTAATGTTTAGTATCTGTTTTTCGGAAAGAAGGGGATCGCTGTCAACTTTAAAGAGGAAAAAGGAGGGTGAGAGTAAGAAAACGTCTATCCGATATTGCTTGGAGGGAAAGTGTAAGAAAATCATACGCCAGTAAAGTTCTAATGTGTTTTGATATTCATATATAATTTCTTTTTTAATTTTTTCCAAGTTTCTACTTAAATTCCTGTTAGCATGCCAGGTGTGGAATTTAAGAAGCGTGGTGTATTTTTAATGCCTCCCATGTGCCACAGCAGACTGCCACTCTCCGCAAATACGGAACATAGTTTCACGTGGGATAAACGGCCACCGCTGAGCGACAAAGGGAAGAAAACCGCCAGCGCCTGAGCGCCAGCATTTTGCCAAGTGATTCACTTCAGGAAAGCCTCGCGGCGATCCTCGTTGCTTGGGTCGGCGCGGCTGAGAGGCACCATTGTCCCCCGTGTGGCAGAGTCCGAGCTGAATCCACCTTCCATGCCAAGCAGTTGTAAAGACTCCGGGAAGTGCGACCGTCTGGCTGCCTACTGCAACGGTCCAGTGGCTGAGGAAGTTTTTATTCCTGGTGCAGTGTATCTACACTGCTGTGCACCTTTCGGGAGAAAGTAAGAAAACGTGATAAAGATCCTGAGAATTAGTTTGGATGCGCTTTTGTTGGGTAAACATTCTTGAGAACCACATTGGTCAGACCAAACAGTGACATCACCCTCAAATTACATACAAAGGAGACTGCTCCCGCTGTGGGCTCCGTGGCTTAGCTGGTCAAAGCGCCTGTCTAGTAAACAGGAGATCCTGGGTTCGACTCCCAGCGGGGCCTTTCCACACGAGCTTTTGTGATTTAGTAGCTGAGAAGTGGAGAGAATTTGAATTCACATCCCTGAAGCACCAGAGGTGGAAGGGACAGCATTAGGGGAAGACTCTTCTTTAAAAACAAAAACACACTTCTCCCAGTAGGACAGTGATAGAAATGCCGAAATATCTGTGCTGAGAGCTGAGAAACTCAGATCTTGTTCTATGACTATGATCCGGGCACTGGGATCGCCTAGGAAAAGTGGGGTTTGCCCCTTGGTCTTCTTTTGCCATTTTAGACCAAACCTCAGGCACTCACCACTTAGGTTATATATGATCTCTGTGACTGTCTTCGTTATTTTCGCCCCCTAGAATCTTTCCCAACTAGGACGTTGTAAACAGCTGTTTTTCTTGACTGGCTCCTTGAATGGCCATTTCCCCCTCCCCCATCCCCAATTTTGCATCAGATAGCTCTTTGGCCCACCGAATAGTGAATCGTGTGTTGGACCAGAGCCAGGGTTCTCAAACCTTGGTGAGGACACGAATTACCTTGCGTTCCATTAAAATGAAAGATTTAATTCACCGCATCTTGGATGGGGCTTGAAATCCAGCATTTATACAGGTCTCTGGTGACTGATGTCTATGCCACTGTTACAAGGACCCTATTTGGCTTAGAAAGGCTAGTGACTTAGTGATCTAGCTTCAGTGGTTGTGGCTTTTGCCCCCCACCCCAAGGTAAAATTGGTATATAATACCGGATAACTTTCAAGTGCACATTATAATTAGACATCTGTATGTACTACAAAGTGATCACGGCCAAAATTCTAGCTACCTTTCATTACCATACAACTGACCCTCTTCTTCCATTCTGCCTGCTCTGGAATCCCCTTTCCCCCCTGCTAACCACGAGCCTGCTCTCTGCATCTATGAGTTGGTTTTTATATTGTTTTGTTTGTTCCTTTGTGTTGCTTCTCAGATTCTCACATATGAGCGAGATCATACAGTATTCGTCTTTCTCCGACTTCTTTCCCGTAAGTGTAACATCCTCAAGGTCCATCCATGTTGTCAAAAATGGCAAGATTTCATTCTCCTTTATGGTTGAATACTGTTCCACTCTATATATACCACATTTTCCCCATCCACTCATCTACTGACGAACGCTCAGGTCGTTTCTGTGTCTTGCTTATTGTAAATCATGCTGCAACAGGGGCGCCTGGGGGGCTCAGTCGGTTAAGCGTCTCACAGTCCGTGAGTCCGGGAGTTCGAGCCCCACAGGCTCCAGATTCTGTGTCTCCCTCTCTCTCTCTGCCCCTCCCCTGTTCAGGATCTGTCTCTCTCTGTCTCAAAAATAAATGAAAACATGTTTTAAAAATTAGGAAAAAAATCATGCTGCAATGGATGTAAGAGCGTATACATTTTTTCCAATTAGTGTCTTCATAGTCTTTGGGTAAGTACCCAGAAGTAGAATAGCCGGATCATAAGGAAGATCTATTCTGATCTCTTTAGGAATCTTCATACTGATGTCCAGAGTGGCTGCACCAATTTCCTTTCTCACCAACAGTGTGTGAGGGACCCCTTTTCTCCACGTTCTCTCCGACACTTGTTATTTCTTGCCTTTTTGATGACCATTCTTCTAACAGGTGTGAGGTGATATCTCATTTGCTTTTAATTTGCATTTCCAGTAGTCATGTTGAACATCTTTGCACGTACCTGTTGGCCATCCGTATAACTTCGTTAGAAAAATATCTATTCAGATCATCTGCCCATTTTTCAATCAGGTTGTTTTCTTATTGTTGAGTTGTGTGAGTTCTTTATATGTTTGGGGTATTAACGCTTTATCAAGTAGATGATTTACAAATATCTTCTTCCATTCAGGAAGTTGTCTTCACTTTAACGGATGGTTTCCTTCGCAGTGCAAAAGCTTTTTGGTTTGATGTAGTCCCATTTGTTTATTTTTGCTTGTTTCCCTTGCATGTGGAGTTGGATCCACAAACACATAGACAGCGAAGACTGATGTCAAGGAACCTACTGCCTGTGTTTTCTTCCAGAATTTTGTGGCTTGAGGTCCTACATTCAAGTCTTTAACCCACGTTGAGTTAATTTTTGTGTGTGGTATAAATAATGATCTACCTGCATTCTTTTGCACGAGGCTGTCCAGTTTTCCCAGCACCTCAGTCGTGGTTTTGAGTTCTATTTTTTTATATGTTTATAACTATTTTCCACACCCATTAGTAAACCTGGAGTTGTCTACTCATTTGCCTTTCATCCAATCCAGTTCAAAAGAAATGAAAGAAAGGAACGAGGGGGAAACTCTAATATAAATTAGTGTAAATCAGTTAACATTATAACTGTTTTCTCCTTTTAATGTGTTAAGGGACTGTGGAATATACCAGAAATTTTGGAAGGAGGAGTAATATGATTGTATCTGAAAGAGGAGAGGATAAAAAAGAATGGCAAAACACACAAGCTTCCTTTAAAAAAAAAAAAAGCTGGAGGCAACTGCTTTTTAAAAATGCTTTTTAAGGAATCTACTCCTGAAATCAGTGTTGCACTATATGCTGACTAATTTGGATGTAAATTTAAAAAATAAAATAAAAAAGTGCTTTTAAATCCGAAAACTCTTGGTGCACTTACTAGTTAGATAACTCTAAAAAAATAATACAGCTGGAAAAAAACTTTAAACCCCAAGACTTGAGATTTTCTTGTTTATCTGCCCTATTTCTTCTACATTCTAAAAAACACTTTTAAAGCTTTTATCATACTCCATAAGTGCCATGCTTCCCACTCTTGGTAATGTGCACAACATTTCTCAAACAATCATTTTCATTTCCTTCGTTTCTTGCTTCTCCCCGTAAAGGTCTAACGGGCTGATGTCTCCTTTTGTGAGCCATTTGGAAGGAATGTTATGTCTCAGAAGACTTATTTTGTAGATCTCTTGTAGTGGAATACTGACTTCTGTTAGAAATAAAAATCATAAACAGTGCTATGAAACTCTGCTGGGAGAGGTGAGTATTTAAATATAATAAAGGAGAATGTTTGTTCTCTACAATTCGATCCCAAATAAGACCTGGAAATTCATCAATATGTCATATCTTTAACTGAAATCTTATTTCTCTACCAACTCAAGTTAATGAGTGCTCATGACTCCTAGGTCCCATGGCATGTGCCCTGGCCGGGGACCTACCCTGCTGCCCCTAATGCCGATCCCCCCTCCCCACCCCCAGGCCTCATTACACCTCTGCTCCACCAATGTATTTCTTTTCATCTACCAAGTCTCAGATCGGTGATCACTTCTTCTGACAGTCTTTCCTAATCATTAGGAGTTGCAAAATTGTCTCATTTGTATGCATCTGTGAAAAAGCATGAGCATTTATCTCTGTAGTTTTATTTGGCAATCTTAAAAATAAATTGGGGGGGGGCAGGGGGGCTCAGTCCGTTTAGCTTCCAACTTTGGCTCAGGCCATGATCTTGGAGTTGGTGACCTTGAGGCCTGCATCCAGCTCTGTGCTGACAGCTCGGGGCCTGGAGCCTGCTTCCGATTCTGTGTCTCCCTCTCTCTCTGCCCCTCTCCCCCCTTCTTTCTCTGTCTCTGTCTCTCTTTTTCTGTCTCAAAAATAAACACTAAAAAAATAAAATAACTTATTTTGTGCAATCATATTATAATAATCAGCGCACATGCCCTTTGCTTCCCCAGGCTTGTCCGATTTTTCAGGACACCTGGTACCTCCAGGTACCTAGGTCAGGATTGGGCACATTGTGGGCTGCTCATTAATTCCTTTAAAATAAATATCTAATCAACTTATTTTTCAAAAAAATGAACCAGAAGTTATGCTGTCCACTCGATGTCAGAAGAAAAAGCAAGACTGAAGATCCTGCCCTCTAGGAAATACTGCCTCGCTTCTGTTTCCGGGAGCATTGAGACCCGTCCGAGTTTGGGTTACGGGAGGGGTTTTCCAGCTTTGCCGTTTCTGACCGATGCAGTCACAGCGCGGTCCTGCCGCGAATTTCTCACGATGGGTTTGAAGACAGATCATTTTGCAGTGAGCACCTTCTAGTCCCAGACAAATGCTGGGAAGGGGGAAAGAGTGACGGACGTCAGGGTACACGAGGAGGAAAACAAACTCGCTCGGCAGACTGACACGGTCCCTGAGCACTGGCACCCAGAGCGGAAGCGGGGACACGAAGTCCAGTCACAGGGACGCCCAAAGGGCTCCCTTTGTCACCCCGCCCGGCAGTAAACTGGGACGGTCCGCCACCCGCGCTAGGCGGAGTTTCCAGCATGGCCCGGCAGGTCTGGGGGTCCCCAGCTTTTCCAGGTCAGAAGAGAAGCGGACCCCAAGCACCCCCCACCCCCTCCCCCCACCCCCGGGAACCCCTGCCTGCAGCCTGGGAAGGAACTTGGACTCCGGGTTTCAGTTATGTGTGGTTACCAGTTACGGAGTTTTCTGTATTGTTATTTTAACAATAAAAAGTGTAAGAGAAAGAGAGTCATCGTGAGTGAGGATACGTACAAAGAAAAATCATTCAAAGTTACCGGGTTTGGGGGCACCCAGAAAATGGGTGTCCATAGGACATTATAGAAGGATTTTAGAAAGAGTCTCGGCAGGCCGGTTTCCGTAGTGTAGTGGTTATCACGTTCGCCTAACACGCGAAAGGTCCCCGGTTCGAAACCGGGCGGAAACAGCTGCCCGCCAGCTTTTTCGCACTTTACCCAGTGCTCCCAGTGCCTGAGACCCTGCGCCCTGCCCGGGACCCCACAGGAACACACACCTTTGCCAGCTGTCCCAACGCCTGTCCCAACGCCGCCAGCGCGGACCCTGGCGTCCCCAAAGGCTTTCTGACAACACGCGCCCTCCTGGACCCCCCACCCCCGCTTCCCTTCAACATCACATCCCTCTCCCACGGGCTGCACCCTAAGAGCTCTCAGGTCCCCGCGGATACGCCGTCCCCAACCCCGTAGTGGGCACCCTCCGCGCGGGGGCCCGTGTCTCCTCTGTCTTCACGCAGCCTTTTCACGAAAACCTGCTCTGGTTTTTCCAACAGCATCACCTTCCTGTGACGCTAAGTGCTGCGTCCCGTCCGGGAATCGCCTGCCTTCCTCGAGGGCACCAGGAGTTCCCCGCACGACCTTGCGCCCACCTACTGCTTTCACCTGGGCCGCGGGCACAGGGCTGACCCGGGGACAGGCAGGGGCCGGTGCGCAGAAGTGACCCGCTGCAGCAAATGTGACCACGGGGAAACCGTCGGGAACCAAGGGCGATGCTTCCCGGACGCCGTGCATTTCCCACATCGTGTCCTCGCCGGACGCTGTCCCTGCACCTGGCGTCCGGGCTCTGTGTGCGGAGCGGGGGCACCGGAGCGGATCTGGGTGCTGGGTGGCGCTGGGAAGCATTGCGTAAAGCGAGTAAAAGCGGGTCGACGGCTGTTTCCGCCCGGTTTCGAACCGGGGACCTTTCGCGTGTTAGGCGAACGTGATAACCACTACACTACGGAAACTGCGCCGCACCCCGCTCGCCTCCTCCCCGATGGAGACTAGCCAGTCTCTGGGTGTCCCGGCTTTGTTCGCACTGGAGGCCTCTTTCCTTCCGGGAAATAGCAACCTTATTCCGCCTCTCTTTGGACGAAAAGCAAGAACCTTCGAGGCAGTGAATCGCTCTAAGGAAACACCGTCTAGGGGAAGAACGCCTTTCCACATGCAGGACGGAAAGTTTAGGCCGCCTCGGGGTCTGGCGGGTGTGGGAAAATTCCTCCATCTGGGGGGGGGGGGGTCCTGCTTACGTTTACCCGACCTCAGAGGGCTCCGTGACCTGCATCTCCTGGGTGCCAGACACGGGTCCTGGCTGGGATACTGACCCGGATCCGGGCCCCGCTGCGGGCCCCGCCTGACCCACAGAAGCTGACGCCCGAGAGGGGGCTGTGCCCACCTGCGTGCCGGGCGGAGTGGGGACGGCCGTGGGGGCCAGACCGTGGGACGTTCCCTGGCGGGGCTCGGTGCCCACGACGCCACCGGCCCGGCGCGGCGGGGAGATGTCACGCGCTCCTGCTACGCACTGGGCGCGCTCGGTTCCCACGCCCGCCGCCGTCGCTAATCCAACAGCGGGAGGGCCGCGCTCACAAACTGCGCCCCCCACGCCTCGGGGGACTGCCAGTGACCTTTGGGAGGGGGACCGGAGCCCCGTCTGGGCTTAGCAGGGCCCGGAGCTGGAAGGGGACGCGCCCCCTCACACCTGTGCGTACGAAACGCCCTCTCATTGTGACGGTCGTGGCGTTTCCCTAGGGACCGCGGATGGTTTCACTGTGGGTCGTGGCTCTCCAGTGTCCCCACCATTTGTTGCGAAGGCTACCCTCCCCCTCGTCGACTTGCCTGGCACCGTTGTTGACAATCAGCTGGCCATGCGTGCCCGGTGTTATTCTAGACTCTCGGTTCTGTTCTGTGGGTTTGCACACCTATCCTTTCGCCAGGACCTCAGTCTCGCTTTCTGTGTCGTGACAGACAGTCTCCCATCGAGAAGAGAAATCCTCCAAGTCGGGTCCTCGTTTTGCAAAACGACGTTTCCTTCTGGCGTCTTTTGCGTTTCCAGGCGGATTTGAAAGACTGGCTTTTCCATGTCGGGGGGGGGGGGCAGGGGGAAGACGCTTCCCCGGGATTCTGAGCGGGATCAGGGTGACGGTGGGGCTGTTGTCATTTCACCCGGATGCTCGTCCCTGAGCGCAGGACGCTTCCCCGTGTGCGCCCATCCGCCCTGATCCCCCCTCTTCCCCGCGGTGTGCTGCCCGCTGCGCGTGTGCGCAGAGCACTTTCGCCGCCCGAGGAGGGCACAGCCTTCCAGAAGGTCCCTGAGGAGCGAAAAGACACCTGCCCCCTGCGAGTAGGAGCGGAGTCCTCGGGGCCCTGGGGAGACCTGCTGTGCTCTGATCGCAGAGCTTGGGGAAGCCTTGCGTTTGCCGCAGGTGTTTTCCCAAAAAGAGGGAACCGGGACGCCCCGCCCCGCCCCTTCCCAGCCCGCTTTCTGGGCGTCTTTTCGGGTGGGACGTTAGGATTTGGGGAAGACGAGATTTGCTAGTGGGTGCGGATCACGTGTGCCGGAAGGGGACTTTTTCTTTCAGTGTTTCTCTTGTGGAAAGTTGAGTGGAATGAGACAACTATGGAAACGTGGTTTTCCAGGAAGAGCTACCGCAGGAGCAGAGGCGGAAAGATTGAGGGACAGGCCCGGGGTGCGGGTGTGGCCGGTTAGCTCAGTTGGTTAGAGCGTGGTGCTAATAACGCCAAGGTCGCGGGTTCGATCCCCGTACGGGCCAGTGGTTCCTTTTACCTCCTAACCCCCTGAGTTCACGGTTACCTCTGCTCCCCCAAGTCTTACACTTGGAGGTGTGAAGGATCACTGTCAACCACACCTCCCCGCTGGTCGGTTCGTAGAGCATAAAACGATCACAGGGTCAGGGTCATGAGCTCACCCACTACCTTGGGCAGGGGATTCATTAAAGAAGAAGAAATCAGTTGGATTTATTATAACTTAAAAAAAACAACGGTGTTTGTTATTACTAGTGGAATTTATTTTGTCCATGGTATATTCATTCTGTCATTTTACAATTAATTCTTTTGCCCAAAACCTTGCCCTTTGCCCATCTTCAGCCTTTACAACAGTTTGCAGCCGGGAAGTATCCTTTCCAACTCTTTTTATGGAATTCCCAAGATACTCAATTATTTCCCCCACACTTACTTGCTCCGAAGTATTTCATTTCCCCAATATTCGTTGAAGCCGATTGCTAGAATCTGTAAGACAGCACTAAGCGATATCGGGACATGTGTGGACATCTTTGCTGTCATCACGACTGGCTGGCTCTTCTGGCATTGAGGAAGTGAGTCCACGGGTGCCACGCATCCCGAAGTCTGCTGGAGAGCCCACAGATCGTCCTAAGCTCCGCTAGACTTGCAAATGTCCTTCTAGACTTTCTGTAAGTAAAAATGCTTTCCTTCCCTGAGCCTAAAAGGAACTCTCTGTGCATGTAAACGCAAACATTTTCCCTGCTTTCCATGTATTCCAGACTTATAAAGTGAGGGTCCATTGACTTTTGTTTCACCTGCTGAGACGTGCTTCTGTTAGAAAATCGTGTCACTGAGAGCAGTTCACTTGGTTTTGGGGCACGAGTGAAACCTGCCTGTGTCATGGTACTGCGTCTAGGTCCAAGTGTACCCAGCGCACGAATCCGCACCGGGTGTAAAGTCCGTGTTCCACGGCTGTTTATTGAATGAATGAGTCCTCACTACACAGTGCTGCCCCCCATGCTTTCCTTCTGCCATCTGATAGGTGCAAAGAAAGGGATGCTCAGGAGTGTTTCATTATTTACAGTTCTCTGAGTCAGTCTAAGTCTCTTGGCATACATATAGGACATTCGAATTTTCTTTTCTGTGCACTGTGTGTTGATAGCCACACACAGGGGTATTCGTCTTTTTCTTACCGATTTGCAGGCTCTCGTTAAATATGAGGACCATTGTCATTTGTCTATGATGTGAAACAAAAACATCCTAATCTGTCATTTGCCTTTTGACTCCCCTCGTGATTGATTTCGTCTTGCACAAAAATGCTCATGTTTGTAGTTACAATGCTCAGATTTTGAGGTTTTAGTTTCCGCGTTTGCACTTTACCAGCGTAACAACTTTTCCCTATGTGTTCTTGTGGAAAGTTCACATTTCCGTATTTACATTTAAATCTGTGACCCGCCGTGGTAAATGTGCCTATTTAACAGGAGCTGTATGATTCCTGCGCAGGGATCCCCTTGGCAACCCCCCCCCCCCGTGGGCTACACGCCTCCCCCACCATTGCTTCTCCCACCGATACGAAATGCTGTCCTACATGGAAATCCTTGCTCATTTCCACATTTAAGTAGCAGTGATCTGGTTCCTTTGAGAGTAAAGGAGCATGGAACCTGGATCCCTACAAATATGAGTTTGAATTTTACCTCCCAACGTTCTCCTTTCTGAAACAGAGACACTCCCTAACTCAAACCCCTGCATGAACAGTAACTACTAGCTGGTTTGCAGGTATAAATCCCTTTCCCTGTGGCAGAAAGTACTCCTTTCCTTTAGAAAATCTCCTTATTTGCCAAGTTTCTTGTCCTCATCCAGTAGCATTGTCCTGCTTCTTTAATATTTTAATCGTTCATTCCTGATATGTCTAACTACATGGAATTTCACCTCATTAGTGCACATATGAACCAAATGCTTGACTTTAAGTCTTTTCAATGAAAGCAACAGATTTTCACCAGTGAAGCTTCTGTGGCATCCTGGGCCCAGGGTGTCTCTTGTTCCTTCAACAGATTCCAAGTCTGAGCTTTTTCTCAGGTTCAGAAACAGGGGAAAGTTTGTGATTGTCACCGGTGTAACCAGTGACAGTGTAACCACTGTAACCAGACAGGTAACCAGTGTAACCAGATGATAATCTGGCTTATCATCTCGTTTCCTTTGCGGACACAACCTGAGATTAACTGTGCCCACAAGTCTCTGTGAGGCAGGTGCTTGGCTGGGGCCCTGCCTTTGCTGCTTATCGTTTTTCGTGTCACCAGGAGGCTTCAGGCAGTGAAACTCTGTTAGTGGCTTCTGTTGCTGTGATGTCCTCCCATCCCCGTTGTTGGCAGAGTCTAGTTTTGTAAGAGCCTCTCTGACCCTCAGCCCCCGCCTGCAGAGAAGAGCTAACAGAGACAAATTAGATGTGGCTTTTTATGTGATGCTCTAAAAAAACTTGCCTACGATGAGATGGTGAAGATTTCTCCCATTATTTTTTTTAAAGGGTATTTATTTATTCTGAAAGGGAGACGATCCCAAGCAGCCTCCAGATGTCAGCACAGAGTCCCGTGGGGGGCTCGATCCCACAAACCATGAGAGTGTGACCTGAGGTGAAATCAAGGGTCGGACACTTAAGCAACCGAGACCCCCAGGCACCCTCTCAGATTATTTTCATGGGAAAGTTCTCTCATTTTCCCTTTGGGATCAGCGTGCACCCCTCAGTCCCGCGGCCTGGGGTGAAAGCCCCCCACACTCAGCTCTCCTCCCTGATCTGCAGGGTCAACCCGCCCTCTCCCCTCGCCCCCCGCCCCCGGCCCCACTCCCCAGCGCTGTCCCTGCAAACGCGGGGCTCTGGGAGCTCAGAGGTTAGGGATCCATTCCCTGGATGTGGAAGCGCCCGGCCCGGCCCTCAGCCCAGTACAGACACTGGGATCCGTGTGTCGTGGTTTTTCTTCTCCATAAAAAAAACAGTCTGTGACGAAACACACACACCAACAACCTGCCATGAGGCCGCGTCCCGGTCTCCTGTGTCACCGCGGGAAAGCTCACACGCGGCGTCGCGAGTCCCGCATCGGAGCGGGCGACAGGTCCCCGGCAGGGCCGGCGAGGAGCAGGTGCGGTGGCGGACACCTGCGGGCCCGCGTCCCGCTTCCCAAGGCCGTGTCCGCGTGTCCCGCGGCCTTCTGTCCGTCCCACGCCCGGAACCCCGCCTCAGCGCCCTCCCTTCCCCGGCCAGGACCGCGCGGTGCCTCAGGGGGCCGTCTGCGGAGCCGCCTCGGGCTGGTGGCCGCCCCGCCGGGAAGCAGGGGCCGCGGGCAGCGGGGGCGGCTCGGCAGGTGCGGCGGGTGCAGGGCGCGCGGACAGCAGCGGAACCGCAGGCGGACCGGGTCCCGGGGGCGCAGGTGCACTGGAGGGGGGTTGGGGGGTGGGAGGGGCGAGAGGCAGGATGGAGGCGGAAGGTGCGCATGGTCTCCGCACCCCGAGTCCGCTCCAGTCCCCCTGCTCCCCACACAGGGCCCGGACGCCAGGTGCAGGGACAGCGTCCGGCGAGGACACGATGTGGGAAATGCACGGCGTCCGGGAAGCATCGCCCTTGGTTCCCGACGGTTTCCCCGTGGTCACATTTGCTGCAGCGGGTCACTTCTGCGCACCGGCCCCTGCCTGTCCCCGGGTCAGCCCTGTGCCCGCGGCCCAGGTGAAAGCAGTAGGTGGGCGCAAGTTCGTGCGGGGAACTCCTGGTGCCCTCGAGGAAGGCAGGCGATTCCCGGACGGGACGCAGCACTTAGCGTCACAGGAAGGTGATGCTGTTGGAAAAAACCAGAGCAGGTTTTCGTGAAAAGGCTGCGTGAAGACAGAGGAGACACGGGCCCCCGCGCGGAGGGTGCCCACTACGGGGTTGGGGACGGCGTATCCGCGGGGACCTGAGAGCTCTTAGGGTGCAGCCCGTGGGAGAGGGATGTGATGTTGAAGGGAAGCGGGGGTGGGGGGTCCAGGAGGGCGCGTGTTGTCAGAAAGCCTTTGGGGACGCCAGGGTCCGCGCTGGCGGCGTTGGGACAGGTGGCAAAGGTGTGTGCTCGTGTGGGGTGCCGGGCAGGGCGCAGGGTCTCAGGCACTGGGAGCACTGGGTAAAGTGCGAAAAAGCTGGCAGGCAGCTGTTTCCGCCCGGTTTCGAACCGGGGACCTTTCGCGTGTTAGGCGAACGTGATAACCACTACACTACGGAAACTGCGCCGCACCCCGCTCGCCTCCTCCCCGGGGGAGACTAGCCGGTCTCTGGGTCTCCCGGCTTTGTTCGCACTGGAGGCCTCTTTCCTTCCGGGAAATAGCAACCTTATTCCGCCTCTCTTTGGACTAAAAGCAAGAACCTTCGAGGCAGTGAATCGCTCCAAGGAAACACCGTCTAGGGGAAGAACGCCTTTCCACATGCAGGACGGAAAGTTTAGGCCGCCTCGGGGTCTGGCGGGTGTGGGAAAATTCCTCCATCTGGGGGGGGGGGGTCCTGCTTACGTTTACCTGACCTCAGAGGGCTCCGTGACCTGCATCTCCTGGGTGCCAGACACGGGTCCTGGCTGGGATACTGACCCGGATCCGGTGGACTGACCGTGGAAGGGGCCCGTTGCGTGCGGGCCCCGCTTGACCCACAGAAGCTGAGGCCCGAGAGGGGGCTGTGCCCACCTGCGTGCCGGGCGGAGTGGGGACGGCCGTGGGGGCCAGACCGTGGGACGTTCCCTGGCGGGGCTCGGTGCCCACGACGCCACCGGCCCGGCGCGGCGGGGAGATGTCACGGGCTCCTGCTACGCACTGGGCGCGCTCGGTTCCCATACCCGCCGCCGTCGCTAATCCAACAGCGGGAGGGCCGCGCTCACAAACTGCGCCCCCCCACGCCTCGGGGGACTGCCAGTGACCTTTGGGAGGGGGACCGGAGCCCCGTCTGGGCTCAGCAGGGCCCGGAGCTGGAAGGGGACGCGCCCCCTCACACCTGTGCGTACGAAACGCCCTCTCATTGTGACGGTCGTGGCGTTTCCCTAGGGACCGCGGATGGTTTCACTGTGGGTCGTGGCTCTCCAGTGTCCCCACCATTTGTTGCGAAGGCTACCCTCCCCCTCGTCGACTTGCCTGGCACCGTTGTTGACAATCAGCTGGCCATGCGTGCCCGGTGTTATTCTCGTGCAACTGTCACCTGCAGCGAGACCTTTGGAGCTGAGCTGGCCAATTAGTTCAGCTGGTTAGAGCGCGGTGCTAATAACACCAAGGTCGCCTGACCACCTGAGTTCAATGCTACCTGCAAAGGTTTGGTTCCGCTCTCCTAAGTTTTGCACTTGAAGGAGTTCTAAAGGATCACTGTTGCCAGGGTTCCCTGCTGGCTCAGTTAGCTCCTAGCGCCTATGACTATGCATGAGCTCAAGCCCCACCTTAGGCCGAGGCTTCGTTATGGAAAAAAAAAAAAAACCAAATGGATTTATTATAACTTTTTATTTTTTATTTTTATTTTTTAAATTTTTAAATATTTTTGAGAGAGAGAGAGCACAGCAGGGGAGGGGCAGAGAGAGAGACACAGAAACTGAAGCAGGCTCCAAGGCTCCGAGCTGTCAGCACAGAGCCCGACACGGGGCTTGGACTCACAAACTGTGACATCATGACCTGAGTTGCCCTCACGAACTGTGACATCATGACGTGAGCCGAAGTCAGACGCTTAACTGACTGAGCCACCCAGCCACTCTGATTTATTGTAACTTTTTAAAAAACAACGGTGTTTGTTCCTTATGTAATTGTGGAACCTGTCTTGTTCATGGTACATTCATTCTATTATTTTACAATCAATTCTCTTGCCAAAAACCTTACCCTTTAACCTTTCCATCTTTAGCCTTTACAATGATTTTCAGCCTGGGAATAACCTTCCTAACTCCTTCTATGAAGTTTCCAAGATACTCATTTCACTCGTGCTTACTTGCTACAAAGCATTTCATTTCCCTCTTGTTCGTTGTGAGTGGTTTCTAGAATGCGTAAGACAGCACTAAGGGACATTGCGGAAATGTGGGCACATTTTGATTGTCATCACGACTGGCTGGCTTTTCTGGCATTTAGTAAGTGAGGCCAGGGGTGCTACCCATCCTGAAAACTGTTGGAGAGCCCACAGCTGTCCTAAGCCCCACTAGACTTGCAAATGTCCTTCTAGATTTTTTGTTGTTGTTGTTTCTTTGTTTGTTTATTTATTTGTAATTTAGATCCAAGGTAGTTGACATAAACTGTAATAATGGTGTCAGGAGTAGAGTTGAGTGATTCATCACTTACATGTAAGACCCAACATCCCAACAAGTGCCCTCCTCAATGCCCATCACCCTTCTAGCCCATCCCCCCACCTCCCACCAGAAACCCTCAGTTTGTTCTCTGTATTTAAGAGTCTCTTATGGTTTGCCTCCCTCTCTGTTTTGATTTCGTTTCCTTCCTTTCAGACTCTTTTGTAAGTAAAAATACTTTCCTTGCTTGAGCCTAGAACTGAACACTCCTCGCAAAGGGGAAACCCCAGAAACTAAAAACTTGAAAATGTTGATAATTATAACTACAAACATGACCATTCTTTTGCAAGGGAAATCGATCATAAGGCGAGTCAAAAGGCAAATGACAAATTAGAATGTTTTTGTTTCACATCAAAGACAAATGACGAATAGTCCTCATAATTAAAAAGATCCTACAAATGGGTAAAGAAACAAACAAACAAAAACCCCAAATACCCCTGTATGTGGCTATCAACACACGGTTGATAACACACAGTGCTGTCTTACAAATTCTAGAAATAACTTGCCATGAAAAGGGGGGAAATGAAATGCTTTTCGCCAGGTAAGTGTGAATAAAATCAGTATCTTGGCAATTCCATAAAAGGAGTTGGAAAGGCTCCTTCCAGGCTGAAAATCGTTGTAAAGGCTGAAGACAGGAAGGTTAAAGGGCAAGGTTTTAGGGAAGGGAATTGATTGTAAAATAATAGAATGAATATACCATGGACAAAAGTGGTTTCACAATTACGTAATGAAGAAATGCTGTGGATTGTGGATTTGTTTAAATCATGGTAAGACTAGTTGGTTTTTTTGTTTTGTTTTGCTTTTTTACAGAACACTGACCAAATCCGGGCAGGAACTCATGATCCCATGAGGAAGAGTCACATGTGCTACCAAGTGAGGCAGCAGGAACCCTGGTAGGAGGGATTCTTTAGAATGACTTCAAGTGCAAACTTGGGGGAAAAACCACATCTTTGTAGATGGCGTTGAACTCCCGGTAAAAAGAGACGTGGCCAGTACGGGACTCGAACCCGCGACCTTGGCGTTATTAGCACCACGCTCTAACCAGCTGAGCTAACCGGCCAGGTCGGCTTTCGGGGACTCCGCTTTTCGGGACTCCGCCCTAGGACTCCGCTCCTACTCGCAGGGGGCAGGTGCCTTTTCGCTCCTCAGGGACCTTCTGGACGGCTGTGCCCTCCTCGGGCGGCGAAAGTGCTCTGCGCACACGCGCAGCGGGCAGCACACCGCGGGGAAGAGGGGGGATCAGGGCGGATGGGCGCACACGGGGAAGCGTCCTGCGCTCAGGGACGAGCATCCGGGTGAAATGACAACAGCCCCACCGTCACCCTGATCCCGCTCAGAATCCCGGGGAAGCGTCTTCCCCCTGCCCCGCCGACATGGAAAAGCCAGTCTTTCAAATCCGCCTGGAAACGCAAAAGACGCCAGAAGGAAACGTCGTTTTGCAAAACGAGGACCCGACTTGGAGGATTTCTCTTCTCGATGGGAGACTGTCTGTCACGACACAGAAAGCGAGACTGAGGTCCTGGCGAAAGGATAGGTGTGCAAACCCACAGAACAGAACCGAGAGTCTAGAATAACACCGGGCACGCATGGCCAGCTGATTGTCAACAACGGTGCCAGGCAAGTCGACGAGGGGGAGGGTAGCCTTCGCAACAAATGGTGGGGACACTGGAGAGCCACGACACACAGTGAAACCATCCGCGGTCCCTAGGGAAACGCCACGACCGTCACAATGAGAGGGCGTTTCGTACGCACAGGTGTGAGGGGGCGCGTCCCCTTCCAGCTCCGGGCCCTGCTAAGCCCAGACGGGGCTCCGGTCCCCCTCCCAAAGGTCACTGGCAGTCCCCCGAGGCGTGGGGGGCGCAGTTTGTGAGCGCGGCCCTCCCGCTGTTGGATTAGCGACGGCGGCGGGTATGGGAACCGAGCGCGCCCAGTGCGTAGCAGGAGCGCGTGACATCTCCCCGCCGCGCCGGGCCGGTGGCGTCGTGGGCACCGAGCCCCGCCAGGGAACGTCCCACGGTCTGGCCCCCACGGCCGTCCCCACTCCGCCCGGCACGCAGGTGGGCACAGCCCCCTCTCGGGCGTCAGCTTCTGTGGGTCAAGCGGGGCCCGCAGCGGGGCCCGGATCCGGGTCAGTATCCCAGCCAGGACCCGTGTCTGGCACCCAGGAGATGCAGGTCACGGAGCCCTCTGAGGTCAGGTAAACGTAAGCAGGACCCCCCCCCCCCCCCCAGATGGAGGAATTTTCCCACACCCGCCAGACCCCGAGGCGGCCTAAACTTTCTGTCCTGCATCTGGAAAGGCGTTCTTCCCCTAGACGGTGTTTCCTTGGGGCGATTCACTGCCTCGAAGGTTCTTGCTTTTAGTCCAAAGAGAGGCGGAATAAGGTTGCTATTTCCCGGAAGGAAAGAGGCCTCCAGTGTGAACAAAGCCGGGACACCCAGAGACTGGCTAGTCTCCATCGGGGAGGAGGCGAGTGGGGTGTGGCGTAGTTTCCGTAGTGTAGTGGTTATCACGTTCGCCTAACACGCGAAAGGTCCCCGGTTCGAAACCGGGCGGAAACAGGAAGGTCTCTCTCCCGGGGGAGTGTTACTTTTGAGGTTTCCCTGGAGCTGCGCTGGGGTCACAAGACCCCCCTCCAAGGGGCCCTCCCTGGAGCCTGCAGCGCTGGGGGGCCTCCTTCTTGGGGGCGATAGGTCTCCCCTCCTTCCCAAGCGCCCCCACCCCCTGCTCCAGGACTTCTCAGAGCTAAGGTCTCCAGTTAACGTATTTATTACCAGATCAATATATCCAGATATTGGGTGAATTTTGAGGAGGAGAGTGAGGGAGAGACAGAAGAGCGGAGGTGTCGGGGGTACAGATGGGGCGCACAGGAATCGGCGGGGACATCTCAGGGGCGCGCCGCCCACTCAGGCCTGCGCTCCACCCGCCAGGTCCCCAGGAATATCTCAGGGACTCGGACCTCAGGCTGATCCGATGCCCGTCTGGCCCCGGGGAGGGGGTGCTGCCAGACTTGGGGGCAGTCCGTGTGGCACAAGGCCCTGGCCAGACCCTTCCCTCCAGGGCCACCTGGTGCACTCGGCTTGGGTGGGAGCAGCGCGTGTGGCACTTGGAAGGTGTTGCCCTGCACGCATGTGCACCGGGGCCCTGAGGGACCTTTGCCCGGACCTCAACGTCCAGCTGGGAGGAGGTCACCGGGCTCAGGCCTGGACCGTTCCTGCAGGGGGAGGCGCCCCACGTGGGACCTCACAAGTGGGGTCATTTGCTGCATTTGGAAGTGACGATGCGGGGGGGAGGCTTAATAGTGACTTGGTCGTGTTAGGCTCATATTTTCCCCAAGATTATGAGCCGTGCCCAACAGGCTTCCTTTGTAACTGGCTGATCGGGTCAGGTGTTTGCTCCTGTGGGTTCGAAGCCCATATACAGAGTTCATGTTTGGCTGGTGTTCCGCTCAGCAAGACAGTTTGTTTTGTTGGTGCCCGAGCTGGACTTAGTAAGAATGTAAATCGATTTAAAACATTAGGAGACATCTTCAGGCTGTTTATTTATTGTTCTGCCTCTTAGACCTCAAAACCGGCCCTTTGGGCTTCAGGCCTAAAAATAAAGTGGCTCGGTTTGGGGTGTTAAGTAGGTTTTCCAAAGGATCTAACACACTTCCGGCAGGCTTCCTGGAATATCGCTGAAAGACAGCAGTGTGGGGGGAACCGTCCATACGGGCAGATCTTTGGATGGGGGACCTGGTCATCCATTTCACCCGGATATCAGCATAGACGTGAACTCACGTACAGCGACTAACGGTTCGGCTGACAGGTCAGAGTGGGCACCGAGTAGAAGATCGCTGTCACATGATAACTTCCACCAGCTTGCCTACACCCAGAAGCAGGGAACAGCTCAGGAGCCAGAATGATTCTGCCAGGTTTTATCTGTCAGCCTTAGTAATCAGCAACCCTGGCGGGCTAATTGGTCCCAGAAACGGAGTAGCCTAGTGGCAGAAATGGGCCCATAACATGGGGTGCCACTAATCAAGGCTGACGAGTCGCCGCTACAGCCACACCCTGAGCCTGCCAACCGGAAGATCGATGCGGGGTCCGTGACACAGCGCCTCTCTAGAGGAAAGTGACTTGCCTCTTATTAACTTAGCCAGGAAAACGGGACACCCAGATCCTGGAGAAGTTACTGGCGTCATGAACTCATTTCGTGGAGACAGTGGCTCTGAGTGGCCAGGGTGGTGCACTGGACGTGAGGGGCGACCAGAGCCCCCGGACCCACCCTGTCTGACGCCAGGTGCTCCTCAATCCAGGACACCTCTAAGAAGTCGTCGCAACTAACATCTCTCCTAAAATCAGGATGATTGAACAGCCTCACATTGTACTTGAAGCAAAGCCAAGTTCCTCAGATCTCCTCCAAGGTCCTGTGCATTCTAACCCTGCACTTCTCTCCATCTCATTGCCGTTCTTCTCCTTCTTGCTTGTGCTCTGGCCGCATCGTGCTCTCCACCTGACCCCCCTCTTCCCGTTGGGTGTCCCTGCAGTCTCAGTAAGCCCCCACGGACCCCTGAGTTTAGAGTTGCACCCTACTCCCCACGCCACAGTCCCCCACCCAGCCCCGATCGATCTCTCCATCGCATTTAACAGCTCCTTGTACATTATGTAATTGTCAGCACGCTCTTCATCAACAAAAGGACTCTGATATAGACACGTAAACTACATGGGCTCTGCCCACCTGCTGTCTCCTCTTTTGTCTCGTCTCCCACTCTCCCCACCAGTCTTCGTCCCCAGACACACTGGCGTGTCTCAGCCTTTCTCTCCTCAGGTGGTTTTGCCCACAAGGTTCTTTCTGGTGTGTGAAAAAAGGAAGCCACCCACCGCTGGCCCCTTCTCCTGCCTCTCGCTCAGCCCCTTCCTGTCTGCTTCTCCCACATTCTCTTTGTCAAACCACTAACTGCACCCCCAAAGTCTCGTCTACCTGAGATAAGATGACATTTCTGAATTGAACACGCCCCCACTGTGAATTCTTCCACCTCTTCACTGATGGTCTGGTTTTGCCTCAGTTGTGTAGCATGCAGCCGGGGACTCAGAAAGACAGAGCAGCATCGGGGCACCTGGGTGGCTCAGTGGGTTGAGTGTCCGACTCAGGTCATGATCTCATGGGTTCGTGAGTTTGAGCCCTGCCCCTTCCCCCCCCCCCACTCGCTCTCTCTCAAAATAAATAATTTTTTATTTTTTTAAAAAAAGGAGTAAGAAATGTGGCCAGGATTCTATTTATGTGTCCTCAGTTTAGTTAAAGGAAACAAACACATTCTGGGGCAGCCCTCTGAAGCATAATGGGACAATGTCTATCAAAATTATCAGAGCACACATTCTTTGACATATTTTCTATATGTGTGCAGGACATCATGACGTGAGATATGGTGTATGTTCGTAGATAGGAGCAGTGTTTGCCACAGCAGTTTGTGGGGAAAATTTAATTGTCGGTTAAACTGTGGTACATCCCATATAACTGAAGACTACGGCGGTTTAAAAGAGGAAGAAAACCACTTTCCTGTTTTGATATGGAAAGATCACAAAAATACCTTCTAAATAAAAAATAAAGCAACACACACATACACACACGCACACACAACCTGGATAAAATGCCATATCTATCAAGAGAAAAGAGAAAATATTTGTCCGGGCAGAGAGAGAGGAAGACAGAGAGAATCCCAAGCAGGCTCTGCACCATCAGCACAAAACCCAACTCGGGGCCCAATCCCAGGAACGGTGAGATCATGACCTGAGCCGAAATCAAGTCAGACACTTAACTGACTAAGGCACCCTGGCGCCCCATTAGCCACTGATCTTTAAATGACCTTCCTTATAAAGTGACCTTGAACTTGTACAGACACTGTTATTAGAAGGAGTCATTTGCGCACTATTTGGTTTTGGAAGTCTCGAGAGAATAAGGGCGTCCTAGGTGACTATTTGGTGTAAATATTTAGCCACTAATTAAATTAGACCTTATTATATTTATTATAAAAATTGATTAGCTTGGTTGTCCTAAAATATCCAGATAAGAAACCATATGGTCACTGTTTCAAGTAGTTGATTTTCTAATTTATTTAGAGAAAATCTGATTTACCATTTTTATGACCTGCTGGGAGAACTTCCTTCTCCTAAACAAGAATCACTTCACATATCTGATTTTGTAAATCAATTTCCTTGACCCATCTGTACAGGGCAAACATCTACTTAGGAACATCTGCCCTGCCCCTGACCACCCTGCAAATTGCTTTTCTTTCCTCTGAAGTCCCAGACCCCTGCCCCCTTGTTAGTTCCGGATGCCGGAGGCGACTCGGGCAGACTGTCTTCGGAATTTCTAGGTCTGTGTGGATTCCTCCTATTAAATTTGATTTTCGCCCGTTAATGTGTCACATGTCAATCTGATTCTTAGTTCAGCAAGGACCTTGACGGGCCAGGAATTCACACCCACCCGGACAACATCTGACTCGCATCCATTTTCCAGAGCCCGGAAGGGGCGTGTTGGAAGCCTGGAGTCCAGCTGGGTCCCTGTCAACTGCACGGTCCCCCGGGCGGCTCTCCCTCACTCCTCCACCTCACCTCCTACCTCTGTCAACTGAAGTTTTCACCCGCCTGTCCCCTGTCCGCCTGGAACACAATGGGGGGCCTCCTCCTGACCCACCCCGGCCATTACATCCCGCTGAGAACTCTTCAGAGGACCAGGCTGGGCAGGCAGGGGGCTGGGGGTGGGGGCCGTGGAGGAGACAAGGGGGCGGCAGGACCCCGGGAGAGGTGGAGCCGGAGGACCACGAGGGGCGAGTCCCCCGCTGCGCCAAGCAGGCCAGGGGACAGAGCGGGGACAGCACCGGCTTCAGACTCTGGGCAGGGTCCAGTCAGGGGTCAAGAGCCACAGAGGGAAGGGAGCCCCTGTCACAAACTGTCCGAGGTCGAGTTTACAGAATTAACTTTCCACGCGTCTCATCAGTGATTGTCCGCGAGTGAATTTCTTGTCACGGCCCACGACCCCGCGCGGTGCCCAAGAGGGACCGGGGCTGGGGCGGAGGCGCTCTTTCCGTTCCGCAGGGCAAAGGCCAGACTTGATTTAGAAGGCAGAGAGCATGATTGCTTTGGGCCCGAGACAGAACCTCCCGGCGTGTCTGCGTCTCCGCTCGCTCAGGCGTTGGGCGGGAGCCGCTGCCATCCCTCGGCGGCCGGTCCCACCGCCCGGCGGGGCCACAGCCTCTCCGGACTTCGGGACGCGGCCGCACGCAGTTCCCACCGCCCGGGGCTCAGGCCTTCCCAGCCTCCCACAGAAGAAACGCGGATGGGACCGGGGGTCGAAGGTTCCATGTGGAGGAAAACCCAGCAGCGGACGGTCAGTGTCAGAGATCCCGGGCGCGGGGCGGGGCGCGGCAGGTGCGCGCGTCGGGCCGGTCCTGGCCTAACCCGGAATCCGCCCGGTGGGCTCTCTGGGAAGGGAGCGGGGCCAGGAGAACCCCAGGAATAGCAGCCCTGTCTGTACTCTGACTCCACTAAGGAAACTGCCCCAAAGTCCTTCACGGAACGTGTGCTGGGATTCCCCGCGCTCGGAGCCGGCGAAAGGCCCCCGGGGGCGGCTCAGGTGCCGAGACGCGCCGTCCTCGCGTGTGGACCCGCACGGCGGGGTCGTCCTCCAGGCGTTTGCGGGTCCCTCCTGCTCACTTGTCCCAAGCAGAGCGCCCAGCAGGAGGCCGGGGGCCGGGGGGGGGGGGTGCGATGCGCCGGTCCTCCCTCCCCACCACAGGTGCCCCAGGGCCGCAGGGACCCTCCTCCCGTCCCGTCCCCGGTCCCCCGCGCAGGTGCAGGGCCCGCAGAAGGAAATCAGCCTTGATAAGCAAGCGGAGTGAAGGACCGCAGGCCTCGGCCGCAGGTGTCCCCACCTCCCAGGGCGCGTGTGAGCCTCACGTGAGGTAACAATACAAACACCTGTCACAAAACCTGAACCTCGGTGACGGCTCGGCCCGGGTCACGACCTCACCTGTGCTCCTATTTAGGGGCCCGGGGCACCCCGTTCCGGAACCGCTTGGGGGGAATACGCAGGTAAAAGGGGGAGAGGGTTCGTGACGTTTGGAAGCTGATGTTTTCCAGTAAGACCCTGGGGTAGGAGGTGTGCGACAGGTGACCGTCCAAGACTCCATCCCGGAGGAGGAAAAGCAAGGTGTTCCCTCCTTCCCATCAGCTGGATTTAAGGAAGGAGAAGTAGGTCATCCAAGTCTTTAGGGAAGTGACCCAGGACGTGGGTCCCATGGTGTAATGGTCAGCACTCTGGACTCTGAATCCAGCGATCCGAGTTCAAATCTCGGTGGGACCTTATGTGGCTTTTTTTCCAACTTCTGGCTCCTCCTTTCCCCAAGCCAAACCCTTTTGCAAAGGAACCCCTGTGCCCAAACTTACTCCTGGCATTCCTTCCTGTACTGAGCCCCTGTCTGCAGTCACCAGTATTGGGAACAAAAAGAATGCCCTCTGCCCTTCAAGGTTGTTTAGCTGAATTAAGGATTAAAGTCACATGAGACATATTAAAAGGAGAAACTCAAATTTAATTTCAAACTTCAGGGAACCCAAATAGACATGAGATTCCAAAGACAGCAAAACAAGCTGTCTGTATATGTTATTCAGAACTAAGGAGAGAGGGGTCCCTGGAAGGGAAGGGCAATAAAAAAGAATGGTGGACAGTGTTTGTAGGGTCACTCAGAAGCAAGGGGACAAAGAGAGAACTTTGGTCAAACGGGCCTTCCCGGGGTCCTCCTCTCTGTCTACTGCCCCTGGTTCAAAGGATGACGTAATTCTATGCTGATAGCTTTCTTCCTGCTGCAGGATCTTTTAGGCAGTTGGGAGGGGGGGGGGGGTCAGTTTCTTCCTGAGCTTTCTGGGCCTTGATTGTCTTCAGCTCAAAATAATCTGCAAGCCCAAGTGACACATTTTGGAGTGGCCTGCCCTTGGCCCCTGCACTTGCCAAAGGCTAGCTTAATGCCTGGGGTGCACAGCTGGTTGTGGGGAGGAGGGCAGGGGAAGGAGAAATCTCTCCAGGAAATGCGCAAGGAAACCTCCCAAACCTTGCTGGAACTGGAAGTTTCTAGAGAAGATCTGCAAATGGAGACATGAGGAAAGACGGCCTGTGAGAGGAGCAAGAGAAAACCTGGTGATAGTCGTGGACCCAGAAAGTCAGGATGGAAATTGACAAAAGAATGTACCCCCAAGCTATGGGCACAGGTGGTCGAGCAAACTGTCCTCAGACAAGACCATGAGAACCGCAGCCCTAATTCAGAGGTCTGGGTCGGTAGATCCGATCTGATCCGCGATAGTCAATACTCGGTGACGTGAGGCTTCGAGTTTGCACGAGCAAGCTTTACACGTTCGGGGAAGGGGAAATGAGCTGATTCAGAGACTTCTTCCCCAGGATAGCGTGTTTACTCCGAGGGCCTCGACTGTTCTGGATGCGGGTTCCCTGAGGACTTGGCCTGGAGCCGCCCCCAGCCCTCTCTGCTGTTGCCGGTCCGGCCCTCAGATCTGGGAGCCCCTTGTGCACCAAGAGCAGGTGACCAAAGTCAATCTTCTGTGACCGTCCCCAGTGACTTCAAGGAGATCTCCAACGCAGAAAAAAGAGAAGACCAGTCAAGGGCAGGCACGCAAGCAATATTTTTGAACAACCAGATAGGACAGAAACGTATGTATTAAGATTAACTATGGGCTTTTTAAGTAGTGATGTGGAAATCCGCACATCTTAATTGTTACAACCGAACAGACTATATCTTGCGAGTGCAAGGGATTGGAGCTCGGCGGCGATCAATCAAGTTTCCCTCCCCTTCCTGCCTACGACCCCCTGTGAGCTGACCGGCTTCGCAGCAGCTCTCAGAGCGGTCTGAACCAGTCTCCCTGGCTATGGTCCTCGGGAAGATGACGTATAAAACACTGACAAACCTACTTTGAAGTTGGCTTTTTCCCCCAGGGGACAGATCGTTGTGCAGGTTGGAAAAGTGCGGCTGCTCTGGGAACTGCTGGGGCCCTTTCGGTTTGGAAGGAGGCTCTGATGGAAGAGGAGAGCAGGGCGAGAAGCCGGATGTGGTCAGAAAAAAGCAGCTCCAATGTCAGTGAAGATTGGAGAATTCATGCCACCGAGGCCAGAGGGCTGGAGATCGGGACAGAGAAACACTTTCCTAAAATGTCCCTTCCCGACCACGCACCTGCTCCTGATGGATGTGAGCCGTCCCTGCTTCCACATCCCCTTGCAAATCAGGCCGGTCTATTTCCTTTTATGCGACAGACTTCTGCGACCTGTGACCTCGGGGGTAAAAATATCCCCACTGACAAGAAAGGACAATTGGAAATACTGGCGTCTCCGACATTCTGGAAGTATTGTCGGTAAGCAGGACAGGGGGCGGCGTCTCAGTTGCATATTTTATAGGATTTCTTGGAGAAGGAGGTGACAAACTTCGCATCTACTTCAGAGTAACATCACACTCAACGAAAGGGAACAGACATGTATCACGGAAAGTTGGCGCTTTAATTCTTTTTACTTATTCAGACTCATAAGAAAATCCTCCTTGACTTTTGTCAAAGAAAAGAGATAACCACATTTTGTAAAAGTTATTTGTACATGGTTGCAAGTCCCTTCTTTGCTAGCACTTTTATTCACTGCTACCATGTATTTATTAAATTCAGTGACAGGAAATGTGTTAAAGAGCCTACTTTAAATAATGCACCTTAAGTAATCATAAAAGCACACTTTCATAAAAGCACACTTATTCAAAAGCA
This sequence comes from Panthera leo, assembly GCF_018350215.1. NCBI lineage: Eukaryota > Metazoa > Chordata > Mammalia > Carnivora > Felidae > Panthera > Panthera leo. The sequence goes on along the minus strand of NC_056683.1, from coordinate 3,144,083 downwards.
CAAACTAGGGGTTTTTTGCTGTTAACTTCCACCAAAGTCTTCTTATTCCAGTCGTAAGTTTTCCTCTGTGGACACATGACCTGATGGGGAAAAATATTCCTGGCCCTTTCACTAAAGAACGCATTTCCAATGCAATGCTGCTTCACGTATGTAATAAACTACCTGTCAAACATTATCTATGTAGATCTTGTTGTGTGAAATGAGATGCAAAGCTAATTCAAGTCGGCAGAAGATAGATTTATTGTCCCTGGAAATAAGTAAAAATTAGACTTCAATTCATGCTCCCTGTTGCATAGCGGCAGGATAGGGTCTTCGAGCGTAAAATACATATCGGGATAAAATTCTGGAAGGCAAGTGTGAGTATTGAGGAAGGAAGACAATTGAGGCTGGAGGCCCCGGCGGGCTGAAGTGGGATTAACAAAACGGGGAAGGCTACCAGGAGGAAGGTGGAAAGGACTAGAGGTAGGAAATCCCTGCCACGACTGTGATTTGAAAAACAATGCCACAGCTCGGGGTCACAGAGCAAAGCTTGGCCGAAAGTAAGACGTTAAAGAGAGTACCTAAAAGGCCTAACGCTCGTGGGACGAGGTGGCCGAGTGGTTAAGGCGATGGACTGCTAATCCATTGTGCTCTGCACGCGTGGGTTCGAATCCCACCCTCGTCGGTCCTGGCTGTCGGGAGCGCGGGCGTGAGTTTTGCACTCCTCACCTTGGTGTGCGACGTTCCGCCTTCACACCCTCCAACCCCCTTCCGACGGCGGTTTCCTTGCCTTCTTGCACGGCGGGGGGAGGGCGAGTGCTCCCTTTTAGAGCGCCGCCTGCTGCTTCCGCCCCCTTCCGCGGTCGCGGAGCTGGCGACTCAGGCAAAGCATCCCTGTGGCGCACAGTCCTTGGCCCCAGTCACGTCGGGGCTCAAATCTCAGAACCAAAGCAGCCGAGGCTTCGGTCCGACGCCGGCTTCCCCTCCTGGGAACAGGTTACAACTCTGCTCACCGCCTCCTTCGTTCCTCCAGCCGCAGGAATCCTTACCTTTCTTTGTGTCTCGTCACAGCCCAGCGCTTGGGAACCTCCTGTCTCGAATTCGCTTCAAAATGCTGATGGGCGGTGGGCGGGTCAGAGAAGAAACGACCTCGACAAAACACTGCTAATGGTTTAAGGTGGTTGGTGGCAATTTGCGTGTATATTATGCAGTTCCTGTTACTTTTTCAAACGGCCATAACAAGGGTCTTAAACTTTTCACTTGGAAATAACTTCGATCTTAAAGAAAATCGGAAAGAATAAGAATAGAACAAAACCCACCTCTATACCTTTCATTGGGATTCACCTATTAACATTTTGTCCCGTTTCCTCCCTCTCTCTCCCTCCCTGCCTCTCTGATTCAGTCTCCATCTTCGGTCTATCTCCATTTCTTTCTTTCTTTCTTTTTTTTTCAGAACCACAGAAGAGTAAATTGTATGTTTCATGGCCTTTTGCTTTTAAATACTTAAGTAGATATTTCCTAAAACTAAGGATATTCTTTATGTATAACGACAGTATATGTATCCGTTCAGTGTATTTAACAATGATACTGTTTCTAAAATCTCTCACCTGTATTTCAATTTTGTCTACTGGCCCAGTAATGCCTCTTAGAGCATCCCCTCCCCCAGTACAGATTAGGTATCGTATCATTTGTCCAAAAACATGTTTTTTACTTCAATTCCAGTTAGTTCAGTTGTCCATCTTTAATCTAAAACATCACCGCAGCCTCTCTTTGTAGTCATGATATTGACATTTTTTGTAAGAATACAGTAGCTGCTCACTTTGTTGTTTGTTTTGTTGTTCTTTAAGAAAATTTCTTACATTTTTAAAATTTTTAATTTTTTTAATTTTTAAATTAATTTTTTTTCTTTTAAAAAGTTTCTTAAATTTCTTTTTATATAAATTCTCGGTGGCGGGTCAGGTTGTGATCTCAGGGTTCGTGATAGTGCGGAGCCTGCTTAGGATTCTCTATCTCCCTCTCTCTCTGATCCTCCCCCACTCGCTCTATCTCTCAAATAAATAGGCTTCAAAAACAATTTTTTTAAAAGAGCTTTTCCTGAACCTGCTGGGTTTTGATAGCTTTTTTTTTGCATACATACATATAAATTTTTATTGATATGAAATTCACATTACAATTCACCATTTAACCATTTCAAAATCTATAATTCAGTGACTTTTAGTTCATTCACAAGGTTGTGTAACCAGCACCACTATCAGGTTCTAGAACATTCCTTTTTTTTTTTTTTTTTTGATCTTCTGTGATTGTTTATTTAGTTTTGCCTTTTTTTTTTTTTTTAATTTACATCCAAGTAAGTTAGCATATAGTACAACAATGATTTCAGGGGCAGTTGATTGCTTTATAAGTCAAAATAATCTTCATGCCAAAGTGGCCCATCTTGGAGGAGCCTGCCTGCCCTTGGCCCACCAAAGTTACCCCTCAGATTTAGCATGCATTAATAATTCTTACCTGAACCCATCTTTACTAAGGCGGTTGCAAAATGATGGAACTTTAGCTCCAACACTGTCTGCGCGTTCTGTGACAAGTCAGGGCACATACCTTTAAATGCAAAGGATCAAAGCTCTGCCTCCTCCTCCCCCCTGCCCTGGTCCCTCCGGCCCCCCTCACCTTACTTCTATTTTTCCATAGGATTTCCTCTTCATTTTCATTACTTAAGGTCCTTGTTGTTACAGGAATTTCTATTTTCTTGTTATAATGTAGAGACTCACTAAAGAGTGCTTTACTTACAAAATTTTCCTCATAAACACATTTTTGCAAATACCTTAATGACTTCCATTTTTCCCCCTGAATTTGTCCATGGGATCCTGATGCACTCACTTTTTTACTTTAATGCATTCCTTCCATTTTCTTCTACCATTTCACATGTAACTTCTTTGCATCTGTTTTGCCCATAAAATCCTACAAATGGCGTCTTTGTGATTATTACAACATGCATTGCTTTAGCGAAGGACTCCCAAAACATTCCCACTAACTTGACCTAAATGTGATAAACCGTGCACAGGGCTGCATAAAGAAGTGAGGAGCAGGACACTGATGCCCAAGGAAAATGCAATATAGTCATTGGGCAGAAGTCAATGAAAATGTTTTTCTTTCAAGTGTAAAGAAAATAGAAAACTATAACCGGAGACAAGCATGTATTCTGAAAGATATAATGCTGATCCACTGGAAATGAAAGGTAAATTTGTCACCTCTTCCCAAGTAAGAAGGGTGAGGTTTGCATCTCTTTTGAAATGAGACGGGCAGCTTTTGCAAAAAGAAAAAAGAAAGAAAAGAAAGGAAAATACCCATTTGTAGAAATTAGGTAAAGGGTGAAAAAACATTGCAGGAGTTGTAAAGAACAAAAAAGGGATGCCTTTAATTCTACCTTTCCCCCCTTGAGGTGGGAAAGGGGGAACCCTAGCAGAGGATGGTTTCGATCCATCGACCTCTGGGTTATGGGCCCAGCACGCTCCCGCTGCGCCACTCTGCTAGTTACCGCACCTGCTCACCTATTTCCTCCCTATGAACATGATCACGTATCGCATTTCCTTGTATAGGTAAATTGCGATTTGTTTCTAAAATACGATCCTACTCGGGAATAAAAACAATATTTTTTTGTGAATTTTATCATACATATAACGACACAATTCAATCTCAGAAACATCACGCTGGGCAAAAAATGCCACACAGGATGATGTACTATAGGATTCTACTTATGTGAAGTTCAAGAGCAAACGAAACTATCTGGTGACAGAAATCAGAAGAGGGATTAGCTTGTAGGATGCAGCACCGACGGGCAAGGTGGCAAGAGACAACCGTCCGGAGTAAGGGGAATGTTCTCAGCCTTGATGCGAATGGTGGTCACACGGGATGCACGCAAGATCTATGCATTTTACTGCATGTAAAATATACTTCAATAAACTGCTGAAAACACGGAGGGGACCACAGAGATGTAATAACCAAAAGGGAAGAGAGGGAGGGAGAGCAAGAGAAGAGAAAGGAAAAGAAAGAAGGAAAGAAGGAAGCAGGGAGGAAGGGAATGTGGGAGAGAGAGAGAGCAAAGAAAAAGAAGTACTTTCTATGTATACTTCAGGGAGCTAAGGCAACAGTGGCCCCCAAAGCTTCCCAAAATAAGGTGTGGAGCCACGAAGAGCTCCCTGGGAGCAGGAGAAAATCCCCAACACTCTTTGGGGAAGCGCCTGAGCCAGGCCTCCAGCAGCCAGTACGCGGTCAGCGCAGAAGGTCGCTTCGGCGAACCCTGGCGGCCGCCTCACGCCCTCAAGCGCGGGCAAGATGGCGGCCGCCGCACACACTCGCGCGCGGGCAAGATGGCGGCCGCCTCACACCCTCCCCTGTCCCCCAAGCGCGGGCAAGACCGCCCGCTTGAGGAAAAGCTGCTCCTATAGATTTGAGCGCATTCTCCTCAAGGAGGGAAAGGACATTGACTTCTAAAGTGTTCCTTCCAGGGCTGCATTTCCTTCATATCAGTTCTAAGAGTGTATCAAGAAAGATCAAAACTAAAACATGGATATTAGTTTTCCGGAAGCACATTCTCAGACAGGTAGAAATCACGTCCTTTCACCCAGTTACAGAATTTTTCAAGACTTGTGGACACACAACAGGCTTCGGTTTTCTCCACGTTGTCCGCAAGGTCACAGTTCCACCGGCACTAGGCAATCTAGAAGCTTCACGGTGGTTGCTCTGCTGGGGAGGTGGTCTTGTGTCCCTGTGAGGAAGAACGGTGTCCACAAACAGGCTCTGGAAAGCTGCCCCTGAAGGCGGGGGCCTCTCTAAGACCTGGCCGACTGGTTCTGTGAGGAAGGCCAAACAAACACAATCTGTGTGGTGCTTTATGGTGGAGGCAGGAGAAAGTACTGAGGAGGGAAGGGGCCCCTCACACGGCCACCCTCCTCCTCATGCTCTCCTCTGTGACCCAGCCCAGTGTGATGTGACTAGAAAGCATCCATCTGCCACAGGAGAGGAGAACGCTCAGCAAAACTGCGCGGTCTGCCCGTCTCCGGCCACACCCGGAACGACAACATCAACGTGGCTCAAATGCCCTTCTCTCTCCTTAATAGGAAACATATTTGTATTTTTTTTTTGGAACAGTCTAGAAGGCTTTAAAATGAGAACCCGAAAATACAATATATATATATATATATATCTATATATATAGATAGATAGATAGATAGATAGATATATCTTGTCTTCTACACTCGGTGGACACACGTCTCACCCCAACCAGGGTAGTCTGCTTGAGCAGAAATCTCACTTAGATGGCAAAAGAAAAACAAAAAAGGAGAAATTACAACCACAGTGAAAATGTAGATTTCTCAAGAATAGGGCACAGGCTTGCACGTAGTGTGAGGAAAACATGGAACCTCTGAAGATGCCAGAGGCTACCCTCCTGCGTTTGCTGTAGCATAAAACATGCAGAAATATATTTAAAAAGATGTTAAAACATGTATATACAATAAATATGATGTAAAATAAACTAATCTTTACTTCAACACATCCTTTTCGAGTGCCTTCCATTGAACGGACGGTGCCCACCCACCCCCGGCCTCATGGGGCTTTGTCTTGTCTTTCATTTTCCATGACCTTGACCTGTAGGATATGACGCACTGGTGTCCTGGGTGGAAAGGAAGTGGCCAGCGAGACCAGTGTGGCGAAACAGCTCTTAACGTGACGCCCACGATCCCTCCCTCCTGATGCCCACGCCCTTGTGCGATCTCTTCTATGGCAAAGGCGACAGGAGGTACGTGGTTACATGTATGCGATGACGGGATAAGTTACAAGACATAGTATCACCCATTTACTTGCTGGGACCTAATCCTGTCGCCTCCTCTGCTCACACACCCTACCTCCCGGTTGGCGCTCACTGCCAGCTACCGAGTTCGAACTCACATCCTTAACGGTGGTAGCAGGTGCCTTCGCCACCTCCCACATCTCGGGGGGGGGGGGGCCCAGTCCGTCCCCCGTTTGATTCTTCCCTCACGTGACAGCCACAGCAGTCAAACCCAAACTTGTCTCTTTCTTAAAATCTCTCCCCTGTTCTCTGCCGTGTTTAGGACCCGGTCCACGCCGCGTGCCCATCTACCCGCCTGCTTCTCCCCGGCGGCGCCTGGAGGCCTCCAAAGCGATCCTCCCTGCAGGTGATCCCAACACACATCCACTGTGTCTCCCAGACCGGCCTGTGCACGTGCTCGGTCTTTGGCCCCGCGACGCCCTTTTCTACTTGGTGCTCGGAACACCCGAAGGCAGAATGCGAGTCGAAGTGTTCAGCTATCGTGTCAAGGGCAGCAGACAAAATCCTATACGTTCCTCTTGCGCCCACCCCCCCCCCCCACGTATGATGGCAATCTTGGGTCAGGGGATGCCTTTAAAAGTCGAGACAGCATGGATATTTAGAATCAGACATCCCTGCAGCGGAGTTCTGGCTCTGATGATCTGCTGAGAGAGAGGAGTGAGCACGGACTTTGAAGCCATGAGGCTTTAAATCCCAAATCTAGCCCTTTACTAACTGGGTGCGCTCGGGCCCCATCTCTACTGCCGGGAGTTTAACAGTCATTCCTGTGTCAGAAGCTTATTTCAAAATTTTATTTGCGTGTCATCAACCGGTTTAAGATTCTTTTTCCCCCTGGGCCTCTTCCAAGGGATCTATAAGGCAGGAGATAGACGGAGCGCGGGCGTCATTCTCGCCTCCTTTCGTGGGTTCACTAGTGCTGAGGACTGTGTTCCTTCTTACTCCCCTTGGTTAGGGAACAGAGGTCTGCCGGGTATCTGCTCTTCTCCCTTGCTTCTCAGGTGCTAGAGGCTTCCTGCCCCTGCCTGTCCCCTCCGGGAGAGATGTGCGTGTGGAGCGGTGATTTCACCAGGTAGAAATTAAAAGAAAAAAAAACATGAAGTGTAGACTTCGGTTCCCTAACTTGGGCAGTTCTGGCTCACGCCGCAAGGATCGTGACCTTTCATGGGGAGAGAGAAGTCATCCCTTCACGTCAAAACACTGCGGTGAATTCAGGAACCAACAGGCGCAGCCCTTAAGTGGGGCGGCGCGCCCCCCACCGTCGGCCAGGTCCCGGAGACCTTTTCACGCGTGCTCTGGCTCTACCCACGTGGCACCGTCCCTACAGGCCATCCCTCCTCCAAACCCAGCTCCAAGCAGGAAATGCGCGGAGCGATGAGCGCGCGTCTCGGCACGGACGCGCCAGAGAGCGCCCGGCCTGGAAGGAGACTGGCCCTGGGCTTTCCTTTTCTGGGGTGAGGAGTGGCCGCTGGGATCAGAGGGACTGAGTCTTGACTTGCCAAGCTCTTAGGGGCTAAATGGGCAGAGAAAGGGACGGGGAAGAGCCTGGAACACCGCTCCTGGGAAGAGACTGGAGCAGCTTGGGGTGGGGGGGAAAGGGGTACAGCAAGAGAAGCCCATCTCGGTGCCCTTGAGGGTTGGTCAGTCAAGGAAAATTACGGCAGATTTCATCAAGTTCGATTCAAGGTCACATTATATCAAAAGCTCCTCTGGGACTCATCGAAGCACAAAGCAACGCCAAGTCAGGGTAGGCATTCCTAGGGCACCAGAGAAAGGGCACTGCTTCTTAGGGCCAAGTAGAAGCCGGCTAAGACTTAGCATCTGCCCCTCCCCCTAAGGATGCTGGGAGTGTGGGCTGTGCTCCCGGCCTTCCCCGCCGGCCCATCTGTTCCCAAGGAGAGAGCCCGAGGCAGGGTCCTGACTGCGCCCCCACCTGACACGGAGAGGAGTGGGCAGGAAGCGGAGTTTCTTCAACTCCAGAGGTTTGGTTCCACCCGGTTTCATTCCGCTGTTACCACAAGGTACTTGGTCCTCTGATTTCTTCTAGATGATGGATCAGGGTGAGTATGTGGAAGCTCCAGCCTTAGATCTGGGGTATGTTTGCTTTAGAGAATTGGAGGGCACCGAGCTCGTCACAATATGGAGGCCCAGACTAGCTGACGGGGGGCACCAGCTACTTCTTGTGGGCGTGATGCCTTCGGGAATGCCCCTGTTCCCGACTCTTTGGGGTTTTTGATTTTGCTCCAATGGAAAATGAAGAGGCCGATGGTCTGAAAGGTCCTCTCCCAACGGAACTCCGGGCAGGTGGAGAGGCCATCCCAAAGCCAAGGCCGCTGCTCCTGGTAAGGGGCCCGGGGACAGGGGTGCTCTGAGCAAAGGGGGCCATGCCGGGGCCCCCAAACATAGTCTTTCTTGCCGAGGTGTTGGTCCTCCCCAAGACCAAAGGCTTGCTCTGGCTGGCCAGGCCCCGGGTGTTCTGGCTCCGGCCTTTCCCAAAGGGCGTGAGGGCGGCGCCCGTGGTCCCACCTCGCAGTGCTGCGGTGCCGAACGCTCCAGAGTCGGAGCTCCTGTCCGGGGCGGTCACACTGACCCCGGACTCCCCGCAGTCCATAGGGGTCACCAATCCCCCGAAGGCAAAAGGCCGGGGGGCCGTGCTGCCGAACACGGAGCCGGCGGCCCCGCTCCGGCGGGTCTGGGCCGCAGCTCCAAAGCCGGCTGCGCCGGTTTGGCCAGAGGGAGACCCCGCCGGAGCGCTGCCCAAGTTTGGCGGGACGCCGGAGGGGGCGGAGGGGACGCGACAGGGGGAGGCGGAGGGCGTCAGACCCCCAGAGGCCGACCGCGCGGTCTTACCGAAGGCTGGCCCAGCCGGGGTCGGGGCGGGGGCTGCCGTTGCCCACGTCCCCGGACCGAAAGGACTAGTGACCCTCGGGCCCGGCGGGGCCGGGGGTGCCCCCTGCTCCTGCCCACCTGGAGCCCCAAGTGCCGGCTGGAGAGGGGCTCCGGGGGAGGGTGGGAAGGGGGGCCTCGAGCCCGCCCCCGAGGCCGCGGGGAGTGCGGAGCCCACGCCGGAGGCTCGGGCCGTTAATGCCGACCGGCTCCCGGCCGCGGGCGCGGAGGCTGGCGGAGGCGGGCCCCGCAGATCGGCAGAGCTCTTACGAGGGGGTATCTGCACAGCGCCGGAAAGAACCTGGCCGAAGATGGTGACCGTGTGGACGGCAGGGACGGGGGCACGCGGGTGTGGGGGGAAGATGAAGCTTGTGGCTTGGGAGAAGCAGGCCCTGAAGGCACAGGAGGCCCCGAGAAGGAACGCGCGGCAGGCAGGGGCGCGGCCAGCCTGGTCCACGGCACCGCTGAGACTCACCGCGCCGATGTCCACGGGGGGCGGGAAAGGAGAGTCTTGGCAAGCGCGGGACGGGGTGGCGGGCACGACGACGGCGGTAGCCTTGAGCAGGCTGCGGAGGAGATGGGGGGGAGCAGGGGGAGCGGGGGGAGAGGTGTGCTCGGAAGAGGAAGGAGCTACCCCGGGCCCGGTTTGACGGGGTCCTCCGCGGCCAAAGATGGGCCTGAAGGTAGGGGCCAAGAGACCCGGGGGTGAAGGAGCCGAGGCGGTGGCCGAAATGCTGGAATGTAAGGAGTCTCCGTTGGGCGGGAGCCCCGAAGTGGGGTTTGGCGTGGGGTGGGCAGAAGCTGCCGCAGGGGGCGCAGATGCAGGGGGGAGGGGAGCCCGGCCGCCCAGAAAGGCCACCCTTTGCGCGGCGGGCGGTGCGGGGGTGAGGGCCGGCCGCTCCGGGGGCGCGGCGGTCCCGCCGGCCTGAGCCGCGGGGGGTGGCCTGGTGGCGTCCGAGGCTGGTGGCGGGGTGGAAGCAGGGGTCAGACGGAGCCAGGTGGCTGCGGACTCGGAGTCAGAAGAGGCGCGCGGAAGGGGCTCTGGCGGCGAGCAGCCGCGTGAGGGCAGCGGGCTGACTTCCTTCAGGGGCGAGAGCGCCGCAGGGACCGCCCGGCCGGGGGACGGTGGCGAGGCCGCCGGAGGCTCCCGCGTCTCTGCGAAGCTTCCCGACCGCGGATCCGCGTCCTGGGTTCGAGCTGTGCCTGCACCGGGCGGACCGGGAGACGCGGCAGGCTGAGCGGCGGAGCCCGGCTCGGGGACACAGCGTGTGGGGACCTCGGTCCCGTCCTCTCGGGCTGTACTGCTCCACCGGAGCCCGACTTCGTGCCCCGAGGCCTGGTCCTCGTCAGGGTCCGCATCGCCGAGCCCGGGAGGTGGACTCGGGGTCCCAGGGCTGCGCGGCGGCCGCGGAGGCCCCTGACCCTGCGGCTCAGAGCCGCCGGACGCCGCCGGGGACCTGGCCGGTGGCGGTGGCCCTGGAGACGGAGACCGGCGACCCTTTCCTTTCTTTCTCACCGGCCATTCTGGGGGCTGCAGGGCCGCACCGGGCGCCCTTCGCTTCCCGGGCGCGCCGAGCGGTCTGGACGAGCTGTAAGAGCTGCTGATGGCGTTTCTCGGGGAGCGCGGGGGGCTCCCCGAGTGCGCGCGGGCCTCGGGGCTCCGGGAGGGGCAGCCGGGGCCCCCGCTCGCGCTGCGGTCCGGGCCCAGGGAGTCCGGGCTTCTCCTCAGCGGCCCCGGCCGGGGCTCGAAAGACGCGAGGACCCCGTTTCTCAGCAGGGGCCGAAATGCCGACGGCCTGGGGTCCGGGCTCCGCCTGGCGGCCTGCAGGCCCCCGGGACGCGGCGGGTCTTCCCAGCCCGCCCTCCCCTTCGTGCACCCCCGGAGCGCCCGCAGCACCGTCTCCTTTGCGCAGGGGTCCGGGGGCTTCTCGGAGGCCGGGGGCCCAGCGGAGCGGATCGCGAGCGCGGGCCAGGGCTCGGGGGGCGCGATCCTCACGGTGACCGGGCTCCGCCGCGCCCGCGGGTGCCGGAGGGACCAGACGCTGCGCCTGAAGTAGCTGTCCCACCAGTCCGACGGCAGCGGCCCCACGATGGCGTTGCGGGGCCTCTTCATGGGGAAGCGCCTCCAGGCCTCGTCGACGCGGCCCGCGGGGTCCCGGCCGGGCGGCCTCCGGGGGGGCCGGTGCCGCGGCGCGGGGTGGGCGCGGTGGACGCGCTGCACCTGCTCGGTGGCGTGCGCGCGCGCCCGGGCCGGGGACGACGGCGGGGACCCCGGCCTGCCCAGGTAGCCGCCCATGCGGAGCGACGCGGCGGCCGGGCCACCGGGCGGGTTTCGGTTCCCGAGGTCGGAGTCGGCGTTCGCCGCGTTCCCCCGACGGTTGGGACCCTGGCGCGAGGAAAGGGCGAGGCTCTCCGGGCGCTCGCCCGCCCCCCACCCCCCGCCCGCAGGCCCGGCGCCCGGAGGGAAGGGAGGAGGGGACCCCGGGCCGCGCGCCCCGCCGGGGACGGTGCGGCCCGAGCGCACCGAGGCTCGAGCAGCCAGAGTCCAGGGGGCGCGGGATCGGGGTGCGCGGGGACCGCCCTGGAGGCCGCGCTGGCGATCCGCGAGGCGGTTCCCACCTTCCCCTTTCCCGCCGCCCTCACCCTCTAGCCGCCAGTGACCAGCCACCTACCGGGCCCGTCCGACGTCTCCCCGCCGCCGAATCCGAATCCCGGTCGCCCTCTAGGCGTCGGGGGGAAGGCAGGAGGGGATGGAGAGGGACCCAGCGCCTGGAGGGCTCAGGGCGTGGCCGCGAGTCCGGGGCGCAGCCTTCTGTCCCCGCAAGAGCGGGTCGGGACGCGGGACAGTAGTGACAGGTTGGAGGGAACGCTCTCCTCCCGGGTGCCCAACAGTCTCCCTTCCCGAGCCCTTCGTGACTGTCTGTGGATGAATCTACCCCTGAAGTCTCCCCTGCCCACGAACTCAGTGCCCCCGGGAAAGAATTCTCCACGTTGCCTTAAGTTAAAAGTACAAGGTTCTGAACAGAAGACTCCTGGACAAGGGAAGGGGAAGGGGTCCTGTGCCACCGAGTCAAGGCCGGGCTGCTCTCGGCCCCTGTGCTGGGCGCCCAGAGTCCTGGAGGGTTCCAGATCAGCACTTTCATAAGGGTTTATGCGCTGCCGACCTCTCTAGGCTCCATCCAGAACCAGATGCCAGAGGCTCCTTTTCACAGACGGAGAGACCAGAGTCAGCCCCAGGCTCCCGACCCCAGCGTTCAAGTGAGCCACGGTTACTTCTCAAAGTTCCCAGCTCATGGCCCCAGGAGGCAGAGGGGACGGTGGGGAGAGCCCCCAGCAGGAGGTCAGCCTCGGAGGAGTGGAGCCGGGGAGGGACCAGACTGAGAGGACCTTGAGACTGCGCTCTGGGTCTGGGTTCAGGGGGCAGGCCAGGCAAGTGATGAGACTCTGGAGGGCCGACAACAGAGCGCAGATCCCTGGGCCTAGGACGGGGTGGGTCTGTGCGAGGACTCTTTACGAGAAAGTAAACATAGGAATAACCTGAATGCCCCAAAACGGGACTTAGTTAAATAAATTATGGTACAGCTATAAAATAGAACAACAACGTTAAGTCAGACCTTTATGTATCCACGTGTAACTATGTCCATGATACATAAGGTTCTTTTAATCTCATATAATTTTAAATACTAGGCTTTCTGGGTGTGAAAGTGTGGCTATAGATTTTTAATGTTTATTTATTTTGAGAGAGAGAGAGAGAGAGCTTGAGTGGAGGAGGGACAGAGAGAGGGAGACACGGAACCCAAAGCAGGCTCCAGGCTCTGAGCTGTCAGCAGAGAGCCCGACCTGGGGCTCAAACCCACCAACTGGTGAGATCATGACCTGAGCCGAACGCTAAGGGACTGAGCCCCCCGGTAGATTTTTAGATAAAGATGTGCTCAGAGAGGAAGGGAGGATATTGACCAAACTAGTAACATAATGGTTATCTCTGGGGTGGTAATAGAGTGGCTTTGGAAGGAATTCTTTTTGGTTTTCCTGCCCTGTTTCAAATTTTCAACAAGATTACATCTCATAAAAAATCAAACGATTTCCATTTTCAAAGAGAAAGGCTAAAAAGGAAAAAAAAAAGTTGCAAAGAAGATGTATTTGAACTCAGTGTCTGGGGCCAGGAGATGAGCAGGGGGCCATTGGAAGAGTCAGGAATCCAGTCAAAGGGAGGTGGACTATGATCCTTGACAACAGCCTGGCTGAGGCACAGGGAGAAGGAGAATAGAAGAGTACTTGGAACATTCCTGTGTGCACGATGGCGTGACAGTATAACTGAGTTAGAGGTCCCTGCCAGGTAAGGAGACAGAAAGCGTCACAACTCTTGGTGCTGAAAGAAAAAATGGGTCAACTGGATTTCATTAAAATTAAAAAAAAAAAAAAACACCTTCTGCTCTGCACAATACTGTGAAGGGAATGAAAAGACAAGCCACAGACTGAGAGAAAATATTTGCCAAACATATCTGCCGGAAGACTCGTCTCTAAAATATACCTAGAACTGTTAGAACTCGCAGTGAGTGTTTCAAAACCCAGTTTCAAAAGGGACAAAGGACCTGAACAGAGAACTCCCCGTGGAAGGTGTACAGATGGCCGACAGACGTAGCAAGAAGTGCTTGGCATTGGACGTCATTAGGGAATCGCAAATTCAAGCATCAGTGAGATACCAAGGCACACGTATCAGAATGGCTAAAATCCAGGACACTGACAACACCAAAAGTTGGTGGGGATGTGGGTCGACCGGAAGTCTCACTTATTGCTGGTGGAAATGCAAACCAGGGAATACTTCCCACTTTGCAAGACACGTGGGAAGTTTCTTACAAGAGAAAACATGGTCTTACCGTGCCATCCAGCAACCACACTGCTAGGTATTTACCTAAAGGAGCTGAAAAGTTTTGTCCATGCAAAAACCTGCACATGAATGTTGGTAGAAGCTTTATCTATAGTTGTCAGGAATTGGAAGCAACCAAAGAGCACTTCGCTAGAGGAATAAACCTTGGCACATTCCTACAGTGGAATATTATTCAGCACCAGACAGAAATGAACTATCAAGTCACGAAAAAGACACGGAGGAACCTTAAGGCTGTATTGCTCCGCAAACAAAACCAGTCTGAGAAGGCCACGTGCTGTTTGATTCCCGCTCTATTACGTTCTGGAAAACACAAACCTATAGAGAGTAAAAAGATCGGTGGTTTCGAGAAGTGGGGAAATCGGTGGGGCACAGGGGACTTAATTCTGCGTGAAACCACATCGGTGGTCACAAGATGTTGTGTATTTGGCAAAACCCATAGAATGTAGGACAAAAGAGTGAACCCGAATGTAAACTATGTGCTTTAGTTAATAATAATGTGCCAATATTGATTCACCAGTAGTAACCAATGTACCACACCAAGAAGATGTGGATGGGAGGGGAATCGGGAGTGGAAGCAGGGGAGGAGAGAGTGTAAGAAAACTTTCTGTACTTTCTCTTCCATTTTTCTGCAAACCTAAAACTGTTCTAAAGATATAAAGTCTGCCAATTTTAAAAATTAAAATGGGGGCACCTGGGGGGGCTCAGTCGGTTTAGCCTCCAACACTTGACTTCAGCTCAGGTCTGATCTCACGGTTCATGGGTTCGTGAGTTCGAGCCCTGTGTGGGGCTCTTCGCTGGCTGACGGTGTGGAGCCTGCTTGGGTCTCTCTCTCTCTCTCTCTCTCTCTCTCTCTCTCTCTCTCTCTCTCTCTCGCTGCCCCTCCCTGCCTGTGCTCTCTTTCTGTCAAAAATAAATAAATCATTTATTAAGAAAATGAAATTTGCAATGTCTTGGCGCTTGGACTCCATGCCTCAGTCCCCTTAAAACCGCCTTATGATTTACTTAACACAATAGGTAAATCACAGGTGCGTCGCTATTTTGATGTTTAAGCAAGTAATGCAGGCATTCAGCACATTGTCAGTTACGCGGGAAATTAGGGCAATTGTAGACAGTTCTCGTCGGCGAAATTGACAAGCCAAAGTTTAGCGCAGCTCACTTTACCTGCCTGCCCTTGTGCCGGATCCCCTTCCCCGGGATCTGGGGCCAGGGCCTTGGGGTGAACTGAAATTCGTTCCGGGAGAGAGAGACGGGAGGGGTGCGGCCTAGGAAGATGGGGTGGTGGGTCAGGGCAGCTTCCAGAGTGAGGGTGATAGAGACCAAGGCAGACCTGGGGAGAGGGAGGGTGCAGGGGGCCGGGATGGGTGTGGGGGAGGGGAGGGGCAGGCCCTTCGGGCAGAGTTGCTGGAGAGTAAGGCAGGTTGGGGCAGAAAGCACCGTGGCGCCGGCGCGGCGGCGGCTCAGGCTCTGACCTCTGAGGGAAAGATTCTTCTAAAAGGAGTGCCAGTTTCTGTATAGAGAATGATGCTACTTATATTTAAAAAAAAACGTTTATATGTGTTTCTGGGGGGGCGGGGTGGTGCCCATTCGTGGACTCAGGCCGTGAGAACGTGGTGGCTTCAGTTCCTGTCTCCCGGGACTGTATTGCCAGGAAGCCAGGGTGCCGGACCGAAAAGGAAGCCTCGTGACCCAGGCTGCAGCCGAGGGGGACGCGCGCGTGCGACAGGTGTGGGAGATGGAGGGAGGACAGGCCGGAGGAGGGTGCCCAGGTCCCTCAGGAGACGTTGGGGGCCCGCGGGGTCGTGCTCCCTGAGGCTCTAGGATGGGGCTGGTTTTGGGGGTGCGGGAAACACCCCCAGGGGCTGGAAGAGGCAGGTGCTCCCGGAACCTACTGCGGGAGTGAGTGTGCGCCGCACGGCAGCGGGGAACCCGCGGACCGAGAAGTCCCCGTTCCCGCCCCCAGGCTTCCAGCCCCTCGGGGTCCCACTGGCGCCGCCGAAGGAGTCGAGGACGCTTTGCTGCCCCGGCTCCGCCTGACGAGCAGACGAGGACGCGCTGACACCACCTGCGTAAAGGTCGGAAGCGGGCACACCACGTGTCTGGCCACGCCTAGATTTGTGGCGCGTCTATAAACAACCGCAAAAGAATGGTGAACACACACTAGCAACGCCTCTGGGTGGAAAGGTGGCATCGAGGAGGAGCGATCTGAGGCTTTAAAGCCCCAGGCAGGCTCTGATTTCTCAAGCTGTATTGTGCAAATCGGTGTATTCGTTTTACTCTATATATTGCATTTGGAGGCTTTGTTTTGTAAGTTTAAATCCAGGTTAGTTAACACATCATGTAATAATGATTTCAGAAATAGAATTTAGTGATTCGTCACTTACATACAACAGCCAGTGCCCACCCCAACAAGTGCCCCCCTCGATGCCCATCACCCATCTAGCGCCTTCCCCCCCCCCCCCACCTCCCAGCAACCCTCAGTTTGTTCTCTGTATTTATGAGTCTCTTACGGTCTGCCTCCCTCTCTGCTTTTATCGTATTTTTCCTTCCCTTCCCCCATGTTCATCCGTTGTGTTGCTCAAATTCCACACATGAGTGAAATCGTATGCTAATTGTCTTTCTCTGGCTGACTTATTTCTACATATTGCATTTTTGGATGGGTATGTGATTTTATGCAGTCTACTTTTCACACTGGAATATAGTGTATCCGGGTCAATCTTATGCGGTTGAAAGCAATTAAGGTACAGTAAAAAAAAAATTTTTTTTTTAATCTTAAATCATCTTGTATGTACCCACTAACAGAGGGACTAGGGATTCTATTAAAGTTTGGGGGTTTAGCTCCTTGGACAGAACACGGCGTTTCAGATCGCTTTCTAAGAAAACTTCAGAGATATGAACCCACGCTGAACGTTTTGCTCTCACGGCAGCGTCCGAAAGGGGGAAAAACTCTGGGAAGCTGCAGGAAGGCCCGCGTGAAAGCCGCGTGGCGGTTCCGTCTGTCAGTCGGCTGAAGCTCGGAAGCGGCTCATCTCCCCGGCGGAGCCCCGCAGCCCCGGGGAACCCAACAGAAGGTTCCAGGCATCGTGGGCGTTGACGACAGCACGCGGGCCCAGGTGGTGGCGGTGCGATTGTAAGTAACGAGTCCACGCGACGTGCCGGCGGGGGGGGCGCGGCCTCTGGGAGAGCGAGCCGAGCAGGGCGCGCCCGGCAGAGGGCGCTCGCGGAGGGCGGCGGGGGCAGAGGGGCGGGGGCAGAGGGGCGGGGGCAGAGGGGCGGGGGCAGAGGGGCGGGGGCAGAGGGGCGGGGGCAGAGGGGCGGGGGCAGAGGGGCGGGGCCTTCGCTTGAAGCGGCGCCGCGGTGCGGGCCTCCCGGCGCCGCGTGGGGAGCCTCGGCCTGCGATCGCGGGCCCCGGAAGCTTCCTTCGGTGAGGATTCCGCGAAGCCTCCCGCTCTGAGAACGTGAGGGAGGTTCGCAGACTCCTGCAGGCGTTTCTTGTTCTCACTTAGCGCCCGCTTCGCGGGGACAGAAGGGCCCTGCGTTGCTTCAGCGCCTTTCCGGTCGTCTTCTCGAAACCCCTCATGTTTTCCCACGACTCTTTGTCTTTTTGTTTTCTCTTCATCCCCCCCCGCTCCCTTCCCTTATGTCTCTTTTCCTCGTCTGCTCCTTCTGTCCCCGAGCGGCGCTCGGCAGGACGGATCCAGGAGGCGGACTGCCTGGCCTCGGTTCAGTCCCCGCGGCATCTTCGCCGGGTGGCCCTGGGCGAGACTCTCTGCCTGTCCTCGTCTGTAAAGTAGGAGCGGTCCCCGTTCGGCCCTCGGAGGATTTTGTGACAATAAACTAAAGTGAGTCTCTGTGAAGCCTTAGGACGCGGCTTTATACGTAGTAAGCGCTGAACAAGTGTTTATCGAATACTTAAGTCGTCTTCTCTTACCTTTATGGTAAACTTCCTGCGTTCAAGGCCATCTCAGCGTCTTTTTCCACGTTCACGTTACTTAAAAGGTCCAATTCCCAGGAGGCGGTTAAGCATCTGACTCTGGATCTCGGCCCTTGGCCTCACTGTGTGAGTTGGGGCCCCGCGCTGCGCTGGGCGTGGAGACTGCTTAAAATAAAAACAAAAGACAAAACATCCGAGTCTCAATCCCCTTTGCTGGGTAACCTCTTGTCTTCTGTTATAACTTCTCTTGCTTTTTTTTTTTTTCCCCTGCCTTATATTTTATTCATCGTTATTACAGTCCCTTTCTTTCGCATTTAAGAGGCTTTGCATACGTTCCAGACATTCTACATATTTTCTTTATGCTTTTTGCAACCACTTATGTACCAAGCTTTTCTCCTTTTTCCTGGGACTCACTCTCTATCGTTCTGCAGGTGGATCTTGATTTTCTCTGATTTCACCAGTGGACGTGCGTAGCTTTTATTCCTGTTTCTCCCGGGAGCCTTTCAAAATTTCTTTACCTACAGCTCTTCAAAGTCTAGCATTCTCCTTTCATCTCATGTAGCCCCGCGGAGCATCGTTACTCTCGTTACCATAGCAACTGTCTCTTGTCTTCCACTTTGCTGCCGCTGGTTTACACATTTCATTTTTATTTTCTCTTTCTTCATTCTTAGTCCTCTTTCCACGGATCCCCTTAATTTCTTCTTTCCCTTCTTTATTTTTGCTCATTTTCTTATTAAATGTGTTCTCTTGGTTTTTTTTTCCATTATTTTTTAATCCTTGTATGTCAATCAAGATTTCCAGTATTGTTTTAATTATGCCTTTAATTATTCTTTTAGCTTTTAATATCTGTACGTATATAGTTGTCTAGAAACCCAGGCATTCTTTTTTTTTTTTTTTTATCCATTATCTTTGCGCCTTGCCTGTTTGCTTAATTTTTTCTTTGTTTCTGGGGCTTCTCTTTAATGTTTTAGGCCTTCTTGATGCAAACCTCGTGCTGGTTTACACACCTCCGCTTTCACATTGTTGTGTTCACTGTATTTTCCTCTTCCTCGGTTTGTCTTTGTAGGATTGGTCAGGGTTCACCAGAGAAACGGAACAAAGGGCATCTGGAGAGGGTGAGACAGAGAGAGAAATTTTAAGGAACTGGCTCCCCCCTCGGTGGGGACTGACAAGTCCCAGTTCTGCAGGGGAGGCGCTGGGCTGAAGCCGCAGGGAAGAGTTGTCACAGTTCCAGCCCAAAGGCAGTCTGGGGCCGAATTTTGTTACTGATTGGATGACACCCACCACATTCTGTAGGGAGGGTACCCCGATTTGCCCCAAATCTACTGATTTAAATATTAGTCTCATCTAAAAAAATACCTTCAAGTAATATCCAGACTGGTGCTTGACCAAATAAATACCTGGCCACAGGTCGCTTAGACAAGTCAACACCTCAAATTAACCGCCCCCCCTCCCCTTCCAAGCTCTCTCCCTGTGAACGTTCCTCTTCAGTCTCCTCCTTCTCGGGACTCAGGACCCGTCCTCTGCTTGTCCCCTCTGCCCTCGCTTTCTCCAGAACAGCTTTGCATAGTGTGCCTTTCTAAACGCTTTCAACAGACGCCACCCAGAATGGCACCCCAACCGGAGGGGGCGCTTGCAAAACCAAGGCGGCTGAGCCATTCCCTCCGACAGCCACCAAGCAGGTCGCGACACAAAACGACAGACGAACTCGAAGCACGCTGTCTGCATTGCACACACCCCCACCCCTTCCCTCCGACAAGCCACACCACGACCACAGCCTGCCGTCTCCACGGTCATGGAACTGGACGGTGGGCGGGCACGGCGCCCGTTCCTGTGAGTTTTCTCGTTCGGCTCAGAGTTCCAGAACAGTTGCTTCTGTTCCTTGTGGCCGGCTTATTGGTTGCTCCCGTGGAGGGAGTGATTCTGGGAGCCCCTAGTCTGGCACTTTCTTGACGTCCTGTGTGTTCACCGGTCAAGGACGTTTCTTGCAGGTACGTTATAATTGGCTCTTGCTTTCTTTTTTTTTATCCTGCCTGACAACATGCAGCTTTTAATTGTTATGTTTATGTTGAGAGAGAGAAAGAGACAGACAGCACGAGTGGGGGAGGGGCGGAGAGAAAGGAGGTTCCAGGCAGGCTCCCCGCTGTGAGCCCAGTGCCCAGCGTGGGGCTCAAACTCACTAAACCATGAGATCATGACCTGAGTGGAGATCAAGCGTCGGATGCTTAACCGACTGAGCCACCCAAGCGCCCCAATAGCCTGATTAATTTTAAGCAAGAATGTGATGCCATCAGACAGAATGTAATTATTTTGCACATACTAAATATGATGAGGGGCGCCTGGGTGTCTCAGTCGGTTAAGCGTCCGACTTCGGCTCAGGTCATGATCTCGCGGTCCGTGAGTTCAAGCCCCGCGTCGGGCTCTGTGCTGACAGCTCAGAGCCTGGAGCCTGTTTCAGATTCTGTGTCTCCCTCTCTCTCTGACCCTCCCCCATTCATGCTGTGTCTCTCCCTGTCTCAAAAATAAATAAAAATGTTAAAAAATTAAAATAAATATGTTGAATGGCAAAGTCAAGCAAGAAAATCGAACTAATTGTAAATGCACCACAGAACACCAGAAAAGAGATTTTCAAGTCATGAGTTAAAAAATAAGTTTGGGGGATGCCTGGGTGGCTCAGTCCATTAAGCCTTCGGCTCAGGTCATGATCTCATGATTTACCGGTTCGAGCCCCGAGTCGGGCTACGTGCTGACAGCTCAGAGCCGGGAGCTTGCTTCGGATTCTGTGTCTCCCTCTCTCTGCCCCTACCCCCTCACGCTCTGTCTCTCTCTCTTTCAAAAATAAATAAACATCAAAAAAAAAAAACTTAAAAAAAAAGTTTGGAAGAACGAGCCAGGAAAGGAGGGCTATAGTGCTTATTTGTAGGACATAGAATCAGTATGACATTTCTTCCCCCTATGAAGGGGGAGTTGTAAAAAAAGATTTAAATGATGCCACTTTCAGCTCTAAACTCAATTAATGCTCCTGCCTGAGAGAGGAGAAACAAATTTGGAGTGTAAAATCGTGAGTAGCGTTTGGCAAATGTGTATGCGGTCAGTAGTTCTGGGATTCGGGAGGAAGGTCTTGGCCAGAAACCATCACTGGGATAACAATGAGTCGTTGCAAGTTCCTACGTGTTACAGGATTGTCCAAACTCCTTAAGACTCTCCGCGTGTAATTTCTTTTGCTTTAGATGTTGAAGATATATATTTTTGAAGATTTCATTTTCGAGGAATCTCTACATCCCGCGTGGGGCTTGAACCCACAACCCCAAGATCGAGTCCTACACTCCACGACTGAGCCCGCGTGGGCGGGGGGAGGGGGGGCGCTGCTGGGCATTGAGGATGGTTAAGTTGAGGTTGAAATCGTGGGAGTGAATGGGATTGCTAGGAAAGAGCACGGAGTGAGGGCAGAACCCACGAGAAACATGGAGGTGCAGGGATCGGAAAACAGGCCTGCGGGGGGGGGGGGAAGGTCAGAAAAGGAAGCTGAATGAGAAATGGGACAGCAGAAGACGAGGAGTAGCAAGGATGTGGGAGCGGTGGGTGGTGACCAGCCGTTCAGTCTTCTGCCAAGAGTTTTACATATACCTTGTGAAGAAAAGGAGAGGTCTACAATTTCTAGGTCAGTGTCAGGAGAAGGGCTGTTTGTTAATTACATGACAGAGACTTTGTCGTTTCTGTTGGGTGGCTGGAAAGCGAATTTGTCTGGTACCTTAATGAATACAGCTGATCCCTTTGCTCACCTCCGTGGGACCCTCACGGCATCTGTAAACGTGAGAAATGTGTTCTCTAAGCAAAGGAAATTTGTCGTAACAAGCAAAATTAGCATTTTAACCGCAGAAACTACTCAGGAGTTTTAACTGTAAGGTCTAAATATGTTTTATGATTTGTAACGCAGCAGCGTGCGGTAATTATTCTGAAAAGTGAATTCTATACATGTACTACCATTTTTTTTAAGTTTTTAAAAAAATGTTTATTTTTGAGAGAGAGAGAGAGAGTGGGGGAGGGGCAGAGAGAGAGGGAGACACAGAATCCAAAGCAGGCTCCAGGCCCCGAGCTGTCAGCACAGAGCCAGACGCGGGGCTCGAACCCACCAACCATGAGATCACGACCTGAGCTGAGATCCAGAGTCAGACGTCCGACCGACTGAGCCACCCATATGCCCCACCTGTACTACTGTTGTCCATAAAAAGGACAAAATATTTAAAATTAAAGCTTAGAATTAAAAAAAAAACAATGTTGGAATTTGAAGAAAAATTGCCTTTTGTTATATTCTACATTGTCCTTATTTTTTCTTTCTTTCTTTCTTTTTTGCTTTTTGCAGAATTGTCGTTAAAGTAGAACAGACCCCTCCTGGAAAATGGCCTAGAACAAGGATCAAGGTGTGCACGCGAAGCTGAACTGGTCCATACAGGGAAACGCTCCTCCAGGAGTGTGAACGGGGCACGACACCGAGCCTCTGGAGACGGCACAGATGTGCTGTGGATCCCTGAACATTCGTTCTAGGGCCCCCGCGACTGCTGTCATACTGGAAATAGATTTATGTGACCCTTTAAGTGACGCTGCTTCCGTCAAGCAATCATGCAAGTTTTCTTTTCAACTGGCGTAATTTGGGGGGTTTTAATTACCTTTCAAACTGGCATTGGGCGCCTGGGGGACTTCCTGCTCTTCGTTGTGTATCTGCACGTCGCATCCATTCGACCTCATCAGAAAAAGCCCTTAGATGCGATTCTCGTTCATCTAACTTTGGCTGATGTGACAACAGCCACCTTCAGGGGCGTCCCGTATATAACGTCCTCCTTCGGAGTCAGGGATGTTTTGGAGGCTGTCCAAAACATTTGTAAAGCTGTGCTGTGCATTCACAGAGTGGCGCGGGGTCTTTGTATATGTGCTGCTTCTCTCCTGAGCACGTTTCAGGCCCTTATGATCAGCCCTGCTGGCTCCAGGTGGGCATGGCTCAAGTCCAAGATCTACGCACAAATCCTGCCCCTGTTGGTTTACTCCTGGGCCAGCAAGGTGCCAATCAACACGTGGGTCATCATAAGCACTGTGGTCACAGGCAACTCCGCTGGGGTCGGACCCGTATATTCCCCGAAGTTCTGTAAAACAAGGCGGTTCGCGTACCATCAGGCAATGTTGTTGCGAACTGTCATGTTTATGCAAGATTTCTTCTTTTTGTTCCTCATGATTTGGACCAGTTTCTACATGGTGACCGTCCTGTTCAGGCACCACAAGACAGCCCTGCGGATTCACGGTACCAGCCTCTCGCCACGATCTTTTCCCCGAAACAAAAGCCACCCGCGTCGCCCTCTTGCTAGTAAGCTGCTTTGTTTTCTTTTACGGGGCTAACACGTGTCTTTCCATTTATATGGGCTCTTTCTACGAGAAAAACCTGATGCCGGAGAGGGAGAGCATCACTAGTTTTCTCTCATTTTGTTACCCAATGGTCTGTGCTTTGATGTTGATTAAATATGGTAATAGGGTTTCCAGATATGCCTGTGCCTTTTCAAATATGATCATTTTCCCTTGCTCACAACTGGGATTTCTACTGCATCTAAAAAATACTGATAAAAATCGTTTTAATTGCAAGAGAACACGGTGTTAGAATTGGTATGATTTTAAAAGTTTGCCTATGTCAAGGAGCGCCTGAGTGGCTCAGTGGGTTAAGCATCTGACTTCGGTTCAGGCCATGATCTCATGGTTCGTGAGTTTGAGCCCTGTGTCGTGCTCTGTGCTGACAGAGCCTGGAGCCTGCTTTGGATTCTGTGTCACCCTCTGTCTGCCCCTCTGCCACTTGCACTCTGCCTCTCGCATTGCCTCAAAAATAAGTAAACGTTAAAACATATTTTAATAAAAAAGTTTATTTATAGTGAGAGAGAGAGAGAGAGCAAGCAGGGGAGGGGCACAGAGAAAGGGAGAGAGAGAGTCCCAAGCAGGCTCTGTACTCAGTGTGGAGCCCGACTCAGGACTCCATCCCACAGGGCTCGATCCCACAAACAGTGAGACCATGACCTGAGCTGAAACCAAGAGTCCAACGCTTAACCAAGCCACCCAGGCGCCCCTAGAATTATTATGAGTATTAGACAGCAGTCTTGATTACATCTAGGTAAAAAATTTGAGAAATATGAATCCATTCGATTCAATCTATGAAAATCTCTTCAAGAATAAAAGAGCACATTGTGGATGAATACGTACAATATAACGTACATATAAATTCTAAAAACGTGGAAAACTATATCGATAAAAAATTACAATGCAGTAAAAATAAAGAAATGTAATTAATGGTAAAAATCAAATTCAAGAGAGTGTTATCTTTTTTAAATTTTTTTGATGTTTTTATTTATTTTTGAGACAGAGAGAGACAGAGCATGAACGGGGGAGGGTCAGAGAGAGGGAGACACAGAATCTGAAACAGGCTCCAGGCTCTGAGCTGTCAGCACAGAGCCCGACGTGGGGCTCGAACTCACAAGCTGTGAGACCATGACCTGAGCTGAAGTCAGATGCCCAACTGACTGAGCCACCCCGGTGCCCCAAGAGAGTGTTATCTTTAAGGGGTTTGGTAGAAGATGCAAAAAGTTGGGAACCACATTTTCATTTGTAATATTTTGTTTCTAGATTGGGTTATGTATCTATTATTAACATTTGTATGTGCCCAAGATGTCCTATAAATACATTTTTAAATAAGCAGATTAGTTCTCATTTTCATACTGTCTTGTAAATCATTTATTTGCACACATTTTGCATTAGATTTATAGAGTTGGTTAGATTTATGATTTCCAGAAGAAATCATGGAACAGATTTCTAGTTCCACGTGTAGTATATCCTCTCACTGAATATTCCTAATCTAAATGACATTAAATTTAAAAATTTTCCTAAAATTATAAAATACTTTATAAGCTAGTAGGAACTAAAAAGCTAACATCCAAGAAAGAAAATCATTTCTGGGCATAACTGACTAGCTTTTCATCAACTCTCCCACTAAGGATTATTAGAACAGGGTGAGAGGAATGTACGTATATTATATATATAGTTACACACGCACGCACCCCCATATAATATTATATGTATAGTTACATACACACGCCCCCATATATATTATATTATATATATATAGTTACATACACATGCACCTCCCATATACATTATGTACATAGTTACATATACACGCATCCCCATATGTATTATATTATATATATGTGTATAAACATACATATATATATATATATATATATATATATATAGTTACATACACACACATAGGGTGTGCATGTGTGCATATGTGACTTGAAGCCATTGGAGACATAAATCTTACCAAAGTGGGAAGACCTCTATTCAGAAAGCAATAAAACATTGTCAAGAGACTGTGAAGAAAACCTGATTAACAATATCCTGTGTTTATTGAATCAAAGAATCAGTATTGTAAAATTGTAGTTCTCCTTAAAATGATTGGTTATAAACTCAATGCAATTAAAATTAAAAGACAGTATTGTGAGAATTGACAAGCTCATTCTATACTTGGAATGGAAATATAAAATCCAATACTCTGTTGAAAAAAAACAAAATGAGAGGATGTACACAGACAGATATCAAGGCTTATCGAATGCCATGATAGGACAGTATGCTAAAAATAGACCAGTGCAATTAGTGTCCAGAAACAGAACCAAACATTTGTAGACACAATTTATGAAAAAGGTTGCACTATATAGCAGTGGGGGAATGAATGGTTTTTCAATAAACAATACTGAAAAAATAAATCCTGTCTTTTTATCACATAAACAAAAATCAATACCGTATTAATCTTAGACTTAAATATGAAGGGTGAAACGAAGCTTCTAGAAGCTAACATGAAGGGATATCTTCATGAGCATGGAGTAGGCAAAGATTCCGTAAACAGAAAACGAAGTGGCATGCCCATAAAGGAAAATATTGATATTCTGGGTTAAATTGAAATTAGGAAATTCTCTACGTCAAAAGATGTCGTTAAGAGAGTTGATAGCCAAACTGTAATGTGGGAAAAGATATTTCCAGCACATCTGACTGACACAAGTCTTTTATCCACAATACGTAAACAACACCCACAAATCAATAATAAACGTACAGACAACCCGGTAGAAAAAGCACAAAAATTTGAAAAGGCTTTTTAGCAAAATAAAAGTACGCAGAAAGCCCATAAACGTATTAAAATATGCTTGGCTTCATTATTAATCAAGGCAATGCAAATTAAGATGTTTGAGTTGCAGCCATACACCTAGCAGAATGGCAAAATTAAAGAGTGTAAATTGTTACAACTTTGGAAGTCTGTTGGGCAACATTTTATAGTGTTGGACCTGTCAACGAATCTCATTGATCCAACATTCCGCCTCTGTATATAGACTCAGACCCCGACATATACAAAAATGTTCCTTTTTTTGGTTTTTTACTTGTAGTCGTCCCAAATAGATAAGTTGTGTAATATACGTACAATGGAATACTTTCCTGCCATGAAAATGAAGACGCTATTGCTACATTCAATAGCATAGATTACTTTACAGGCGTAATTGAATTAAAAAAGCCAGACACAAAGGAGCATAGACAAGAGGACTGGACTGACATATATTTTAAGGACAGTGGAAACTAAACTTTGGTGTTAGAAGGTAGAGCGGCGATTACTTTTCGGAGGAAAGTGCCTGACAGGTGGCCTTGCGGTCGTCTCTGAGGTGCTGGTAATATTGTATTTCTTGATCTAGAGGCGCCTGGCTGACTCCGCTGGTGGAGTGTGTGACGCTTGACCTCAGGGTTGTGAGTTTGAGCCCCACGTTGGACGTGGAACCTGCTTTAAAACAAATGTTTCTTGATCTAGATGGCGGTTCCTCGCGGGTTTTCTGTGTGAAAATTTATTTACCGCCATCCATATGAATTGTGTGATTTAAAATATTATAAGCCAATTCTTTAAAAGCTTAAGGACTGTTATGAATCAATACATATGTTACAAATCCGTTCTTTGAGAGTTCATTTTAGAAAATGAAAATAATAAAACATTGCAGAGACCTGAGGGACATGTGAAAATGGAATCTAAAAGGAAAAACACAGAGCAGGAGAGCACTCAGGGCGCCACATTGCTTTTGCTTTTAGAGCTCTTACTCCTGGAGGCAAAATTGCACTTCTATTTTGGCCGCTTCTAAATTGAGGCAAGGCGACGTCATTGGGATCTGTTGCAAATAGAGGATCACTCTGTGTTATCGCACGTCCCTCCTGGTGCACATTCATCTAACGATGACCTAGAAACAAAACTCAGCCCCCACTCCCAGTGAACTGCGGGAACAATGGTCTTGTCGCTCTGGGAGCTGTGGAGTGGAAGAGATGGAAAACATCCTCCCTACTAAGAAGTCAAAGCCCCAAAGCCGGCCTCTGAGCGGACAGGCCTCCTAGATGCAGTTCCCGAGTAGTTCAGGGAGCCGCAAGTCACAAACAGAGTTTGAGGTTTGTATTACTGATCTATTACTGGAACAATTCCACATTTAGTAGTTTAAACAATCAACAAGCACTTATCTCATGAGGTCTGTAGGTCGGAAGTTCAGGAGTGTCCTTTCTGGGTGGTTGCAGCTCACGGTCCCTCCTAAGGTTGCCGGCAAGATGCCAGCTAGAGCTCCAGCCATCTTACGGCGTAACTCTGGCAGGAGGGTCCCGTGCCAAGCTCTCCCAAAGGTACTGGTTGGGGGAATCGCTTCCTCCCCACATGGGCCTCTTCCTGGGGCTGCTCAGGACATGGCACCTGGCTTCCCCGAGAGCCACAACCACCACTATGTTTGGCCACAAAAGACCAACCCTGAAACCATGGTGTAGGAGCTATACAAGGGCAAGAACATTGAGAGGTAAAGATCATTGGGGTCATCTTAGAGGCTGCCTCCAGAGTCTGGCCTCTGGCCAGCGATCTACGACACTCCCTTATGCAAAACACACTCACCAGGTCCCGAGAGGCTCCAGAGGTCCCAGAATTTAGCCTTTAAATCAAATCCATGGGTATGAAGTCCCTTGGGTACGGTACCTTGAACATATTCCTTCAGGTACAAAGAAAGGAACCTTGCTCATCAAAGGAGAAAATACTCTCTTACTTGGAGGAGGGTTTGGACCTTTGACTCTAGAATTAAAAGTCTCTGGCTCTACCAACCAAGCCCCATAGGCCCCCAGGAAGTAGCTTTTATTCATATACAGAAATGGTTTCCGCAAATATCGCTGCTATTGATGAGTATTGTAAATACATTCTTGGACTCAGGGAAGACTGTTGAAGAAACGGGCTCAAGTCCATGGGACCAATTCACGGAGCAGAAGTGTATTCAGGTATCCTGAGTGCTACATCGTAGTCACCGGTGAGCTGTTCTACGTTGTTTGTACCGTGTCTGAGAAACCATTCCGGTTTACGTAGAAGGAAGTAGATAGCATCGACACAACAACCCTTACTTATTGACATAGAGTTGGTAAGGGTGAGACTCAAAAGTGGAACCAATTGATTGTCTTTGGAATATATTTAGTAACACTTATCATGGTCACTGGTCTTCTCTGGATGACCAAGAAAAAACAAAACTGATGACAAAGTAGGAGAAGGGGAAAGCAATCAGTAGAGAGCAATGGTTGGAATTATTACTACGTTTTGGCAAATATTTCTTGATGTTAAAAAAAAAAAAAAAATGAAGCATCCAGGGAAGGGAATGTCCTGGCAAATGTGACCCTGCTTTGTGCCCTGAACTTCACTAGTTTGGGGATGATTTTACCTTCCAAACTATTTTTTGCCCTCATGTACTTTTTAAACAAATACCTAACGTTTTTCATCAGATATGCGTGAAGACTGTAATGACTGGCATATCGTAAACTTTTCACTGTTTTTTGAAGTCTGGCATCACACTCCTTTATCACATTAAATGGAGTCTAAAAACCATAGCGATTGACTACCGGCCAAAATCCCTTTAAAAAATAGAAAAACATGCCCTTCTATGAAGGGAAATTTTATATTCGATTCTCTTTCTCCTTGAATGAGTTTATGCAGATTTTATGTATATTTATGTATATTTTATGTATATAAAAGATTTTTGTCTTTAATGTATACATTATGCAGATTTTATGTACATAATGTATATTTACTTAAAGCCCTCCTTTGCTCATGCTGTTACACTAGCCTGCACTAAATGTAAGTATAAATATCACAATCTGCAACTTTGCTGTTTGATAGGACCACACATCTGTATCATAATTCATTCTTTTGGCTTAAGTTATATTTGCATTTATGCAATGCAATCAACACATCACCGGTAGATATTAGTACATTTGGAAATCCCTTTGCTGGAAGATATGACAGAAGTAAATATGGAGTTTGTCACCTTCTCCATGAAATCTCGGAGCATATACAAGACCACCTTAACTGAAGGAGTATTTCCCATTGTTCTTTGGGCTCATTGCCTGATTTAGTAAAACGGCTGCACGAGAAGGCACGCGTAAAAGGACCATAGCAGAGGATGGTTTCGATCCATCGACCTCTGGGTTATGGGCCCAGCACGCTTCCGCTGCGCCACTCTGCTTCCCCTGCTGGTTCTCCTGTTCTTTTTATTAATGACAAACATCACCTTGTCGGAGCTGAGCTATATATATATATATATATATTTTTTTTTTTTTTTCTATCTCCTTCCCTTCGAAAGGATTGTCACCCTCCTCTCCGCGTGTGGGAGATCCTCTCTCCCCCGACCAGGGGGCCAAGGGCCCCGACCTCCGGGACCGCTCTTGTCCAACCAGCCCAAGAGTGTGCAAGCTCGGGATCCCCCCCCCCCCCCCCCCCCCCTTAACTTGATTTACTTTCCAGGAGCCGCTCTTCGCTCAGAGAGCCGCGGGGGAAAGTGCGCTGAGCAACTCCGTGCGGCCTTTTCGGCGCGATCCCAGTCATCGCGGTCCGAGTCATTGCGGAGCGGACCCGCCGCGGTCAGAGGAGTCGTGCCACCGCCGCGCGGGCTTCCCCTCCAAAAGGCTCGCAGACCGTCGCGAGGAGGAAAAGGAGGTTTTCTGTTTGTGCTGCAAGGAAGCAGACTGTCCCAGGGACGGCGCGCCGGGAACAGAGGGGACCCACCCAGCGCGGTGCTCCCGGGCTTGCACGGGGGCCACAGTCTCTGCTGGATCCCGTCGGGAGCCGTTTTCACACGCACGCGCGCACTCAGACTCACACACGCGCACACACACGCACTCACACACGTGCATGCACTCACGCGCGCACTCACGCACACACACGCGCACAGTCACACTCACACACGCCGTCGGAAACAAAAAACGAGACACCAATAGAGACAGGAGCTGCATTCCCTTGGCTCCGATCAGAGCAGAACTTTGGGCACGGCCCGGAACAACTCGTCGCTGTTGTTGGCTCGTCGCTGCCCCCGCGAGGCCGCCAGGCCCGAGGGCGCGTCCCGATCGCTGAGAACCTCGGATCCTCGCTGATGGAAACTTCGGGACGACGGGCGTGAACGAGCTCGCGGGGCCGCCGCTCGCTTGCTGCAGGTATTCGTCTCCCCTTCGCCCCACGCCCGACCGCAGGGACACAGGAGGGGCGGCCTCTGCACGCTTGCTCCTGTGCCAGAGCCGGGGCGCGCGCGGCCGGTCCCGGGGCAGAGAGGGTGCGCGCACGGCCCTTCCGGGGAGAGAGCGGGGGCGCGCACGGCCCTTCCGGGGACAGAGCGGGGGCGCGCACGGCCCTCCCCGGAGCAGGGCGCGGGCGCACAGTCTTCAAACTTTCGGACTGCCCCCCCCTCCGAGTCAGAAATACATGTTAAATCACAACTCAATACAGTATGCAAACAATCTGTCTACTGGTTTATCTATCTTTCAATCGAGAGAGAAAGAGAGAAAGGAAGAGAAATCAAATTCCATCACACAATATTTTACTACATGGGGTTTATTCGGATAGTTCCCACTCCCTTGATATTCTATTTCATTTATTAAAATACCAGTCTTGGCCTTTTCTTCGCTGTTGATTTTACACTTCTACACTTCTGAGACACATGGCACATTGAAAAACACTGTCACCTGTATAATGGTAATAAAAAATGGCTTTGTCCCCCTGGAGTCAAACAATGGAGTGGAAGACAGTGCCCTTTTCATATTGGAGGGGACCAGTAGTCAAAGAGTTAGGGAAAAGGTTCTGGTTCCAGCAGCTTTTCCGTTTGGTATTACACAGTAAACAAGTGAACTTTGTCAGGGTCTACACTCCAGATGCCTCCCTGTATGTGTGTTCCTGTGGCAGGTGAAGGGATGTTACACGGGCCACACTGTCCTCTCTGAGTCAGCTTTCCCACCTCTGTCCTACATTTGAGAGGCGGTTTCTGTCCCCTCATCTGTGGAAGCATTCTTGCCTCTTAGGGCATATTCCGCTGGGGTTTTTCTCTGTTTTACCGTATCCAACATATTGTTCTGATGGTCCCCTCTACCTGGAGAATTCGTACTTCTGATCTCTATAGGATTTGCTCCCGGCCTTTGTTCAAATGGCAGGACCCATGAATCCAAAGGCTTTGGAGAGATTCAGCCTGCCCTCCGTTTTCTGTGAATACCTCGAAGAGCTGTTTGTTTGTTTGTTTGTTTGTTTTTACTGCTGAGTTGTATTCCATAGAATAGATGGACCACAGTGTGTTTACCCAACCACCTACTGGGAAACATTTGGGTTGTTTCCAAGTTTGGGCTATTACAAACAAAGCTGCTCTGAGTAAGAATGTAGGGGTTTTGTGTGGACGTAAGTTCTCGTTGTCCTGGGATAACTGCCCAGTGGAATTGCTGGATTGCATACAGTGTTGTGTGTAGCTTTTTGAAAGAGACCACCAAACTGCTTTCCAGAGCGGCTGCACCACTTTCCCTTCCCATCAGCCATGGGTGACAGTCTGTGCGGTTTCTGTGCGCCCTGGCCAGTCTTAAGCAGGGTCACACAACTAAACTGTGTTATTGTAACTCTTCTGAGGGGTCTGCGGTGACACCTCATCATGGTCTGAACTCACATTTCCTAAATGACTGGTGATATTGAACATCGTTTCCCGGGCCATTTGTATATCCTCTTTGGTAAAATGTCTCTTCATGTCTTGTGCCCACCTTCATCTATTTATTTCTTAAGTAGGCTCCATACGCAGCATGGGGCTTGAACTCAAGTCCCTGGGACCAAGTGTCAGATGCTCTATCCACTGAGCCAGCCAGGCATCCAGGTTGATTGTTGTTTTAATGCTGCGTTTTGAGAATTCTTCACATAGTCTAGATATGAGTCTTTTGCCAGATATGTGGTTTGCAAATATTTTCTCCCAACTGTAACTTGCCTGTTTATCCTCTTAAGAGGGTCCTTTCCAGAGCAAAAGCTTTTAATTTGATGAAATTCAATTAGTCACATTTGTCTTTTATGGATGTGTTTTTGGTGTCATGTCTAAAACTCTGCAAGCCCGAGGTCCTCCAGATTTTATTTTTTTCTAAAAGTTTTATACTTTTATGTTTTTTTTTTTTTATTTGTTTTTGAGACAGAGAGAAACAGAGTGCCGGGGGGGGGGGGGGGGGGGGGGGGAGGGGCAGAGAGAGGGAGACAGAATCCGAAGCAGGCTCCAGGCTCCAAGCTGTTAGCACAGAGCCCGTTGCAGGGCTCGAACCCACAAACCACGAGATCATGACCTGAGCCCAGGTCAGACACTCAACCGACTGAGCCACCCAGGCGCCCCTTGTATTTTACTTATCATTTCCAATTACTTTTTTAATAAGGTGTGAGGTTTAGGTTGAGGTTTGTGCTTTTTTGCCTATGGATATCAAATTCGTTCACCACCATTTTTTTTGAGAAGACCAAGACTTTCCTTCCTCTTCTAAATTCCTTTTGCACTTTTGTCAAAAATCACTTAGCTGTACTTGTATGTGGCGATCTGTGGGTTCTCTACTGTTTCTCTGACGTACACGTCTGTCTGCCAGTGATGTACGGTCTCTATTACCGTGGCTGTAAAATAAGTCTTGAAATAAGAAGATTGATTTCTTCCACTTTATTTCTCTTTTTCTCAGAATTGTTTTAGTTATTCTAACTCATTTGCCTTGCCATATACATTGTAGAATAGTCGTGTTCATGTCTACAAAAAACCCACCCGGATTTTGGTAGGAATCCTGTTAAACCTGTATCTAACTTTGACAAGACTTGACGTCTTTGGGTCTTCCAATCAAATGAACACAGAATATTTTTCCATTTATTTAGGTCTTTGATTTGTTTCAACAGCATTTTGTAGTTTTGTGTTTTTCCGCATGTACATATCCAGGTAGATTTGAAGCTAAGTTATTTTTTTAAGTACCATTTAAATGGTACTGTATTTTAGTTCTGGTGCCCACATGCTTCTTGCTAATGTATAGAAATACGATGGATTTTTGTATTCTGATCTTGTATTCTGTGACTTTGCTGAACATACTTATTAGTTCTAGGACGTTTGTGTTTGTTTTTAGTTTCCTTAGGATTTCCTATGGAACCATCATAACATCTTCAAGTGGAATGGGAAGTACAATCTGTAGGCAGAGAGGGAGGGGGAAATGTGTATTTCTGGAGAAAAATATAATCCACTGAGCAATCAACAGCACCATCAACCCGCACTTTGCCAAAATTGTAGAAATGAACAAAATGCACTTTTGCAAAATGCAAAGTGTCCTGGTGTTTCTGGGTCGGGTAAGTATGTCACCTAAGACCATACTGCAGTATCGGACAAGTAACTCCACACCGTTTTTGTTTATCATTAGAATGTGACATGGGTGCCTGGGTGACTCAGTCACTTAAGCACCTGGCTCTTGAGCTCAGCTCAGGTCTTGATCTCGGGGTCGTGAGTCCCAAGCCCCATGTTGGGCTCCGTGCTGAGCGTGAAGCCTACTTAAAAAAAAAAAAAGAAAAAACAAAGTGACGTCAGGGGGATTTGGCAGAGACTCTCCTCACCTGCCAAGGGGCTCAGTTGTGAGCACAAAGGACAGAAAACCTGAAGGTCCTGGGTTTTGACACGGTGAACACCTTACTCCGTAAATATGGTTTCCAGTTCCTTTTCTAAAACACCCAAGTCTAGAGGATAGTTTTCTTACACTCCATGGACTTTTGAACATTTTGTACTGTGTTCCTGGGAAATCTATTAAAAAGTGCTAAAGTTGTCTTCTGCTTGGAATAGAATAAATAGCAAACTTGGCTACTGGGTAAGGTTTTACTTGGGACAGGTAAAAGTTGTCTAACTTGAACCCAAACTTAACCTTCTCTGAAGGACAAAAACCTGAAGAACCTTCAGACCCTAGGGAAAACAAGGGCCATCCTGCCTGGACAGGGACTTGAACCCTGGACCCTCAGATTAAAAGTCTGATGCTCTGCCAACTGAGCTACCCAGGCTCTTGGAGCACCTCTCTCTCCGGATGCATAAATAAGATCGAAACTACTTCAGCTCAACAGTGTGGTTGATTCATTCTTGCATTCAGGAAAGGCAGCTGAACAGGCGTTTAATCTCTATAGTCAGTTCACTCAGCACTTGTTTATGTTTTCTGTAGGTAGAGAAGGAATGTACATCTAGAAAACAACAGAGAAGGAATATACATCCAGAAAACAATCCTTATTTGAGTACAGTTGTAGAAGGGGAAGATGAACAAAAGCAACCGATTGTTTCCAGTAAATATTTATGGAATGCTTAGTGAAATCTTTAACCCCTTATTTACGGGGCACCGAGAAATAACCAAAAAGGATACAAAGAGGAACAAAGAAACAATAAAAATATAAATAACTAACAAAGAACAAGAGAAGAAATGTGAAAAGCAACCAGGGGAGAACGATGGTAAGAATCTGAGAAATTTGGGAACATCTGCCAATTTTTTTTTCTTGGTGTAAGAGAAAAATGAGTCATTAAAAAGGAAGAGAAATGTGGTGACTGTGAGTGGCCCTACTTTGTACCCTGGGCTGGTGTTCTTAACCCCTGAAAGAATGTTGGCAATTTAGTATTCCCTGTTACATTTTTTTCAGTGGACATGTAACATTTTTCTTCACATGTTTAAATTCTTCCAAAGGGTGTTGTGACTTGTATCAAAGAAATCTAAAAGGTAACTTAATACTTAGCCACATGCCTCCGGGCACCTGAGCGGCTCAGTTGGTTAAGTGGCAGAGTTGAGGTCAGGTCCTGATCTCACAGGATGTATGTTCAAGCCCCGCAAGGGGTTCCGTGCTGGCAGCGGGGCCTGCTTTGGATTCTTTCTCTTGCTCTCTGCCACCCCTTGCTTTCGCTGTCTCTCTCACAGATAATTAAATAAACATTAAAAATATACTTAGCGATATCCCTTGTGAGAGAGAGACCCCTTCTTTAATCTTCCGTGGAAGAGTTTACTTGGATCCTTTATCCCCTTGAATTCGTTATTTCCACTTCATGTCTCCCATGGAACTTTATCCCAATACTGTCATTTTGCATTTGGTCTTTCTTGATCTTCCTACCATACGCTTCTAGGAACCAAAGACAGGTATAAGCATTGAAATCTGATGTTATTTCCTGCGACCCCAAATCTGTGTTAAAAACACCCCCTGTGGGTTGTGTTCTATTTGCACCTGCCTTAGTGGGAGATGTAACGGACGAGCATGTGGAATTTGTTACCCCCCCTCCCCCTCATCGCCCCCCCCCCCCCAAAGAAATCGTGGAAGAGACCCAGTCCTTCAGCAGGAGAGTGTGACAGCGAGGCTGGAGCGCACGGGGACAGTGACCTCCCTGTTGTCTCACGTCCTCCCTTGCTTCTCCGCTTTGCAGGCGCGGTCACCCTAGAACTCCTTCCCCTTTCCCCATTTGCCAGCCCCTGCTTGTGCTTTGGGTCTCAGTTCGGACGCCACCCATTACCTCCTTCTGGAAGCTTTTGCCGACGCCTCAAGACTGGCTTTGCAGCTCCCGGAATACACCCAGGATTCCTGGGGTTATTTCCGTGTTATTAACAGCACTTGTTACACGATGTGGTTATCAGTCCCTGGTTTGTCCCTTCCCGGGGCATGGCCATGTTCGGGGGCCCAGCCCTCAAAGGCCGCGTATGTGCAAATGCCTCTTTTCATCTCGGACTCTGCCTTCTAACTCCAGCTTCACAGATGCAACCGCTTCCTGCACAGGTATTTTACACTTGCCGCCGTCCGAAACTGGACTCCTGCCCCCCCCCCTCCCCAGTCTGGCTCCTCACCCGTCTTCCCCAACTGTAACCCGTCTGTGCGGTGCTGTCCCACTGGAACGCCCGTCTTCCCTTGCCTGCCGCCGAGATTTGTGCAACAGACTCGTCACTGGTCTCCTGTTTCAATTTTCCTTGCCTTCTTCCTGTCTACGCAGAATGAGGGCAGAACTCTCCAGGGGCTCCCCTCTCATTCGGATAAAAGCCCAGCTGCTTCTGGTGACCTCCCTCCCCTCCCCGTCTTCTCCAGCCACAGCGCCCCCTGCTGGTGCTCAGACAGGCACGAACCACGCCTGCTCCGGGCTCAGGCCTTCGCCCTTGCTGTGTGCTCTGCCCCGAAAGCCCTTTCTTCCCAAAGATGCGCCCAACTCGTTTCCTCCTGTCCTTCAGGCCTTTGCTCAAATAGCACTTGCTCAGTGAAATCTTACCTGCTCAACATACGTAAAATTTCAAACCACTTTTTTTAAAATTTTTTTTTAACGTTTATTCATTTTTTGAGAGACAGAGAGGGACAGAGCATGAGCAGGAAAGGAGCAGAGAGAGGGAGACACAGAATCCGAAGCGGGCTCCAGGCTCTGAGCTGTCAGCACAGAGCCCGACGCGGGGCCCAAACCCACAAACTATGAGATCATGATCTGAGCCTAAGTCAGACGCTCAATCGACTGAGCCACCCAGGCGCCCCTCAAACCACTTTTTAAAAGTTGTCCCCATCATCTTCCTGCTTTATTTTTTTTTAATTTTTTTTAACATTTATTTATTTTTGAGACAGAGAGAGACAGAGCATGAATGGGGGAGGGTCAGAGAGAGGGAGACACAGAATCTGAAACAGGCTCCAGGCTCTGGGCTGTCAGCACAGAGCCCGACGCGGGGCTCGAACTCACGGACCGCGAGATCATGCCGCTTAACCGACTGAGCCACCCAGGCGCCCCCCTGCTTTATTTTTTATAAGTGCATATACTACATACTTTTTCACTCATTTGTCTGAAGTTCCCATTAGCATGCGAATTCCACGGGATAGAGACTTTTGCCCATTTTGTTGACAGCCGTCGTCCCGGGGTCCAGAGGAACGCATGTCCTCTGCGGCTACACCTTAAGAATCCGTTAAGTGCGTGTTGAACGAATGGCCTACCAGCCACATAGGAAGCACGCAGTAAACAAGCTTCCTGCAGGAGGACGTGTGAACACATTTCAAGAGTTTAAGACCGAAAGAGGACACGGATGGTCTTTTCCTAGGTAGAGTGTTCTAGGCTCTGCTTACATGGCTCCTGGTCGTGGGTCTCAACCTGAGTTGCCGACCGTGGGTCTTCTGTCTAATCATGTGGCCTGACCGCGCTGGTCGGTGCTCGTGCAGGAGCCACAGCTTGTGGTGGGACTTCACACCTGAGACTTCCTGTCTGCACACGTCGTCTCCGTGGTCATTAGTTCTCCCCCTTTCCAAACCTTTAGGTCACCAAGGAATAAACCCTGACTCCTGAGCCGCTGATTTTTTATTTTTGAAAGAGAGAGAGAGAGAGCGCGCGAGTGGAAGAGGGGCGGGGGAGGGAGGGACAGAGGATCCAAAGGGGGCTCCACGCTGACAGCTGTGAACCCGACGCGGGGCTCAAACTGGTGAACCGCGAGATCATGACCTGAGTCGAAGTTGGACACTCAACCCACTGAGCCACCCAGGCGTGCCATGGGCCTTGCTTTTGATACTTCAAACTACATTTTGGAAACTGTGGGCATTACAGTAACTGCGTAGTTACATTCTTAATACATTTCACCACGTGCACATATGTTAATTTTGTCTCCTTTTGAAACTTACATAAGTATAATTGTACTAAATGTTTCCTTCGTGTCTTCCTTTCACAGTATTATGTTTGTAAGGTTCATCCGTATCCTTCCCTGTAGCTCTGATCTGTTGGCAGCTGGTGAATAGTGTTTGACACTGTTTATTGGCGTTGGTGCAAATGTCCACTTGGGTTGTTTCCAATTGTGGCTCTACAAACAACACTACTGTGAAAATTCGGATACTCGTCTCCTGCTGTATGTGTGCACGAGTTTCTCCCGGAGAAACATCTAGGATAACGCGGTATGTGTATCTTCAACTGACAAAAGTCCAGCTGTCTCCCACGGTATTTGTGTCAGTTTAGACTCTGAATACTAGTGATCGAAGCTATTACTTCACATCCTTGACAATAATTAGTATTTCTTGTCTTTTTAATTTTAGCAATTCTGGTGGAAGATCAGTAGCATCTAATTGCAGGATTAATTTGCCTTTTCTTAATTTTCTAATAAGGTTGATTGCTGTAGTTGTTTTAAAGTGTGTGCACAAATTCTTTGGCAGTCTGTCCGGTCCACAGAAAGTGGTCCAAATTCCCTCTCCTTGACCGGGGGCCCTGGTGGCTCATCTCTGAGTGAGGCAGAAGGGACACTGGTGACATCTCAGACTAAACATCTGCCTGGCTCCCTCTCTCTCTGGGAGTCACAGACTTCATAGTCCTAGAGGCTCTTTCTGAATTCTGAGTTTTCACGCTAGTCCTCTGTAGGTTACTTACGTCACAAACATCCCCTCCCATTTTGTGAGTTTGGTTCATTCTTTCGTAGTGCTTTTTGATGAACAAATTCTTCATTTCACTTATCCTTAAAATAATTTGTAAATTTAATCTCGTTAAGTCAATCCACTTTTCCTATGTTTATTTTTTTTAATTCTTTTAATGTTTATTATTTTTGAGGGAGAGACGGAGTGTGAGCGGGGGGGGGGGGGGGGGAGGCAGAGAGAGAGAGGGAGACACAGAACTTGAAGCAGGCTCCAGGCTCCGAGCTGTCAGCACAGAGCCCGACGAGGGGCTCCAACCCACGAACTATGAGATCATGATCTGAGCTGAAGTCGGATGCTTAACTGACTGAGCCACCCAGGAGCCCCCGCTTTTCCTATGTTTAGTGCTGTTGTGTCTTATTCCTTATTCCTGTCCAAAAGTCCCCAGTGTATATTTTTTATCTTCTCTTCTAAATGCGTTATAGTTTTGTCTTTTACATTTCAGCATTAATGCACCTGGAATTAGCTCTTAGGTATGGTGTATATTTTTCTCATATAGATATGTAATTACGCCAGCACAATTTCCTCTCCGTACTCCTCTGCATCCCATTTGTTAAATACAGAATGTGCTCCTCTTTTGTTCCATTGATCCACCTGTCCGTCCTTGCATGGACACCACGCTGTGTGCCTTCATGAGGTTTTAGAGGGAGGGGTTTTTTTTTCATTGAAGAAAAATTGGCATATAACATTAGTAGCAGGTGCACCACATAATAGCTTGGTATTTGTATACAATAGGAAGTTATCACCATACAAGTGATGCCCTCCACCCATCCTCCAGCCCCCTCCCCTTCCCCTCGACAACTACCAGTCTGCTTTCTGTATCTGTGAGTTTTGTTTTGTGTGTTCATTTGCTTTGTGTTTTAGAAAGCACATGAAGTGAGATCAGACAGCACTTCTCTGACTTGGTTCCCTCCACCCGCGTGGAGCGTGGCCCAGGGCTGAGCGAGGGGCTCCCGAGAGGAGCCCAGGTGATGCAGGCCAGGGGTGCTGGGGACCCGCACTCAGGGCGGCAGTGTTCCCCTGTGCCCCTGAAGTAGCGAGATGGTGCTCACCAGCACCTCCATCATCTGGAGATAGTCCCAACTGCTCCCTGCCCCTCCGGCAGCCACCATGAGATTAGCAGTGATCTCCTTTACAAGGAATCCAGGCAGCTCTGGAGGAGAGAGTCAGCCCGGGGACCTTGAAAACGAGGGTATCTCAGGCCCCAGAGCCCCTGGGGCCCCCAGAGAGAAGCGCCTCTTGCTCCCCAAGCCAGATGTTCTAGGGGTGTCCCCGCCCCAGCACAGGTCCCCAGGTTCAGGGGTGCCTGCGGTGGGACACACACCCCTCCCTGCTCAGGGAGAAACCCCCGCCCTCAAGGTCGCTCCTGGTTTGTGTCTGCTCCCTGGAGGTGGGGGTCTTGGGTGAAACCGCATCTCCCCTCCCCTGCCCACCCGCCTTGGCCTTTTCCTCCCTTGCTGTGGAGGGCTCCGCTCAGCTGGATTTTGGGTCTCTTTCGGCCGTATTGCTTTGGTTTCCAGATAGGCTGGAGGAAAACCAGTGCTCCAGTTTCTCGGACAGACTTGTGCGAAGAGCGCACGAGCACACGCCAACACAGACCTTCACCCGGCTTGAAACCCGTTTGAGATATCCTTGGTCATGTGCCTGCTTTGGGGGTGCCTGTACTTGGCTTGGTGCTCAGCTCTGGGCGCATCGCGTGGCGAGAAAGGCCTTATAGTAAACGTTAACACATTTAGAAATCAGCTGAATTTCCCCTTGCGGATGGGGAGCACGGCCTGCCCCTCCTGAGAGCGCCTGGCCTGTGCAGACCGGTCTCCCTGCTTCCCCTGTTCCCCAGCGGCCCTAGGGGACCACCTGCCAGCCTGCCCTCCAGACTGAACTCCTGGGCCCTGCGTTATGAAGCCAGGGCGTTTCTACTGCAATGTCAGCGACAAGGAGCACAACCACTCTGAGATCACAGCTGGCTGTTTATTACCATTCTCCCCTTTAGAACGACACATGACTTTGCTCCTTCTCCTTCTGCAGGACATGAGGTCACAGCGGTGGGGTTTGGGAGTGGTGCTGGGGTCCAGAGCCCACGGCCAAGACAGAATTCTTGAGGTGTCCTCAGGGCAAAAAGGTGGTTTTATTAAAGCTCGGGGACAGGACATGTGGGCAGGAAGAACTGTCCCAGGACCATGAGCAGAGACGATTATATACTATGGGGTTGGGGGAGGTAAAGTCACGGGGAGGTTTCCAGCGGGACTTTCATACCTACAGAAGACACAGGATGCAGGAGAGCCAGCTATCCTCAAGCCAAGGTTGTCTTCCCCTCTAGCAAAGCATTAGCATTAAGACAGTAGGAGCTCCTGGAGGAATGTTGTACTCTGTCTTTGCCTGAGTATTTGTCAAAGGGCTGCAGGTTCTAAGGAAAGTTGATTTTACCTGCCATTTCCTCCTGCCTTTGTTCCCATATCACTATGGCCCGTTTCCGGTCAATGGGATATAAGTAATATAATGCACAAAACTTCCAGATTAGGTCACACTCCTAGTGGGAGAGAGATGTCCTTTCACTTCTGCCATCTTGAAGAGGGAGAAGATGCCTGGATGTCAAGGCCAAGGCACACAGCGAGGATGATGGGGCAACGAGACTGAAAGCCTGTGTTCCTGCCATCTTGGAGTTCCCATGCCCAGGGAGCCCCCGTGCTCATGTGCATAATCTGTGTGCCACCACTGGTCTGGGTCTGTTATGAGAGACACCCCTAATCCTAACAAATGCAAACTCTCTGAATACCGAGCCAAACCTGGTTGCTAAGGGGTTGATAAAGGAAATCATCTAGGTATAACACATATAACACATGCTTCCTCAGTCAACGGTAAACAGCACCTTCCTTTCCTGAGTCATGGCACCTGCTTCCCTCCTGTGGTGCTCCCGAGCACTGCCCTCCCTCAGTCAGCGCCCCTACAGCACCCTCCCTCCCTTCGTCAGTGCTCCCACAGCATCCACCCTCCCTCCATTAGGGCTCGCACGGTGGCTGCCCTCCCTCCGTCAGTGCTCCCAGGGTGACCACCCTCCCTCTCTCAATGGTCCCACAGTACCTGCCTTCCCTCTGACAATGCTCCCATGGTGCCCTTCATCCTTCCTTCAGTGAGTGCTCCCACAGCACCACCCTCCCTCTGTCAGTGCTCCCATGGCATCCATCCTCCCTCAGTGAGTGCTCCCACAGGGCCCGCCCTCTCTCCTTCTGTGCTCCCACAGCATCGACCTTTGCTCAGTGAGTGCTCCCACAGGGCCCGCCATCCCTCCATCAGTGCTCCCATGGTACCCGCCCTTCTTTAGTCAGTGGTAAACAGCATCTTCCCTTCCTCAATCAATGAAGATTATTGAACATCTACTATATTTCTACTTTGACTTAGTTTCTGTGAAGGTTCAAAACTAAGGTATAGAACCTACTTTCCATATTCCTACTGAGCATCAAGGAACCACTAGGTACTAAAAAGTCCATGTGAATAAATGTTACAGAAATGCAAAGAAAAAAGAGATGAGTGCTGATCACCATCATCACCATCATCATCCCCAGCATCACTGTCATCACCATCATCATCACCATCACCACCATCATCACCAGCATCGTCACCATCATCACTGTCATCACCACCATCATCATACCATCACCACCACCATCACCATCATCATCACCATCACCACCATCATCACCATCACCATCACCACCATCACCATCATCACCCCATCATCACCATCGTCATCACCATCATCATCACCATCATCACCACCACCACCCGACACTGTGTGTGTGCCAGGCCATAAGATGAAGCTTGAAAGAGACAGGGCTGAGAAAGGTAAACAAGAAGGGTATACTAAGTGCAGTTAGCACATGGTCAGAGTGGGAAAGCGATGTTTGCTGCAGGGGGAAACAGGCTGAGAAAGCAACAACAAAAATGCCACAAAACAGCTTTATGACAGTCTTAAACTTGTGCTCAGAGTTTTTAAATCCATTGCATAATTTGCTAAAGTAGTCTCCTATTCCAAAACCATTAAATTTGCTTAGTTATCAAATTCCTTTTAAATATTGTTTCTTTGATTATAAAACAATGCACAGGCATGACAGTAAATCTGGAAAAAAATTAACTGGTCAACTTAGTATCACAGGCTTCTGAAATAAATCTTCATATTTTCAGGCTATTGTCTCTGTAGTCACAGGAAAAAGACCAGAGACCAACAGACTTTCCTAGATCAACATTCATTTTCATTCACGTGGCCTTTACATATTTAGGTGGAAATGGCAAATACACTTTCCAATTTCATCTGTTCTTAGAAATCTGCTCAAGACTTTAGAACTGCTTTCCAGTTCCTTTTCACTTGGGACATGATAGCAACCAATTGAACTTAATAGAGAAAATTTATATTGCACCATTAAGTTTGGGTGGATTCTAGGTAACCCAGCCTTTACCAATAATTTGATTCATTCTTTTTGAGGTTTTATCCAACACCATATTCTTAATCAAGAAAAGATCCCAACCTTCCTACTGCAATAATTAACAGAATTCATATTACTTTATCTCTTAATTTCCTTGAATATTCATAGTATGTTTAATTTTGGAGGACCCATGGTAATAAATAGTGTGTAGGCCATATCTTTACTGAATCCATAATGACGGCCACATCCTCACAATGTAAATCAAAACTGCTGTAGAATAAATAGGTCACAATTTAAGAATCACCTCTGTAAAAGCCTACATTGGTAATAAATAAAATAAATGTGGATCTTAAAGATCAATTAGTCAGACCTTCAAATTTTTCAGGTGAGTAAATTAAGGTTTAAAGAGGTAAAGTGACTTACCCTCAAGTAAGCAATGCACTTAGTTAGTAATAGAGCTGAGATTAGAACCCAGGACCTCTAAAACCCATAAATGCGCTCTTCCCACTAAGCCATGTGGCCACTCTAGTTGACAGTTTTCATGATCCTTCTGTTTCCCTGGTCTCCACAGCAGCCAGACTCTCAAGGCGTTCAGAGGATTTCTCTCCAGTGTGAGATTTTTCGCGTTGAACAGAAGAGTTTTGCTTAACGGTTTTCCTACAGGCAGTATGTATATTTGCTTTCTCTGCACTGTGAATTTTCTGGTGTTTTGTAAGATACGTGCTCTGGCTAAAGGCTTTTCCACATTCATTACATTTGTAGAGTTTCTCTTCAGTATGAGTCTTCTGATGTTTTTTAAGGTCCGTCCCCCGGCTGAAGGCTCTGCCACATTCACTGCATGCATAAGGCTTCTCTCCAGTATGAATGATTTGATGTTGAATGAGGCCTGAGCAGTAACTAAAGGCTTTTCCACATTCACTACATTTATAGGATTTTTCACTAGAATGAGTTTTCTGGTGATTTCTGAGGTTCGTACTCTGACTGAAGGCTTTTCCACATACGTTACACTTATAGGGTTTCTCTCCAGTGTGAGTTCTCTGATGTTGAATAAGTGCTGACCTATCACTAAAGGCTTTTCCGCAGTCACTGCATTTATAGGGCTTCTCTCCAGTATGAATTCTCTTATGTTGAATAAGGGCTGAGCAGAAACTGAAAGCTTTCCCACAATCATTACATTCATAGGGCTTCTCACCAGTGTGAGTTCTCTGATGCTGGATATGCCCTGAGCGGTCACTGAAAGCTTTCCCACATTCATTACACCTGTAGGGTTTTTCTCCAGTGTGAACCCTCATGTGTTGCGTAAGGAACGAACTCTGGGCAAAAGTTTTCTCACACTCATGACATTTATATGGTTTATCTCCTGTGTGACTCCTCTGATGTTGAGTAAGGTATGTGCTTCTGCTAAAGGTTTTGCCACATTCCTTACATTCGTAGGGTTTCTCCCCAGTATGAGTTCTTTGATGGCGAGTGAGAGCTGAGTAGTTACCAAAGGCTTTCCCACATTCACTACACTCATAGGGCTTCTCCCCAGTGTGAATTCTTTGATGCTGGATGAGGGCTGAACAGTCACTAAAGGCATTCCCACATTCACTGCACCTGTATGGTCTCTCTCCAGTATGTGTTCTCTGGTGTTGAATCAGGTCGGAGCAGTAGCTGAAAGCTTTCCCACAGTCATTGCACTCATGAGGTTTCTCCCCAGTGTGGATGATATGATGTCGAATAAGAGCGGAGTGATCACTGAAGGCTTTTCCACAGTCATTACATTCATAGGGCTTTTCTCCCGTATGAATTCTTTGATGTTGAGTAAGATGTGCACTCTGACTGAAGGTTTTACCACACTCACTGCATTCGTAAGGTTTCTCTCCGGTATGAATTCTCTGATGTAGAGTAAGATGCGTGCTCTGGCTAAAAGCCTTTCCACATTCAAGACATTTATAGGGTTTCTCACCAGTGTGAATTCTTTGATGCTGAGTAAGGTATGTGCTACGACTAAACGTCTTACCGCATTCAGTGCACTCATAAGGTCTCTCCCCACTATGAATTCTCTGATGTTGAATAAGGACTGAACGATAACTGAAGGCCTTCCCACATTCATTGCATTTGTAGGGCTTTTCCCCTGTGTGAGTCTTCTGATGGTTTGTTAGGTGGGAACTCTGGTTAAATCCCTTTCCGCATTCGTTACATCTGTAGGGTCGCTCTCCAGTATGCGTTCTTTCATGC
This sequence comes from Panthera leo, assembly GCF_018350215.1. NCBI lineage: Eukaryota > Metazoa > Chordata > Mammalia > Carnivora > Felidae > Panthera > Panthera leo. The sequence continues at coordinate 3,099,146 of NC_056683.1, read as the reverse complement.
TGAATAAGAGTGGTGTGGTCTCTTAAGGCTTTCCCGCATCCACTACATTCACAAGGTCTCTTTCCATCACACTCCCTTTGTATAATTAAGTCTGAGTTTTGTTGGAAGATTTTCCCACGTGTAGCATGTTCACGAACACACTGTTCTGCAGGCACACACTGCTCCGAAACTATTGATTGTACAGTGACAGCTTTTCCAAATTCATTAGCTTCTATACCTCTTTCTTGGGCAGGAATTTCCATGCAGGTGACTTTGTCTTGTCCCAGATGTGCTGATTCTTAAACTGTTCTCTGGGTCTCCAGGTACCTCCCAATACAGACTTTATCTTTGTAAGTTCTTCCGTGTTTATTCCTCGGGATGGAATTTCTTTGAAAATGTCCTGCTGCTGTAGTGTTGACTTCTCGGCTTCAGGTCCAGACTTGCCGTCTGCAAGACATGAAAGTCCAAAGCTGGAATATAAGAAGCTGCTCTGTGAGGAATGGGGTCATGAAGCTGTAAACACTGAGATCATAACAACAGGGCGATGTAAATATTACCTGCTCTCTGGGGAGAAAATGCTAGTGGTGTGAAGGGGTTGGAGCTAAATCAAAGTGACCGAAGGGAATGGAGCAAACACGGTCAGGTGAGAAGGTGGTTCAGGAAAAGCCTAAACTGAAGAGATTACAAAAAAGAAGAACATGAAGATGAGGAGGTATTAGGAAAGGAGAACTGTGATCAAAGAGAAATGGCTTCTAGGGAGTCTTCTGTGAGAAAAGTACTTAGTCAGCATTGAAACTATTATCCCAAAGCCCGTTAAGAGCTCTTTAAATGTCTCTTTAAAAAACCTTTTCTTTTGGGGCGCCTGGGTGGCTCCGTCAGTGAAGTGTCCGACTTCAGCTCAGGTCATGATCTCACAATTCGTGGGTTTGAGCCCCGTGTCAGGCTCTGTGCTCACGGCTGGGAGCCTGGAGCCTGCTTCCGATTCTGTGTCTCCCTCTCTCTCTGCCCCTCCCCCACTCACACTCTATCTCTCTCTCTCAAAAATGAATAAACATTAAAAAAAAAAAACTTTTCTTTTTGAGCCTGATGTTGGGTGCAGAGAGTACATAAAAAGAAAAGCTTAAAAACAACAACAACAAAAACATTTCTTTTAAATTTGTTTTTTTGACTTACACAAAACAATACTTTTACCTAATTCCCCTTTGGTGAATAACTGCTACTGACATTACTGTTTTACATTTAATGTAAGAAGAGGGAAAGAAAAGGAAAGTTTGAATAGGGAGAAATCTACTCTTTTGCAATGAAAAATAATTCTCATGGCTTTCCAAGGACAACGTATTTCTTTTTTACTCTCAGTCATGGACAGAAAGACAAGAAACACTATGAATAGAAGACAAACAAGAGAGATGACCCTTCATCTTCTATGTTAGCGTGTCTAGAAGTAGTCTTTAATTATGGGTTCACGCTTAAGACCGAGTTACCGATGTGCTGGTTGAAAGTTAAGTGCTTGTGTGTAAGGACATGATAAATGATGGGTTTCATCGCAGGACTGCTGGGCACGGACTTGGCTGTTTCATTAGACGACCCCCAAGTGTTAGCACCTATGCAGTCTTTTACTTTGGGCTGGTAAGGTTCCCCAGAAGGGATAGTAAGCAGATTTGTTCACTTAAACATCTGTTTTCAGTGATCACGGCATATCACAGGCAAGCATTAAACACAAGGAATTAGTGGTCTTATTAACTGTATTCCCAACATTCAACGTTCATTCCTCATGTAACCCATCATTCCTTCTCCTGCCCCCAAAGTCTTTCTTTCCTTCCTTCCTGATTTTGCCCACCTAAATCTTGACCATATTTTAGAGCCCCACTCAAATTACATAAGCCCCATGACAGTCTTAACTCCCATTTTCCGGATCTCCCACAATATTTACTGTACTGTTTCAACTTCTAATTTCAATACCTAAAAGCCATGCCTTTTGTTGTTTACCCCTTATCTGATGTGCACATATTTGTGTCTCCAGGGTTACTGTTTCTTGTCTTGGGGGGAAAGAAACTTGGAAGACTCTTTTGGCTGTGGAGCTAACAGTTATTGAATTTATTCCAAGCTGACCCACAATATTGACATAGTTAATTCTCCTAAAAACCCCGTGAGGTGGAAAACAGGATCTTACTTTAAGGGAGGTTCAGGGTGCTGAAGTCACTTGCCTCAAGTTACACATAAGCCAGAATTCCAGAGTTGAATCTTAATCTCTGCTGCCCTAGGGAGCTGCCTGATGGAGCAGAGGATAATGGGTAAAGACACAGAAAATCCAGAGCTTTAATCCCACTTTTCTATGACTATCTGTGTGACATCAGGGAAGCCCTCCCATCTGGCCTCTTTCCAGTCCTCAATACCACTTACGGTGTGAATTTTTTCCAAATACTTAAGTTCTTCTCCTACTTTTGAGACGGAGGTCCTTCGTGAGCTGACCCATCACCAGTCAGCCTCACCATTTGTCACTCTCACACACACCCTACGCTCCAGCCACCCTGTGTCCACTTCCTAGCACTTATCAAGTCTCTCACGTCTCCCTGCACTTGATCTTTTGTCCAGAACTGCCCTTGAACCACCTACTGTTTGCTATGCCGATTCCTGCTCATTCTTCAGGATTCAGTTCTAACGTCACCCGTTCTAGGCTCCTTATCTATGTTCTCTTAGCCTCTGTCATCATAAAATAATTGTTCCTACAAATAATAACAGCTAATGTTTAACAAGCATTTATGCTTTGAACAATCACTGTTCTAAGTACTTTACATGTATTTAATCACTTATCCTTTACTGGAACTCCACGGGTAGAAGCTATTTTTGTCTCCATTTTACGAGTGAGGGAAGGGGCATAAACCCATAAAGCCCTGTGCACCGACCTCTAGCCACGTGTGGCTGCTGGACACCAGAAACATGGCCACGCCAAACTGAGCTGTACGCTGTATAAAATACACACCAGATTTTGAAGATAAAAAAAAAAAAAAGGAAAATGTCCCATTAATAACTTTTTATATTGATTACGTGTTAAAAAGTTTTACGCATACGGGATTCAATAAAAGATATCCTTAAAGTTAATTCTACTTGTTTCTCATTACTTTTCTTAAACATGACTACTAGGAAATTTTTTAAATGACACATGTGGTTTGCATTATATTTCTACTGGTCATGTTGGCTTAGAGAGTTTAGGGCATTTGTGCAAAGGCTGCACAGCTAGTAAGTGGCAGAGCCAGGATTAAAGCCAGCCCCAGAGCCCCTTCTTCACCACTGCTCCCATGCTGTGTCCGCACTACTCCATCACGGCACCCACCAGTGTTTTCACTGGACGTTGAGCTTCTGGAGGTCACGGACTAAAGTCTTTAACCTCCGAGCCCTCAACTCCTGGCATGGTTTTTGGCGCACAGACTATGCCTGACGAATGCTTGGTGAGTGGACAAATGCTGGTGGTTTTCTTATGAGAACGCCCCAATGACAGCCGTTTTTAAAGATAAGTCCGGCCAGGTGTGTGTGTGTTTGTTTGTTGTTGTCCTTTTTTGGCAACCAAGCCCTAGAAATTACTTAAAGCTAAAGGTGTGTTAAAGCCATTACCCTAATATTTGGAACAGTACATGTTTGAGAGCATCTACTGTATAAATGCTAAGAGGGATTTTCAGCCCGTAAACCACAACAACCACTGGAGAACAACTTTTCGCAGATACCCGTTATTAAGAGGCACAAACAGAAACCACTGAAGGAACCCACGGAGGAGTCAGAAAATCAGGTGAACTGGAGCTCTGCGCTGTCACGCACAGCATGAGAAGGTGGGTTCGTGAAGGACAGCGAACTCAATAGATACAAGGAGGCTAAGGAAATCAGACTCTCCTGAAAGAAAAGGAGTGACGCTCTTTGTAAGTGCACTGAGTACGATGGGGAGAGACAGCCAACTCGTAGAATACGCAGACACGGCGGGCATGCTGGACTTCTGACACTGGGAATTTAAAACTACTGTAATTAATAAGCTAAATGGTCGAATGGAGAAAGTAGACAGCAGGCAAGAGCAGATGGGCGGTGTAAGCACAACCAAAAAGACATGCTAGAGATTTAAAACACAACCAGCAGAAACGAAGAGTGCCTTCGAAGAACTCACTAGCAGACTGGACACCGTTGACAAGACCGTCTCCAAGAGAATGCAGCAACGGGACCCCCAAAACCTAAAAAGCAAAAAGCATAAAGTCGGAAAAAAAACCAGAACAGACCCTTGGGAACCCTGTCCCAGGTATCTCTTCGTCTGGATGTTCATCTGTAACCTTTATCGCATCCTTGACAATCCACTAAATGGTCAACCTAAGCGTTTCCCTGGGTCCCGTGGGCTGTCCTGGCAGATGATCTAATCCAAGGAGGGAGGTCATGGGACCCTCTGACTTGTAGCCAAGTCAGACGGGTCGTGGGCAATCCGGGGACCCGCTACTTGCCACCGGCATCTGAAGTGGGGGGGCCGTCCTGTGAGACTGAGCACGTACCCCCTGGGGTCCTCGCTAGCTCTGATTAGGGTCCGAACTGAACTGGACACCCAGCTGGTGTCACAGAGAATTGCACATTTTACCATTATAATAATGCCTCCTGATTATCTTTCTCCTTCCAAGTATTTTTAGGATACCTCTGCTTTTGGTGCTCGCTTCGGATACCTCTGTTTTGGAATAAATGACTGAATGAATAAACCTTTATTCTTTCAACCAATATTTATTGAACCCGGTGCTCAATACTGACAATACAGAGCTTAACAAAACATGGTACCTGATCACACAGAGCTGAGTGTCTAGGAGATAAACAATAACCAAATAGTCACACAAACAAATATGTAACTATAGTTGTGACAGGTGTCATAGAGAAGAGTCGTGTGAGGCCATGAGCGTCTTTAATAAGGCGACCTGACCTGGTCGGGGTTTCGGCGGGGTTTACTTGAAGAGACGATGCTGGGCTAAATCCCGAGGGATCAGTAGGAGTCACCGGGGCGACAAGATAAAGAAAAGCGCCCCAAGCAGAGGAAGCAACAGCTGGTGCGAAGGCAGCATCACTGAGACACTGAAGGATGCCGCGTGCACGGAGCAGACAAGGTGTATGAATGAACGGGGGGGGGGGTGGGGGTGGGGGGGGTGGGGGGGGGTGGAGAATGCCACTGCAGGGGGAGAGGCCAGCTCTGGGAGGTCACAGCCCGGGCAAGAGCATACAGTCTTCAACCTGACACAGGAAGAAGCCATCTCAGAGGAGGGGACAGAAGATGACAAAAGCAGATCTGGGTGCTAGAAAGGCTCTCTCTCTGGCAGGGAGTAGGAAAGGCCAGAATGGACACGAAACAGTACTGGTGTGGATGCTGCAGAAATCTAGGTGAGATGAGAACGCGGATTAGAGAGAAAGTGAGCAGAGACAGAAAGAAGGGACACATTGGCAATACGCGTAGGAGGCAACGTTGACAGGGCGTGGTGACAAGCTGGACACACAAGGCACACTGACAGACGACCAAGCGTGTCTTTTGGATTTTTTTTTCCCGATTGTTGCCGAAGCGATTAAGTTCTTCAGGATGAAGGAAAATGACACCAGATGGAAATTCTGATCCCCACAAAGAAATTTAAAGTATTAGAAATGGTAAATATCTGGGTAAATTAAAATGTAAGAGCTTGCTTTTATCTAATTTTTAATCATACATACGACTATGTAAAGGAAAAATTATAACACTGCCTAGTACAATTCATAACATATGTACAGGTAATACATGAGCCAGCTAGAACAAAAGAATGGAGTGTGGTAATTGGACCTATGTGGTTGTAAGGTTTCCACATTTTTGCGGGAAGTGAAATGTTAATGCTAAGAAGACTGAAGAATTAAGGATGTATATTGTAATCCCTAGAGGAACTGCTAAAAATAATAATGAAAAGGAGAACAGCTCCTTTTTAGCACAGCTAAAAAGCTAATAGGAAAACTTAAAACAAATATCTAAAAGTATTTAAATGGTCCACAAAACAGAAAAAAGGAAAATCAGGGGAAAACAAAGGGATGAACAATGGTGAGACAAACCCAAACGTACCAGTAATTACAGTAAATTCAAATAGTCGAAACCAGGGGTTGACAAATTATGGCCTGAGGGCCAATCTGGCCGATACCGGTTTCTGAAGATAAAGTTTTACTGGATCATAGCTGCACCCATTCATTTACACACCGTCTACCGTGGCTTTCTCTTTTTTTTTTTTTTTTTTTTTTTAACGTTTATTTATTTTTGAGACAGAGAGAGACAGAGCATGAACGGGGGAGGGTCGGAGAGAGGGAGACACAGAATCTGAAACAGGCTCCAGGCTCTGAGCTGTCAGCACAGAGCCCAACGCGGGGCTCGAACTCACAGACCGCGAGATCATGACCCGAGCCGAAGTCGGCCACCCACCCGACTGAGCCACCCAGGCGCCCCCCCGCAGCTTTCTCTTTATTGGCAGAGTTGAGTGAATGGCCCACCAAGGCTGGAGTATTTACCATTTGGCTCTTAAAGAAAAAAGCCTGTCTAATCCCCCTCTAAGCTCTCCGATTAAAAGGCAGAGATCAAGATAGAGAAGACAAACTATATACTTTCTACAAGAGACATTACTTCCTATGTGAAGTCATAGATCAAGGGTAAATGGATAGAGACAGATTTATTATGCAAACTGTAAGAAGGCTGGATGGCTATATTGTCAGATAATAACAGATTTCAAGATAGAATATTGTCAGAGCTGAAAAGGGACGTTTCTTAATGTTCAACAGCCATCTCTCAACAATTGACCAAATGCACTTTAAAAAACAGTAAGGACACAGAAGATCTGAATGACGTTGCCAGACACCTTGACCTGTTTGCTATTTAGTACACAAATCCAACGACTGCTGAATCCACACTTTAAGTCCCCAGGGGCATTCACTAGGACAGACCAGATGCCAGGCCAGAACAATACTCAGTAGGTTTAAACAGATGGGAATCAGCAGCCGAGCTGAGACTTGCCCTTCTAGCCACAATGAACTTCTAGCCACGGTGAAATAACAAGAAGCAGGTTTATCCTCCTGCCTGGAACAACCAAGAAATATATGAACAATGACAAAACTTGAGGTGACAATATGGATTTCGACAGAGGACAAAATATATAAAACAATGGTAAGATACCAGACGTCCAGTAATAACGGTGACCCCTGCCCTGGTGTGGTAGGCAGCCTGTGAGATGACCCTCAATGACCCGGGACCCATTCCCAGCCTTGTGTAATTCCCTTCTCTTGAGTAACACGCGTCAACCAATAAAATATTGCAACACTGAGGGAATGATGAGGTTACTAAAGAATGTTATTTCCGTCCTGGTAGTGGACTCTTTCTCTTGCTGACTCTGAAGAGGCTGAAACACTGGAGGTCTGTGTGGCACGGAACTGAAGGTGGCCTCCATCCACGAGCCGACAAGAAGCTAAGTTCCTCGGTCCAAGAACTCAACAAACCGAATCCTGCCAACAACCACTTAAGTAAGTTAGGAAGTGAATCCTTCCCCGCTTGAGCCTTCGGATAAGATCCCAGACCTCGCTGATGCCTTGATTGCAGGCCTTGCAAAAGACCATGAAGTAGAGGATCCAGTTAAGCCATGTTCCATTCCTGATAATGCATGTTGTTTTAAGCCTGCGAAGTGTCGGGGGTGACTTGTTATATAGCAAGAGATAACTAATCTCTCCAACTGCCTGCCTGCAGAGTTTCCAGGCTGTAGCATAGGGTTAGGGGATCCATATGTAAGAACTGAACAGGGGGAGTGCGGAGTCTGGGGAGGCCTATGTGGCCAGAGTTTGCTGAACAGAGTAGTGAGAAAAGAGACTTGTAGAGAGAACTCTGGAGATCTTCAGAGGGCCCCCCTCGAGTATTTAGCAAGGTGTACATCACCATATGCGTGTGAGGAAACTACTCAAGGCCAGGAAAAGAACTACTTAAACGTATTAGAGGTAATGGTGCACAGAGCTCACACAGGGCCCATTTTGACAGCCAAACTAGGAAACTGCACGATACACGAAATACTGCATTGAATCCACAGAACGGTCGTCTTAGTATGAGGAAAAAATTAGCCCTAGGCTGAGAACTGCTTTGATCCCACTTAACAAATCTTAAAAGCAAGACCTGGAAGGATCAAATTGTTTCCAAGTATCCCAGATAAAAGCTCAGAAATACCTTTAGGAACACAAAACTACCTAGCACTCAAAAAGAAAAATTTATAATGCTTGGCATCCAAACAAAGATCACTAGAGGAAAAAAAAGAATAAAATTACAACCCACAATGAAAAAGAATCAGTCAAATGAAACTAATCTGAATGAAGAGAGGTGAGAATTACAATTAATACAGCTACAGTCCACGTGTCCAAATAAGTAGAGAGCAGTGGAGGAAATTTAAAAAAAGGTTCAAACAGAATTTCTAGAAATAAAAGACTAATGATCAAGATGAAAAATGCACTGATGGGTCAATGGCAAAGTAGACACTGCAAAAGTAAAGGTTAGTGAACTTCAGATAGCAACAGAAACATTCCAAAAATAAATAAATTTTTTTTTAAAAGAATGAACAGCATATCAGTGAGGTGGGGGGCAAATTTAAACAGACTAATATTTGTGCACTTGAAATCTACAGACTGGGGGAGTGGGGCAGAAAAAGTATGTCAGGAAATAGTGGCCGAAAACTGTACAAATCTGATGAAAACTACAGACCCACAGACCCAAGAAGTTCAACAAATTCTAAGCTCAGAAACACGGCGAAAACTAAACCAATGCATGTAATAATCAATTTAGTCAAAACTAGTGATAAAGAGAAAATCTTAAAAATCAGCCAGAGAGAAAAAAGACACATTGCATACAGAAGAACACAGACAACACGTCAGAAACCATGCGATCAAGAGGACGATGGAGGAACTTCTTTAAAGTTCTTACAAAGAGAAAACACCTGTCACCTTAGAGTTGTATATACAGAGGAAATGCCTTTCAAAAATGAAAGTAAAATAAAGGCATTTTTCAGATGTAAGAAGACTGAGATCATTCACAATATATTCTCTGAGAAAAATGGAATTAGCAACCAGTCACAACAAGATATCCAAAAAAATCGCCATATAATTAGAAACTAAACAGTGCTAAATCAATTATTCAAGAAATTATTATTTTTAAAATTTTTTAAGAAGTGTATTTATTTGGCAAGAGAGAGAGCAAGTGCATGTGCAGGCACAAGCAGGGGAGGGACAGAGAGGAGGAGAGAGAATCCCAAGTAGGCTCCGCACCATCAGCGTAGAGCCCGATGTGGGGATCGAATTCGCAAACTGCGAGATCATGACCTGAGCGGAGATCACGAGTCAGGTGCTTAACAGACTGTGCCACCCAGCAGCCCCTTTATTTATCTTCTTATCAAGTTATAAGAAATGTAAGAAAATATTTTGAACATAATGATAACATACATAACAAATCAAAATTTGTGAGCTATAGCTATAGAAGCACTGAGTAGAACTGTCCAAAATAACTTCGGAAATGAGGAAAACTTTCTGTCCCTGGGCTGTCAAATACAGCAGTGGCCATAAGGATTTGAAATATGGCTAGTACAAGTAAGGAGGTGAGCGCTTAATTTCATTTCATTTTAATTAATTTAACTTTAAATAGCTACCTATGGCTAGGGGGTTCTTCAATCGGGACAATACAGTTCTAGATCTTGATTTGGTAGATGTTTCACAACCATAAACAATTGTTGAAACTCAAACCATTCAAATAAAATTGATGAAGATAATTGTATGTAAAATACACCTCAAAGCTGGGCAAAAAATAGGAAGGGTACAGTTGCAAAGGTGTATAAACTATGAAGAGGGAGAAGGGAAAATTAAAGGTCTTGGAAATGTAGGATGGATGGGATCCAAGGTGCAGACAGAAGGGCAGACAGCCCTCTACTAACATGGGAGGGATGAAGAATGTGATGACACAGATCTGGGCAGATTTATGTTGGTTTCAGGAGGGTGAAAGGGTTCTCAGCCGAGAGACTGTATTTTCCTTGCCATCTGTGAAGAAAATAGAGCGGTTCAAGGTTTGAGGAGGCCAGAACTGAAATCTTCCTTACACACAACCACAGAGTTTTGTTTCTGTTTTCAGTGATTATTTTGTTTTCAATGATTTTTCTATAAAGGCAACTACCATCGAAATCAAGGTACTTTGTTCTGAGTTTTTACTAAGATTCGGTCAGGTTTTTTTTGTTTGTTTGTTTTTTGTTTGTTTTGTTTTTTTGGGGGGGGGGGCCTGAGTTGCAGTGCGTTCCTTTTTCTTTCTCCTTTATTCTAAAGTTAGGGCATTATATAGCCTTAAGAATTATGTACGTTAGTTTTACCCATTTCATAAATTTCATTTCAGGATAGAAATGAGGGCATTCCACAATACTTGTGATAAAAAAGGGCCTGCTGAGTCTGAAAAAGTGGAGAACCACGGATACGCTGGGTCATTTAACCTCACAGCAACTCCCTGATAAAGTTACTCAACAAAGTTAAGTAACTGGTCTCAGGTCACCGCACAATCAATAAATCTCAAACCAGCATTCAAATTCAGACCGGTTTGCTTTTCAAAACCAGGCTGAATGAAAACTTATGTTCACAGAAAAACCTGTACCTGAACATTTAGAGCAGCATGATTCATAGTTACCAAAACCGGGAAACAATCTAAATGTTCTTTAACAGGTAAGCAGATGAAAAACAAACAAACTACCGTCTATTTAGTGGAATATTACTGAGCGATACGGAACTCACACAAGACAAATGAGTCTCCAAGGCCTGGTGCTGAGTGACAGAAGCCAGCCCCAGGAGGTTATACAGAGTCAGATTCCATCTCTAGGACGTTCTGGAAAAGACAAAAGGAGAGAGATGGGGCACGGTCTGCGGCTACCGGCGGTTAGCAGTGGGGGGCAGGGGTGACTACGATGAAGGCAGCAGTGGGGGCAGGGGTGACCACGATAAAGGCAGGTCGTGTGGCGAGCATCCTGCGGGTGCTGGTGGCTGCACCTGTCCGTACAGCTGTTAGATCGGCACGCCCCCCTGCGGTACGGTGACTTTGAAACTGATCAAACCAGGCCTTCTTCCTTGAGCCGCGAAGGATAAAAGGCCGGCGTGGGAGGAGGGGTCCCGGGGAGCGACACCGGAGGGGCTTTGCTCGGGGCTCCACACAGATCCCACCTGTCTCCCCACCTTCGCGAAGAGCTCCTCCCCTCCTCGTGCTGAGTCCCCGGGGAAGCGACAGGACAGCTGTGTCCCCACGTCCCGGGCCCACCTCACCCCCACACCCCGCCCGGCCGAGGTCTCACCTCTCCCGCCGGGGCCTCTCGCAGGCTGCCTCCCGGCGCTACCGCAGCTCTGCTCCCTCAATGGCTCAGGGGGGGGGGGGGGCGAGTCCCCTCCGCTCCTCCCTGCGGGACCCCCAGGCCGCGCGTGGGACCACCAGGGCCGCCAGCGCCGGGCTCCGAGGCCCGGAGGCCGCCTCACCCGGGAGACCGAGCCCCTCGAAGACACCGCGCAGATCCGGGCCCGGGGGGGTGGGCGTGCCGAACCCCGACCCCGCCCGTCTCGAGGGCCACAGCTGGCGCAGGTGAAAAGGCGACTCCCCGCCCCTTCCGAAAGGGCAAGGCCCTGCGAAACTTCGGGGCCTGCGGGACCTGACCCACCAGTCCCGAGCCAGGGGCACCGACTACCGGGTCCCGGTCCCAAAGGAACTACGCCTGAGCAGCTCTCGGCTCCACAGGACCCGCTCTTTCTCCGCAAACATTTCCCAGCCACGTCTGCGGCTGCGCGGACTCGGCGGGTGGGGGGGGGGGGGGGGGCGGGTCTGCAGACGTCCACGTGACCCTAACTGGGCGGGGTCTGGGCGTGGCCGCTGGGGAGCCGGACTTGTCTGGGAGAACGTTCGGTATACTGTCCGGGTCTGGTCGGTGCGGCACAGCCTCGGGGAGTGGGGTTTTCTTGAGTAACTCGCGTGCAGTTTAGTTCCTCGGTTTTACAGCACTGACTCTGCTCTCGTAAGCGAAGGAGAAAGGAAGCCTCCTGCTATCGTCCCTCGACATACATTGAACCACTAAAATCCCAGAGCCACAGGAAAATCAGATTCCATAGCAACAGGCAATGATTATTAAACGCATACTGTGTGCCAGGCACTCTTCTCCGCGCTTTGTATGTATTATCTCGTTTGAGAAAGCGAAGTCAGCTCTGCCATTAACCAGACTCAGATGACACGGATAGAGCCTGCTGCAAAGCTAACAGCAAATATTTCTCCCCAATTGGTCATACATATTGCAGTTGTGAAATTTCAGGGTTTTTTTTAAATTTTTTAATCTTTATTTATTTTTGAGAGAGAGACAGCGTGTGAGCAGGGAGGAGCAGAGAGAGAGAGGGAGATACAGAATCGGAGCTGTCAGCACAGAGCCTGACGTGGGGCTTGAACTGTGAGATCAGGACCCGAGGTGAAGTTGGAGGCTTAACCGACTGAGCCACCCAGGCGCACAATGATCCTCTTTAAAGATTTCCTACGTTCTTACTAATGGTATGCCCACCTTTGCCTTGCTACTCCTTTTTTTTTTTTTTTTTTTTTTTTAAGAAAAAACTAGTAAGAAATCTTCTTTACTAAAATCAGAGACCGTCAGAAACTATTTGACATCGTTCTCAGGATACATCAACATCCCACTCTTGCCAGGGGAATTCGAGCCATTTTCAACAGAAACAATCTCTATTTCCAAACCGGGTGCAGAGCTTCAGATACAGCATTTTCACACACAACATGTCACGTTTATGTTAACTTGGAGATTTCTAAAACAACAGGCCTGTGTCTATTTTTTAATCCAGACCGACCTTGCATTGAGCCCATCAAAAAAAAAAAAATGCTGCTTTATTTAATTTTACCTAAAATTTACTCTTCCTCGAAATCCTACAATAACCCTGCTTCATTCTTTGTGAGATGTTCCATGTTTCTACTGGTAAAGGTCTACCTTGTTCAGCGAATGAATAAACCGAATTTTGTTGGACTATACATTTATTCCTGGTAGTCCTTATCAGATGTGTTTTAGCACATTTCACCTCAAAACATAAGCTCCAACAGAGACTGGCACATTGTAGATAACCAAATAATTTTTGAATAAGTGATTGATGTCATTATTATTAACCTCATTTTACACATGAGAAAACGGTCTCAGAGAGGTTAAATACCTTGCCCAAGGTCACCCATGATTTGGCTACAGGAGCTCACTTTTTTTTTTTTTTTACAGGAGTTCACATTCTTAATTGTTGCGCTGTGTGCCCTAATGCTCACCCAAGATAGGTGGTGCTTAAAATTTCACAACTAGCAAATGGCCAAACTAGGATTAGAGTCCATGTCTAATCCCAGTCCAATTATTCTCCTACTCTATCTACTGTGGTGTGTGTGTGTGTGTGTGTGTGTGTGTGTGTGAGAGAGAGAGAGAGAGAGAGAGAGAGAGATGTACACTCTAGCTCATCTGCTCATCTGCCTGACCTTGGATAGACACCGATATTTTTACCAATAACAATATCTCCAAGATCCAAACACTGTCATATTTAAGATGGAAAGTCTCAGATTCCATCCCTCGGTAAGGTATAGCCTTGATGTTGCTTGTTCATTCTAACAGTGAAGGAGGTGAGTGAAAGGGCCCAGCACTGAGAAGCACCTTGGTGGCTGTAAGAAGTCAGTAATGAGCAGAGAAGAACACCTCCTGGTGCTGAACAAGTGTCATCTCTGAAAACGTCTTGTTCCTCCTTCAGTGGATGAACCTGAAAAGACAACCATCAATGGATTCGTCTGATCGTCTCTCTACATTTCTTAAGTCTCATATCCTTACATCTAATCAAGCCTCCGAGAATGGGCGGGATTTTGAGACCCCTCAGTGTGAGGCACTCTCTCTCGGCAGATGACAAAAGGAACATCTGAAAGAAATCAGGGACAGTTAAGAGAGTCAAACACAGCTCAGAATTATCTAGAACGTCAATGCTCCCAAATGAAAAATTGCCATGAAGATTCAAATAAAGCAAAATTGGAAAAACAAAAGCAATTCTATCTGGAAAAATTAAAAACTATAAAAGCATTGTCAGCATAAACTGGGAAAGATGAAGGCTCATGACCTTCAACAAGGCCGCAGAACATGGCAATGTATATACATACAAGTGTGTATTGTGTGTGTGGAGAGAAATTGATGGGGCTGAGCTTGACTCTGGATCCTACAGTCTTGCAAATCTAAATAAAGAGCTCATTTTACAAACTTCTCAAGAACGTGTGCATGTTTTAAAGAAAAAAAAATCACATGATCTGAAAGAGAAATAATAGAAATCAATGGGCTGTTCACATAACATTTTTTTCAAATATTTATTGAGAGTATTTTTAAGTATACAGGTGAACGATGTGACAAATGTATACACTTGAGTAAGCACCATCCCCCATCATGATCCAGAACACTTCTGTGTCTCCAGAAGGTTCCCTGTGTTCCCTTGCAGGCAGGATCCCTCTATAGAACATTTTAATGATTTCCCATTGAATATATGAAACCAGAAAAAAATTTTTTTAACGTTTATTTATTTTTGAGACAGAGAGAGACAGAGCATGAACGGGGGAGGGGCAGAGAGAGAGAGAGACACAGAATCCGAAACAGGGTCCAGGCTCTGAGCAGTCAGCACAGAGCCCGACGCGGGGCTCGAACTCACGGACCGCGAGATCATGACCTGAGCCGAAGTCGGACGCTTAACCGACTGAGCCACCCAGGTGCCCCGAAACCAGAAAATTTTTATTAACATATTTGGATCATTGATTCTATAATAAAAATTTATATGCTATTTTGTTAGAAGCTATGTCTCTTGGCATTTGTTAACCAACTTTAACTGATTTTGCCAATGAAAAATAACATTATTGACTCTTACGTAATCCAACTACCCCAAATGCCAGCTGCTAGAGTTGTACCAAAATAACCATCATCTCATTACCTCATCAATGAATGGATTAAATTGAAGTTAATGGGGGGTGCCTGGGTGGCTCAGTCGGTGGAGCGTGCAACTCTTGATCTCAGAGCTGTCGGTTCAAGCCCCACATTGGGTATAGAGATTACTTATTTTTTAATTTTTTTAATGTTTATTTATTTCTGAGACAGACAGAGACAGAGCATGAGTGGGGAAGGGGCAGAGAGAGAGGGAGACACAGAATCCGAAGCAGGCTCCAGGCTCCCAGCTGTCAGCACAGAGCCTGATGCGGGGCCCGAACTCACAAAGCATGAGATCATGACCCGAGCCCAAGTCGGTCACTCAACCAACTGAGCCACCCGGGCGCCCCGGTTATAGAGATTACTTAAAAAAAATAGAACATTTTAAAAATGAGAGCGGGCAGAGGAATTATTGAAAATATTGAAATGAACAGGATGTTAATTTAATATGTTCATTTCAAACTTTTATCTATTTATTTAAAAGTGTATGGCCCAGGGGTGCCTGGGTGGCTCAGTCGGTTAAGCATCCAACTTTTGGTTTCAGCTCATGATCTCATGGTTCAAGTTCAAGGCCCACGTCGGGCTCTGTGCTGGCAACGTGGAGCCTGCTTGGGATTCTGTCTCTTTCTCCCTCTCTGTCTGCCCCTCCCCCACTCACACTGTTTCTGTCTCTCTGAAAACTAATAAACTTTAAAAAATAAAATAAAATAAAATATATGGCCCCGGGAACTTCAGTTAGGTGGAATCAATAGATATTGTTAACTTTATATGTTTTTCCCCCCATAAATATTAACTGATCCTCTCAATGGGCCAGGCACTGTGCTAAGTACCAGAACACAGAAGCGTGGACTCTATCAAATATGACGTGGTCTGTGTATTAATTTAAAAAATAAAAGCGCAACCTAACAAATGCCTGGAGCATTGTTTCGCCACCCACCATATGTATATATACACACACAGGCCAATGTCCCTGATGAATATAGATGCAAAAATTGTCAACGAAATATTAACAAACCAAATTCAACACTACATTAAAAGGATCATACACCATGATCAAATGGGACTTTTCCCTGGGACGCAAGGATGGTTTAACACACACAAATCAATAAACCACATTAATAGGATGAAAGACAAAAATCGTGTTATGATCTCAACAGATGCAGAAAAAGCATCAGACGAAACTCAACACGTTTTCATGATAGAAAACACTCACATCGGGTATAAGATGAACACACCTCGACATAATAGAGGCCGTATATGAGAAACATGCAGCCAACATCGTACTTGATGGTGGAAGGTTGAAAGCTTTCCCTCTGACATCAGGAACAGGCAAGAGTGTCCCCTCTCACCATTCTTTTCAACATAGTACCGGAAGTTCTATCCAGTTAGGCAGGAAAATGAAACAAAAGGCATCCAAATCAGAAAGGAAGAAGGAAAATCGTCTGTTTGTTGATGATATGATCTTGTATACAGAAAAAATGTCACACAGTCCCCAAAAATGGCTGGAATGGGAGCACCTGGGTGGCTCAGTCCGTGAAAAGCCTGACTCTTGATCTCAGCTCAGGTCTTGATCGCAGGGCTGTGAGTTCAAGCACCGCGCTGGGCTCCACGCTGGGCACCTACTTAAAAAAACTGAAGTTAATGGAAGTTTAACTTGTATTTTCCACTTAATGTTATTGAACACTAGCCTAAAGACTAGACAAATAACTTGTATACGTTGCCATTGTTTCTGTTGTCAACGTATGGCTGTATTATAACTGTTGCCATACAATTTAGGGTATATTTTAAATTGTGTTTGAATTCACACTGCTTAATAACAGCCAACTAAAACCAAATAGAAGTAAGTCTGGGGAGAGATGAGGGAATCAAGTTTCACAACTCATCATGTTTAGGTCCTTTCTGGTTTCTTTCTCAGATGCTGAGGGGATCTCAAGGGAACTCAGATTTACGATCATCTTACCTTCTGACCTGAGGCCCAATCTCTTAAAATGATGTGACCTTACTGAAATATGGATAATTAGGATCCATTCATGAAGCATGATGACGTGGTACTTTTTAAACCAAGTGCCAAGTAATAAGAAATAGGCTCAGAGATAACTAACTGTGTGTCTTTCCTAATCTTCTACTTCTTTACTAGTATGTTCAAAGGAGAGAAGATAGTCTTCAAAAAGCACATGCCTAGAGCCTGAAGAATTTATTCTTATAAAACACACCTTGAAAATCACTCTCTTCCCATGTTGTCTTTCCGTCTTAGATAAGATCCTGTGGTGTTGGAGATGAGGAAGTGAAGAGAAGCATAGTGATGAATGGATGGCTCTGTGTTGGGGATGAGGAAGTGAAGCATAGTGGAATGAATGGCTCTGTTTAGGGGTTCAGCCATTTAAAAGATGTCCCCTTGCTTCTTCAGGTCCTCTGGAATTGTCTCTGTCACGGGTGGGAAGACTTATGTGATAGATACTTGGATTCCCGGCTTCTCTGAATAGAACTTGTGGAAATAGAATTTGGGGTGATCTTCTCAATAAAAAAAGTTTCTTAATTTTTATTTGGGTGCTTCTGTTTCCATTTGGGGCACTCTTTTTTTTTAATTTTTTTATTCAAGTATACCTGGCATATGATGTTCTATTAGTTTCAGGGACACAACATAGTAATTCAATAATTCTATACACTGCACAATGCTCACCATGATAAGAATAGTTACCAGCCGTCACCATACAACGTTATTACGAGATTTTTCTACTATACTCCCTATGCTGTACTTTTCATCCCTGTGACATATTTGTTCTATAAGGGAATTTCTTTTTTTTTTTTTTTTTTAATTTCAGAAAGCTTCCGAAGATGAGAGCATAAAAAATCTGGCCAAAAATGTATTAATGAATGATGTAAGCATTTAAATGGAGTCTCTCTATAAAACACTGATAGAAAGCTGAAATATCAGAACTACACAGTACCCGTCCTCAAGTATCTTACAAAATTTATTTGGCAGTATCTTGCTCACAACGCTAACTTGATCACCTTTCATGAAATATCAAGTCTTACTTAAACTTTCCTTGTTTTACCAGTGAAATCTTTGATCTCTGGTGATGGCTGACATTTACGTGAAGTCATTAATATATTCATCACATTCACAGAATTTCTAGGTAGCGCGAGTTATCGGATGCTTAAAGGAATTTTACTCTGGCTGAAGGCTTTCTCAGACCGACTATGTCCGTAGGGTCTTTTCTGGAGTGTGTGGTCTTTTGATGTTTGATGAGACTTGTGCTCTGGGTAAAGATTTTGCTACATTCACCACATTCGTAAGGTTTCTTTCCAGGATGAGTTGTCTGATGTGTGGTAAGATCTGAACTCTGGCCAGTGGCTTTCCCACACTGGCTACAGTCATAGGGTCTCTCTCCAGTGGTTTTTTTTCTGATGTTTGGCAAGATTTGAGCTCTGGCTAAAAGCCTTCCCCCGTTATGTTCATAAAGGTTCTTTCCAGTGTGGATTACTTGATGTAAGGCAAGGTGTGAACTCTGGCGCTTGGCTCTCTCACATTCATTCATCTCACATTCATCTCACATCAAAAACACAGGGTTTTTCTCCAGTGTGTATTTGCCAATGCTGAATCAGAACTGACTGGTTTTAAAAGGCTTTCTCAGATTCATTACACTCACAGGGTTTCTCTTCAGTGTGTATTCTTCTGTTTAATAAGTGTTTAATGAGCCAGGGCTGAAGGACTTTTCATACTCATATGATTTCTCACCAGTATGAGTTCTCTGATGTTTAATAAGAGAAGAATTCTAGCTGAAAGTTTTGACACAATCATTGCATTTAAAGGATTTCTCTCCACTGTGGATTTTCTGATGCTGAGTAGAGGTTAGATTGTCACTGAAGACTTTCTGACTATTACATTCAGAAGATTTCTCTCTAAAATGAGATGATGAATGATGAGTCTTTAGATGACTATTAAGAAAATGATCATAACTGAACAATTTCCCACATTCCTTAGATTTGCATGGCTTCTCAATGCTGTATATTTGATGAGGTCTTGCTTTCTGTTTGAGTATATCTTCAGTCTTATCACATTTATATGGTCTCTCCCTCCTATAGGAATTTTTTGTTGTGTAGTAAGAAATGGTTTTGCAAACTTTGTATTTGCCTGGCCCTCTCTTAGATGAGTATTTTCTTGCTAGCAAACGACATTTGATCCGATACTCTTTGCTGCTCTCCCTGCTGGCTCTGCAACCTATTCTTTTAAAATCTTTTTTTTTTTTAACGTTTATTTATTTTTGAGACAGAGAGAGACAGAGCATGAACAGGGGAGGGTCAGAGAGAGAGGGAGACACAGAATCTGAAACAGGCTCCAGGCTCTGAGCTGTCAGCCCAGGGCCCGATGCGGGGCTCGAACCCACAGACCGCAAGACCATGACCTGAGCTGAAGGCAGACGCTTAACTGACTGAGCCACCCAGGCGCCCCTCTGCAACCTATTCTTACATTCCAAATCTTCTCCCAAGTTTAGTCTTAAGGACCATCTTTTGTGGGTCTTTCCATTATTGTCCCCAAGGCTAAATCTTCTTCAAAAACATCTTGGTTTTCAATAGACTCCTTGGTCTCTAGACTATTTTCTCAACCTGAAGAAAATTTTAAAGATTCATGCCTTTTGTGCTGAGTGAAAAGAAACTGGTAAAGATGAAGGGATGTCGTGAAATTAAATATGTTCACAGATATATATGGCTCTTACACTCTGAAACATGTCTTTGCATTTAATAGAACTCAGGGATGGGAAAGGAGAAAAGATACATTGGGACAAGAATGGCAGGAAAGGGGAGCACATCAATCTGTATACAGAATTCAAAATGTGAGAGAAGGAAAGTGATCTGGTGGGAAGCATCATCAGAAATTAGTGACATATAAGACACACACACACACACACACACACACACACACACACATTTCAAGTTAGTGTTTTCCTCTTCTTCAGATCAATATTCAGCAGGGGAACTGCTGGACCGTAAAGTAGTCCTATTTTTAACTTTTTGAGGAGCCTCCATACTGTTTTCCACAGTGGATACACCAATTTACATTCCCATCAACAGTACGTGAGGGTTTGCTTTCCTTCACATCCTTACTAACATTTGTTATTTCTTTTCATTTTTTGGTAATAGCCATTCTAACAGATGTAAGGTGATAATCTCATTGTGGTTTAGATTTGCATTTCCCTGATGATGAGTGATGTTGAGCATCTTTTCATGTACCTGTTTCTTTGGAAACAGGAAAATGCCTTTGGAAAAATGCCTATTCAGATCTTCTGCCCATGTTTTAGTTGGGGTGTTTGGCTTGTTTGTTGTTGTTGTTGCTTATTTGCATGTGGTTTTTGTTCTTTTTTTCCTCTTGAGTTGCACGAATCCGTCATATATTTTGGGTAATAGCCTCTTACTACTTAAATGATTCGCAATTTTTTCCTCCCATTTAGTAGGTTGTCTTCTCATTTTGTTGGTGGTTTCCTTTGCTGTGTAGAAGCGTGTTAGTTTGATGAAGAGCCACTTGTTTATTCTTGCTTTTGTTGCTTTTGCTTTTGGTGTCAGATCCAAAAAATCATTGCTAAGACCTGTGTCAAGTAGCTTACTGCCTATGCCTTCTTCTAGGAGTTGTATGACTTCAGGTCCTGCAGTCAGGTCTTTACTCCGTTTGAGTTAAATTTTATGCATGGTGTAAGAGAGTGGTCCAGTTTCATTCTTTTGCACAGTCATAACCAGGAAGACTTATTATTATTTGTTCCACTATTGAGAAAGGACTCTTTCATCTCACCAACCCCGGCTCCTTGGGGAGACTCCTTGGGGGACAGGGCGAACATGCTGCCCATATCCAACTCTACCAACTGTACACAGAGTTACGCTCCCTTGACAAGCGGCATGTCATGCCTCGTTTGATGTGTTCAAGCACAGCCTGGATAGTTTTCCGGTGGGGTGTTAGAGAAAGGATTCAGTCATTGAAAAAGTGGTAGGGGCTAAATCTATAGTTCTCACCAGGGGCAGTACAATCTCCTGGAAGTCATTTTGGAAATGGGCTGGGAGTTTCTAGTTGTCTCTATGATTAAAGGGTACAATGGCATTGTGTGGACAGGGCCCAGATATACCAGATATTATGCACTTTACCAAAAGCAGTCCCACACGACAAAAAATTGTACATTCCTGTACGTGAACATAAACCTAAGTCCATTTAAAAAAATTTTTTTAACGTTTATTTATTTTTGAGACAGAGAGAGACAGAGCATGAACGGGGGAGGGGCAGAGAGAGAGGGAGACACAGAATCGGAAGCAGGCTCCAGGCTCCGAGCCATCAGCCCAGAGCCCGACGCGGGGCTCGAACTCAGGGAGCGCGAGATCGTGACCTGAGCTGAAGTCTGACGCTCAACCGACTGAGCCACCCAGGCACCCCAAACCTAAGTCCATTTTAAAATAAACATTATATGCCTTTTGCATGTTTTTAACACAGCCTGAATTTTCCAAGGAGGCAACTGCCAGATGCCAGATGTATTAAGATAAAAGAAGACTTTATTTTGCTCAGATATATACCATGAGTGATTCATTGATACAATGCTACTCATGGTATTTGGGTTGCCAATGCAAGACGATGAGACACTCTCCGTGGTCTGCATTGTAGCTGTATATTCATGGTGATTTTATCTACATTTAGCCCTTGTTTGAACATATTAAATGCAAAGAAAAATATAGACAATATTCAATTCAATATTGTCTTCCTTCTCTAAGCCAAATTTGTTCATTGTTTTTAGGTGCAAGCATTTGACAGCCTCGTTATGCAGTCATGCCCAAGCATTTACAAACCGAAACACATATTACTTTGTTATGCATTACTTTCCTTTTATTTCTTCTTCATCTCATAATTGCAGCATCGTATTGGTGGTGTTAAATTGCGTATGTAGTTTTACTTCTTTTTGAAATTTCAAGAAGACAAAGAAAATGTTATAAAATATTTATCATGTAAGGGTTTCACTGGGCTTGACTGGGTAGCGTACTCATGGTTTAGATGAATTCGAATGCATCTTCCAACATTGAGGTTCTGACAAATAATTTAGGGGGAAAATGAACACATAGACTAAAAAATTATTTCGTGTCTGATAAAAGCTGGGTTTTTATCTGAGAAAAACCAGGGTAGGGTCCTGATTTCACCCATCTCCCCGGCTCCCGGTGGGGTCTGGCGTCCAGGCTGGGCGAGGAAGCCTGTCTGTCCGGGGCGGGTCGGGGACGCCGGCCTCGGGAGAACCAGCGAGGCGCACCGGAAATGCCCCGTCCCGGCGCCCCTCCTCGGACCCTGGAGGACACCTTGGAGCGCGAAGCCTGGGGATCTGCGTCCTGCCGGGTGGTCCGGGTGCGCTGGGTAACACCGGGCACCCCTGGTCCGCGCTGCGCCGTGTGGAAGGCACAGAGGCGCTCAGGGCCCCCGACGCCTCCCTCAGCCTCGCGCCCGACGGGAGGGGCCGAGCGCTGGGGCGCAGGCGCAGAGCCGCACCCGCCGCCCGCGCGCCCCGCCCGCTCCGTCCCGCGGCGGCTCGTCGGCGCAGGGTGAGGCCGCGTCCGCGCAGCCGGGCTCCACCCGGAGCGCGAGCGCCGAGGCGCCGCTACCCCGCAAACCGGGAAGCGTGGGAGCCGACGCGGGGGCTCCCCGCTAACCCTTCCGGCTTCCTCGAGCGCCGCGCGCACTCCGGTTCCGTCACCGCGCGGGCCCGGCCCCGGGTGTGTCCCGGCGCGCGGCCGGAGGCGGCCGGTGAGTGCCGCGCGCGGGGCCCGGGGCCGGGCCTGGGCGGCTGGGCCTGGAGGCTCCGGGAAGCGGTGTCGCGGAGAGCACGGGTGGTGTGGCCGCGGGGGCGGGGACGCTGGCTGCGGGGGGCCGGGTGGGGGTGGGGGGCAGGCTGGTCCTGGGGCTGCGCGGTCGGCGGGGGGGGGGGGGAGGGTGGTCTCGGGGTGCGTCCCCGCCACCAGCTCAGGACCCGAGTTGCGTTCCGCTCCCCTCTCGGCTCAGCCGGGCGACCGGGGTGTCCCCGGTGCTTGCCGTGTGCCGGTCACCGGTCCAAGCGTTTTTCCACCTGGACCGACTCCTCTTATCCTCGCGTTAACCCCGTGACATGCACTGTTCTTCCCCCCATGTTGCAGATGAGGAAACTGAGGCACGGAGATGAAGCACCTTCCAGGACGTTACAGATCTTGTGAGTAGAAGTCCCCATTTTGTGGTTCCGACGGTGACGGTTCGTACTTGAATATGGTAGTTTATTAATTGGTGGAGGTATTGACAAATTCTGTGCATCGAATCGTGTGATCTGCTATTATTTTGAGCCGATTTCCCCGAACGCTGTTGCCTGAAGACCATCTTGCAGTCGGTCTCGGGACTTCGCCCCGTTCTAGGGTTGAACCGAGGCTGCCCAGGCCCTCGTGCCGATTCCTTTGCGCGCTGGCAAAGGCTCCAGCAAGCAGTCCAGCTGAAATACTACAAAACAGAGCACCTGGAGAAGAGCTGTTCCAGAACCTTCTGAACCTGCTTCCTTCCGAATGACATAAATTTTTAACACTGAAGGGAGCAGAGCTAAGCGAGCCTTCTTACTGGATTCCAAGTTGATTGTAAGAAGAAGTGGCATGGGCAGAAGAATTTCGGAGGGTTAGGGTAACAGGAGGTGGCCAGCGCTGGGAAGATTGGGGCGCTTGTGACTGCTCTGCTTGAGAAAAGGATTTGGAAGGGATGCAGGATCCATAAAGCAGGGAGGTGATCCAGAAAAGGAGAGGATGAGGAAGGAAGGAGGAAAAGAGAAAATGGGAGGCGACTTCCCACACTATGGTCGAGAAATCCCTTGGAGGGAAATCTGGGTAAGGGCATGGCCCTAACCTTGGGGAGATCCAATGACTTGCCCTCTCTGAAATCTGGGGGTTCCTCCCTGAGACTTGGGTCACACAGCCCAGTCATGCCTTGGTGTGCATCCTCCAAAGCCGGGATCTGTCCAGGCTCTAGAGCAGCAGCTGCTGGAGGGGACCTCACCAGTTCTCTGAGAGCAACTTCCCTTTCTTATTTATTTTTTAATGTTTATTCATTTTGAAAGAGAGGGACAGAGCACAAGCAGGGGTGGGGTGGAGAAAGAGGGGGACACAGAATCCGAAGCACGCTCCAGGCTCTGAGCTGTCAGCACAGAGCCCGACGTGGAGCTTGAACTCACGAACCGCGAGATCATGACCTGAGCCGAAGTTGGATGCTCAACCGACTGAGCCACCCGGGTGCCCCTGAGAGCAACTTCCCTTAAGTGTGCACCAGCACAGTTTTAAAATTACTTCATTTGAGGTATGTCTCCTTATGTTGTGTCTGATATTCCTTATTATAAATGCTTTGCTACCTTTTAACTTGTAACATTAACAGAAGCTTTGTGAGAAAAGCAGGTAGTGGTTACACCGTTTTACAGTGTGGGACCAGATCTTCAGGAAGGCGAGTGACCCGCCCAGGGATGCACAGCCCTGTGATGGTGGAGCGGTGGCAGCTGCCTTCTGTATTGATCCCCAGGAGGAAGTAAGAGACTGCCGTCGCTCACACCCTCGTGTGAGGAAATTGACAGAGAGGCCGGATTATATGCCTCCATTCACCTAGAGAGTTTAGGAAGAGTTTAGGCTTGGCCCAGATCCATCTCCTTTACCTTTGGTCGTTAAAGAATTAGGGACTTAAGGTCAGACATCCGTGTTTACTGTCCTGTTTCTGTATCTGGGAGGAGGAAGGATTGCTTTTAGGCATTTGTTTTACCTCGTAACCCTTAAGGTTGCGTTCAGCTAGCCAGATGCGGTCACTGCTAGACCAGTGGTTCTGGCTGCCCAGGATAAGACCTCTGCCAGCTTTGCTTTTAGACAAACAGAAAGCCAGGAGGAAGTAGAAGAGGGAAAGGCAGCTGTCTGTCCTACTAGAAGAGCTATAGCCCATGTAAGGGAAGGATTCTTTTCTGAACGTCTGGCATCTCACCAAGCAGGGGATACATTTATTTCTCTTTTCAAGAACTTCCTTCAGGTGACTCTGCCCAATTTTGCCCCGGATGGGACTCGCCATTGTTGGCCTGCCGACCGCCCTTAATGTCTCGCTCTCCACTCCTTTGCTCTGTTTCGTCATTAGGTGATTGAAGAACACAGCCTCTTGGCCTGTTTCTTGAATGGTTTCATCTGACTCATGGACCTTAGGCTCTCACATTTCTCTGGTGCTTTGAAAAAGACAAGGTTCATTCTAGTCTCATCCCCTTAGTCTCGGCAGACAGCGTCCCTTAGCGTTTGGGACCTAAAATTAAACTCCAGGAATCCGGGACCTTTGGACCAAAATCAAGTCTAACATCTTCATTTGACATATGGAGAGACATAAAACCAGATTGGCGGTTTTCCCCAGGTTTTTATATAGCTACCAACAGAGCTATGACCAAATTCCAGATTACCTGGTGAGTGCTTACCCCACAGGGCTTCCATCTGGTATTTTGCCGATTCCCGCCAAGGATGCCACCTGCACTGTGGGCCGGCAGATTTGATCCTCAGGCTGCAGGGTTAGGGCTTGAGCGTGCTTGGGACTTCCTGCAGCCTCTCAGGGTGATCACCTTTTAGAGGCAGGCACTCTCTAAACCTCCATGGTGCTCTGCGGTCAGGGTCATGCTGGTATCCTGGTATCTGTGGAGGTTAGTTTCTTGGCCATTCAGGGGCCACAGGAGTAAAAAGTGCAACTGAGGCATTCCTCTTTAGCGAGTCTGAGTCTAGCATTTATCACTTGGCCTTGGGCCAATTACTTAACCTCTCTGTACCTCAAATTCTTCCTGTGTTGTATTGTGGGAATAATCGTAGTATCCCTCTCACTGATGGGAGGCATAAATGAGTCAACATTCATAAAAATGCTTACAATAAGCAGACACAAAAGACCTCAAGAGCTTCCAAGTTAAGTTGCTTTTTTAAAAAAAAATTTTTTAAATGCCTTAGTTTTGAGAGAGTGAGAGCGTGCACGCAAGTAGGGGGAGGTGCAGAGACAGAAGGAGACACAGAATCCAAAGCAGGCTCCAGACTCTGAGCTGTCAGCATAGAGCCCGACGCAGGGCTTGAACTCACAAGCCGGGAGATCGTGACCTGAGCCAAAGTCAGACATTTAACCGACTGAGCCACCCAGGCGCTCCAAATTCCTTTTTTTAATGTAGAAACGTTCCCCAATGGGGTTTCTATGTATCGGTCACACACGCCACATATACAAACATAAAATGCATGGTACAGTTACACGTGTAGTGAGCTTATTTGAAATGCCAAAACAACTACATTTGGCGACACTTGTACTACCGGAATAAATGAATTGATTCATAGATGCCCTGATATAACACTGGCTCCTTTTACCAATTGCCAAGGTATTAGTGAGTGTGAGGGAGACACTTGACCTCAAACTGGCCATCTCCTTTGAATTCTGTCCTAGTTCTTTCTCTGTTCAGGATATTCTGTTTACTTTAGATAGCCTATGTTTGCATGGTTCTAAGAAAATTTATAAAGATCTTCAAATTTCAGATCTTCCTGGTTGAGGGGAAAACCTTAAACAAATCCCCCCAAACCTAAACATTTTCTCAACAGTGTCTCTTCTCCATGATGGACTATAATATGTAATAACGTGGTAACATTCCACTATGGACAGAAGTCCCATTTCCACATCACCTTTGTGGCCGTGCGGGTGCTCTCATATGTTTAAGGGCTTCTGCTGGGGACAAGGACTTGGCTTTAGCGGCTTTGTAATTTACCTGCTGTGACACACACGTGCAACTGTTACCATTTTCGTTCCATTTCACTAGAGAAGTATTTCTCCTCCTTTCAGACCTACCATCCCCTTCATCATCCTGAAGTAAAACTTACAAATAATAGTAGTGACCTATAGATGTAACTTCCAAAATATCAACACATTACCTATGATATAAAGGAAAGTAACTTGTTAGGATAGTACTATTTCAGCACTTAAAGGCTGGACGAAGGAGATGGCAGCATCTATAGAATCACTGTGAATATAACAGCTACAAATACAATCCGGTAAACGAATGTCATATCTGTGAATTCAATACCGTGAGTGGTTTGATTTTCCTGGAATGCTGAACACTTCCTAATATCCAAAGAAAAAGAAGTGTATTTCCTTAATTTTCCAATATATATCAAAGCTGTGCAAAATATTTTGTATCTGTATGTAAAGCAGCGTTAGGTAACTATTAACTTTTTTGAAAGTCTCACAGGATCAGGAACATTTTTTGTTTTGCAGGAATGCCCATCATCCCTGACCTGCACTAAATTCCAATAGCACTATCCAGTCAACGGGACAGTGAAAAAGAAAAAAACCAAAAACCAAAAACTCTCACTGATTCCCCAAACTTTCCCGAGGAGGGTTACTGTAATAAGAGAGAGAAGTAGCAGTGAACCGCCAACAAAGTAATGCTAGAGTAGCTAAAGGGTCTGGGCCGCAAGACTGCAGGCCAGCCGGCCCGCCAGCAGGGGGGCAAAGTCCGGTTAAGGGAGGAGACATCAGGTATGTAACTGGATTTGTGCCGCAAGGATCAAAAAGAGTTAGCCTCTTATTCCACCTGGTGGTAGGGCTTCCGTGTTCCCTGTTTCCAGCTGAAAGGCAGGTTTTTGGCAAAGCTGGATACAGACGGCATCATCACACTGCCCTCGAGGCTCACCCTGCATGACTTCTTGGTGGATGTCCTCCATTCACCTTCCCATCTGGGAGGTTCCTGGTCTACGAGAAAGGAAATACCTGTGAAACCAGATCATCTCCTAACCCGGCAGATGTGTGAGCAGAAGCATTAGGGGGAACGTTACACAGTTTGCAGCCTGTTGTCAAGCACAGGGGCTCCAGATGAGTCCACGAGAGAATGGCTTAAAGAAAAAGCTTCAGTGGGGAAACTTGGGAGTCCAGAGATGGGGGAGAAGAAAAGGCGCAGATTCCCACATTCTCCCATTTTCCCAGCAGGAAGGTTGTGGCAGCCGGGGTGCCCCGCCGGTCACTCGGCACAGGTCAGCGTCCCGGGAGAGGGCCTTGCCGCTCTTCCCTTACTAGCCAGTGTAAGCACAGCCCTGTCGGTGGGGGGTAAATAGACCGCTTGGTGCCAGGCAGTCTGTGGGGTGCCGGCTGTTTAACAGGGTGCGTCTGAGAAGCTAGCCGCCTAGTACCTGGGAGCCTTGAGATCCTTGGGAAGTGCCGGCCCTGCCGGCAGCAGGAAGTCTGTGGGAGGCTGAGCTTATGTTCTAGACCCTCCTACGTGAGGAATGTCGGGTGGGGGGGAGGCTGGTTTCAGCCAGCACATTTCTCAGGCCACTTAGAGTAGGTTTCTAAAGTTCTTTGGGGACAGTTCTACTTGTTGAGTTATAAGAACTTACTAAATACAAATGTCTGGGCCCCATATCATACCTGCTAGGCCTGAGGCAAAGCCAAGATATCTCGAGCAACAAGCTCTAGAAGGGATTCTGATGTGGCTGTGTATAACCTTTTGGAGCCCAGTTTTACTCCTGTCACACAGCCGTTTTCGCCAGCCCCTCCTGCCACAGCCTCTGAAAGTTGGCAGTGTCTTTTCTGTACATCGAAGCATTAAGACCGAGCTCTGACTAGCCCTGTGTTACATCATTTCCCATCAGCAGGAATCCCAGCATGTGAACTGCACGTGGTCATTCGGTCGGAGGGAGGACAGCGGTGGATGCTGGATCTTCAGTGACCGAAAATCCCTGTCTAGGTGAGTGATATCATTGAAAAGACCACCAATGTGATACTTAGGAGACGTCGGTTCTAATCTAAGCTCTTGTAATTCGCCAGGTGACTGAAGCTACCCAGTCTGCTTTCTGTTTGTCAGATGTGAGCTGGCCTAGATGACCTCTGTGGAGATGAACCCGGATGGTCTCGGGTAGTAGACTTGCTCAGAACACCTAACCGGTTGGAGGGAGGGCTGGGGGACCTGTGGCGGTGGCAGTGCTGTAGTTACTTAAATCCTGTTGTCTCTCAGGGCCAAGAAAATGATTGCATCCGCGCTTGATAGAGTCGTCCTGCACTTTTTGCTTTTTCAGAGGGGGTCTCTTCTACACTGAGTCTGTTCTCACCCCTTCCCTTCTTCCCATTTACTACCACTCGTCGGCTACAGTAACTAACAGCTCATTTTCCTTTCGAAGCCCTGCTCTCCGCTCATCAGCTGGTCTACCGGCTCATTTCCATTTTTTTGGCTCAGCATAGTACCCACCTCCCTCCCCGTTTCTTGATGTCTCTGTGCTCACATGCCTATTATAGGATCTCGGCCTGCTATCTCTTCTGCCCCTGTGCACTTCCCTTCAACTGTCCCTTTTTATTTTCTCCCCACTGAAAGCTGGCACTAGGTGTGAATTGCAAATTTGCTGTCTTTTTTTTTTTTTTCCTAATGGCTTCTTTCCCTTGGTCTCCACACTAGAGGCAGGTGAGGCAGGTGACGTTTGCACTTTAAATGTCTTCCAGAAAAGGAGATTTGAACTGAGCCAAAGCATCAACACCAATCAGGCTATTGCTGAAGAATAGAGTTTTCAGGGTCAGCAATGGAAGGTTTCAGAGGGAAGACTGCCCAAGGTCGTACGAATGAAGAAGCCTGTAAAAGTGGGGGCCGGCTGTCAAGGCAGACAAAATGTCCCGTACGGAAGACATCTTCTTTTGGGAAAACAGCGATCAGAAAAGTGTCAGTGACCCTCAAGGAAATTTTCACGAGGGAGAGAGGTCCCGAATCTAGTGAATTTAGCCCAAGCTCAGAAGTTAATACCCAGCAGAAAACTCCAGAGGGAGCTAGATCCCCCATATCTAGGAAACACTTGGAAGACAATTCAGACTTAATTAAACACCACAAACTCTTCCCACAGAAGAAACCCTGTAAATGCAGTGAATGTGGCAAAGCCTTCAGTTACCAGTCAGACCTTACGGTCCACATTAGAACTCATGGTGGAGAAAAGCCTTTTGAATGCCACGAGTGTGGGAAAACCTTCAGCCGAAGCACACACCTTCTCGAACATCAGAGAACTCACACTGGAGAGAAGCCGTATGAATGCGGTGAGTGTGGAACGGCTTTCAGCCGGAGTACTCACCTTAGTCTACACCGGAGGATCCACACGGGAGAGAAACCGTACGAATGCGGTGCGTGCGGAAAAGCCTTTAGCCGAAGCACTAACCTCGGTCAGCATCAGCGAACTCACACCCAAGAAAGACCTTACGAATGTAACGAGTGCGGGAAAGCCTTCGGTGACCGGTCAACCGTAATTCAGCATCAGCGCATACACACCGGCGAGAACCCATACGCGTGTCGCGAATGCGGGAGAGCTTTCGGCTGGATCTCCTCCCTCGTTGAGCACCAGAGGACGCACACCGGGGACAACCCCTACGCGCGCAGCAGCTGCGGGAAGGTGTTCAGCAGAAGCTCGTCCCTTAGCGAACACCAGAGGATCCACACCGGAGAAAAGCCCCATGAGTGTGGACAGTGCGGGAAGGGCTTCGGTCGGAGCTCCTCCCTCATCATGCACCAGAGGACTCACACGAGAGAGAAGCCGTACAAATGTAACGACTGTGGGAAAGCCTTCAGTCAGAGTTCAACTCTCATCAGACATCAGCAGCTTCACGCGAAAGGGTAATACCTGAGCTCTCGTTGATGGCAGCGTAAGAGCACACAGCGTGACTTCCTGTCGCTACACGTCTTGGAAGCCCCCCTCTCTTCTAGCTGGCCAGAAGCCGATTTCAAGTTAGCCTTCCTGCCTTCCTTCCTTGATGCTCAAAGGACTGATCAAGACAAGGGGATGACTTTCAGAAGCCAACACGTTCCATCCCCTATTCTGGAGGACTCCAGACTTAGAGTATAGACCTCCTACCTGACACCTTGTATTTGCTCACTTTATCTGTTCCGCAGGGCTTGGCTCCCTGAACAGTCAGTGAACCTTCTGTTTCCCGCCCACGTCAGCCCCTTTACTTAAGAGGAAATCCTGTGTGTGTGTGCGTGTGTTTGAGAGAGAGAGAGACAGAGAGAGAGATGCTGGCTCTAGTCACAGAAGAGAAGGAGCTGGCTTCAGAACAGGACAAAACACTCCCACCGGTTTGGTGATAATAGCATTGAGGCAAATTCAGTCCCTCATCTCATAAGGACAGATTTTTCTCTTAAACCTTTTTTGCTGTAGCGTATTTTCCTCAAAGTATAAACCATGGTTCTACTAATGTGCTTAGTTAATCGTAGTAGTATTTTATCTCTTCCTTACCAAGAATGTCCTGACACTTAACGTTTAATTTTTCCATTATTTAGAAAAAATGCTGCCCTAGTTTTTAAATTTTTCTTTTGTTTACAGACTTCATGAAGCTTCGGCCCTCTGGCCCTAATGCTCACTGATCCTGTAGAGCTGATCTCTCAAGGACAAATTCAGTGCCTATTTCTTAGTCTTTTTCCTACTTGACATTTGCAGAATTGGCACTTTTGGCCACTCTTAGGCCTTAACATTTGGGCTTCTGCTGGGATCCAAGATTGTGTGCTGATCCACACTTTCCCTACCTCCCAACATTCTCTGATTAACAGTGATGAGCTCTATAACTTTGGGCAAGAATTAGACCAGAATAGTCTCATTTTATCGGGCCATAATACTTGAGGTTATTCAATGAGGTTGCAAGCTTCTTGAAGACACAAACCTTTCTTTAGATCCTTTTAAAGCATCCAAAGTGCTGAGCAGTCCCTAAATGCCCTGTGATTATTGCCCGCCTTATCCCAGGTAATCAGTTGGCTAGGTTTTATCTGAAATGGCTTACGAGTTGATTTCTCTCTCTGTTCTTAACTGCTGCTGCCGGGGCCCCAGGAGTTTGGGCCCAGATTGTGAGAGTAAACACCATTGCCCTTGTCTCCCTGTCTCCCACTCGATGCCTGACTAAACAATCACCTTGTCTGAAGAGTCCTCAGTTCTCATTGTCCCTGGGAAAAAGGTCAAACTGTAACTTCAAGGCCTTCCACAGTTAGGTCCATTTCCTTATTTTCCATTACTGCCGGGTATCCGTGGGCAGACCTGTCCTTTGTCTCTACCACACCCTCTGTTCACACTTGGCTTCTTTTCAGACTATTCTGTGGCACCCTTTTACACTTCCTGCTTTCTTCCTTGTGTCTCCGGAAATCCTATCCACACTCAAGTCTGCCCCCACTGACACTTCTAGTTCCCCACCTGAGAAGTTCTTTGCAGAAGGGGCACCTGCGGGGCACCTGGGTGGCTCAGTCGGTTGAGCGTCCGACTTCGGCTCAGGTCATGATCTCACAGTCTGTGGGTTTGAGCCCCGCATCAGGCTCTGCTGACCGCTTGCTCAGAGCCTGGAGCCTGCTTCAGATTCTGTGTGTCCTCTCTCTGCCCCTCCCCCCCTCCCCCGCTCACGCTTTGTCTCACTCTGTTTCTCAAAAATAGATAAATGTAAAAAAAAAAAATTAAAAAAAAAAAAAAAAAAAAAGAAGGGGCACCTGGGTGGCTCAGTCGGTTGAGTGTCTGACTTCGGCTCAGGTCATGATATCATGGTTCGTGAGATTGAGACCTGTGGCCGGCTCTGTGCTGACAGCTCAGAGTCTGAAGTCTGCTTCAGATTCTGTGTCTCTCTCTCTCTGCCCCTCCCCCACTCACACTCTCTCTCAAAAATAAACATTAAAAAAGAAGTCCTTTGCAGTGATGGTTTGCGTGTATTTTCCTACATTACACACTTTCTTATTCTGTTCTCAGATCCTTTCAGGTGCTTTTCCATAAACTTTTGAAGTTAGAAATTGTCTTAAATCTCTTAGAAGCCCCATCTAACACATGGTACGATGCAGGTCTGCACTCTGGTTTTAATCTAAACCAGGAGGGTTTAATTTAATAGTGCAGTGTCTTTAGTCTTTTGACTGATGAGATGACCTCACAAATATTTTGGTCCTTTTTTGTCCTACTTTGAATTATGTAAATTCACTCTTGGGACTAAGTGTCCTTTAGAGCTCTGGGATGCTGGCGTCTTGGCTTTCCATCTCATGGGACTGTTGTAAGGAACAAATGAAATGAGTTTATTCATGTAAAGTGATGAAAACAGTGGCTGACAAAGTAAGCGCTCAATAAATGCTAATTGTTATCATTCTACTGCTTCACATTGGCCTGTAGCCTTTCATTTCATCCCCTGCAGGGTCTGTAAGTCCATTACCAGAAATGGAAGCCTGGGATCACCATCCATTAGACTAGGAGACATTTCTTCTAACCTCAGTAATAGGCAAGAGCCGTCTGTTATATTACAACTCTATTATGTATCAAAAAGGACTCAAGATAGCTTACAACATATGATAAAAATAGAAAAACAAACATACAAATCAGCATTAGGGAAAGGAGAAAGCCTGGAAGACCAAGATCAGGACAACTTTTGACATGCTTGAGTCATCCAGATAGGGATACAAACTGAGCATTCTGGCAACTAACGTGAGTAAAGTGAGTAGAGCATTTGCTTACTTAGTATTTGGAAAGAAAAAAAAA
Organism: Panthera leo; assembly: GCF_018350215.1. NCBI lineage: Eukaryota > Metazoa > Chordata > Mammalia > Carnivora > Felidae > Panthera > Panthera leo. The sequence continues at coordinate 3,065,658 of NC_056683.1, read as the reverse complement.
AGTCCATTCCAAGGAAAACAAACCTTTCCTAATAGATTTAAGATGCATTTCTCCATTGGTCTGCATGTAATTATACATTTGGTAACAAAAAAAATGAAAACCAACATATTCTCCGCAGCACCTAGCATATAGTAGGTTCTCCAGTGAATAGTTCATAGTGGGGGCTCAGAAGGGTAGGGGTGGAGTGGGGTTAGAAGGAGCAGAGCACAGAATGCTTGGATAATCACATAATAACTGGGTGCTAGAAGAAAAGATCTTTTCACACATTTGAGTCCTTTAATTGCTTACATAATGGGATGAAAAAAATTGAAGTTTACAGATGTTACATAACTTACCAAGGACCAGGACTGGGCCCCTTAAGCTGGCCCCTGGCATGGTCTGGAGAAAGAGCCGTAAGGAAAGGCATAGAGATGGGAAAGCCCTGTTTGTCCCAGTAGATGAGCTGGACTGTGGCAGGAAGCTCAATGAAGTGCAAATGAGAAGCTTGACTTAGAACTGGGTACCTCGATGATGGCACCCTGGGGTCCTAGATTGTGTTTGGGTTTAATAAAGGAACTACAGGAGGTTACTGATCGTATCGTGCTAATCAGGTGTGGTTTCAGGGGGAAGGACTAATTCTGGAGAGGAGACAGGATGGTCTGGCAATGAGAGAGAGGGCAGTCAGAAACGAGGTGGGAGGCTGGACTGTAAGGGCAGTGGTTTCGGGACTCGGAGAGGGCCGGTTGTTGGAAGACACGGTGCCCAGATCCGGGCGACGAAGAAGAGCCGGAGGTTCCGTTCCTTAATTGCTCTTAATTTTCACGAAAGCTACCGGCACCTGCAGGGAGGGGTTCTGATCTGCCGTCCGCAGGTAGCCAATGAACAACACGTTAAATGCCGACCGTCTGACAGTGATTACCTTGCGTCTTTTTGAAGAAGTGAATGTGGAACCAGAAACGTCTGGGATGTCCCGTGGGGAGGTCAAGTCAGAAGGGAAGAGTGATCACTGGGAGGGCCGGTGCTCACTGCGAGCGACTCGACTCATGGAAGCCCCGCCCCAGGAACGTGCGCCTCACGCGGCGCGCACGTGCCAGCAGGCAGCGCGGGCCCCTCGTTCCCGCGCGCCCCGCGTTCCGACGCGCTGCGGCCCTTCCCGGCCTCCGTCGGCGGCGAGCCAGGCGCGCGGCGGTTCCCCGACGTGGGCGCGACGGCCGCTCCCGGAGCCTGCGGACGCGGCCGGGCCCAGGCTTCCGCGTCCCTGCGTCCTGCGGGCGCTCCCGGCGACGCGGGCCCCTACCCTCCCCAGGCCCCCCCCCCACCCTGGCCTCCGCGTCCCCGCGTCCTGTGGGCGCTCCGGGCGACGTGGGCCCGGGGGCCGGGAGAGCGCGGCGTCCGGGCGGCCCAGGAGAGGCTGCCGCCGCGGCTGCTTGGGTTTCTTTTTTTTCTTTCTTTTTCTTTTTAAACTAGCTTGCAGGCTTTTACTTTGCGACAGTTTAGAACTAGCAGTCACCACCTCGGTTCACCTGCTGAGAAGGACGTGAGCGCGGTTTACCGCCCGGACGCAAGCAGGGCCGGCGGTGCGGCGAGTGCCCGGCTCCCCGGGACCAGGCGGCGGCGGGACGGCAGGTGAGCGGCGCGGGTGCCTTCGCCGGCGCTCTGCTTCCCCTCGCGGACCTCGACCGTGACTTCCGTTGTTCTCTACGTCGTCTTCGTGCCTTTTGACAAGGGGTGTGCAGAGCCGACTCTAGATTCTGCTTTACTACGTTTTAATGAAGGAAGTGCATTGTTGGCTGTGTTCGCTGAGTCAGTATACTTATTTTTCAGGGTTTGTGTTGAAATTCTAGTGGTTTTCCGCCTTTCGTGATAGGAGTTAACCTGTTCCTGCACACGGATCAGCGGGTGTTGCATCTTCTGTAGTTTTTAGCCGTTGGGGGCTCCGGGGTGGCTCGGTGGGTTGAGCGGCCCACTCTGGTTCGGCTCAGGTCACGATCTCACGGTTGGACGGCCTGCGCTGTGGGCACAGAGCCTGCGTGGGATTCCCACTCCCCCTCTCTCTGCCCCTTCCCTGCGCGCGCTCGCTCTCTCTCGCAAAAGAAATGAACTTAAAGACCTATTTTGTAGCAGTTGAAGATAGAAAAAGGAACATGGATGGGGCACCTGGGTGGCTCAGTCAGTCCGACTGTCTCTCCTTCTCAAAAATAAATACGTGTTAAAAATCTTTTTTAAAAGAAAAAGGAGCATGGACTTTGAAATTGCCAAGGAATAGCCTCTGCCTGAGATCCTAGTTGATGGCTCTTTATGCAGAGTTTTGGGACATAGAGGCAGCAGCTGCTGATAAATTTAACATTTACATCTCATCAAAGCCATTTTTGCCTCTCTGTGTCACCTTTTGCCTTTACTCTCCCAACACATGAGGTCTTTTCAAATCTGGTTGTGAAAGGAAACGAAGGAGATGGAAAGGAAGGGCGATCATGTAGGGTGATAGAATTGAGGAAAAGGGGTTGGAGGGGAATCAAGACACCAAGTCCATATCTACTGGTTGTTTTGAAGTTTTGTTTTGTTTTTAATGTTTATTTTTGAGAGAGACAGAGTGCGAGCCGGGGAGGGGCAGAGAGAGGGAGACACAGAATCCGAAGCAGGCTCCAGGCTCTGAGCTGTCAGCACAGAGCCCGACACAGGGCTTGAACTCACGAATTGTGACATCATGACCTGAGCCGAAGTCGGACACTTAACCGACTGAGCCGCCCAGGCGCCCCTAAAATTTTTTTAATTTAATTTTAAATCCTAGTATAGTTAACACACAGAGTTATATTAGTTTCAGGTGTCCAATGAAGTGGTTCAACAATTCCATCCAATGCCCGATGCTCATCACTTCTTTATATCCATCCCCCCTCCACACCCTTCTGGTAGCTGTCGGTCTATTTTCTGTAGTTAAGAGTCTGAAGTCTGTTTCTTTGTCTCTCTTTTTCCCCCCTTTGCTCTTTTGGGTTTTTGTTTGTTTGCTTCTTTAATTCCACATACTAGCGAAGTCATAAGGTATTTGTCTTTCTCTGAGTGTTTTCACTTAGCATTATACTCTAGCTCCATCCTGTTGTTACAAAAGGCAGATGTCATTCTTTTCTATGGCTGAATAATATTCTTTTGTGTATATATATGGTGCCTCCATTCACGCATATTTCGTCTGCCTCCATAGTTTGGCTATTGCAAATAATGCTACTATGAACGTAGGGGAGCACGCGTCCTTTTGAGGTTGTGAATATTTTGAGTAAATACCCGGTAGTGTGATTCCTGTGTCATAGGGTAGTTCTGCATTTAATTTGTTGAGGAACCTCCACACTGTTTTCCAGAGCGGCTGCACCAGTTTGCATTCCTGCGAACGGCGCGTGAGGATTGTTTTTTCTCAGCATCCTCGCCAACACTCGTTGTTTCTTGTGTTCTTGGTTTTAGCCATTCTGCGGGGGGGGAGGTGATATCTCCTGGTAGGTTTGATTTGCGTTTCCCCGATGATGAGCGATGTTGAGCATCTTTTCGTGTGTCTGTTGGCCATTTGGAGGTCTTCTCTGGAGAAGTTTCTGTTCATTTCTTTTACCCGTTTTTTAATTGGATTATTTGCCTTTGGGGTGTTGGGTTGTATTTTGCTGAGATGTTTTAAATGAAACTGAAACACCATGTAAGTTCATCCTTGCCTATTTCATTATGCATTTCTAAAGACCGGGGACAGTTTGTAACCACAGTGTAACCACAGTGCTACTATCATGCCTGAAAAAAGTAACCGTAGTTCCTCGAGACCCTTCATTTTGTAGATGAAGTACAACCTGAGCCACATCTTCTGTTTTGGAAAATGGACAGAAACTAAGGTAGTTTGGCACCGGATGTGGATCCGTACTAAGTTCAAGGGTTGAGGTAGGGTATTTCTTCCCACGTGATGCTCACCGTTTATCCCAGCTTCCAGGACCCCGGACTGGAGCTATATTAACCTAGCCAGTTGGTTTCTTCAGAACATTGGCTTCTCCTGGGAAGCTGGAGATTTGAGTCCTCGAGAACCATTCTCTGATATTTTCCCTTACTTTTCATCTTCTCGGATAGGCCTCTTCCCGCGGTTGACAATTTCCTTACAACCTCATAGTCTAAAAGGACTCTTTTTTTTTTTTTTTTTTTTTATTTATTTATTTATTTTTGGGACAGAGAGAGACAGAGCATGAACGGGGGAGGGGCAGAGAGAGAGGGAGACACAGAATCGGAAACAGGCTCCAGGCTCCGAGCCATCAGCCCAGAGCCTGACGCGGGGCTCGAACTCACGGACCGCGAGATCGTGACCTGGCTGAAGTCGGACGCTTAACCGACTGCGCCACCCAGGCGCCCCTAAGGACTCTTGAGCAGTGTGGCAACTGAAAATAAAAACATCCCACATCCGGTCCAGCAGCAGATCCTCCTGGCCCTGCTTCAGAATTGTTCCGGAATCAAACTGTTTCCCACTGTTTCTACCCTGACGCAGGCTGCCTTCCTATCTCTGCTGGAGTGTCGCCTTCTAACTAGTCCCCTTGTTTTCGTCCTTGTCCCCTTCCCACCCCGGGCACACAGACACACAGTCTGTTCTCAGCACACGACCAGGAGGGACCCTCTTCAAATGTTTGTTCATCATGTCACCCCCGCTCAGAACCGTCCTGTGGCTTCTCGTCTTACTCATCGTAAAAGCCAAAGCCACAGCCCCTGGGGTGGCCTACAAGATCCCACCTAGTCTGGCTCCTTACGACCCCTTGAATCTAACCTTCTGTGGCTCTGCTTCTCATTCTCCTTCCTCTGGCCACACTGGCCTCCTCTTGTTCTTCAGCGGCCTGGCTGCTCTTGCCCCAGGACTTCCACATCTGCCCTTTACTCTGCTTGGATGGCCTCCGCCCAGACCTCACCTCCTATGCCGGCTTCTCAGCGTGAGGCTGTTTCTTGTCACCCTACTTGAAATTGCAACACAAACCCTACCAGAATCTTCTGTCCCCCTGTCTTGTTTTATTTTCACCTATAGCATATACATGGTACTTTCCTTTTAAAATTTTTATCATCCACCCCGTCACTAGAATGTAAGCTTCATGAGAGGAGAGATTTTTATTTATTGTATTTACTGCTGTGTTTTCGTTATCTGAAAGAGGAAGCGCCTAAGGAATGAACACACAGAAAAGTTGGTCTTTGTCTTTTTGTTTGCTTCAGATTCAGGGATGAGAACTTAGGCGGAGTCAGTGATTTCAGAGCAGAGGCAGAGCATTATTGAATAAGCAGTCCCAGAGAGACACTTTGAAAACCTTCCTCAGCACCCTCTGTATGAAGAATCTCGTGTCAGGGAGACTAGCAAAGCTTAGAAGGAATTGTGTAGGAACACATCACAAGAAAGTGCCTTGTTGAAGAAAGGGGCTTCACAAAAATTACCACTTACCTAAAAACCCCACTGTGGAGCAGGAGTATGAAAGTGATGGGTTTTGGAAAAGCTAAGGCAGTATTCACTGAACAACGGAGGGTTCTTACGGACAGATCTCATTAATTGTACCATATATGAGAAGAGCTTCACATGGAATTCAAAGGCAATGAAACATCAGATCGTTTTTACTGAAGAGAAAACATATTGTTGTAATGACTATAGGAAAGACTTGTACACCATTCCAGTCTCATTCAAGATAAAAAAAAAAAAGACAGAGTCCTTATTTATCATCAGAGAAGACATAAGAAGAGAGGTCTTGGGGGCGCCTGGGTGGTTCAGTTGGTTAAGCGTCGACTTTGGCTCAGGTCATGTTCTCGTGGTTCGTGGTTCAAGCCCCCTGTAAGGCTCTGTGCTGACAGCTCAGAGTCTGGAGCCTGCTTCGGATTCTGTGTCTCCTTCTCTCTCTGCCCTTCCCTGCTCATGCTCTGTCTCACCCTCTCTCTCTCAAAAATAAACATTAAAAAAGAAGAAGAAGAGAGGTCTTATGCGTGCATTGAATGTGGCAGATCCTTTACCCAGCATGCCTATCCTGAGTCAGTGTCACATAATCCGTATGGGGACGAGGCCCTATGAACACACTGCGTGGGAAAAGGCATTTCGTTGAAGTACCTTCCTTCCTGTGCAAAATAGAATTCGTATATAGTCAGTGAATGTAGGAACATTTTTTGACAGATGTCTTTCTTCTCTCCCTTTCTCTGTTACCCTCAATACCTCACCCTTCCTGTGTCCCTCTCTCCCACTTCTTCTCCCTCCTTTCTATCTTACTACATCAGAACTCATACTGGGGAGAAACCATATGAATTCAGTAAATGCAAGAACACTTGTGGTCACAGTTCACATCTTACTCAATAAGGGTAGGAGAACTCTTTCAACCAAACGCATGGCTTATTCAGCACATAATATATCATGCTGGAGAAAAACCAAACAGATGAAATTAATATGGGAAGGCCTTCACTTGCTCCGCACACGTTGTCAAACATCAACCACTGATGCCAGAAAAGGCTGTACAAATGTTGTGAACAGGAGGAGACCTTTAAGCTGTAGGGTCCAGCAGCAGGCCGCCGCGAGATGGGCCACTTTGGCAGGAAGAACGTTTTGAGTTAAAAAGCAATCAAAACCCAGCAGATTCAGGAAAAGCTATTTACCTTCCCCAACAACAGCCTAAGAATAATTTAGATAGAGGTCCTTCTCCGGGAAGAGAGCTGTCCCCATGGGTAAGTACACTATGGTATAAACTAGGTATGGTGGGACAGGGAGGAACCTAGCAAGACCTATTTGACAAGCGTCCTCTCTGTGTCCCATTCGTTTACCAGCAAATGTTTGTTTACCAAACATGTATTCTTTTTCATTCTTCCTGAGAATTGCATTCCTGCCCTTTGAGTCCCAGACCTCTACTCCTTTCTCCTTAGTTGAGAATGACATGTGTCCCTCATTTTGCTTGGCTGTCTTTGGAATGTCATGTCTGTGTGGATTCCCTGTACGTACACTATTAAATTTGATTTTCTCCTGTCACATGTGTCTCGTGTCAATTTGATTCCTAGTTCAGCTAGAAGGACCTTGAAGGGGACAGGAGATTCTTGCTCCCCAGCAAAGTGTAACTCATCTCCCACTATGACTTGACACATACAGGTTCAAAACATTATCTCATCAGTGTGGGAAATCTTTTGGTTTTGTGTCATCTATTAACATCAAGGAGTAAATAAATACTAGTGAGAAGCCCTATCAGTCTGCCAAATATGGAAGGATCTTCACTCAGAGTTTATGTCTTTCACAGCAACAGAGAAACATCTCAGAAGCAGTTCTGTTCTTACACAGCATCAAAACTCTGTAACACACAACACATACTTCTGGTTTCCAATCCAACATGTAAAGAACTTGGAAGTTATCATTCCCATCCTCCCAACGAGTAAAGCTACAGAAACTGAAAATTAGCAACTCTTCTTCGATTCATCAGAGAATTGCAGTCATGGGGCAACAAATACCACCTGAAAACTGGAGAGACAGGCAGACACGGAGGGTCATAACTTACCAAGAGCAGAAACTGAGGCTGGAGCCAGTTACTGATGGGATTAAGTACAGGCTGATTGACTAATTCCTGAAGACTGAGCATGGTCTAACTTGAGAATTAAAAAACCGGGGGGGTCCGACCTTTGTGGAGCCCTGCATTATGCATTATTATAAAGGTTACCTCTAGGAGCCCTTCTCACTGTGAAGATCTGAGAAAAATCCTTTCCCCGCTGGAAGCAGTGATTTTGAAATATAGCCAGAGCTATTCCATTCTCCTTAACAAATGCCCTCGAAGAAAACTGTTTTACTAGAGTCTGGCTACATGGGGGAAGGGAAGTTCCCAATCCTAGCCCCCTCTTGCCTTCCTGTCTCTCTTAAAAGGGAGGAGGAGTACTGAGAAGTACTTGTGACAGTCCCAGCCCGGGTCACAAGCACACTAAAAGACTGATGCCTAACCATAGATTAGAGAACACTTCCCCACCCACCCTGACATCTTACCACCTGTCAGTGTGGTTCCTATATGATAACGGGGGATTACACGTGAAAAAGCTGTAATGTTACTAGGTGAACAGGGGAGACTCCGGGCCCTGAGACCTCAACCCAGCCTTCCCAAAGCCATCACCGAATGCTCTTGCTTGGTCTTGTCATGAGAAAGAATTCAAGGGCAGACAACACAGTGGATGAGCAACGCAAGAGGACGTTTATTCTAATGAAGGTACACTCTCAAGTTGTGAGAGTGGGTGAGCTCCAGGGAGAGTGAGCTGTGCCCTTGAGGTTTACGTTTCTGTCTTTTATTGACAGTTGTGCATGGTGGTGGTGGAGCGGTGGATTTCTTGGAAGCAAGGTTTTGTGTCTTTTCTGCTTTTGGTCAAGGGTTTCTTGTCATGGCATCTGCCATCTTGGGCCCATCTGGTGTGATGGGGCTTCTCATGAATGCTGCCCGGACAGACCTCTGATCCTCCCCGCAGCTGGGCATGGCTTCCTCTTTGCTGGCCTCCAGACATCCTGTCAGAGCCTAACTAACTGCCTGCTTTCATAATAAGACTCAGGCTATATTTAAGAAACAGTCTCTAGGGAAACCCAAGGACAACAGAGGAGACAAAAACAAGGACACAGAGGAAATTAGCCTCTGACACCTATGGCTGAAGAAAATATTAAACACAGTCGAACTCCTAGCCACACAAACATAAAATCCCACACACTAAAGGCCTGTTTACTTCAGTTCCTTTTACCCAATATATTGTATCTGGATTTCAATAGAAAATTACAAGGTATACCACAAAGCACAAGACGAGGCTAAAGAGACTAAGCAAGTGTCGATGAGAAGCAGATTCCAATATGGCAAAGATTTTGGGATTATCAGACCAGGAATTTAAAATATGATGAATATGTTAAGAGATTTAAAAGGGACAACATAAAGGGCACCTGGGTGGCTCAGTCAGTTAAGCATTCGACTCTTGATTTTGGTTCAGGTCATGTCTCACAGTTCATGAGTTCAAGCCTCCCGTCGGTCTCCACAGTGACGCTGTGAGGCCTGCTTGGGATTCTGTCTCTCTCTCTGCCCCTCCCCTGCTCGCTTGCTCTCTCTCTCAAGATAAATATTTAAAAATTAAAAAAAATAAAATAAAAGGAACAGCATAAAAGAACAGATGGATAATGTAAGCAAAAACTCTAAGAATGAATCAAAAGGAAATGCTAGAATTCAAAAGCACTGTAAAGAAATGAAGAGCATCAGTAGACTGGACACAGCCAAGCAAAGAATCATCGAGCTTGAATATATGTTAGTAGAAACTTCCCAGACTGAAGAGCAAAGAGAAAAAAAGAATACAAAGAGCAGAACAGAATATTCGAGAACTGTCAGGCAGTTACCAAAAAAAGTGTATCATACTTAATGGGAATACCAGGAGGAGAAAGAGACAAAGGACCAGAAGAAATGTTTGGAGTAATGATGGCTGAGAAGTTTGCCGAATAAGTGACAGACAGAACATAACTGTGGGGATCAAACTGATATGAGAACAAAACAAGGTCAGTCGTATTTATCATCTTGTGAAACTTAATTAAAATGTATCTGGGACTTTTCCATTGTTCAGATAAAAGAGTGTTAGCTATTCAAAGACCAATTTGTGTGCATTTAACTTTCCTAGTCCACAGTCTTATGCACCAAGACCTCAGAAGTATTATAATCACCACCCCACACATTTATTCCTCGTAGTGAGCTCTTTGTGAGGAACTGAGGGCAACTTTTGCACAAATTATTTGATATACAGTAAAACCTTGGACTGCGAGTAACTTGTTCTGTGAATGTTCTGCAAGATGAGCAAACATTTCTAATAAATTTAAACAAGTGATGTCTTGGAATACCAGTCGTACGGAACACCAAATGTCACATGATCACAACTGAGCCAATAGTGTTCTCTCTCTCTCTCTCCCTCCCTCCCTCCCTCCCTCCCTCCCCCTCCCTCCCCAGGGTTGTGGGTGATCATCTCCCATGCTCAGTCTGAGGCCGAGGTGTTTGGCACAAATCAGTGATTTTTCAGCACGTTGGAAGGTGCCCGTAACTGTCACTAGTGTATTTTTTGTTACTTCCAAGAACCTGTGGACAGTCTTTTGCTTTTCCAGAAAAGTGAGCTTAGGAATGCTTTGCTTCATTCTAGGTCAGGCTGCCTGCAGATATAGACCCTTTCCTCTGCTGCCTCGTCACCAGTTACATTAAATACAGTATATGACAAGAGTTTATCAACACTGCACTGTAGTCAACATCCGTGCGAGTGTATACAATGGCCCCCATGCAGAGAAAGATTCCATTGAGCCAACAGGTGGCATTGATTTTGTCAGTGATAGTGAAAGTCTTCCTACACAAGAACCCTCCTCTCTCTTGCCTCCCTCACACCAGCCGTGAAAGTTTTCAAAGGGAAGTGCAGGTTAATTTGTTTATTTTTCTTTATATTTTCTTGATTTTTTTGTATTATATTACAATATTGTAGTCATTTTTATATGAATATTTCTCGGTTGTGGAATGAGTCATCTGAGTTTCCATTATTTCTTTTGGGGAAATTCACTTGGATACACAAGTGCTTTGGATTACAAGCATGTTTCTGGAAGGAATTATGGTTGCAAACCCTGGTATTATTGTATTGTTAATCCCAGGAGTACTGATTTAGCAAAGCAATGACAAGGAAAGAGGTTTGGAAGACTTCGAAGTAAATAACACCATGCTGCTGTGTAAGTACTGATCAAAGGACACAAGTCAGGAGTGGCTGGATGGAGATGTGTAGGGCGAGGTATGTGGGAAGGGGCACAGAGCTTCCATGCCCTCTCCTGGTACTTTGATGTACGCACCAACCTGGAAGTTCCCGGAACCCCTTAGGTTGGGGTTTTAATGGAGTCATTACCTTGGCACCATTGGTTAAGTCCCTGGCCATTAGTGATTAACTCAACCTCTAGCCCCCCTCCCCCTACTTGGAAGATGGGAGTGGGACTGAAAGTTCCAACTCTCTGGCCACCTGGTTGGTTTCCCTGACAACCAGCACACCCATCCTTAGGGGCTTCTGGCGCCTAAGGATCTTCACCTCATTAACATTAACTCAAGGTGGTTGAATGGGGCTTTTGTGAATAACAAAAGATGCTCCTTCATCTTTTTCATTCTGGAGCTTGTTTCTGGAGCTGGGGACAAAAATCAAATATAAAAGTAGTTGCTTCTGTTGTTTTTATTACTGAGCAAATTACAAGGGTTTTTAGGAGCTCTGGAACTGAGACAAAGACCAAGTACAAATTTCTTTTTATGATATCACAATCAGAAATAGAAAAGTTTGGAAAAGAACAAAACTCAAGAAAGAATTGAAAAAAATAATAATTTCAGAAATGAAGACTAGACTACAAGGAACAGAAGAACAAATAAATACAAGAAATAATACATCGAGAGAAATAAGGTAGACAAATATTTAAAATCCGAACTAAATCAAGAGATGAGGAATTGATGGAGGCAATGATCATCAGTGGCTGACAGCATTGCCATTCCGTGCCTCTGATAGAGGTATGCAACACCACCTATGAAGTATCCTTGCCCCTTAAAATCAATATAGATGTATTTATTATTTTTTAATGTTTTTGTTTTATTTTTGAGAGAGACAGAGTGCGAGCAGGGGAGGGGCAGAGAGAGAGGGAAACAGAATCTGAAACAGGCTCCAGGCTCTGAGCTGTCAGCACAGAGCCTGAGGCAGGGCTCGAACTCTCAAACTATGAGATCATAATCTGAGCCAAAGTGGGATAGTTAACCAACTCTTGACTTGGGCTCAAGTCGTGATCTCACGGTTTGTGAGTTTGAGCCCTGCGTCAGGCTCTGTGCTGACAGCGAGGAGCCTGTTTGGGACTCTCTCTCTCCCTCGTTCTCTGCCCCTCCCCCACTCATGCTTTTTGTCTTTCTCAAAACAAATAAACATTTAAATATTAAATGTATTTATAAATTATATATAAATATAAAAAGGATAAAGATATAAATAATATAGATATATCTGATCAAACCTCTTGGACCTATTGATTTATAGGAAACGCAGGGACAAAAGAAATCTATTAAATGATACTGTGGAAATACAACCAGCAAAATCTAGTACAACGATAGGAAACACTGACAAACAACATAGCTAATCCAATTAAAAATTGCAAGAAAAAAATACATGGAAGAAGACTTCATGGATTAAAAAGTCGCAAGAGACAAATAAACTAAATCATAATATATGGGTATTATTTGGATGCCAATTCAGCTTGTTAAAGTGAGTTAGTTAGGTTCCAACAAGTGTTATGCCCAGAATTCGTGATCCCCAAATACCGCCAGGGAGCCGAGTCCGATGCAAAAGCAAAGAGCCTTTATTAGAGCTAGCTCGAGCTCAATCCCCTACCTGCACCAACGCAGCGGTGAGATACCAGGGAAAGAGAGCGAGTTTCAAAAGGACAAAGGTTTTATTGGGGCCTAGGGGCAGTTGGTGAGGTAATGGCTATGGCCTCAGCCGATTGTCTGGGGAAGGGTCCTGGGGAAGGGTCCGAGTCCTGTTAGGCAGGTGAGGGGGGGGGTTACTCAAGGGGAGGAGGTGTGGTCAAGGTGAAGGACACAGAACAAGATGGAGTCGGCCGGCGTAGGCCCGCCCTTTCACAAGGTGCGTGGAGGTCGGCCAAGAGGAAGTCATGGTCACCTTTGGGAAACTCAGAGGCCTGTCAACACAGCATTCCAGAACAAGGCACAGGCCCATGATGACTAACAAAGTAGGCTGGAAACCCCCAATCAAATATAGGTAAGGTACAAAACCCTTCCCAGAAATCCTCACCTCAAATAATGGATATCAGACACCCCCTTGTTAACAACTGTCAATAAAAAATGAAACCCAAACCCCAGGGCACCAGCTCTCTCTCTCTTGAGTTCACCTGCTCTCACATGTAAAGAGTGTCCTTTCACTTTAATAAGTTTTGCTGCTTGTATCACTGCACATCACGTCATGTGTCCTTGAATTCTTTCTCATGAGGAGACCAAGAACCTTCAGCGACATCTTTGGGATGGACTCAGGGCCTGGGGTCGCCCCAGTTCACCAAGCAACAAAACAAATACTTGTAAAATTTAAAAAATATATAAACAAGAAAATGTGAACTGGGATATTATGTAGCTCCAATGAGAGAACATATATAGAAATAATATAAATACTGTAAACAACAAACAAGGTACTAAGACCATTTTAGATTGAAAGCAGAAAGTACCTTAGGTGAAGAATTTGAGTTATGTGAGAGGCTATTATTTCCTAGTGCTACCAGATTTATTAATTTTCTTATTTTATTTATTTTTTAATTTACACCCAAGTTAGTTAGCATATAGTGCAACAATGATTTCAGGGGTAGATTCCTTAATGCCCCTTACCCATTTAGCCCATCCCCCCTCCACAACCCCTCCAGTAGCCCTCTGTTTGTTCTCCATATTTAGGAGTCTCTTACGTTTTGTCCCCCTCCCTGTTTTTATATTATTTTTGCTTCCCTTCCTTTGTGTTCATCTGTGTCTTAAAGCCCTCATATGAGTGAAGTCATATATTTGTCTTTCTCTGACTAATTTTGCTTAGCATAATACCCTCTAGTTCCATCCACATAGTTGCAAATGGCAAGATTTCATTCTTTTTTATTGCCGAGTAATACTCTATTGTATGTATGTATGTGTGTGTATGTATGTGTATATATATTTTATACACACGTACATACATAAAAGGGGTATATACATATATATGTACACACACACACATATACACAATACATCTTTATCCATTCATCCGTCAGTGGAAATTTGGGCTCTTTCCCTACTTTGGCTATTGTTAATAGTGCTACTATAAACATTGGGGTGCCTGTGTCCCTTCGAAACAGCACGCTTGTATCTCTTGGATAAATACCTAGTAGTGCGATTGCTGGGTCGTAGGGTAGCTCTATTTTTAATTTTTTGAGGAACCTCCTTACTGTTTTCCAGAGTGGCTGCACCAGTTTGCATTCCCACCGGCAGTGCAAAAGGATTCCTCTTTCTGCGCATCCTCGCCAACATCTGTTGTTGCCTGAGTTGTTAATGTGAGCCATTCTGACCGGTGTGAGGTGCTATCTCATTGTGGTTTTGATTTGTAGTTCCCTGATGATGAGTGATGTGGAGCATTTTTTCACGTGTCAGTTGGCCATCTGGATGTCTTCTTTGGAGAAGTGTCTATCCATATCTTTTGCCCATTTCTTCACTGGGTTGTTTTTGGGGTGTTGAGTTTGATAGATTTTGTATACTAACCCTTTATCTGATATGTCATTTGCAAATATCTTCTATTCCGTTGATTGCCTTTCAGTTTTGCTGATTGTTTCCTTTGCTGTTCAGAAGCTTTTAACTTTGATGAAGTCCCAATAGTTCATTTTTGCTTTTGTTTCCCTTGCCTCTGGAGACGTGTTGAGTAACAAGTTGCTGCAGCCAAGATCAAAGAGGTTTTGCCTGCTTTCTCCTGGAGGATTTTGATGGCTTCCTGTCTTACATTTAGGTCTTTCATCCATTTTGAGTTTATTTTTGTGTCTGGTGTAAGAAAGTGGTCCAGGTTCCTTTTTCTGCATGTTGCTGTCCAGTTTTCCCAGCACCACTTGCTGAAGAGACTGTCTTTTTCCATTGGATAGTCTTTCCTGCCTTGTCAGAGATTAGTTGGCCATACATTTGTGGGTCCATTTCCGGATTCTCTATTCTGTTCCATTGAACTGAGTGTCTGTTTTTGTGCCAGTGTCATACTGTCTTGATGATTACAGCTTTGTAATACAGCTTGAAGGTCCAGGATTGTGATGCCTCCGGCTTTGGTTATCTTTTTCAAAATTGCTTTGGCTATTTGGGGTCTTTTCTGGATCCATACAAATTTTAGGATTGTTTGTTTTAGCTCTGTGAAGAATGCTGGTGTTATTTTGATAGGGATTGCATTGAATATGTAGATTGCTTTGGGTAGTATTGACATTTTAACAATATGTGTTCTTCCTATCCAGGAACAGGGAATATTTCTCCATTTTTTTGTGTCTTCTTCAGTTTCTTTCATAAGCTTTCTATAGTTTTCAGTATATAGGTTTTTTATCTCTTTGGTGAGATTTAACTCCTAGGTATTTTATGGTTTTTGGTGCAATTGTAAATGGGATTGATTCCTTGATTTCTTTCTGTTGCTTCATTGTTGGCATATAGGAATGCAAAAGATTTCTGTGCATTGATTTTATACCCTGCAACTTCGCTGAATTCATGGATCAGTTCTAGCAGTTTTTTGGTGGAATCTTTTGGGTTTTCATATAGAGTATCATGTCATCTGCAAAGAGTGAAAGTTTGACCTCCCCCTGGCCTATTTGGATGGTTTTTATTTCTTTGTGCTGTCTGATTGCTGAGGCTAAGACTTCCAATACCATGTTCTACAGTGGTGGTGAGAGTGGACATCCCTGTCTTGTTCCTGACCTTAGGGGGAAAGCTCTCAGTTTTTCCCCATTGAGGACGATATTAGTGCTGGCTCTTTCATATATGGCTTTTATCATCTTGAGGCATGATCCTTCTATCCCTACTTTCTTGAGGGTTTTTATCAAGAGAGGATGCTGTATTTTGTCAAATGCTTTCTCTGCATCTGTTGAGAGGAGCATATGGTTCTTGTCCTTTCTCTTATTGATGTGATAAATCACATTTATTGTTTTGCAGATATTGAACCAGCCCTGCATCCCAGGTATAAATCCCACTTGGTTGTGGCAAATACTTTTTTGTTGTATTCTTGGATTCTGTTGACTAATATCTTGTTGAGGATTTTTGCATTCACATTCATCAGGGAAATTGGTCTATGGTTCTCCTTTTTAGTGTGGTCTCTTGTCTGGTTTTGGAATCAAGGTAATGCTGGCTTCATAGAAAGAGTTTGGAAGTTTTCCTTCCATTTCTATTTTTTGTAAAGCTTCAAGAGAATGGGTGTTAACTTTTCCTTAAATGTTTGGTAGAATTCCCCTGGAAAGCCATCTGGCCCTGGACTCCTGTTTTTTGGGAGATTTTTGATGACTAATTCGATTCCTTTACTGGTTATGGGTCTGTTCAAATTTTCTATTTCTTACTGTTTCAGTTTTGGTAGTGTATATGTTTCTAGGAATTTGTCCATTTCTTCCAGATTGCCCATTTTATTGGCGTATAATTTCTCATAATATTCTCTTATTATTGTTTGTATTTCTGCTGTGTTGGTTGTGATCTCTTCTCTTTCATTCTTGGTTTTATTTATTTGGGTTCCTTTATTCTTTTTGACCAAACTGGCTAGTGGTTTATCAATTTTGTTAATGCTTTCAAAGAGCCAGCTTCTGGTTTAATTGATCTGTTCTACTGGTTTTTTTTTGTTTTTTGTTTTGATAGCATTAATTTCTACTCTAATCTTGATTATTTCCTGTCTTCTGCTGTTTTTGGGTTTTATTTGCTGTTCTGTTTCCATCTCTTTAGGGTATAAGGTTAGGTTGTGTATCTGAGACCTTTCTTCCTTCTGCAGGAAGGCTTGCATTGCTATATAGTTCCCTTTTATGACTGCCTTTGCTGCATCCCAGAGGTCCTAGGCTGGGGTGTTATCATTTTCATTGGCTTCCTTTTACTTTTTAATTTCCTCTTTAACTTCTTGGTTAGCCCATTCATTCTTTGGTAGGATGTTCTTTAGTCTCACACGTATTTGTTACCTTTCCAAATTTTTTCTTGTGGTTGATTTTCGAGTTTCATAGTGTTGTGGTCTGAAAACATGCATGGTATGATCTCGATCTTTTTGTACTTTTTGAGGGCTGATTTGTTTCCCAGTATGTGGTCTATTCTGGAGAACATTCCATGTGCACTGGAGAAGAATGTATATTCCGCAGCTTTAGGATGAAATGTTCTGAATATATCTGTTAAGTCCATCTGGTCCAGTGTGTCATTCAAAGTCATTGTTTCCTTACTGATTTTCTGCTTAGGTGATCTGTCCAATTGTTGTCAGTGGGATGTTGAAGTCCCCTACTATTATGATATTATCAATGAGTTTCTTTATGTTTGTGATTAACTGATTTATATATTTGGGTGTCACATTTGGAGCATAAATGTTTACAATTGTTAGGTCTTCTTTGTGGATAGGCCCTTTAATTATGATATAATACCCTTTTCATTTCTTGTTACAGTCTTTAAAATCTAGATTGTCTGATATAAGTATGGCTACTCTGGCTTTCTTTGGTCAACAATTAGCATGGTAGATGGTTCTCATTCCCTTACTTTCAATCTGAAGGTGTCTTTAGGTCTAAAGTGGGTTTCTTGTAACAGCATATGGATAGATCTTAGTGTCTTATCCATTCTGTTACTTTATGTCTTTTGATTGGAGCATTTAGTCTATTGACGTTTAGATTGAGTACCGAAAGTTATGAATGTATTGCCATTATGTTGCTTGTAGAATTGGAGTTTCTGCTGGTGTTCTCTGGTCCTTATTAGTCTTTGTTGGTTTTGGTATTTATTTATTTAGTCAGTCTTTTCTCCCCTCAGAGAGAGCCCCCTTAAAATTTCTTGCTGGGCTGGTTTAGTGGTTACAAACTCCTTTAATTTTTGCTTCGGAAACTTTTAATCTCTCCTTCTATCTTGAATGACAGCCTTGCTGGATAATGAATTCTTGGCTGCATATTTTTCTGATTCAGCACATTGAATATATCCTGCCTCTCCTTTCTGGCGGGCCACGTTTCTGTGAATAGGTCTGCTGCACACCTGATCTGTCTTCCCTAGTAGATTAAGGACTTTTTTCCCCTTGCTGCTTTCATGATTCTTTCCTTGCCTGAGTATTTTGTGGATTTGACTATGATATGCCTTGTTGATGGTTTTTGTTGAACCTAATGGGAGCCCTCTGTGCCTTCTGGATTTTGATGTCTGTGTCTTTCCCCAGGTAAGGAAAGTTTTCCACTATGGTTTGCTCACATAACCCTTCTACCCCTTTTTCTCTCCCTCTTCTGGGACCATGATTCTGATGTTGTTCCTTTTTAATGAGTCACTGATTCTTAAATCATGCTCTTTTGCCTTAGTATCAGTCTTTTTTTGTGCTTCATTGGTCTCTATAAATTTGTCCTCCATATCGCTGATTCTATGCCCTGCCTCATCCATTCTTGCCTCTGTGATTGCAGCTCAGTTATAGCATTTTTTTATTTTATCCTGACTAGCTTTTACTTCTTTTATCTTCACAGAAAGGGATTCTAATCTATTTTCGACTCTAGCTAGTATTCTTATCGTGATTCTAAATTCTGGTTCACGTATCTTGCTTGTATCTGTGTTGCTGTCATTTCTTCCTGCTCTTTCTTTTGGGGTGAATTCCTTTGTTTCATCATTTTGGAGGGAGAAAAGGAATTAACGAGGTAAAAAACGTTAAAGTTAAATTAAAATTAAAAAATTGAGATTAAAAAAAATTAAAATTAAAAAATTAAAAACAACCTCCCCACCCCCGACACACACAAATCAAATAAATAGTGCTAGATCCTAGGTGTGTTTTGGTCTGGGTGTTGAAAGCGGCTTGATAGACTAGAGAAAACAGGCGAAAGGAAAAAAAAAAGAAATCGCTTGAAAATTTGAAAAAATGAGTACACTGAAATAGAATAAAATGAAATGATGGAAGTAAAATAGACTTTGAAAAAAATTTACACAGAAGTAAAAAATATAGTAGAAAAAAATATTTTTAATAAAAATTGAAAATAAAAATAAATGTTTTCTTTATGAATTCAAGAAAAAACAATGAAAAAGATAAAGAAAAAATTGAATAGATGGACCAGCGAACAGACTGAAATACGATTGACATTACTTTGTTTTCCCCTAGAAGTCAAACTATGAAGTGCTTTATTGTCCCTAAACTAAGCTGGCAGAGAGATCTGTGTTCCTGAAAAGCAAGGTTGGCCCAGTTGGGCGGCCTTAGTGTACCGGCTCCGTTCTCCACTAGATGGCGCTTCTAGCCTACTGGGGTGGATTGTTGTGGTGCTTGTAGGTGTGTATGCTCATGCACAATTGGGGCAAAAATGGCATCACCTAGCTACCCGGTCTCTAGTATCAGAACTCTGTTCTTCCTGATCAGCAGTCACGCAGCAGAGATCCTTTCTCTCTGGCTTCCATCCACTCCCTGCTTTTACACTGTCCTGACCGAGCCCCAGGCAGCATCTCCCTCCTGAGTTTTATCTTTGATGCGGCTGTTTCCCGACCTCCTATTTCTGAGGGACTGCGGCTTGTACCTGCTCGGATCCTCTGTAGGAGGGTCTCACCGAGCAGTGGCCAGGTGCCAGCTGCACCCAGGAACGTTCGCGGGACCGTGCTTTTGCCGATGCCCAGAGATTGCCGCTGGGTGCCAGCCTGCCCCAGAAAAAGCACACACGACTGTGTAGCAGCAGCGTCTCAGCCTTTCAGGGATTATGGAAAATCACAGCACACATCTGGCGTCAGGCTTCACCCCCAAGGACCTTGTTCCAGCACCAGCGAATGTGGTTGTTCTCCCGGGTCCACTGGGGCCTTTGCCTGTGGGGAGGCCACAAAGCCTCTATCAGATGTCCTCCCAGCAGGGACACCACCTCTCCCTGTGTGGCCCAAAGACCCCTGGACTTCACTCTGCTCCTGGGATTCGCCCTTCCCACCAGAGCACCTCCACGTATCAAACTGCGGAGTTTCAGACTCTGCGCTCCCCCTTGATAGAGTCTCCATGGAATTTAAGCCCTCTCCTTTCTCATTTCTCCCTTTTTGGTTCCGGCTGTGGGGCTGTTTCCACTCTTCCACTTTCTCTCCAGCTGCTTTCATTGGGAGGTGCTTTTCCCACCACCTGTCTCTGTCCTTTCTCCACAAGCAAAAACAGCTCCCTGCCCTCTGTGGCTTCTCTCTCCCCCAGTTAAACACTGCACGGCATACCTGCTGAGTTCTGTGGTTCTGGTTGTGCAGACTGTTGTGTTAATCCTCAAGTCAGTTTTCTAGGTGTGCAGGATGGTTAAATGTTGATCCAGCTGTATTTCGTGGACGTGAGACACACAAAAAAACTTCCCTGCTTCACAAAACTTCACAGTTTTGTATTGTTTTTTTTCAAATTTTTATTTAAATTCTAGTTCATTAACATACAGTGTAGCATTGGTTTCAGGAGTAGAATTCAGTGATGTCATCACTTACATACAATACCCTGTGCTCATCACAACAGGTGCCCTCCTGATACCCATCACCCATCTAGCCCATTCCCCACCCACCTCCCTCCGTCAACCCTCAGTTGGTTCTCTATTGTTAAGAGTCGCTTATGGTTTGTTTCCCTCTCTCTTTCCCCCATTTCCCATATGTTCATTGGTTTTTGTTCCCTAAATTCCACATATGAGTGAAGTCATATGGTATTTGCCTTTCCTTGACTGGCGTATTTCTGTCAGCGTAATTCTAGCTGAATCCACATGATTGCAAAGATTTCATTCTTTTTGATGGCTGAGTAATATGCCACATCTTTATCCATTCATCAGTCGATGGACATTTGGGCTCTTTCCATACTTTGACTGTTGTCAGTAATGCCGCTATAAACATTGGGATGCATGTGCCCCTTCGAATCTTTATTTTTGTATTCTTTGGATAAATACCTAGTAGTGCAATTGCTGGATCGTTGGGTAGTTTATTTGTAACTTTTTGAGGAACCTCCATACTCCATAGAGTGGCTGCACCAGTTTGCTTTTCCACCAACAGAAATCCGTTTTCAATCTGAATAAAGATCAACATTCTTGAATTAACAACATTTTTTTAATGTTTATTTTTGAGAGAGAGACAGGTGTAAGCAGGGGAGGGGGAGAGAGAGGCGGAGGCACGGAATCTGAAGGAGGCTCCAGGCTCTGTGCTGTGATGCAGGGCTCGAACTCATGAACTGTGAGATCATGACCTGAGCTGAAGTCAGACGCTTAACCGACTGAGCTACCCAGGCACCCCCAAAGATCAGCATTCTAAACATGGCCCCCACCGTCTGTAGAGACCCTTGTTAACCTCTCCAGCTTCTTCTTACCCTCTCAGGCCACTGTGCTCCTGAAGCTCTGGGCTTCTCCTGGGTTTTCAGAGGTGCTCACCTGTCTTAGCCCCTCTGCCTCAAAACCCTTCCTTGTTTTCTTTGCCTATTGTTTTAAAAGGTAGGTCTTGTTATTCAGGTGCGGTGACACCAAGAGATCAGGTGATTGCCTTTGAAAAGAGTTTGTTATTCACAGATACCTCCAGGAGCAGGCCCCAAGTGGCAGGCCTGGCCACGGCGGGGAGGCCCATGGTCGGTCTGGAGGCTGAAGAGGTGGGAGGAAAATGTGGGCAACAGCTTTGTTCGTGTTTCCTGTGGAACAGAACAGGCAGAGGAGGGAAGGCAGGTTTAGAATTGGCTAATTTGAATTATTTCCAGTGGGGGAGCGGAGGGGCCGTCCTGAGTTGTCTCGTACCTGCGGTGGCTGAGAGCGAGCCACGGGGTAGGTGGGAGGCCACAGTGGGCTCTAGGTTGCTCGGTTTATGTAGGAAAGATAAGCTGTGTGGGGAAAGGTGTCTGCGGTCACTAGGAAGTGGCTAATCCTGGGAGGGGACAGTCCCTCTCCAGGCTCTGAGGTTCCAAATGCCACAGCTTGGAGAAAACAGCGGGTGGAGGGAGAATCCGGAAAATAAGAAAGTATGATCAGTACAACCTTCTATGTGCTCCTTATCGGTGAGCTTTCAGCTCAGCTGTCCCCTCCTCTGGGAGCTTCCAGTGACTTCCCAGACTACGTCATTTTGCTCCTTCACAATTTCTAGCTTACGTGATTCTTTGATGAAAGCCTGTCCTCCTGACCGAATCAGACATGAGGGCAGGTAATTTGTCTCTCCCGTTCACCTTTGTGCCCACAGCTACAAAACAGTGCTTGGCGCACGGTAGTCGTTCCAGAAATACCTGTCAAATAGATAAACGAGGGTCTCCCGGCCTCAGTCACTGCCACACCAAAATGAATTTCCCTTTTATCCACAAATTAAATCCTAGAGGCCAGCAACTTAGAAACTATTTTTCCTAGGAAATCTTGGCAGTTAGGGTGCTAGGTCAAATCTTAAATGCTGGGCACCTGGGTGGCTCAGTTGGTTGAGTCCGACTTCGGCTCAGGTCATGATCTCACTGCTGGCGAGATTCTGTCTCTCTCTCTCTCTCTCTGCCCCTCATCCCCTCACGCTCTGTCTCTCTCAAAAAATAAACAGTAAAAAAATTTTTTTTTAATCTTAAAGCTTATGCAGTGAATAACATCCCTGATGTGTTTGACTCACCAACCATCATAACAATGTGGGAAAGGTGTTTTCTGAGTTGTGGACGTGAGAACCCAACACTTTCTTAGAGCAGTCAGCATCTGTAGCTGCCATTCTAAGGTCAGCAGGGTTTTGGAATGAGGCTTCCTCTGGTGTGGAGGGAGATGACAACCGAGTAATTCAGTGTGCTACCAGTTTACTTTTCCATAGAGGTGTCTGTCAGTAATCCCATACTGTATACACCAAAGTAAATAATGAACTTAACATTCTCCTTAGATATTTTGAAACAGGCAGAGATCACCTTAGGACTCAGAAATTTCTCTCTAGCCCTTGCAGGGGTCAGTTTCTTTTCATAAATTGAGGACTGCCTGAATGCCCAACCCCTTACTTGACTCTGAGGTGTGTCCAGGATCACTGTGGCTTCATAGATACAAGCTAGAAGGCCATGAACAGGGACAGCATGTGGTGGTGGTCAAAAGAATTCCAGGAGATGAGGCTTCCAGCCCCAGCAATGCTACTTACTCCCTGAACAAAAGTCAGCTACTTCGCATGAGTCGGTTCTTCATTTCCACTTATCCCACCAGACTGCTCTGATAAGAAATTTAAAACGTGGAGGCACTTAAAAAATACTCAGATCTTATTTAATAACTTGTAACAATAAGGAGATGGCTGACATTATTTATGTGTAAGCCGCTGTTCTAAAACTTCACATGAATTTATTGAATCTATTGAACCCCAAGAAGGATGTCCATGGGGCATGTGGGTGGCTTAGTCAGTTAAGCACCGGACTCTTGATTTTGGGTCAGGTCATGATCTCACGTCTGTGACTTCAAGCCCTATGTCAGGCTCTGTGCTGACAGAGTGGAGCCTACTTGAGATTCTCTCCCTCTCTCTGCCCTCCCCTGCTTGTTCTCCGTCTGTCTCAAAAATAAATTAAAAAACCCATCCCTGACATTACCCATATTTTAAACATGAGGAAACTGAAGTAGGGGCTAGTAATTTAATCAAGGTCACACAGCAAGTAAACTAGAGCCGGGGCTTGAACCTAGGTAGTCTGGGCCTGGGGAGCAAGCACTTCTCTTCTACCACGCCTCCCTGCAAGGAAATGCATCTTTGCAAAGTAAGATTTGGTAATTTTGTTGTTCCTTCCCCGGAACCATCAGAGGCAACTCAGCATTTTTTTTTTTTTTTTACGAGTTTCCTAGACTATAATGGCACATGGCAGAGCCTAAAGGGAGAGAAGTGGTCTGCATGGCCTGATATGGGGGTGACGTCACAGAGGTCCCATGCATTCCGCTGGCACCTGGTGCTGAAGCAAGAGAGACGTTCGTTTTCCCCAGCCTTCTTCAGAGTTCTCTTCCGAGATGTCTGCTCTTCGCCTTTCACCCTTTGGAGACGGATTTCGCCTTCTCTTGAATCTCATCTTTCTGTTAGCCATATCTTCCTATCAGACTCTGAAACAAAAAACTCCACCACTCACCACCTCTTTGATATTCCCAGAGGACTTTGTGGTTTTATCTACCTTAATCCTAAATTTCCCTGGGAAAGCAATGAGAACTGGCTTCGACCTCTGCTTTAGGATGTGTTCCTTCATGTGACCCTTCTTCCCCACAATCTCAGGCTGAAAAGTTGTAGGTCAGGTTTGTTCTTCCTGGTAAAGTTTCCCAGAGTAGCAGGCACGCGGTGGTCTCAGCCTCTTGGTCCTACCCTGTCGCTGCTGCTGCGCAGACGCACTGGGAGGCACGGGTCTGTTGTCAGACAAGGGCGGCAAAGCTGATCTCCCAGGAACTTCGGTATACCGGAGCTTGCTTTCGTGTGCAGCCAGGGGACACGCAGCCTTCACCAACAGTAACGACAGGTGAGAACGCGGGGAGCCTCGCGTCCCTTCTCCGAAGTGGAGGTGGCCTCCGCGCAAGGCCGAGCTGGGTCCCGGCGGCCGGAGCCCCTCCCGGCCTGCCCTGAACCCACAGCTGCGAACTACAGTTCCCAGAAGCCCCCGCATCGTCCCGGCTCCCAGACTCCATTTCCCGGAAGTCTTGGGCCCTGCGGGACGTCACTGGCTTCCCGCGGGGGAGTCTGCGGGTGTCGGGTGGGCGGCAGCACGCCAGGTGCCGGGGAGGTGCTGCTGGGCCTCTCTGGGGAGGCACCCTGAATCTGTGGCTGCTGCTTCTCACAAGATAAGTCAGAGTGAAGCTTTCCCTTTCCCCCTTCTCTTTATTCGTTTAACATGTACTTTCTGTGCTTCCTATCTGTTCATCTGCATTTCTGATTTGTGGACTGGGAGACTGAAGAGGAGTCCTTCACTTAATCCTGCCCAAAGGGGCCACGATCCTTCCCCCAGCACCGGCCCCGCCGCCCTTCCTCGACCCCCTCCACACTGGCCGAGAAGCGTTAAGGGATGAAAAGCAGAAAATAAACACTTGTCCCGTCACTCAGATATTAGTAATTGTTATTTCAGCCCCGCCCCCCATATCAATGTGTTTATATCTGCACATGCTAGGTATGGAGATGTGTATGTAAATATACGTCTCGACACATAACAAAAAAGTTTTGGTTTCTATGTAACAAAGTGTTTACATATTCATCTTGAACGTCCACCAGTGTTAATAGTTGACATTGGAATTTTTCATAGTACTGTCAAAGACCTGCCCTGTATCAGCATTTCTTTTCAGGGTTTCTAAGCACCAGTGTTTTTATTTGGAACCCCTAGCAAATGCTTCAGTCAGGTCTTCTCAAAACAACTTTATAGATAGGAACTTGATTTATTGTGGTGAACATTTCACAATGTGTACAAATGTTGAAACATTATGTTGTACACCTAAACTAATAAAATGTATGTCAATTATACTTCAATAAAAAATGATCAAAGGGGAATCCAATATATGTTATTGATACCAGAAGAGTAACTGAATTCTATGATGTGGCAGCAACTGTGTTCAGAGCAAGAACAGTGTATAGAAGCATGATTTATCATCAAGATGTTCCATTCAATTAAAAATATTTTTAAAATTAAAAAAAAAAAACAACTTTATAAAATTATTTTATTAGTTGTGGTAATGGTATCATGGTTATGTTTCATAGGAAGAAAAAGCCCTTTGTGGGTTAAGAGGTACAAGTCATAGAGTATCTGGGTCTTAAAAATACTCCGGGAGGGGCGCCTGGATGGCTCAGTTGGCTGAGCATAGACTTTGGCTCAGGTCAGGATCTCACAGTTGGTGAGTCCGGCTGTCAGCTCAGAGTGGGTTCTGGCCCCCTCTCTCTGCCCCTCCCCCACTTGCACTCTCCCAAAAATAAATACTCAAAAAAATACCCCAGGAATAAATAAAAGTGGGGAAGGAGGAGGTGAGGTGATGGCTAAACAAGGTTGGCATCGTGGAAGCTGAGTGAGGGATACGCTGGAGTTCACTGTACTGTTCCGTGTCTATTTGAAATTTTCTGTAATAATTTTTATGTGTACCAAGGATTCTTTTTGGGACAATGAGGTCCATTCTCCTGCCTCGTGTTTAAGTCACCCCGTGACCGCTGCGCAAACGAACAGTTGTCACCTCCAGTCCTCTCTGTGATGCTCAGTGATTTCTTTTCCTGGGACCCATCTTCTCACAGGTTTTCCACGGTACTTGTGAGACCAAAGTAAGTCTCCGCTCTTCCCAGAACATGCCTTTCACCTTCACGTTCCCCCGTCTCCTCCTGGCCTCTCAGACACACGTGACTTTGGCGTCTGGCTTATAGCCTTCTGCTCCATTTCCCGGTCTCATTTCATTCCGAGTGACATCAGGGTGCCTCGCCGGGTAAATGCTCAGTAAATATTTGTTGAATCTCAGCGTCCACATGGATGAATCATCGGGCAAACCTTGGCCTTCTGTCTGGAGCCGGGGGTGTCGGCGGGCAGGAGTCCCCGGGCCTGTGGGCGGTGGGCATCTGCCGCGTGTGCTTCTCCTCGCCCACCGGTGACTCCGAGCCTTCCCTTTTTAATTCTTGTTCCGAAAGTTCTCCTCCCCCTGTGCCTTCACAAGGGGCCTGCCGGCTGCTCCCCGCCCACGGCCTGCTGTCCGCCACGCTTTCCACACCCACCGCTGGGCCCCGGCCGCCACGCGTCCCAGCTGTCGTTCTCTGTGTCTCCTCGTGACTCCGCTCTCCCGCTCGCCTCAGTTTTCGGTCGGTCTCTCCGGTGACTCATCTCGTTATCACTTTCAACAAGTCTAGTGGGGCTCTTCTATTTAAAAACATCTTCACCAACCCACGTGCTACTTACTCCAGCCAGCAAGCCAGTTCTGTCCTAAGGTTGCCACATTTCTGTCCCCTTAGACTGCTGTTTCTTCAGTCGTACACTTACCATCACCCACTGGCTCCCTGGCCCCTAAAATCTGACCCATCCCCTTGAAATTCGACTCTCTCTGCTCACAGACGAGGAGAATAAAAACTACACGGAGGGACCTTTTTCATCGGTCAGACTGGCAGAGATCCCCGGGTCTGACGGCAGAGTCCTTGTCAAGGCGGTGGGGAAAGAGTCTCATGTTGCCGGTAGGCAGCGCGGCCGAGGGGAGTTGGGCCGCATCTGACAGTTGCACGCATCTGCACGCGTTTTAAATGACACACGTACGAGGTAATTCACCGAGTAGTTTGTAATAGCAAAAAATTGAAAAGGACCTAAATGTCCATGGAATTGGTCAGATAAATCCCGGCCGTCCATGTGGCGAAACGCTGCGGCTGGTGATGGTTCATTTGGTGTGTGAACTTGGCCAGGCTATGGTGCTGAGTCGTTCGGTCAAACGCTAGATGTTTCTGTGAAGGCATTTTGTAGATGTGATATTTAGTAAAGTTGGTAACCCTCCAGAATGTGGGTGGGCCTCACTCAATCAGTTGTAGGCCTTAGGACAAAACCTGACATTTCCCGGAGCAGAAGGAATTCTGCCTCACGACTGTAACACCAAAATCTTGCTTGAGTTTCCAGCCTGCAGGCTCCCTCTTGGGATTTTTGGACTCAAGACAGAAACATCAGCTCTTATCTGGATCCCAAACTGCTGGCCTGCCTTATGGATTTTCAACTTGTCAGCTCCCACAATTGCATGAGCCAGTTAAAAAAAAAAAAAATCTCTATTTCTCTGTATCTAAATCTATATACCATCTATATCTATAGGTTCTGTTTCTCTGAAGAGAATGATGCAATACTATAAAAAAAAAAAAAGTGAAGATACTCTCTATGTGGAAAGATCTGCAGAATATATATTTGAATGAAAAAAAGCCAGGTGGATAACATTCTGTGTTAAAAAAGAATTGAAACAAGAATATGAATTTATATTTGCTTTTATCTGCACCAGAACTCTGGAAGGGTGCACAAATTAATTAAAGTAGTTACGTGACGGGTGCCTGGGCGGCTCGGTCAGCTGAGCATCCGACTTCAGCTCAAGTCATGATCTCAGTTTGTGAGTTCGAGCCCTGCATCGGGTTCTGGGCTGACAGCTTGGAGCCCGGAGCCTTCTTTGGATTCTGTGTCTCCCTCTCTCTCTCCCTCCCCCACTTGTGTTGTCTATCTGTCTCTCTCTCTCAAAAATAAATATTAAAAAAAATTCAAAGCGGTTACTTGAAAGGGACTTCTAGACAGGTGGAGGACAGAGGTGGGAGCGACACATTTTTAAATCTATTTTTTTATATTTCTATGATTTCTGAGCCATGTGACTATTTTTACCTATCCCCAAACTTCAATTTTCTGTGGGTTTCACTAGCTCCTGATTGCTAGCTGTTCGCTTCCTGGTCCCACTCGTTCAGGAGGCGGCCTTCTCCAACACCCGTGATCTTGCCCGGCAGTGTCCTCAGCCAGCCTCTCTGAGCTTTGACCCTCCTAGTGCTCTGACTCGCTTTATCTCTTTCTTTGACTCTTCTGTTCTTGACCGTGGACATTCCCAAAGTGTTGTCTCTGGCATCTTTCCTCTGGCCCCTTTTCGCTTTCTGTGCAGCTGAAACCATTCAGTCTGAGTTTCTGGTCTGTGTCTCCCCTCGAGAGCCTTGCTCATGGTCAAGACCTGCATTTCCAGCTATTTCCCCACGTGTTTCCAGACCAGGATTCTGTTGTGCCACAGAGTAATCTCTGAAAAGGAACTCGTCATCTTCAACCCAGGTTTTTACACTGGCTACTCTGTCAAGTGGTGTCCCCAGCCCTTAAGAGGGCATTTTGGCGGTCACGGTGACTGGGGAGCATTCCTTGGATTTAGTGGCAGGAGTCTGTGGTGATAAGCACCCTCAAGTGCGCGGGGCGGTCTGGCACAGCGGGAACTGTCCCACCCAAATGCCGGGTGACGCCCTCCCCATCCGTCACCGTCCGTCCTGCCATCTCGGTGCATACGGTGTCGGTGTGGGCTCCGACTCTCCCCTGCCCCTTCTTCCTGCACTTAGCTGATCGCCCAGCCCTGCTGCTTCCTCTCCTGCGGCTCTCACTGGCCTCATTCACCTGTGAGCTGGCCGCTGCAGCCTTGGCAAAGGCCGCCTCAACTGGCTCCGCCTCCAAGCCTCCGTTTCCCGCGCTTGTCGTTTGCTGGCCGAGTGCTCTCCCCGCACATGCGTGGTCACCGTCCTCTTCCGCGAGCGGTGCGCCCAAGAGCCAACGCCGCCTGTCCGGCCTTGTCTCGCGTCTGGCCACGTGCGGCAGGGTCACGGACGCTTTCTTGCCGGTCCCCACCGGGATGAGTCCCCTGGGTTCAGGGGTGGGCCTAGCCGTGCCTCAAGCACCTGGAAGCCCGTCTGAGGTGGAGGGTGTGACCAGGACGGTGTCCGGAACACAGGTCCCATCCCGTCGTGAGGTCACTCCCGCTGGTCCCCCTCTCCCTCCTCTCCACACCTGTTTACAGGGACAGATCCAGAGAGAGAAAGTTCTCTGACCTTTCCCTTGTCGCAGCAGACGATCTTCCCTGGGAACCCCTCTGCCGTCGCGGGAAGGAGATCTGACCACCACGAAAATGTAGCAATTGCAGCCTAGAGGGAAAAGTTAATGGGTCGGTGTTTGTTCAGCACTAGTTTGTCCTGCCAGATTTCTGAAGCCTTTAACGACGGGCGACGCCCCGCAGCCCGGACACACTAGGACACAGGAAGGAGCAGGGGGCAGGTGGGGGTGCGTGGTTCCGGCGCGGCCTGTTCCCTCCCAGCCCGCGGGCGGGAGCTCCGTTCTCCAGAATGTTCTTGTCGCGCAGCCAGAACTCCTGCAGGCGGGCGGTTGAGTCCTGCCGCGCAGGCGTGACGAGTGCTGGCTGAGAGCCGGCTGTGTTCTGCCGGGACGCGGGTAGTGCGGTCGCCCCAGGGGCAGGGGACCCCGCAGGTGCACCGGGGCAGGAGGAAAGGGTTTCACTCCAGAGAACGAGGCGCCCTGGGGAGAGCACCCAGGCCCCCGGGGTCCGAAACAGCACGGGAGGGGCTGCTATGTGGGGTTGGGGCGGCGGGGGGTGGGGGGGCCGAGGTGGCCCCACACTGAGCCGCGGTCCCGCGGGGGTTGTGCGCTTTGCACACATTCCACCTGCCGTCACAGCCCGGTCATCCAAACCCGGAAGGCCCCGTCGCAGGCGGCCTCTGCGTGGAGGGCCGAGAACTTTCCGGGAGACCTTTCACGTGGCGGGAGGCGAGAGTGGATGTGCAGCGGCGTGCAGGACGGAGGACCGTGGCCGAGGACAGGGTGACGCTGAGTGCCGTTTCCGCCGTCCTGCCCGGCTGCCCGGCCGCAGGGACCGCAGGGGGATGAGACGGAGTAGGGTGTCGAAGTCTGCCAGGAAGGCGCTGGCCCCCCGCTCGCAGCGCGGGTCACAGAGGATGGTGCGGGGACGGACTGCGGTTCCCAGGGTGGCGGCAGCCGGGAGGGGGTCCCTAGAGCAGGGAGCCACGTCTGTGACCCTCCGCCGAGTCCTGCCCACGGCAGCCACCGGGGCACCCAGCTGGGAGGGGTGTGGGGGGGGGTTGGGGCGAGCAGGCTTTGCGGGGGGGGGGGGGGGGTTGACAGCGACATCGCTGTGGCCGTGTTTTGGGACACACGTTTGCTGCCGTCATGAGGGATAAGGAGCGACAGCCGTGGGGAGATCCGGGCCACGGAGCAGACGCCACCGGACCCCTCTCCCCTCCGTCCTTGTGCAGTCTCCGCTCCTCACAGGCGTGCTTCCGGCAACTGAGTTTACACACTGGAACAGCCTACGTGTGAGGAGATTGGGGGCGCCTTTTGAGTTCTTTCACATTTTCCAGTGTCATTTTCCATTTTGCCGGTCTCTGGAAAGTTTTGCCATTATTCCGTCAATGTTGCAAATGAGGTGGTAGCTCTTACTTTGCTTTTCTGGCCACTCACAGCCAGTACTTTATTTCATACTGAAGACGGCACTCTAGTGACTCTCCTAGATTGTACCCTGGCCACCAGCAGATTGCTAGCAGCATTGAGACCTTCTCCAGACCTTCAGAATCAGCTGCACGGTGTAAAGCTGGAGAAGTATCCCCCCACCCCGCGTTGTCTCTCAGCAAAGAGATGACCCGTGTCTCTCACACGTAGAGTAGGAATCCTGTACCCAAGTTTTGGGGTCACCAAGTCCAGTCTTTTTTGTATAACAGGGTAGGAAATGAAACTACCTTATCTTTATTTCCCCAAATTGATTTTTTTCAACATGAACATTTTTTATGCTAGAAAAGTGAAAATTGCCCAGCTGAAATGTTACAAAAATCTTTAAAAAATATTAGAATTCACGTATCCAATGCTTTCACTTTTGTCATTACCTATTTCTTTTCCTACTTCACGCAATTATAACTTTATAGTGAAATACGTTTTTGGTAAAATGGATGAATTGATTTTTTTCAGCAAATCGGTTACGCATTGGTTTCTGTCTGATGCACATATGGCACATTGATTTTGAATGAATCGGTCTGATTCCACT
Organism: Panthera leo; assembly: GCF_018350215.1. Classification (NCBI taxonomy): domain Eukaryota; kingdom Metazoa; phylum Chordata; class Mammalia; order Carnivora; family Felidae; genus Panthera; species Panthera leo. Next base: position 3,034,568 of record NC_056683.1, on the reverse strand, counting down.
GAAGGGACGCTCTGTTGAAAGGTGGTGACAAGTGGCTGAGGTGCCTAACAATCGGTTTTAGGAAGCGTAACAGCATCCATTTAACAATCCTGTAGCTCTGTGATGTACAGAGAGGTTGGCAACCTGAAGTTCCATTGATGGTCAGGATGTTTAATTTCAGGTTTAAATAGTAATGCTACCTTCTATCCATTGCTTCATGATCATCATGTTCATTTAAACAGTACTGATCGTGGGGCGCCTGGGTGGCTCAGTCTGTTGAGTGTCTGACTTTGGCTCAGGTCGTGATCTCACCGCTTGTGGGTTTGAGCCCCACATTGGGCTCTGTGCTGGCAGCTCAGAGCCTGCAGCCTGCTTCGGATTCTGTGTCCCGCTCGCTCTCTCTGCCCCTCCCTCGCTCATGCTCTCTCTCAAGAATAAGTAAAACATTAAAAAAAAAAAAAAAAAAGACAGTACTGATCATTTGTTTGTTAACTTTTAATTGAAGGTACATTGGCAGTCCTCTGGGACACTGATCCAGTGAAGAAGTTTGCCTTGATGATGATGATGACGTGATTTACATTTCCTTTTTTTTTTTTTTTTTTTAATTATTTAGAGAGAGAGAGAGAGTGCGAGCATGGGAGAGGCAGAAGGAGAGAGAGGGAGAGAAAAAATCCCAAGCAGGATCTACACAGAACCTGACACGGGGTTCGAGCTACAAAACCAGGAGATCATGACCTGACCCGAAATCAAGAGTCAGACGCATAAATGACTGAGCCCCCCAGAGCCCCTGTGGTTTATGTTTTCAAAAGCTTTTGACAAGGAGCTTCATCAAAAGTTGTTATTGTCTTTTTTTTTTTTTTTTTTTTAGAGATTTAGCTTGTGTTTTGGGGGGGAACTTTTTTTTAAAGTTTATTTTGAGAGAGAGGGAAGGAGAGAGAGAATCCCAGGCAGGCTCCGCACCGTCAGCACAGAACCCGATATGGGGCTCGAACTCACGAACCGTGAGATGATGACCTGAGCCAAAATCAGGAGGCAGACGTTTAACCCACCGAGCCTCCCCAGGCATCCCCTGACAAGGAAAATGCCAGAGCTGGAACTCTGAGTGCATAAAGCTGTGACAGAGATGGCAAGAGGGGAGCCACTATGTACTCTTGCCACTGGAGGGGACCCGGTCAACTCAACACCCAGAGGGTAGCATCGCTTTTGGTGACTTACTCTTAGGCTTCGCAACGAGGTGGAAAAATACGGACTTGGAACCAAGCCAGGACAGAATTTGAATGCTCATTCCACCACTTTCTATATAATTGACAGAAAAGTTACTTTATTGTTTAAATTTGTTTTATCATCTGTAAAAGCAGGTGTAGCAATGCAGACCTTCTAGGCCTGTAGTTTTAAAAAATGGGATAATGCATGTTAAGTGGCCTGGCATGATGCTTTTTAATAAATGGTAATTATTATCGCCGCCGTCATTGTCCAGGGCCTGGTCCCAAGCGTCTGAGCCCAGGTGCGCCAGAACATACTCACATTGACCATCGCAAGTCAGATCGCTCATTTGAGACTCGTATAAAACAGGACGCTAACGTATTAACAAAAGTGCAGCTGTGGTGAGGACCGGACTCTGTAATGAGCGCGAACATCGCGTTCTCTCCTGGCGGTCAGATCTGTGGAGGAAAGCATTGCTATCAGAAAACGAAGGTGTGGGAGAAATGTGAAATTTGTGCGGAGGGCATTGGTTGTGTGATTCAGAAGGTTGTGGGACCTGCGGATCGCCCCACGTCGTCACTCTGCCTCTCCAAGTCCCCCCAGCTCCCGGCCCATTCCGTCATGGGCCCTGTGCCCCTGTTTTCTTCCGTTCCCCCTCCTCTTCTCTCCGCCTGGACGCTGTAATTGACCTGGGGGCTTGGGCCGTGGTTATTTTTCCTCCAAAACGTGAACATAGGGTCGTGAAGATGAGTACGGACCCCTCTCCTCCCCGGCTTCACTTTCAGCCAGTCACTCGGTTATGCATACTGAGTGCCTACGGTCTGGGGTGCTGCGCCCAGGGGCTTGTGCACTGTGAGGCTCTGTGGTCACTAGTTAGTCTCGATTCAAAATGTTCCCAAATCGTCAGGGTGCCTGGGTGGCTCAGTCAGTTCAGCATTAGACTCTTGATTTTGGCTCCGGTCATGATCTCACCAACCGTGAGATCGAGCCCCACATCACGCTCTGCCCCGACAGCGCAGAACCTGCTTGGATTCTCTCTCCCTGCCCCTCCCCAGCTCGCTCGCTCTCAAAACAAACAATCATTAAAAAACAGGTTTCCAAATGATCCAATCTACTTTCTCATTTGCATTTGTCACAGTGAGAGACTTGACAAGAAAATGTGTCAGACTCTGAAAACAACTCTTCGGATAATTCTGGCGCTTTTTCCTTCTCCTCCTTGCTCTCCTTCCCATGCAGCTCTCACGCACGCAGACTTACCGGCCCGGAGGTGGGGTAGGTGTCCTGCTTGGTCCTCGTCGCCTGTTACAGGCCGTCATTTCTGCCTCTTCCCTGGAATCCCCAGTTCCACCAGGACACCTGCCATCGAAGCAAGGGAGTCGGCCACCCACAACCTCTCCTTGAGGTCCTCCGCCGACCCCAGGTCACTCCCTCATCCGCCGGAGGATACGGCACCTGCCTCGCTCTTCCCGGGACCGTTCTCCTTGGGGCTTTTAATGCACGTGCAGGCCACCCATCTAATGCCCGGCCCTCCTCTCCTCCCGCAGCCCGTTTTCCCTTCCTCCTCCGACATCTGCACCCACGGTCACACTCTGGACCTTGTGTCCTTACCAGTGAGTACACTCCTCGGAAACCCCATTTCGAGCAGCCGCGGCCTGACTGCCATCTCCTTCCTACCCTTTCAGCTTCCTCCCTCTAGTAGTGTCACTTTAATTTTTTCAACCCCAACAAAACCTCAGACAGTGAGACCTATGGATTTATCTTTGCTTCCCTCTCTCCATTCCCCGCTTAAATTCCACGAGCCATTATTATAAGCTGTCTCTCACGACCTCCCTTGTTTTCTTAACCTTCTGTTGGGTCAGACTCTCCTAGAAAACTCCCGGTTAAATCCGGTTTCTGGCTTATTCCATCCCTGCCCCCCTGCAGCGGAACAGAACAGCAGACCGCGGCTAAAGGAAACTCCGGGATGGTGACTGGTCTCATTTGACGTTCACGGCCAGATTCCTCAAAGGGACTGTCCGTTGCCCTCCAGCCCCGCCTTTCCTCAGTGAGGTCAGTCCCCCCCTCTCCTGCCCTCCTTTCCTTAGGCCTCTCCTTACTTCACGCACTGCTCAGGCTCAGCCGAGGACCCAATTCGACGAAGCGGCGGGAGCGGTCGGGGGAGCGCTTCCACATCGTGCCTCCACCAGCCTGCCGGCAGCCACGGCCAAGGACCCCGTGTTCCCTCCTGCTTTGAGGTCAGCCCGCTCCCCCTCCCTTCAGGGCTTCGCCGCGTCGCGACTCCTCTCCAGATCATCACTGGTTCGGCCTCGGCAGCGTTCCAACGTCCCGGGAGATCTCATCCACTCGGTACCCTCTTCCGGCAACTACCCCGATTTTCTCTTCGCATCGTAGCAAGACTCAAGTGCCCAGACTTGGCTTTCTCCAACCGTTTCCTTCCTAGTCTGCGAACCCCCCGTCCAATCAGGTTTTAGTCTGCCAGAGCTGCTCTTAAGAGCAACGCTGATCTCGTTACTGCCGAACCTGACGTGCTCAGCCTTCATCTTAGATCAGCCTCGAGGGAGACCCAGTCGGCCGTCTTCGCCTTGAGACAGTTTGCGTGTGGCTTCCGTGTACTGCGCTCCTTCACTATCCCGCCTCACCTGCTGCCTGCCTTCCGCATGGGTCTCACCTTTCTGATTCCTAAGGGCCCCGTCCTCGGAACTCTTCTCTCTGCTCTCCTTCTAAGCCAGCCCGTCCAGTCCCACGATCTTAAATGTACACCGTAGGCCGTGGAGAGAGTGCACTTCCCTCCTTCGTGCTCCTGACTTGCCTCCCCGGCAGCCTACTGGAAGTCTACACCTGGATGTCTAAAGGATCCGAAGCAACACTTGGCCCCGATCGCTAAAATTAAACACACAAATGCAAATGCTGGCAAAGATGCAGAGCAACAGAAACTTACTGCGTGGCGGAGGGGAGATTGTTCCGCTTTGGCGAGTGGTTTGGCGGTGTCTACTGAAGTTGAACGCGTGTCCCCCCCCATGACGCCATAATTTCACTCCTAGGTGTTCAAACAGATGGGTACACGTGCACAGAAGACACGTACGAATGTCACTAGTGGCATTATTCGGAATTGCCTCGCGCTGGAAATGGTCGGAACGATGCGTCTGTGGTAGGACGGAGAGACGGTGCTACGTGCATAGGTCCTTGCAGCTGTGAGCCTCACACGCACGGTCTGAGTTTAAAAAGCTAGTCACGGAAGCCTCCCGCTTTGCTAGTTTGTAGGAGCAAAGAGCAAAAACCGGTGAAACTTCTCTATGGTATTAGAACGCAGGACGGTGGCTACCTTTGGGGAAGAGCGAGGTTGTGACTGGAAGGGGGTTGAGAGGGGCTGCTGGCTGTACAGATGTGTTCTTTGTACGCTCTTGTATTTTGTGTGTGTGTGTGTGGGGGGGTTTACCAGGTTTAAACAAGTTCCAAAACTGAATTCTGATTCGTCACCCCTCGTGTGAACCCGCGCCCTCTCTGGCGGCCTCCGGCTCAGAACACCGCAGCTTCTTTCTGCGGGTTACACGAGCCAAAGCCCTGAGAGCCGTTCTGGTTTCTTTCTCTCACGCTTCCACGTCCACACCGTCAGCAAACCGGTCTGTTTTCAAAATACGGCCTCAACCGCTTCCTACCACTCACTGCTACGGTTTTGTCCAAGTTGCCATCAGCCCTTAGCTGGACTTCTTGGAGTAGTGTCCCGCTCGACTCTTCTGGTACTTTCGACCCTGCAGTCTCTTCCCTACATCACAGCAAGTGACTCTTTTATTTATTCATTTTTAATTTTTTTAATGTTTATTTATTTTGAGAGAGCATGAGCAGGGGAGGGGCAGAGAGAGAGGGAGACACAGAATCCAGGCAGGTTCTAGGCTCTGAGCTGTCAGCACAGAGCCCGACACGGGGTCTGAACCCACGAACCGTGAGATCATGACCTGAGCTGAAGTCGGACTTTTAACCGGCTGAGCCACCCAGGTGCCCCGGTGACCATTTTAAAAACATAACCAAAATCACGTCCCTCCCCTGCTCAGTAGCCTCCAGTGACGTACCGTCTCATTCTGAATAAAATGCCAAATCGTCCCAAGGCCAGGCAGGCCCCGCGTGAATGTGAATGTTTTCCAGCCGTCTGACCTCTCCTACCACTCACCGAGCTCCAGCGGGTGTTCCTAGAACAGCCAAATGCTTCTGTCTCAGCCAAATGCTTCCAGGCCACACCCTCTGCCTGGAAAGTTCTCCTCCCAGGTATCTACTTAGTTCATTCCTTCAGTCTCTGTTTGGAAACGGACCCTCTCCTGAGAAAGGTGTTTCTGGCCATCTGATTTGCATCGGCAGGGCAGCCCCTAGGTGGGGTTTCCCACAAGCCATCTGTGCTATTTTAGTGTTATTTAAAATACCATCGCTCAGCATTTTACACATTTAAAAAATTTTTTCATGTTTATTTATATTTGAGAGAGAGAACCAGCGGGGGGGGGGGGGGGTAGAGAGAGAGGGAGACAGAATCCGAAGCAGGCTCCAGGCTGAGCTGTCAGCACAGAGCCCAATGCGGGGCTTGAACTCACAAGCCGTGAGATCATGACCTGAGCAGAAGTTGGACGCTCAATCGACCGAGTCACCCAGGCGCCCTGGCATTTTACACATTTATTTAGAATAAATGTGAGTTCTGTGAAAGCAGATTTGGTTTGGTCCACGTCTGAAGCCCCACTACTGTAAGGTAAGGCCAGGTAAATCTTAGGCACTGGCTGTGGATGAATTACTTTTAATGAAGACCCAAATGTTTAAGACCAACTAGGTTATGTGATATTTCCCCCTTTCCTGCTTCCCTCACCAAGGTATTGGACAAAACCCAGTGAGGTGGCCCTTTATAATCTGGCGACAGACTAGGAAATTGCCGATCTAGGACCTTGGGAAAAATGCTGGGTCTCTATATGGGGACTGGACAGTCGTGGACACTGAAACACCCTTAGGAACTACATATGAAGGTCATAGAATTTTTTAGAAATAGAGAATTCCTTGCCTCCCAAAGTATTGTTTTCTGCGTTACTGCGGAGATCCTTGTCAATGGTCGTGGCTACACCTCTGATGTAAACTGAACCACTCTGTTTTTCTGGGCTGATCATAATTTCAAGGAAAAAGCTGTAACTTCTTTTAAAGTTTTTTAAAAAGCTGTAACTTCTAACTTCCAAGTCTCCCGTTTAGATTTTAGTTGTACCCCGCCGTCTAGTCCAACACACTGGGATCCGGCACGTTACGTAAATCTGTAGCTACGTTATGGTAGGCGTCTGTGGCGTATAAATAACAAAATTAGGGGAAAAAAGACATACCGCTTAAAGTAACTTCCTTTCTCGGTTCTTCAAATAGGAGTGAGGAGGGAAAAAAGGAGAGCCCGTGGCTAGGGGACACGTCAGGCGAAGGACACCGGGCACCACAGTGGGCGATGAGACGGACGCGTCTGAGCAGCGGCTGGTAGTCTGCCCGCCTGGGGACGGGAGGTGTTCCGGGACAACTAGGAGATACGGTTTTGTGGGCTACTCAAAAAGATACAGAAACCAAGGTCACGGTAACTTTCGGGGTCTCCCTGCTCATCCCTGCTCATCCCCGGTCGGGGCCTGGCATACTGGGAGTGGTTAGCACACAGTCTGGAGAGCTGGCGGGCCGGCACAGGGGGAGGCATGGAAGAGGATGAAGTTAGGCAGTGACCGCATAGTCCCGGGGCTCCGCATCTGACCTGACAGCATCTCTGAAGGGATCAAGTTAAGGGAACAAAGTGGGATCTTTCAGGGTTCAGGACGCATTTCCACATAAATCCTGTTCATTTAGGAATCGGTGGTACAGGGACAGGAGTCCTCTCCTTGCAGACAGACGCGGGGTTTCCCATTTGGGGATCTCCTCTGAAATGAGGACCCTTCCCAGATGCAGAGGCTTCATTTCCTTGGAATCTGAGCGGCTGATTCCAGCCAGAGCTTACCCTGTGACCGGGGTCCAGTCCTCCTGGGCAGTCTTATCTCTCCCCAATGGGACGACCTGAGTCCTACGTGACAGAAGTCTCGAGAAATTGAGGAATACCAAGGTGACGTTCCTTTATAGATGTGTCAAGTTACGACAGAAAAAGGTCCTGAGATTTAAATGGCTACATTATTTCCTGAATTCTGTTTTTCACCGTCTGGCGTCTTCAGTCAAGAAGGGGCCCAAATCCCAGTGTAGGTCACTGGCATTTATATAAATAAGCCAAAAAGACTGCGTGGATTTTTTTTTTCACTTGTGAAAATCTGCAGCGCCCCCTCCCCCAAGCCTCACCTGCAGAAGAGCCTAGAACTCCTTTTCTGTGCTACCCTGTTGTCAGAGCTCTCCATTCTCAAGGCCAGGCTGGGAAGTTGTCAGGTGCCCCTTGAAAGAGCTACCTGATCGCCAGACTCCATCCGGAGGAAACCTGATGCTGATTTCTGGCTGGCGCGTCGCCCTGCCTGCCGGGGGCATCGTGGGCACGGTCGTCTGCTTCAGAAATCTGGGGGCCAAGGAAAAGCAAGTAAAATGACCTTTACACAGCTGTTTAATTTCTGCACCGTGGTGAGGAAATGAGTTGACTCTACATCCCAGAGTCTGTGCGAACCCAACTTACAAAATATTACAAAAACTATACTGTGTACAGCAGCCAATCTGTGAGGCTTGTGAGAGGAGCCGCAGGAAGAAGCTACAATTCAAGGAAGGGGAATGAAATCTGCCCCCTTGTTCTTTCCAGGGTGCGCGACAGGAGTGTGCCTGGTCTAACCCCCCAGGCCAGTCTCTTGAGCACAGGGCCTTGGCAACAGAATTTTACAAAGTTCCTGAAGTGATCCCACGATGCGATGAGGGTTAAATAACACTGGTTTCAGGTACAGAAGAGGATCTTTGTAGGTTGTGATGAGCTAGAACGTTAAAACCAGAAGAGAAAATAACAGGAAGGTTTAACGCTTACACTGACGTAAGCCACTATATAATAATGAGTTAATCTAAGAATGCTTTACAGTTCTTTTTATTAGGAACCAGTTAGTCAACTTAAATGCATTAGAACAGAAGCATAATAGATCCCCAGCCTAGTTACTGAAGCACAGACGCTTTCTATTGGCAAAACATGCATAAATATACACACTCTAGATGCGACACAGCAAAATGCTGACATGCAGTGACCCCGTTCAAGAGTACACTGTGAACACACAAAAGTGGAATATAAAATTCCAAACAACCTTTGAAAGCATCCACTCCAAATCCCCTCATTCACGGAGCAAAGTGAAGCTTAAAACAGTCGAATTTTCCAGTGTCCCAAAGTTGCTTGAAAACCACTGGATTACTTCATCCCAATGTACTTTCCCTTCCATAGTGCGACCGTGAAAAGTTAACATCTTTTAGGCAGTTTCTCACTTCACTCTGCATCTTCAGCACTTAACCAAAGGACAGACCGGAGCAAACGCGTCCGCCACGTCTGTGATGTTCCCGCAAGGGTCATATGCCCGGGTGCAGCCTCTGGTGCTTGTTGAGAGCAGAGCGGTATCGGAAGGCTTTCCCGCAGTCGCTACATCCAAAAGGCTTCTCTCCCGAATGAATCCTCTGGTGCTGGATGAGGTACGTGCTCTGGCTGAAAGTCTTCCTGCACTCGTTACAGTTATAAGGTTTCTCCCCCGTGTGCGTGTTCTGGTGTTCGGTCAGGTGCGTGCTGCGGCTGAAGGCTTTGTCACACTCGTTGCACTTGTAGGGCTTCTCTCCCGTGTGAATTCGCTGGTGCTGAGTCAGGTGAGAGCTCTGGCTGAAAGCCTTTTCGCATTTATTACACTGGTAGGGTTTTTCTTCCGTGTGAGTCTTTTGATGTTGAGCAAGAGAGGAACAGTGCCGGAAGGCTTTGCCACACTCCGCGCACTCATAAGGCTTTGCTCCCGTGTGAATCCGCTTGTGTTGCGTGAGGTGTATGTTCTGGTTGAAGGCTCTCCCGCACTCGTTACACTTGTAAGGTCTTTCTCCGGTGTGTATCTTCCTGTGCTGAATCAGGGAGGAGCCGTAACTGAAGGTTTTCCCACATTCGTGACACTGATAGGGCTTCTCGCCGGTGTGAATTCTTTCGTGCTTAGCAAGAGACGAACTCCGAATAAAGGCTTTCCCACACTCCTTACATTCATAAGCTTTCTCCTGGGTGTGAGTCTTCTGATGCTGATTCAGGTTGGAGAGATAACTGAAAGCCTTTCCGCACTCATTGCATTCAAAGGGCTTTTCCCTGGTGTGAATTCTCCGATGCTGCGTCAGGGACGAGCAGTAACTGAAGGCCTTCCCGCATTCGTTGCACTTGTAAGGTTTCTCTCCGGTGTGAATTTTCAGATGTTGAGCGAGGGAGGACCAGTAACTGAAGGACTTTCCGCATTCGGCGCAGTCGTACGGCTTCTCCCCGGTGTGTGTTTTCTGATGTTGGGTGAGGTTGGAGTGCTGGCTGAAGGCTTTCCCACATTCGTTGCATTCGTAGGGTTTTTCACCAGTATGGATCATATGGTGACGAATAAATGTCGAGGGCCCATTGAAGGCCTTCCCGCATTCGTTGCATTTATAGGTCTTCTCTCCAGTGTGAATTTTTTGATGCTGAGTAAGGTGCGTGCTCCTGGTGAAGGTTTTGTCACATTCATCACATTTGAAAGGTTTTTCCCCCGTGTGAATTTTCTGATGTTCCATAAAGTGGCCTCTCTGGCTGAAGGCTTTTCCACACTCATTGCAGGTGTACGGTTTCTCCCCAGTATGAATCCTCTGGTGCTGCACAAGATGGGTCCTCTGACTGAAGGCTTTCCCACATTCGTCACATTTATAGGGTTTTTCTCCAGTGTGGATTCTTTGATGTTGAGTAAGAGACGGACCCTCAATGAAGCCCTTCCCACACTGATCACATTTGTAGGGTTTATCTCCAGTGTGAATTCTTTGATGGTTGATAAGGTTTTCACTCCGGCTGAAGGCTTTTTCACATTCATTACATTTGTAAGGCTTCTCCCCGGTGTGCGTCCTCTGATGGCGAATGAGAGCAGAACAGTAACTGAACGCTTTCCCACATTCGTTGCACTTACAAGATTTCTCTTTTCTGACCGGGTTTGTATTCGGTTTGACGCTCGTCCTAGTAGCGGTCTCTTCTGCAGATGTTTCTTGTGTCACAAGGTTTGAGCTCACACTGATGCTTTTTTCAAAGTCCTTATTTACAGGGCCTCTCTCCCAAGTGGGTATTGTCTTTTCGGTTATTTTTATTTCTCTTGGCAGCGCCTGCTGGTGTGCCTGACGCTTCTCCAGACTGCCTTCGTACCCCCAACTTTCTGAAAAGTCAGAACCGCGAGGGTCTTCCCTTTTGTGGTTTTCCACCGCTGCCCCGTGACACGGCTGCTCTTCAGAAATGTCCGGCTCTGGGACTGCTCGGCTATCTTCTGGTCTGATGTCACGGTCTGCAAGAAAAAGAAAATGCCTATATTCTCTAATCAGAAGGGGGAAAAATAACTGCCCTTGTGGGAATGATCTAATGAAGCTAAAAATAAAGCTTTTGGGAAGTCCTGAGGACTTTCGAGCGCAGCCCTATTATTTGAGGAGAAGGTTGGAAAGAGCTAAGGATAGCCATAAATAAAATCTGAAAGCGGCGAGACCATGTCTAATTCCACATCACAGATAATCTCTAAGAGCCAGTAAGGAAACGCCACTTGAGGTCACAGTAGATTAAGGACAGACCACAGAGCCGGCCAAGAGGAGACACAGGCCAACGGAGGTGGTCTGAACTGGGATTCCTTGCCAGTGAACAGCAAAACAAAAATCGAGGAACCAAGATTCCCAGTAGGGACAGGCCGGGAAGACTTGGCTAAGACCACGGTGTTTAGCCTGGAACACGATCTAGTCCGTCTCTGCTAGAGACGCGAAGTTGTCAACAGAGGAAATACTTCAAGGCAGGCAGATGACAAGGTCAATTCTCGGCATTTTGAGAACGAGAAAAGGCAGTGATGGAGCAGACTGGGGTGGTGTTTGTGGGGGTGGTAGATGCCCAAAGTAGAAGGACCCAGACGCTCAAGTAACAGGAAAGATCAGCTTCAGGGGAAGCCAGAGCTGCGGAAGCGACAGGAACGTTTCGGGGGAGGGGCTCAATAAAACATAAGCAGAGTCAAATATGTAATGATCTACACACTAGGCAGTTTATCAGCAAACGAACAACAGAAGCGGCGCCAGACCGGGGCTTCTGCACAAGCAGGAGGCGGAGCGCTGCCCCAGACACAGGCGACAACTAAAACTAGGCCCGTCAACGCCGGTAGAGTCGGGAAAGATAAAAAGCCGCATTTAAAGCGTGTTTCTTTGGTCCCTTTGACAACAGGAGGCTGCGGCGGACCCCCGGGAACCCCGAATGCCCCGTGCTGCCGGCCTCGTCACGGTCCCCGCCAGCACGCGCCCAGAGCTCTCCTGTCCCCCCTCCGTCCCTGGCGAACGGCGCAGGCAGACTCCTGACGGCGGCGCGTCCCCGGCAGGGACGGGAAGGTCCACGCGACACGGGTCTTGGGGAATGGCCAAGCTTCCGCGTAAGAAACGAGTACGTTTCCTTAACAGAACGGCACTTGGCAAGCCACGTGTACGGCACGTGCCCGTGAGGAACGGCTCCCGGAAGCGCTTCCCGGTGAGCAGGTGGAGACCGCGGCCTGTGAGGCCGTTCGGCGGCTCGTCTCCAGCCCCGGAGTCCCAGGGGAAGCCGGGACGTGCTCTCCACGTTGTCACGTCCGCGCGGTAACCAACGGAATGACCAGAACGGCAGTGGCGGGGCAGAGAAGGAAGGCTTGGAGGACCGTGGGGCCTGAGCTCGGGAACTCCCGAGCCTGCACCGCTGGGTTTCCAAGGCGCAGGGCGCACCGAGCCATAGGATGAACACGCCCAAGGCCCTACTTGGGTAGACGAGGGAGGTGGGTGAGATTAGGTAAACGGGGCAGAGGCCCGACAGAGGACAGAGGTTTAAGAATAGGGAATCGCAGGATGACAGCATCCAAGAGGAGCTAAACAAGATGAGGCTTCAGGGCGGAAAGCCCCCCCCCCCCCCCCCCCCCCCCCCCCCCCCCCCCGACTTAGCACAGTAGCAAGAAGCTGATTTCACAGGAAGGAAGGACCCAATTAGGCAAACAGGTACAGAGGGCTATAGACCACCACGGGATGATGTCACCCAGAGCGGAGCTAATTAGCAAAAGAAAGGTGCTTGTAGACCCTGAGGTGCAGGCTCTTTCTAGTCCCCGAGACCCAACCTTCCGCCAGGAGTTTGTTTTGTACGGACCCAAACCCCCTCCCCTCCACGCCCATCGTGAGTTAACCTTCACGATTTCATGGATTTCACGGTCTCTTTGTGTGCACCCGTCCCCAGGCTTGTACGCCTCCTGATCCTAATAAAAACGAAGCAAGACCGGGGCTCTCGTCTCCTCCCGACATTAGCCTCTCTCACATTTTTAATCCTGCATCCGGCTTTCTTGCTAGGCAAGAGAGAACTCCAGACCCAGGGTCTACGACAGAGAAAGTTCCAGAAGGCCAGACTGAACCACACCATTCCTACTGCAGAAAGGCATTCGCACTTTACTAGCGTGAAGCTGTGGGCACTGAGCGCAGGACCGCAACACCCCTGTGCGTGGAGAAGTACTCACACACGCGGACGGGCGGACTGCCACACACCGGGGAGACCGTAGGGATCGCGGCTACGCATCAAGATTCTGCAGAGACCAGGTCACCAAGACAGCCCAGAGGAGACGGCAGAAAGAGGGCAAGGAAGACAATACAAGGACCAGGAGCCACTTCGGTGCAGGTATTGTTACCGCTTCCGATTACCTATACATTCCTGTAAATCTGTAAACCGCTTTTACGGAGGGAAAAAGTGCCAGGTCCGCAGCTAAGAGGAAGTCTGCTCTGAGGGCTGAAGCGGGCGGGACCAACGGCCAGCTTACAAGATGGCCATCGTTTGGTCACGTCCCAGGAACAAAAGTAAACCAAAGAATGGAGCCAAATATTTTAAGGGACTGTCTTCTGCCTACGGACCGGGTCACTGGAACCACCACCTACATGAGCGGTCTAGTATTTTTACCTAAATAAGTCTTTTTGGTAATGACCAAAGCATTTTGTGAAAAGTCTAGGATTTTTCGATACATATTTAAATATTTTTAAATTGCTTTTTCATCTGCTCAAGTTGGGATTTTTAAAAACTTCGTTTTTAATTTGTAATAAAACTTGACCATTTTTTTCCCCAAAAGTTAACGTGTAAGCATGACTTAATAAAAGGTTTTTTTTTTTTTAAATCACTTTTCTAAATTGTGTTCCATGAAACCATTTCTTTTAAAAAATTTATTTATTTTGGGGGCGCCTGGGTGGCTCAGTCGGTTAAGCATCCGACTTCGGCCCAGGACATGATCTCACAGTTCCTGAGTTCGAGGCCCGCGTCAGGCTCTGTGCTGACAGCTCGGAGCCTGGAGCCTGCTTTGGATTCTGTGTCTCCCCCTGTCTCTCTCTGTCTGCCCCTCCCCAGCTCATGCTTGCACTCTGTCTCTGTCAAAAACTTAAAAAAAAAAAAAATTTATTTGAGAGGGAGTGCACACAGGGGACGGGCAGAGAGGGAGAGAGAATCCCAAGCAAGCTTCACAATGTCAGCACAGAGGCCGATGTGGGGCTCGAACTCCCAGAATGTGAGATCATACCAAGAGTCAGACGCTCAATGGACCGAGCCACCCAGGGGGCCTCTAAGGGAAATATTTTAATTGTGCAGTTTGGAAAGGATTCACTGTTGGGAGGGTGAGGGTTTGAGGAAGAATGTGACATTCTATGCAACCCTGTTGGAAATTCATAATGCCCAACTACGTATTTGAAAATCTGAGTTCTTCTGGCAAGAAACCTGCTAAAATTTTAGATGATCCGACACTTCCCAAATCTGAACACAGAGTACTTTCTTTTCTCCATAAAAAAGAACCCCCACCTCAGCTCACTGACTCTGGAGATCTATCCCTTACCTTGTATGACTAAGTCTGTATATGTTTTCAGGGTCAGATCTCTGAAGAGGTCTCTCTGTGCAGTTGGGAATTCACGGTTTACAAGAAAGTTATTTACAGTCTCAAGGACGGTCTGAGTCGTAGGATCGGAGGCGTAAGGAATAAAACGGAAGACTGCAGACACAGACTCGCTCGTGCAGAGTTTGGCTGGGAAGGCAAGGAGGCAGCCTGGATGGTGGCCGAAAGGATGAACAGTGTTGAGTAGAAGTATTCAGAAATTTAGGTCACTGTTTCCGTTTGAAAGGCCTAGTAATAGAGCCTGTAGATCTAAAAAAAGGGGGGGAAACAACCCTGTAGGGCTGTAAAGCGAGGTGATAGTTAAGAGATCAGAGTCCCAAAGGAGGTGGGGAAAGATGGAACCCACCGGAGTCCAGGTTAAGAGGTTGCCTTCAGAACAAGGCAGGAAGGATGCCTCCTGGGAGAGGAATATAAAACTAGAACAGATGTCGAAAGCCCCAGTGTTCTCACAAAGCCCAAGAGTCCGGACGGATTCTCGTTTCGCCACGGGAGCTGCTTTCAAGAAAAACAGATCGATCTAGATTTCAGCCATAAAAACCTCTTGCCAGGCTGAGGCCTAGAAGTGACGATGCTCTTCCCCCAGGTCCCCAGTACTTACCCCCGCCAGTAGCTCCCGGAACACCGGACTCCACCACCCATGGCTCCGTCCCTTGTTCTAACTGGGAAATCACGTCAGGCTTGGAGACTTGGAGTCCTGCTCACAGGGGGGAAAAAAAGGTGTCTGGCTGCAGTAAAAGCCCCGTGGGACAAATCCGACGGCTCTGAACAGCACATAAAGCCTCAGCGGTCCAAATGCCCAGACATGGTTTAATCTGGAAACTGACGTGGGTTCAGAAAAATTACTAGGTTGTACTTCTACCTGCTAGGAGAGTAGAAACCTTTTCAAAACTTAGCGATCTTTGCTTCCGTAACTTCATTAGAGGCAAAAACTTACCTCAGCAGAGAGCCCTCCTCCTCCACACCCACAGACACTTAACTCCGAGAGACCCTTACCTATAGAGACAAGGTGTGTATAATTCTCCAGCGTCACATCCCTGAACAAGTCTCTCTGTACAGGGTCCAGCTGTTTCCATTCCTCCTGGGTAAAATCCACTATCACATCCTTGAAGGTCACGGATTCCTGAAATAGCAAACATATTTCTCCTCAGCCATAACGCATTAACCCGGGGAAAGGGCCAAGTCGGCAACACTGACAGAAGCAAGGCGAGACAGTTGCGGGGCCATCTGGAAAAGGACTCTGATGGTTCCTCTTTGTGAAGTGACTATAAAAACGGTACCTCGTTCGTAGGCTCCCTGTGAGATCTATATAAGAAGTCAACGTGACACATTTAGGGTCTGGCATACAATTAGTGGTAAGTCAATGGAGGCCTTTGTTGTGGTCAGTCATCATCACCTCTGTGTTCTAAGGTCTATCAAGTATTAATACACCTACTAACAAAAATGAAATGTTTTACTACCTACAATGTTCAGTAACAATCAAAAATGTTTCTGAAAGAATCTGGGGAGGAGAATTCCCTATCACATCTCAAAGTATACCAAGATGTATACCAAGAGATTAAGATAAATTAAAACTGAGTGGCCGAGTAAGGAATAAAACTCAATGTAGCAAAACAGTCCAAAAACGGACCCATGGTTATAAGAACTGAATATATGGATTAAGCAACCATCAAATCAGTTTGAAAAAGCAGAATTAGTCACCAAACGGTATCATAACAGTGACTGTCCAGAGAAGAAAATGAAGGTGGGTTTCTTGATGGCACACAAATATTTCTGTTGAGTCGAAATTCAATTTTAAGAAAAAGCAAAAATAGAATAAGAGGGTTTATAATCTTGCAGTGTAGAAAGCAAACATCCTAAGACTGACCCATATCGCCACATAAATGTGTAAAACTTCTCAAGCCATAAAAGGCAATATTCTGAGATCCCACCAATAGCAAAAGAAGCCCGATGAACCCACATCAATAAAAAAAAAAAAAAAACCCAACAACCCAAACAGGCAATTCACCCGACAGTGTTAGGTAAGCCATGAAAAAATGCCCCACTCCACCGCCACTATGGTGGGAGGAGCTCAGGCCGGCTAGCGCCGCGGGCAGCGCGCATGTGCAGCGTGGCAGGGACCCGCGGTCTGTCTCGGGGCGATCTGACGGGATCCATCAGAACTTTAAATGCACGTATCCGTGAGTCCAGCGTTATTGCTTGTAGGAATTTATTCCCCAGAAACACCTCGGATGCAAAGACGTACGCACCAGTCCCCTCGCAACACCGTGGAGGGAAAACAAGCAAACTTAAATGCCCATTAATAGGACAGTGCTTACAGACTTTGTGGTGTATCCGTGCTACGCACTTGACTCGGACTTTTAAGTGAAGTAGCTCGATGTGCGCTAATTAGGAAATGACGTGGGATACGAAGATCAGTATACATGGCCTGATCCTGGTTCTGTTCTTATGAATAGGAAAGTTCTATGTAAATGACAGAAAAAAACCTACGAGACGACACAACCAAACAAGATCAGTGGCGCTGTGTGGTGGGACCTGGAAGCAGTACGGGGGACGTCCTACTTTTGTCTTGATTCTGCATGTGAAACCGGGTGAGTTAATTTGGTTTGAAATTGATAACTGTTGAGATTTCTGCCTCTAACCACAGCAGAGCGACCGGACGGGCTCTCCCGGTGCAAGCAAGCGCACGCCCCTAAACGAACACGCTGGCACTTGAACAGCAGGCAGACGGAGAGAGGGGAGCCGATCACCTGAGCCCCGCACCCCCTCGTTTCCGGCACGGAGGCGCTAGGGACCTACAGCAGGAGGCAGGGCCCATCCCCGCCGGGCGTCTCCCGGAGACCACGCCGGAGGCTCCGGACTGCGCGCGGAGGAACGTGCACGTTATGGCGTAAGCTCTGTCACACGGGCAGCTGCCACGGTGACAGAGCCAGAGTGGAGGGGACGCGCACGCTCCACTCCCATACCGTTCCGGCACACTCCAGGAGCGAGGCCAGAGGAACTGCGGCAGGTCTGGGCTGTTCGGCCCTTGCTAAGCTGCAGGGACACGTGAACAAGCCCTGGAAGCGAATGCCTGGGAGTCCCCGACGGCGGTGTTACCGTGTGCCTACGCGCCACTTCCCAGACCTGTCCGCACGTGAAGACACGCGCACACGGCGCCCACTTTGGGGTCTGTGCCACAGCCGCTCAGAGCCGCTCAGGACTCCAGCAGGCTTCCCGTCTCCTCCCCTGTCCGTGCGTCCCAGCTGGAAAGGAAGTGCCTCTGCGTGACCGTCACAGAGGGAGGACTCGGAAGCGTGTACCTGATGTCTCTGGATTCCGCTTGTGATCTTTTCCCTTCTCACGCTGTTTTGTGTCATTTGTTGTAATAATCTTTAGCCCTAAGTCTTGCCACCGAGTTGGGCGAGTCATTCTGGCAAATCACTGAATTCAAGGGTGGTCGTGGGCAGCCCGAAAAATGGACCCAGAGTAAGGCTAGGCTAGACCAGCCTTAAGAAAGCTTAGGGGTCAAAAACAAACCGCAAGGGGCGCCTCGGGGGCTCAGTCGGTTAAGCGTCTGACATCAACTCAGGTTATGATCTCACAGTTTATGGGTTTGAGCCCCGGGTTGGGCTCTGTGCTGACAGCTCGGAGCCTGGAGCCTGCTTTGCATTCTGTGTCTCCCTCTTTCTGCCCTTCCCCTGCTCGTGCGGTCTCTCTATCTGAAAAATAAACAAACATCAAAAACCCCCACAAAACTTCAAGAAGATCAAGCTGTGGTCCAGATGAGAGTAACAAGACTGGATTTACACTCCTGCATGAAATAACCAAAAAATCCCAGGCAAAACATATGAAACAACAGTTTCCAAGACCACGAATCTCCTACAACAAAGGACAGCCATCCCTAAGAATCAGTAAAGCAGTGAGGTGGGACGTACAGCTGCTCCCACTTCCTGCCTCGAGAGCCCACGGGACAGAGGGCCGCAGAGGAGACAGCGAGCAGAGAAGCCAGAAGAACTGCAGAGGCTCCCGCTTGAGCTTCCAGCAAGTACCCAACCGCGCGTGGCTGTGAAGAGGCCACCGGAGGCAGGGAGAGAATCGCCCGGTACTGGCGTTCAAAATGGGCTGGAAACAGTCTCCATTCCCATCATCAAAGTGGAAAATTTCATAGTTCATTAGACATTGGGTAGAATACGCAGGAAGGTCGTGTCTCAAGAGTGGCAATAAGTGGCCTTAGACTATACACTGTCCTGGTTCACCTAACAGACCTTAAGGCAAGATTTGAAAGAAACACTGGTTTGGGCACCATAACTATATCCCAGAATAAGGCTCAAGGATATTTGACAGGAACACAAAACTATGCAGAACCCAACAAAGTTAAATCAGAGATTTAAATCAGAGATTATGAGGTATACAGAGCAGCAGGAAAATACAGCCTATAATGAGGAAAATAACCAGTTAAAGCCAACCCAGAACTAACACACATGCTAGAATTAACAGATGAGAACATTAAAAATTATTCTGGCCGTATTCCGTATGTTCAAAAAGCTAATAGAGGCACGCGAGACATTTTTTAAATAGACCTAAGTGGAACGTCTAGAGCTAAAAATGAGAATGTCTGGAGACGAAGAACACACTGAATAGCGTTCATGGCAGATTAGGGATGAAGAAGAAAAGATTAATAAATTCAAAGACAATGAGATAAAAACTATCAAAAGTGAAACAGGAAAAAAAACATGTAAAAAGATATAGCTTCAGGGAGCTCTGGGCAACTTCAAGTGGCCCATTACGTGTGTAGCTGGAGTCCCTGAAAAAAGAAGAGGAGAGGAGCAGAAAAAACATTTGAAGAAATAAATTTGAAGAAATAAATTTTTTTCTAAACTTGATGAAAATTGTAAACCCACAGATCGAAGAAACTCCATGAACTCCAAGTATAAGAGACACAAATCTACATTGAGACACATCTTAATTAAACAGCTCAAACCCAGTGATGGAGAAAATCCTGAAAAACAGGGCACGTGAATAAATATAAAGGAACAGAGAAATGACAGCAGCTTTTTCGATGCAAGCAGTGCACAGGGGAGAAAATGAAGCAACAACAGCATAGAACAGAATAGACAGTGTAGAGAGGAAAACGGTCAATGTAGAACTGAAAAACAAAGGCACAATAAAGACTTCTTCAGATATAAAAACTTGAAGGAATTCCGTGGCTACGAAGGTGCTCTGAGAAATCTTAAGACCTTCATGCAGAAGAAGAAATGATACCAGATGAAAATAAGGGCCTACACCAAGGATTCTCAACCTTGTTGTTACTGATATTTTGGACCAGATCATTCTTTTAAATAATCCGGGGGGGAAGGGGCATCACTGCATCAACCCACTGGACGCCAACAGCACTTCCCACTGAGTCAGGACAACCAAAATGTCTCCTGACATTTCCGAATGTCCCAGGGGTCAAAATCACCATAATTGTGAATCACTGATGTACATCATAAAGAATGAAAAACACTAGAAATAGTAGTTGGGTGGATAAATATATATAAATTTTTCTTACTATTTTTTCCAGCTCTTTAAAAGGTAACTGCTTAAACAAAAATAAGTATTGTGGGATTTATAACAGGTGTACAAGTAAAACGTGTCTGGGGGTGCACGTGGGCGGCTCAGTCGATTAAGTGTCTGACTCTTAGTTTTGGCTCAGGTCATAGTCTCATGGTTCGTGAGTTCGAGCCCCCAGTCAGGTTCTGCGCTGACAGCGCGGAGCCTGCTTAGGATTCTCTCTCCCTCTCTCTCTGCCCGTCCCCAGCTCACGCTCTCTCGCTCTCAAAAATAAACATTAAAAAAATATTAAGAAAAAAACAAAATTTCTTGAAAAACAAATATATGGCAATAACTGCATTAAAAACTGGGAGGAGTGGGCTGGAAGGTTCTTACATTATTCCTGAAGGGGAGCCTCGCCTGAAAGTAAATGGCAATAAATGTGTATACCTTAAGCAACAGATAAAATAACCAAGGGTTATGGCCAGTGAGCTAGTGAAGAAAACACACTGGAATCCTAAGCAATATTAAGTTTCCAGAAGAAGGTACGGATAGAGGAAAAAGGGAATGAAGGCAATACAAATAAGAAAAAAAAGCTAGATGACAGACTTACGCTAATCACTTCAACAATCACATTAAATGTAAATGTATCATATTAGATATAAAATCACATTAAATAAATAGTCTAAACACCCCAGCGAAAAGGCAGATTGCCTGACTGGACAGAAAAAGCAAAACCCAATGAACTACATGTTGTCTATAAGTAACTCACTTTGAATATAAAGACCCAAGTAAAGTAAAAGCAAAGGATGAAAAAAGATACACTACGCTGACACCAAGCAAATATCAAAGTAAGTTTCGAGACAAACAATATTACCAGGCATAAAAAATAAAAAGTTCATTTCTCAATGATAAATAAGGTCAGGTGATTAAGAGGACATAACAATCCTAAATGTTTACACACCTAGAAGCAGCTTCACAGTACATGAAGGAAAAGCCGATGGAATTGCAAGGAGAAATAGACAAATCTATATAATAACAGCCCCAAATTTCACTATCCCTATCACAACATTTGATAAAACAAGTAGAAAATCAGTAAGGATATAAAACACTTGAGGGGCGTCTGGGTGGCTCAGTCTGTTAAGCGTCTGACTTCGGCTCAGGTCATGATCTCGCCATCCATGAGTTCGAGCCCCACGTCAGGCTCTGTGCTTTCAGTTCAGAGCCTGGAGCCTGCTTCAGATTCTGTGTCTCCCTCTCTCTCTGCCCCTTCCCTGCTCACACTGTGTCTTTCTCTCTCAAAAATAAAAAAATATATATATTAAAAAAAAAACCCACTTGAACAACAATCAACTTGACCTAAATGACACGTGTGGTATATGGAATAGTGGCCCTCCCAAAGATGTCCACATCCTAATCCTTAAAGCCTATGAAATTATTATCTAATACAAGAGACACTGCAGAAGCGATCCCGGTGGGGAAATATCCCAGATTGCATGAGGGGCCCAAGGTAATCAAGAGTCCTTACAAGAGGGAGGCAAGAAGGTCACAGGGCAGATGTGAAGAGGGAAACAAGTCAGAGTCGCAGAGAGGTCTGCAGATGGAGGAAGGGGACACAAGCCAAAGAATGCAGGCAGCCTCGAGAAGCTGGAGGAAGGGAACAGATTCTGTCCTAGAGCCTTCAGAGGATGCAGCCCAGCCTACTGACCCCTGCAACTAAGCCAGTAAGTGTGTGGGTTCAAGCGATTAAGCTTGTAAAAGGAAACAAATACATTCTTAGAATCCTCTACCCAACAACCTGAAAAAATACACATTCTTCTCAAGTGCTCACTGCTCATTTACCAAGATAGACTATAATGAGAACAAAAGTCTCAGATTCAAAAAGATTCAGTCATACAGAGAATGTTCTCTGGTTGGGTATCTTCACTGTCTTGACTGTGGTGACGGTTTCATGAGTGCACGTGTACGTCAAAACTTATCAAGTTATACACTTTAAATATACACAGTTTATTATCATATCATTCACCAATAAAAAATAAAGACCTACCAGAGTCTTTGAGTCTGAGCTCAAAGTAGGAAGAACTGGGGTCATTTCTTTGACGATTACATTGTGGGACAAGAAGTAGGGGAAAAAAATCTAAGAAAAAGGAGCCTGATTAAAGGGGGGCTTGAGGTTAATTATACCTGGTGGAATAATGGTTACCTTTTTTTCCTAAATTCTCAGTTACTGTTTTTTCTTAAAACATGGTCCTGTCCAATTCCTCCTCAGAAACCACTAATGGTTCCTGAATGGCCTACAGAATAAAGCCTTCAACACCTCGTCTAGACATCAGAGGCTTGTCCTGTTCCAACTTCTTCAACCATTTGTTTACCATCTGCCCAAAGAAACCAGCTCCCACAATCTTCATGAACCCTATGTGACAACTTTCTTACTTGTGAACCTTTGCTCAAAATCTTCTCCATACCGAGGGGCGCCTGGGTGGCTCAGTCGGTTAAGCGTCCAACTCCTGATTTCAGCTCGGGTAACCATCTCACGGTGCATGAGTTCCAGCCCCGCTGACAGCACAGAGCCTGCTTGGGATTCTCTCTCTCTGCCCCTCCTCCACTCACTGACTCTCTCTCAAAATAAATAAATAAACATTTAAAAAAATATATCCAAATGTCACCCATCCTTCTACAAGTAGCACAAATCCCTTATCCCCCGTGAAACTCTCCTGACCCCGCCAGACCACACACTTTTTGCATTCTCTATTTTCATGGTA
This sequence comes from Panthera leo, assembly GCF_018350215.1. Classification (NCBI taxonomy): domain Eukaryota; kingdom Metazoa; phylum Chordata; class Mammalia; order Carnivora; family Felidae; genus Panthera; species Panthera leo. The sequence goes on along the minus strand of NC_056683.1, from coordinate 3,012,046 downwards.
CTCATTTAACCTGTTTTATATTTACCTGTTCTGGTTTTTAGCGGTCATTTGGCCTGTTCAAGTTAAGGATCAAGTCAAGACTTGATCTTCTTTTGCTCTCTCACTGTTGGAGCATGACAAGATACGAAGCAAGAGGTCAAGTCGCAAACGTGTCAGTCAAGCTGGAGAGGCAGAGGTCCGAACGAGGTCACTGGGCAGGTGGGAGCCCAGAGTGAATTCCCAACATTGGCTTTTAAATGAACATACCCCACAGCAAAAAATACACAATCCACTTGAAGGACTAAAATGGCATTTGGGATAATTCCGACTTACGTGAAAACTGGCCGGTGGGAGGAGAGTATGTCCCCCTGGGAGAAGGGTGGACTCCGAAGAGGTCGGATCTGGAGAAGAAAAAACCACAGTGAGTCGTGTCAACATTAGTTGGTCCCTGCAACCTTAAATCCAGATTATCTTTCTACGTGAGAATAGCAGGAACTATTACGCCATTTCCTTTACTTCTCAGAATCCAAAAAAAGAAACAAGATAAATGCTGACTAGTGCCGTGGCACCCTCATCGGTAGGCTCGGGAGGTAAAGCATTACTCTCGCAGTTCTGTCTCTAGACTTAACAGCATCATTCAACTCAATCTATGGTCCCTGTTAAGTGAGGCAAAGTATTTCTGCTGCCTTCTCTGCTATATCCAACATCTGAATAAAAAATGATTATTTCCAGGGGTACGTGGGTGGCTCAGTCGGTTGAGCATCTGACTTTTGATTTCGGCTCAGGTCACGATCTCGTGGTTCATGAGTTCGAGCCCTGCATGGGGCTCCGCCCGGACAGCGCAGAGCCTGCTTGGGATTCTCTTCCTCCCTGTCTCGCTCAAAAATATATGAACATTTTTTTTTTATGAAAAAAAGATACGATTACTTCCCAGGCCCTTTGAAACTCTGCTATTAATGAAAATTAAATATCACAATGGCATATATTAGTCATACTACCTACCCGCTAGACTGTCTAAAAATTAAACAGACCTGGTCAGTACTAACTGCGGCAAGGACATAGAGAAACTGGAACTTTTGTGCAGTTGCCTGTAAACTTCTCAATCACACAGAAAAAGTGTTTGGCAGGTATATACTGACTTTAAGCACGTTCGTTGTGAATTCAGCAATTCCACTCGTGTGCCTACAATCATTGAAGTGAGGGCTTACAACCACCTAAACACCTGTACAGGACTGTTCGTAGCAGGTTTACCGACGATAGCCCCAAACCGGAAATAACCCAAACATCTTTCAACACGAATAAACCATGACATTTTCACACAACAGAGTATTATTCAACAATATAAAAGAACAAGCTGTCGATACACCAGATAACATGGATGTAACTCATAATGCTGAGCAAAACAAAAAACATAAAAAGACACATACTATATAATTTCACTTAAATAAAAAAAAAAAAACAGACCAAACTGGTCTATGGCAATAGAACAGTGATTACCTCTGGAGGGATAACAACTGGGCAGGAGCACAAGAGAAACTTCTGGGGCATCGGAAACATTCTATATCTTAATGTGGTGGGGATTACACTGGTATATGATACATAAAAATTAATCAAGCACTATACTCTAGATTTGTGCACTTTATGTATATAATTGATATGTCAACAAACAAAAACAAACATTGCTCTTGGGGAGGTCTATTCAGAGTAATGGTTACCAGGGAAGCCCGGTTCTCAGAAAACAGAGGAAGCAACAAAAGGAACTGTTTACTATTCTAGACTTAAATTTGATCAGTAAGGGAAAACTGATCTGTAATAGAAATTTTGAGGAAAAAAAATGAAGATGTGATTTTATAGTTTTTATTTAAACTTTTTTACGTTTACTTTTTGAGACGGGGGTGGGGAAGGGGGAGTAAGAGAGGGAGACACACAATCTAAAGCAGGCTCTGGGCTCTGAGCTGTCAGCACAGAGCCTGATCTGGGGCTTCAACCCACAAACCCGGAGATCCTCACCTGAGCTGAAGTTGGATGCTTAACTGACTGAGCCACCCAGGCGCCCCAAGAGTTTTTTTTTTTTAAGTTTTTTTCTTTTATTTAGTGTTGCTGATAACAATTCTTGTTTTTTTAAATTTACATCCAAATTTGTTAGCATATAGTGCAACAATGATTTCTGGAGTAGATTCCTTAGTGCCCCTTACCCATTTAGCCCCTCCCCTCTCCCCCCTCCCACAACCCCTCCCATAACCCTCAGTTTGTCCTCCATATTTAAGAGTCTCTTCTGTTTTGTCCCCCTCCCTGTTTTTATATTATTTTTGTTTCCCTTCCCTTACGTTCATCTGTTTTGTCTCTTAAAGTCCTCATATGAGTGAAGTCATCTGATTTTTGTCTTTCTCTAATTTTGGTTAGCAAAATACCCTCCAGTTCCATCCATGTAGTTGCAAATGGCAAGATTTCATTCTTTTTGATTGCCGAGTAATACTCCATTGTGTGCATATATCTATGTATACATGTACCACATCTTTATCCATGCATCCATCCATGGACAGAAGGAAATGACCATATACAGCTATGTACCCAAAACTTTAGGAAAACAGAAACGAGAAACATGGGTAAGATGCTTTTGATTTCAAGTAACAGAAACCCACAGAACCAACACCAGTGACACCTGTAGAAAGCAAGTATGTGCCTGGCAACAGCAGATGCTCACGAAATGTTACAGGTATCAGGACTATAAGGGACGGAGGTTCATGAAAGTAATCCTAACTAAACAACTGAAAAATCCCAAAAAGAAAACAAAAGGCAAAGACTTACAATGAAATTACTCTGGCAATAATTCTGAGGAACTCAGAATTAAAAAGAACGTTTATAAAAGATATGATAGGCAGAGAACTGAGGAGAAGGATGTCATCAACGTGGCAGAGTAAGAGTTTTCTATCATCTTCCCTCAAAGAACACGATTCAGACAATCACCCAGGGATGGTTCACAGTGTCTGTGTGGAAGTCCAGGAGCCCAGCAGAGAAGCTTCAGCACATCCAGGACCGGATGCTCCGAAGATGCAAGAGGCAGCTTCACTTTATCTGCATCACCCCCCACCCCCAAGTAAAGCTCAGGGCCGAGAGACCTTCAAGGCCCTTTATTTCTCCCACAGGGGAAAGTGAGACTGTGAGAGTATTCAGCTTCCCGCCAACGAGAACCACTTCCTTCCCACCCAGCCAGAGACCGTGTGACTGGGGGACAGAGAGCAGCTGAGAGAACAGGAGTCGGTGCTCTCAGAGGGAAATGAAGGACCACAGATCCTACAAGCCACTTCATGGGCCCTCAGGAAGCCAACCCACTGGGGACGCTCCAGCTGCAGATACCCCCGACTAGCCCATGGGCACCCCCAGTGCCCTACATACCTCCCCACAACACCCCTGGCCCTATGGCTGGCTCCCTATGGACACTCCTGATGGAGGGGAGAGCGAGACTCCGTAGACAACTAGTGAGCACATGCAGAGGGCCGACCTGACCCTGCAGGGCTGAGAGAAAGCACTAAGCCCTGAGCATTCAGCACCACCAAGGAGAGCAAATGGGAGTCTGTCAGCACTCAGCCTGGCTTTGCAGGACTGAGAGAAGGCACACAATTTTAAGAATTCCCAACCAAGAGGGAATAAGAAATGTGGGGCAGACATAGCCACAGAAGGTCAGAGAAAGCCTCAGAATCCCTGACAGAAGGTATTTTTTTTCCTGAAACCAGTAAGTAAAGACAGGAGATGCAAAGGTGGAACACCAGATTTCAAGAAACACGAAAAACCAAGAAAACAGGACACCACTGAAGGAACACAATTTTCCTTTAACTAACCCCAAACAAATGGAGATTTATGACTTACATGACAAAAAAAATAATAATTCAAAATAATTGTTTTAAAGATGTTCAGTGAGCTAGAAGAAAACACAGAAAAATATTTAAATTAAATTAGGAAAACAATACATAAAATTAGAAGTTTAGCAGATAGACAGACATCATTAACAAAAGGCAAAGCAAAACAAAACAAATTTTAGAGCCAAGGAACATAATGAATGATATGAAAAATGCAATGGAAGACACCTATTGCACACTGGACCATGGAGAGGAAAGAACCTGTGAGGTAGAACACATGTCATTTGAAATTATCCATTCAGGGGCATCCGGGTGGCTCCATCAGTTAAGCGTCCGACTTTGGCTCAGGTCATGATCTCACGGGGAGTTACAGCCTCATGTCAGGCTCTGTGCTGATAAGAAACTGCTTCAGATTCTGTATCTCCCTCTCTCGGCCCCTCCTCCACTCACTCCCATCTCTCTCTCTCTCTCAAAAATAAGTAAACATCGAAATTATCCATTCAGAGGAAGATAAAGGAAAAAAAGAATGCCTATGAAAAACAATCTACACATTCGTGGAGTCCCAGAAGAATAAAGGAAATAAGGAACAGAAAGCTTATCTAAAGAAATAATAACTAAGAATTTCCCAAATCTTGGGAGAGACTAACACCTCCAAGTTCATGAAGCTCACAGGTCTCCAGATAATTTCAGCTGAAAAACATCTTCTCTAAAACACATAATGATAAAACTGTCTACGATCAAAGACAAAGAGAAAATTATAAAAGTAGGAACAGGGAAAAAAAAATTTTGTTCACATTTAAGGGAAGTCCTGGGAAGGCTACTGGCAGATTTCTCAGCAAAAAAAAGCGCAGCCAGCACAGAGTGGGATAATATATGCAATGTGCTAAAAGAAAAAAACTGCAAACCAAGAATACTTTACCCAGCAAAGCTATGCTTCAGAAATGAGGGAGAGATAAAGACTTTTCTATACAACACAAGTTGAAGGAGTTCATCACCTCTAGAGTTGTTTTACAAGAAATGCTGAAAGGCATCATTCAAGGTGAAGTAAAAGTATACTAATTAATAACATGAAACATGAAATTACAAAACACACTGGTAAATGGGGCACCTGGGTGGTTCAGTCAGTTAAGCATCCAACTTAGGCTCAGATCATGATTTCACGGTCCGTGAATTCAAGCCTCGCTTCAGGCTCTGTGTCGATATCTCAGGGCCTGGAGCTTGCTTCAGATTCTGTGTCTCCCTCTCTCTCTGTTCCTCCCCCACTCACACTCTGTCTCTCTCTCTAATATGAATAAGGAAAAATTAAAAACAAAAAAACCCAACACACTGGTAAAGATAAGTATATAGTCAAATTCAGAACACTAATACTGTAATATGGTTGTGTGTTCAACATTTAATTCTTATATAAAGGTTAAAGGACAAAAACGTTAACTACAATAATTTATTAATAGACACAGAATATAAAAAGATGTAAACTGTGATGTCAAAGACAGATAATAGGAAGGGCAGTAGTAAGATAGAGTTTTTGTATGGAATCGCAGTTTAGTTGGTTATCAGCTTGAAACAGACTGTTTTATCTCTAAGATGTTTTCTGTAGGCCGCAGGATAACCACAAAGCAAAACTTACAGTAAATACACAAAAGTTAAAGAAATCAAAGCATACCACTATGGAAAATGATCAGTTCACAAAGGAAGACAGCAAAAGAGGAAGAAAGGAGCCAGGGAAGTACAAAACAGCCGGAAAAAGAAACAAAAAAACCTAATAAGGCAATAGTAGGTCTTCACTTAAATGGACTAAATTCTCCAGTCAAAAGGAACACAGTGGCTGAATGGATAAAGGAAAATAAGACCCAACTGATATACTGCCTTAGAAAAGACTCACTTCAATTTTAAAGGCACACTAGGCTCAAAGTAAAGGGATGGAAAAAGATACTCCATCCAAAAGGAAAGCAAAAGAGAGCAGAGGTAGCTATACATATACCAAGCCCAGTCTTGGTGGGCATCCGAACCGGTCCTTTCACTTTGAGATTCTTTTCCTTGGCGCCTCTGATCAAGTCGGCACACACCTTCTCCAAAGATTTTACGTTGCGGCTGGTTAGAGTGATTCAGACAAAACAGACTTAAAGTCACAAATCGTGAAAAGAGACACAAAGAGCCATTATATAATGACAAAGGGGTCAATTCATGGAGAGGATATAATAATTACAAATACATACTAACATCAAAACTCCTAAACTTATTAAGCAAATACTAACAGGTTTCAGGGGGGGAAATAGACAACAATGCATAATAGTAGAAGACTTCAGTACCCCACTTTCAGCAACGAGTAGCGCACCCAGACAGAAGATTAACAAAGAAACACTGGACTTGAACCTACTTTAGACCAAATGGACCTAAAAGACATATATACAACATTCTATCCAACACCACCAAATACACATTCTTCTTGAGGACACAAGGGGCATTCTCCAGGATAGATCATATGAAAAATCACAAATCAAGTCTTGGTAAATTTAAGAAGACTAAAATCATACCCACTATCTACTCAAACAATAATATGAAAACTGGAGATCATTCAAAAATACGTGGACACAGGGGTGCCTGGGTGGCTCAGTCAGTTAAGCATCTGACTCTTGGTTTCAACTCAGGTCACGATCTCATGGTTTTGTGAGTTCGAGCCCCACATTGGGCTCTGCGCTGATGGTGTGGAGCCTGCTTTAAATTCTGTTTCCCCGTCTCTCTGTCCCTCCCCTGTGTGCGTGCATGCACGTTCTCTCTCTCTCTGAAAATAAATAATAAACAAACTTAAAAATACATATATGTGAACACAGGGCTGCCTGGGTGGCTCAGTCAGTTACGTGTCTGACTTCGGCTCAGGTCATGATCTCACGGTTAATGGGTTCGAGCCCAGCGTTAGGCTGTGCTGACCGCTTGCTCAGAGCCTGGAGCCTGCTTCAGATTCTGTGCCTCCTTCTCTCTCTGTGCCCCTCCCCCACTCATGCTCTTGTCTCTCAAAAATAAATGTAAAAATAGATAAATAAATAAATAAAATATGTGGACACAAAACAACATATTCCTGAGCAACCAAAAGAGTAAAAGAAGAAATCAAAAGGGAAGTCAAAAGATATCTCGAAACAAATAAAAATGGAAACAAAATATCAAAACTTATCAGATATAGCAAAATTAGTTCTAAGAGAGAATTAACGCTAAATGTCTACATTAAGAAAAAAGAAAGTTCTCAAATAAACAACCTAGCTCTGCACTCAAGGAACTAGAAAAAGAACAAACTGAGTCCCAAGTTAGCAGAAGAAAGGAAATAACAAAGATCAGAGCAGAAGTAAATGAAATAAACACCAGAAAAATAATAGAAAAGATCAATGAAACTAAGAGTTGGTTTTTTGAAAAGGCACACAAAATTGAAAAACCTTTAGCTAACCCAAGAAAAAAAGAGAAAAAGCTTAAATGAAAGGAAGCATTACCACAGAAATTGATACCACAGAAATCTGATCCACAGAAAGGATCACAAGAAACTACTGTGCCATCAAAATGGATAACCTGTATCAGGGCATCTGGCTGGCTCAGTTGGTTGAGCATCTGACTCGAATTCAGCTCAGGTCATGATCTCAGTTTGTGAGACTGAGCTCCATGTTGGGCTCTGAGTTGACAGTACAGATCCTGCTTGGGATTCTCTCTCTCCCTCTCTGCCCCATCCATCCCTGCACACACTCAACTCTCTCTCTAAATAAATTTTTAAAAATGGATAACCTATAAAAAATAAATTCTTGGAAACATACAACCCAATAAAACTGAATCATGAAGAAACAGAGTATCTGAACAGACCAATAAGGAGTAAGGAGATTGAATCAGTAATCAACCTTCCCCCCAAACAGACAAGCCCACTGTTTCACTGGTGAACTCTACCTAACATTTCCAACAATTTTTAACACCAATACTTTTCAAACTCAGCACCATATATAACAAACCTACTCATCATACTCACTGGTAAACATTCAAAGACTTCCCTTTATGATAAGGGACAAGAGGAGGGGCCCACTCTCACCTTTTCTATTTAACATAATACTAGAAGTCCTAACCAGAGTAATTAGACAACAAAAAGAAATAAAAGGTATCCACATTAGAAAGGAAGAAGTAAAATTATGTTTCCAGATGACATGATATTATATAGAGAAAAGCCTAAAACTACCAAAACCACTGTTAGGCATTAGTGGTATAGTGGTGAGCACAGCTGCCTTCCAAAAACACTGTTAGAACTAATCAACAAATTCAGCAAAGTTGCAGGATACAAAATCAACATACAAAAATCAGTGGTGTTTCTAAACACTAAAAATGAAGTATCTAAAAAAAAAAAGAAAACAATCCCATTTAGAATAGCATCAAAAACAATAAAATAAAATACTTAGGAATAAATTTAACCAAGTAGGTGAAAGATCTCTACTCTGAAAACTACAAAACACTGATGAAAAAAAAATCACAGAAGACACAAATAAATAGAAAGGTATCCCATGTTCATGGATCAGAAGAATTTCTATTGTTAAAATGTCCATAATACCCAAAGCTGTCTACAGATTCAATGTAATCCCTATCAAAATTCCAATGGCATTTTTCAGAATAATAGGAAGAAGAATCCTAAAATCCATATGGTACTACAAAAGACCCCCAAAAGACAAAGCAATCCTGAGAAAGAAGAACAAAATAGGATGCACCACACTTTCTGATGTCAAACTATATTACAAACCCATAGCAATGAAAACAATATGGTGCTAGCATAAAAAGAGACACAAACTAATGGAACAGAATTGAGAGCCCAGAAGTAAACCTTCTTATGTTTAGCCAATTCATATTTGACAAGGGACCCAAGAATACCCAATGGGGAAAGAATGGTGGAAGAATAGTCTCTTCAAAAAATGGTGGTAAGATGGGGTGCCTGGGTGGCTCAGTCGGTTAAGCATCCGACTTCCGCTCACGTCATGATCTCACGGTCCGTGAGTTCGAGCCCCGCGTCGGGCTCTGGGCTGACGGCTCAGAGCCTGGAGCCTGTTTCAGATTCTGTGTCTCCCTCTCTCTCTGCCCCTCCCCTGCTCATGCTCTGTCTCTCTCTGTCTCAAAAATAAACGTAAAAAAAAAAAAAAAAAAAAAAAGCCTTTCAAAAAAAAAGGATGGTAAGAAAATTAGATATAATCACATGTAGAAGAATGAAAATGAATCCTGTCATATACCAATCATGAAAATTAACCTGAAATAGATTACAGATTTAAACAAAACCTAAAACCTAAAAGTCCTAGAAGAAAACTTAGGAGGAAAGCTCCTTGACACTAGTCTTGGCAATGATCTTTTCAACATGACATCAAAAGTACAAGCAACATAAGCAAACATGAACTATAGCAAACTAAAAAATTTCTGCAAAGAAAAGCAAAGGAAACCATCAATAAAATGAAAAGGCAACCTATGGAATGAGAGAAAATATTTGCACACCACGTCTTTGATAGGGGTTAATATCCAAAATATATGTAAGGAACTCATACAACTCAACAGCATAAAAACAAGTAATCCAATTTAAAAATAGGCAGAGGACCTGAATAAACATTTTTCCAAAGAAGATAACACAAATGTACCAAAGAGGTACATTAAAAGATGCTCAACATCATTAAGTATCAGGGAAATGCAAATCCAAACCAAGTGAGATATCACCTCACACCTGTTAGAATATTATCAAAAAGACAAAAGATAATAAGTGTTGCTGGAGGTGTAGAAAATGAACTTTTGTGTACTATTAATGGGAACGTAAATTGGTATAGCCACTATGGAAATACATATATCACATTTTCTTTATCCATTCATGTGTTGATGGACACTTAGGTTGTTTCCATGTCCTGGCTATTGTGATTAACACTATAATAAATATGGGGGTGCAGATACTTCTCCAAGGTAGTGATTTCATTTCCAGAAGTGGGACTGTGGATCATTTGGAAGTTCTATTTTTAATTTCTTGAGGAACTGTATTGTTTTCCATAGTGATTATATCCATTTACATTTCTATCAACAGTGGTGATCTGTGTATATACACACACAATGGAATACTATTCCGCCATAAAAAAGAAGGAAATCCTGCCATTTGCAACAACATGGATGGACCTTGAGGACATTAGCTAAGTGAAATAAGACAAAGAAAGACAAGTACTGCATGATCTCACTTATATATGGAATCTAAAAAAGCTGAACACATAAAGACAGTAGAATGGTGGTTTCCAGGGGCTGAGAGGCGGAGGAAATAGGGAGATGCTGCTCAAAGGGTACAAACTTCCAGTTGTAAGTTCTGGGGATCTATGTACTGCATGGTGACTACTGTTAACAATACTGTATTATACACTTGAAAGTTGCTGAGAGAGTAAATTTTAAAGGTTCTCACTGCACATGCATATACACATACACACACAGAAGGCAAATATGTGGAGTGAAAGATGTGATAACTAACCCTACTGAGGTAATCACTTCCCAATATATATCAAATCATCACTATGGACAACTTAAACTTACACAATGTTATGAGTCAAGTATATCTAAATATAGCTAGAAAAAACTTTTTCTCAGAAACATTTTGTAGTTTTAAGTGTACAGAGCTTACACATATTAGATGTATTCCTGTTTCATATGTTTTAATGTTTTGTTTTTTTTAATGCTCATTTATTTATTTTGAGGAGAGAGAACATGAGCGGGGGAGGGGCAGAGAGCGAGGGAGAGAGAATCCCAGGCAGGCTCCATGCTGTTCAGAGCCAGATGCAGGGCTCAGTCTCACAAACCATGAGATCATGACCTGACCCGAAATCAAGAGTTGGATGCTTAACCAACTGAGCCACCCAGGCGCCTCTCCCATTTCATATTTTTGATGCTATTGTTATTTTTATGGAATTGTTATTTTTATTATAATCTATAATTGTTCTTCGATGATATAAAAAAAACAGCTGATGTTTAAAATCAAACTTTTTGTTTTGTTTTGAGATAATTTTAGATAGATATGCACTTGTAAGAAACAGAAGAGATTCTTTGCACTCCTAAAAAAAAAAAAACTGACAATCAATAAGATATATCTTGAACCTGCATAAATAATACAAGAAATATTAAGACTTCTAATGATGTTAAATAAATTCAAAAAACGAACTGTATGATAATAGGTTAAACCAAACCTGACTTGATGGCCATATCTGAACAATGTAAAGACAGTGACAATGCAGAGGAAAGTCTATAATGACAGGTCACAGGGCTCTGTCCTTACTCTGAACCTGTTCAAGGACATGAAGAAAGAAAGAAAAGGAATATTCATTAAATATGGCAGTGAGATAAAGTTAGAAAGGACAGTTAAAACACTGAATAAATGGGACACGTGGATGGTTTGGTCGGTAGACCCTGTGCCTCTCGATCTCAAGGTCAGGAGTTCAGTGTGTGGAGCCTACTTACAACAAATATATGTAAAAACAAAAACAAAAAAAACACTGAATAGATGAAGATTCGTAATTATTCTGACAAGCTGGAAAAACCCCTAAACAATCATATATGTGAAGTCCTGATATTTAAGGATAAAAAACAATTCTCTTACACAGGATGGCATAAATCTACTTCCCTACAGTTATGTAAAAAAGATCTAGGGCTTACAGCACAATATCGCTGATTTTTTTCAAAACAAACGCAACCTGATGCTGCACAGCAGAAATATAATTCAAACAAATTCGTCCTTTTAGGTGTTTTTCAAAGCATTTGTAAAGAACTATGTTTAATTTCAGGCAATGCATTTTAAGAAGCATGCTCTCCTGCAGGAGAGTCGAAGAGGTCCAGATGTGTCCTATAAGATCCATCAACGGAACTGAGACGGTTTTGCTTAGAAAAGAAAAGAATGTGCGAGTAGGAGTTGTAACAGCTGAATTCACATTCTGGAGGGCAGCAATGTGGAAGAGAGAACAGTCTCTTGCTTTCGGAGACTAAGAACTAAGATCCAACACAGAAGTTACAGGGCTAGGCACTTCTGACTAATAGAAGGAACTAAAAAAAAAGAGCCAACAAGGGAACAGTCTGCACCCAAAATGGAGTTTGATGCCACACTTCGCATAGGCTTAACAGACGGCAATCAGCAAGGGACACTTTAATTCTTGCACTGAAGGGATGATTACCAAGATTTTTTCTGACTGCAAGTTTACCATTCTCATATTTAAGAAACAGAAGTCACGTGAGGATCACAGACATTCTGAATCATCTCTCCTTCTCATTCCCCAATCCCGAAGCCAGGGAGACTTAACTCTTCCTGCAAGTCTCTCCATATGAATGTAAGAATCTCTCCCCTTGATGTAATGCAGTTTTTCTCTATCCCTAAGATAAACTCCCCCCCCCCCCCCCACTTCCACCTCTACCAGTGAGTTCTGTCAAGTAGTCGATCTTCCGGTCCTCACTGTTCTTTTGCTTCCATCAGCCCTCTGTCCCCCCTCCAGTCCCCACTACCTTCCATCTCAGGAGCTCATTCCGTTCCTCCGGAGCCTGGACACCAGGGTTTCTCAAGCAGCGTCCTTCCAGCGGGGGCCTCGGTCTGGGGGGGCTCAGCTGTCCGGCCAGGAGTCTGCGCCGGCCGAGCCCTTACACGGGCGGAGCGGGGCAGCCCTAAAAGACACAGCCCGGGGTCAGCAGCCTGCGTCACAATCGCACCTCTGAGTTTTGCACAGTGGCTAAGAGACGCTTGGAAAAGAGAAGTGCCCGCCGAGAGCCACCAAACAGGCACTCCCGCTGAACAAAAAGAGAGTGGAGCTCGAGTACGCAGGTTCAGCCCCGGATTCAAAAACCCCTTGGTGACCACCCTGCAGTCTGGCCAGAGGCGCCCCCAGACCCGGCCCGTTACCTCTGTGCACACTTGCGGGCTCACACCCCGGCTCCCGAACGGAAGACACACCTGTTGCGGGGTGGAAACGCTGGAAGGTGGAGCGGCGGGGCGGGGCCCGCTCCCAGTCCTTCCTCCCAGACCGGAACAAAAGAACAAAGCCCTCCAAGGGATCAGGGCGGAACCGCCCCGCACGGAGGGAGGCGAGGGGCGCCCCCTCCGAGGACTCCCCAGCTCGCTCTCGCAGAGGCCGCTTCCAGCGGGGCGAGGAGGATGACGTCACGCAGCCGCAAGGCTGGCGGTTGCCATGGTGATACCTGGGCTTCCCTCCCTCTAGGGCGCTCCACACTCTCAGCTCGCGCGTCCGGAAGCGCCGGGACCGGCACCAGACCTAACGAAGGGAGCCGAAGAGGGTGCACTTCCCCAGCGCCAACCTCTGCCGGCTTCAACGGCCACTTCCGGTCGCGCGAAGAGAGCCCCTCCCCCCGCTCGTCGTGCCCGGCGGACGCGCGGAACTACGGTTCCCAGAATGCTCCACGACGCCGAACTCCATTTCCCAGAGCTCCCGTTGGGCGGGGCCGGGAGTTCTCCGCGCCAGTCTCTGGCTTCTGAACGTCTCTGGTGGGAGTAACGGGACCCTGGGGACCCTCAAGTTTGTGTGACCGAACGTAGTGTAGGAGATACAGATTTACACACGTGTATAATTTTAAAACGCAGGGAAACACTGCACAATTCATTATTTGCCCTTACTACTTGTTCTGCATTCTATTTAGTGCTCTATTTCTTCGTCATTTTAAAACTTCTTGTCGTGGCCCATTATATTGCCTTCAGGACTTTCAAATGGGTCGCGACCCACATCTTCTTTAAATGCTAAAGGAAAGCGGGAAGTGGTGTTACCGTGTTCTGCCCTACAGCAGTGCATGGTGTATGCCTACGTCAGCTGCGAATGGAGTCCAACGCTGGTCTGTCGGTGTGTCCCTGGCAGAAAAGAACCCAATAGAAGTCCGTAGGTTTTTATAGTGTTCGATGTGTGGCCCACGCAACTGACTGTGCTGCTTCCCAGGCTTTTGGATAGAGGGCCTAAGGTCAAGTCACTGCTGGATGACAAAACATTGAACTTGGAAATCCTAACAATGAGTATATGAAAGACAAATTCACAAAGGAAAGGAAAGGAGAAACTGGACATCTAAGAGCAGATTTCAAAAAAGATCTAAGGGAGGCACTAGAAAATTTCAGGGAACAAGTTGATATTCTCAGTAGATTCCAAGAAGACATCGACCCAATGAAAACAGGATAGAAAGATGTGAGAACAAGATGTAAAAAAAAACAAAACACTAAAAAGACATTCTAGATGAAAAAGGATAAAAATATATAGCAAGCATATTTAACATAAGCAGCATAATTAAAGTCATATTGGAGAACTGGATGGATGCTGTGAAAAGTGAGTCGGTTACCTATAGGATATTCTTTTAAAAAGCTCTTCTATGAATCAGAAGAAAAAGAGGAATGAGGTAGAAGAAAAAGTGATATAAAGGACAGACGATGGAAAGCCAACATAGGGATAACTGGCCATCAGGAAAAAGTGATGATATGAAATGAGCTATGATTTTCATATGACTTTCTATATGCCAGGCAGGGTCCTAATAAGTGCTTTGCATCTATTAACTTTTTTAATTCCTAAAACAAGCTAATGAAGTTAATCTGTATTATTATTCCTACTCTACAACTGAAGGAAGCCGAGGCCCAGATACGTTGAATAACTTGCCTAAATCACACAGCAAGCAAATGGGGAAGCTGGGACTTGAGTTTAGTAATTTGGTCCCAAACTCTCACTTTTAATCTCTGTAACACTAGACCCCTCAAGTAAAGACATGAAGAGTTTCCCGAGTTTAAGAATATATCTCTCATTCATGGCTGGTGGGAGGGCAAAATGGTACAACCACTTTGGAAGACAGTTTGCAATTTCTCACAAAACAAAACATACTCTTACAATACGATCCAGCAATCTCGTTCCTGGATATTTGCCGGAATGAACTGAAAACTCATGCTCATATAAAAGTCTAATTTCCAAAACTTGAAAGCCACCAAAAATGTCCTTCAATAGGTGATGGATAAACAATGGCACGTCCAGACAATGGAATATTATTCTGCAATGAAAAGAAATAACCTATCAAGCTACCAAAACACCCGGAAGAACATTAAATGCATATTGCTGAGTGAAAGAATTTAAAAAGGCTACATACTTTATGACTCCAACCATATAACATTCTGGAAAAGACAAACCTGTGGACACTGCAAAGGACAATGGTTGCAAGGTGCTGGGGAGAGGGAAGGAGTCATGGATAAATAGAGCGAAGGGGATTTTTAGGGCAGCGAAACCATTCTGTATGATAGCGTAATGAATGTATGTCATTATATTTTTGTCAAAACCCATAGAACGTACAAGACACAGTGAATCCCTAATATTAACTAGCAGCATAAATAATATCAATACTGGCTCATCAACTGAAACAAAGGTACCACACTAACCTAAGATGTTAATGATAGGGAAAACTGGTTGGGGGAAGGGGGAGTGAGAGTATATGGAAACTCTATACCTTCTGCTCAATTTTTCTGTAAACCTAAAACTTTTTTTGAAGTGTATAATTAAAAAACACATGACCATCAAAGTTGCTCTGTTAAGGTTTCAGAAGGAAATGAAGGACACGTAACGAGAAACTGGAAGAAAAGTGACTGTTGTTATAAAGTGAGGAAATTGCCAAGCACGGTGTGCAAGGTGCAGCTTGACTTCTCCCTGATGTCTATAGTTAAAAAAAAAATTTTTTTTAACAAAAATTTAAAAAGAAATTGAGGAAAGAACTGTTAAGCAAAAGGGAACCAGATTTTGACGACTTGGAAAATTTTTAGCCACCCCTTACACGAAAGAGACTTTCAATACTGAGGACAGCAAGAACGCGTGTGTACACATATATATTAGTTTTAGTGACTGGGTCTGCACATAAAATGAAAGCAAGTACAGGAAGTTGCACATAGATGCTCCGGGGCTATATGGGTAAAATATTAATTGAGCAGCTATCATGTGCCACGCACCAGCCAATTAAAAAAAAACAACAAAAAACACTACCTACATAGAAGGTATAATTTGGTGAATAAAAGACAAAGTTTACTGAGTTTTTACTGGATGCAACGCTCTAAACACTTAAGTTGACATATTTCATTAACTCAGGGTTCTAGAGAACAAGAAAGGATAGAAATTCATGAAAAATGCACAGATGAATAATTTAAGATATAACTCTGCCTCAGTAATGTGTCTTTTTGCACAATGGCTGGAAGTTTGGTAACACAGAACGTTTTTACTCCAAATAGTGAGTATCTAAGTATGTTATCAATAAATATTTGGGTGTGACATACATTTTAGCAGCAGCAAAAAAGTATGACATCCTAGTAATGAAGGATCTTTTGAAAGAAAAATATTTGATTAACTTTAACAGCTACACAACAAAGCATCCGAGAGTGAACAACTCAGTATGTCTACACAAAGCCAGCACAACCATGGACTCAGCACCCAATCTGAAAACCGAAACATTACCAGAATGCTAGAAACTCCTCCCAAGGGTAGTATTATTCTGATTTCTAACACCATAGATTAGTTTCACCTGTTTTTGAACTTTCAAACAATGGAATGCACTATAAATGTATTCTTTTGTGCCTGGCTCCCCTCGCTCATTCTTAGCGTGGGAGGTTTCATTCGTGTGATTGTTCTTGTAGTTCCTTCCACTCCCTGTGGGGTGAAATTCCATTTTATAAGAAAACAACAAACAAACAAACAACAACAGCAGCTCACGATTTGTCTTTTCTACCGCAGATGGACGTTTGGTTTATTTCCAAAGCAGGACTAAAATAATAACTGGACTAGCTTTTGTTTCCTGCAGCTCAACATGTATTGTCTTCCTTTACCCAGACCCATTCCATTAAAAACATTTTCAGTCCAGTAAAACAAAGTTGCACCTGTGTCCACTCCTTCCTCACTGGCACCCTAAAGCAAACAAGCAGTTGATTAATTGTAATTCAAAGGGCACATCACTAATTGCTGTTTTGCAGTGTTTTCCAAAGCACAGATCTTGGATATTTCCTCGGTATGAAACCACAATCAAAACTAGCGTTCCAGATGACTTAAGCAAAAACAAAAGAGCCACAACGCGCTTGATAAAAAACGTGTACACCAAGTAAAAAAGAGGAGGGGATCCGCACAAGTTATGGATAATAACTGCTTCACGTCTACCCCTTCGGAGCAGGCTGTCCCATCAAACCACAGGATTAACTAACGTCTCTCCCTTTCTCGTCTCTTCCTCGCTCTCTACAGGCGACGTGATTTCCCCACCTGCGATCGTTTGCCTCTTAAGTGAGCAGGGCACCCCGAGAAGTAGACCACAACCAACTCCCGGCACCGGGGCACCCCACGGCCTCGGACTCGAAGGCGGAGACCAAGTCGGGGAAGAGAAAACACACCGGCGCTCGCTAACTTAGGAGAGCGAGAAAGAGAGAGAGAACGCCTGCTTTGCACACGAATCAACACAGGGTCCTGCTCTGGGAAGGCGCCCCCCGCAGCTCTGCCCCCGCCCTGCGCCCGCGACAGCGGCCGGCGGCGCCGAGTCCCTCCCGAAAGCCGCTCCGGTCGGTCACGGGCGCAGGGCTCCCCTCCAGCGGGCCCGGGGCCCCGGAACCCCCGGCAGGTCGCACACACTTGGCAGCGACTCGGCTCCCGGCGCCCGCGGCCTCCACCCTTTCCCCGCCTTCGGCCGCTGCTCTTTCTAGGTAAGGCCTGCGCTGGCCGCTCGAACCCCATGTAGTCGTGGCCGAGTGGTTAAGGCGATGGACTAGAAATCCATTGGGGTCTCCCCGCGCAGGTTCGAATCCTGCCGACTACGGCGTGTTTTTCTGCGGTCCGAGTTCGGCCTCTGCCCGCCGGGAGCAGCGGGCCCTGTTACTTTAACGCCCCGGAGAGCAGGGCTCCCTCTTTTCCTCGGAAAAACCGCCCGAAGCTTTAGCGGAGGCCGGCCGGGGCTAGCCAGTGTAGACGCGCACCAGGCACCTGGGCCACTCCAGGGGACGCTCCCCGGGCGCGTCCCGTCACTTCTTTCCGTCGTCCCGCCCCGGAACTGCGGCCGCGCTCCGCGCTCCGAGGTCCGGCGAAGGACCACGCTGGGCCGGGGGCGTCCACCTGCGGCGCCAGGGCGCTAGTCCCGGAGCGGGGCGGGGACGGGGGCGGGGACGGGGGCGGGGACGGGGGCGGGGCGGGGGAGGAGCTGCAGTCCGACCAGGAGGAAAATGGCTTCCGCGCCGGGGGCGGTGCCAGCTCCGGGACCACGTGGTGGACGGCTGACGGCCAATCAGAATTCCCCCGGATGTGACGCGTCGGCAGGGCACAAGGTCACTCTAGGTATCCCTCAAAAATGTGTGGTGTGAATCTGATCAGAGGAAACCTCGGACGGTTTCAAAAGGAGGGTCGTTCCACAAAGTAACTGCGTTGTACTCCTCCTCGCAAATCGCACCAGTGTGACACAGAGGAAGAATAATGTTTCAGATCTTAAAAGAATTTAGTGCAACACATGATCTGGGGTTTTCTTTTGCTGTGCAGGACATTATTGGAACAATCGGTGAAATCCGAATGGACCACAGGGATTAAATAATTTTATTTTATCGGTGGCAATTCCTGATTGTATTCATTGTTCTTTGGTTATATAAAAGAATGGCTTTAAGAAAATACTGGGAGAAGAAAGAAAAGACTGCGTTTTCAAACTCCGTCTCAGTTTCAAAAAAGTATGACATGAAGAGAAAAGGAAAGTACAATAATATGTCAAACATGCTAAACTTTGGAGAATGGAGTGAAGGGTAGCCAGGAATTCTTTATATTCTCGTAAATGTTCTGTCCGTCGGAAATTATTTGAAAATTAAATTATTTCAAAATAAAAGGGTGAAAGAAGAAAACAGAATAAAACCATAAATGAAGAATATACTCATTGAAATTTATTGTCTTCTTCCAAAAGCAAGAGCACACTGTACACACTATGTTAGCTAATTTGACAATAAATTATATTGAGAAAGAAAAGCACAAATACACAGTTTGAACCATTGATATGAAAGGGGCAATGAGTAAATTACTCAATAAGAATTTAGGATTGGTGAAGGAATGGGTTCAAAATGCTATAGTGAGCAAAGAAATTCATGACACACAAGGAAAAGCTAACTAAACACTGCATGCCCAAAACAACATTGTTTACTGACTGACTACACCGCAGGATGTGAAAACAAGAGGGTACTAAGATCCACAGTGACAAAAACATGGAACATGGGAAGGTGTGACCAAATCGGAATCATCCCACGCTCCTTTGTAAGGATGAGTAAGGTTGGTAATAGAAGCAGACTCAATACTTGGACCATTGCCAGATGGGTAAATGTTAAAATCAGTATTTCTGTGAGCCGTGGTTAAAGCCCAGCAGCGTTGTTGTTGTTTTTTTAAAAAGATTTGTTTCTTATAACATATTCTTTTTTTTTTTTTAAGGTTACTTATTTTGAGAGCAAGAGAATGGGGAAGGGGCAGAGAGAGAGGGGGAGAGAGAGAATCCCAAGCAGGCTCCCGCCTGCGGTTGGTGCAGAGCCCCGTGTGGAGCTTGATCCCACCACCAAGAGATCACGACCTGAGCCCAGAGCAAGAGGCGGAGGCTTATCGGACTGAGCCACCCAGGTGCGCCTCCCCGCCCCCCCCCCCCCCCCCCCCGCCCAGCATCGTTTTTTAAAAGAAGGGCCACCCTTCCAAGATAAAAGCCTAAATCTGAAATATTACTTTAAAGTTAATTGTTAACATTCTGTCATGAAGTTTTGATAGTCAAGTTTAAAAGACAGTATTACCGTGCAGCTCTGTCGGCCACTAGCTTATTTCTGAAGCGACTCTAGTGCGCAGGAGGCTGCCCCCTGCTTTTCACCTAACATTGAATCTCATTTGTCTCTCTTCTTCAGAGACAAACTATTCCTTTTTTATGGAGGAAATATGATTCATCATGATAAGAATTAATTACGAAGGCACTGAGAGCAATCAGCGCGGGCGGGGCTTGAAGGGCTCCGAACCCGTGGGAGAAGGGAAACAGGACCCGACGTGCACAAGGGCATCCCCTTGAGGACACGTGCTATTTCCCAGCATTTTGGAATAGATGTCAAGTGCAAAGATGTAGATGCGCTGGGCCGGGGAGACCTAGAACCCGAGGGACAAAGTTCTGGTGGTGAGGGAACCACGGAGAAGGAGCTCGAATTTCTATGTATTCTTCTTACGTCATTGACAAATCCCTCAACTGCACACACACAGGAAGATGTTCCAAAACTCTGTCGGAAAGAGCAGCTGGAAGGCCAATAATGTTCTCTAGAGATTCAGCAGGCGTATACTTCTGGGGGACACAGAGGTTAAAGTTCACGCCTCTCCCAGTTGGAGGGAACTTGGTTAAGAGTACTGTTATTTGAGACTTCAGAAGCATTTCCCCTTAGCAGTAAGTGACAAACCCTAGTCATAAGAACCACACAAAAGGAGTGACGGCTATGTCTTTAGCTTAAAGAAACACTAACACAGACCAACCATAACAAAGGTTCAATCTTATGTACTTCAGAAGGACTACCAGAAAACTCTGAATGTTTGAAAAGAAAGCAATACACATCTATGTAGTCCATGGGTCAAAGAAGATAACAAAATGGAAATTTAAAATTGTTTTGAGCTGAAAAATAATGAAATGCATTATATTCTTATTTGTCTGATGTAGCTAGAGCATTTTTAGAGGGAAATTTTTATTTTTTTTTATTTTTACATATTTTTAAATGTCTATTATTTTTGAGACACACACACACACACACACACACACACACACACACACACACAGAGCACGAGCAGGGGAGGAGCAGAGAGAGGAGGAGACACAGAATCTGAAGCAGGCTCCAGGCTCCGAGCTGTCAGTGCAGAGCCCAATGCGGGGCTCGAAATCACAAACTGCAAGACCATGACCCGAGCCGAAGTCCAACACTTAAATGACAGAGCCACCCAGGCCCTCCCCCCGCCCCAAATTTTTATTTTTGACTGCAGGTATTAGAACAAGACAAAGGTTGAAAATAAGTGATTTAACTTTTTAATTTTATGGCTCAGCAAGCCATAAAACGTTGGGAATTTAAATGCACAAAGTAGAAGGCTCTAAAAAAATAAGTGCAAAAATCAATCAGTGGAAAACAGACATCCATCAGAGAAAATCAACAAAGTAAAAAAGCTGGCTCTGAAAAGAAGGATAAAATCGATACACCCTGAACAAGACTAATCAAAAAGACGATAAGATAAACACACAAAATACCAGCAGTAGGAATGAAATAGATGATATTCATATATATCCTAAATATATTTTGAAAACAAGAAAGAGGCATTATAAACATCTTTATGTCAATACATGAGACGTGTTCAATGAAATGGATACATTCCTGGGAAAACACAATTTACCACAACTGACACAAAAAGCAATAGGAAACTGAATTGTCCTATTCCTATTAAAGAGATTGAATCCATAATTTACTCACTGTGTCCGGGGTGCCTGAGTGGCTCAGTCGGTTGAGCATCTGACTTTGGCTCAGGTCACGATCTCATGGTCTGTGAGTTTGAGCCCCGAGTGGGGCTCTGTACTGACAGCTCAGAGCCTTGAGTCTGCTTCAGATACTGTGCCTCCCTCTCTCTCTCCTGTTTGTGCTCTGTCTCTCTCTCTGTGTCAAAAGTAAATAAACATGAACAAAAAAAATTTTTTTAAATAAAGAGATTGAATCCACAATTTAAAAAGTCACTCATATAAACTTCCAGGAGTAGATAGATTCATTTGTAATTTTTCTATGCAAAGAGAGATGAAATCAATCCTACTGAAATCTTACAGAAAAAAAAAACATCTTTCAACTCATTATATGAGACCAACATAACTGTGATCCAGAACCTGAAAAGACATTATGAGAACAGCATATTACAGGCCAGTATCTCTTATAAACAGAAGCGAAGCTCAAAACTGTTAACTAAGATAAAAGCAAATCAAATCAAGCATATTTTTTGAAAGAGCTGAAACATCATGATCAAATGGACTTTATTCTAGAAATTCAAGATTGGCTTAACATTTTTAAAATGTAATTTACCGCATCAATAAAATAAATGTAAGAACCAATGATCATCTTATTAAACACAGAAAAAACATTTGATAAAATTCAACATCAATTCATGATAAAAACCCAAAAAATGCCGAATAGAGGGGAATTTCTTTAGTCTACCTAAAACAATAAAATAATACCTACACTGAACCCAGTCTGGGAACATGACCAAGATGTCTATATTATTTCTTTTACTCAACATGGTTCTGGAAGTAAAATCTAGTGCAATAAAACAAGAACAGAATAGAAGTCCCTGGGTGGCTCAGTTGGTTGAGTGCCCGACTTCGCTCAGGTCATGATCTCATAGCTTGTGAGTTCAAGCCCCACGTTAGGCTCTGTGCTGACAGCTTGGATCCTGGAGTCTGCCTCCCTCTCTCTCTGCTCCAACCCACTTGCATTCTGTCTCTTTCTCAAAAATAAATAAACATTAAAAAAATTTTTTTAAAAAACAAGAATAATTGATATTAATACTGGGAAATGAAACCTTCCATTATTATGAATGTACAAAACTGAGAAGAATCTAAAAATTACTGGCATTAGTTAAATGAATTTAGTTACTTTCGTTACTATTCAGAAGGTTATTGCCTTTGTGGTCAATGTGCAAAATGTCAAACGTGTGAATATATTCTAGCAATAAACAAGTGAAATATAGAATTTTCTAAATTCCATTTCAATAGCATTACAAACATTACCTAGGAATAAGTCTGACAAAACTGTGCAAGAAGACTCCATCAGAAACTACAAGACATTACTGGGCTACATTAAAGAAGACCTAAGCAAGTGATCTCTTTTGCATATGGGATGACTCAAGAGTGTTAGGATGTCAAATCATCTTAAATTACTCAGCAGATTCAATGAAATCCAAATCCAAATCTCAGAAAGTATTTTTGTAGAAACGGGCTGTAGTGCAAAGGAACTTGCAAAGTCAAGTCAATATTGAAGAAGATAAACTAAGCTAGAACAATTATGCTGCCAACTCACAAAATAGGTCCTAGGTAAATTTAGTCAAGCGAGGGTGGTCTTTTTCATAATGATACAACATCTTGATAGAATTAAATGAACCTTGACTTCCTACTTCGCATTATAAATGCATTACAAACAAAACTATTTCGTGATAAACCTTCATGTGAAAGAAAAAACAACCCAGTTTCTAGAAGAAAACAGAGCAGAATATCTTCATGGACTTGGGCTAGAGAAAGATTTCTCAAATGGGACCAACTGAGTCATAAAATAAGAAGTTGAAGAGTTGGACACTTCAAATAAGGATGTATTGGTTGCAAAAGACACCCACGAAAAAAGCAAAAACAAAGCCTTGAAATGGGAGGAGGTATCTGGGATCTGTATGTATATTATCCATCCATCCATCAAATGAACGTCTACGAATAAATAAGAGTAGACAACTCAACTTGAAAGTGGGCAACAGGGGCGCCTGGGTGGCTCAGTTGGTTAAGCGTCCAACTGCAGCTCAAGGTCAGGATCCTGCAGTTTGTGAGTTTGAGCCCTGTGTTGGGCCTCTGTGCTGACAGCTCAGAGCCTGGAGCCTGCTTTGGATTCCATGCCTCCCTCTCTCTCTGCCTCTCCCTTGCTTGTGCCCTGTCTCTCTCTGTCTCTCAAAAATGAGTAAACATTACAAAAAGAAAAAGAAAATGGGCAACAGGCTTGGCAGACATTTTGTTAAAAATATTCAAAATGGGGGCGCCTGGGTGGTTCAGTCGGTTAAGCATCCGACTTCGGCTCAGGTCATGATCTCACGGTCTGTGAGTTCGAGCCCCGCGTCGGGCTCTGTGCTGACAGCTCAGAGCCTGGAGCCTGTTTCAGATTCTGTGTCTCCCTCTTTCTCTCTCCTCCCCTGCTCATGCTCTTTCTCCTCTCAAAAATAAATAAATGTTAAAAAAATTTTTTTTAAATATTCAAAATGGTCAATAAGCATATAAAAAGGCACTCAACATCATGACTCACCAGAGGAATGCAAATCAAAACCAAAATTAGATAGCACTATACATCCATGAGAATGTCTAAAATTTAAAATTCTAAGCATAAAAACTAGTGGTAAGAGCATTTTCACGTTGCTAGTAGGAGTATAAATTCGTGTAACCACTTGGAAAAAATGTTTCACCGTGCCTACAAAAGTTACACATAATATTCTTGTGACCCAGATATTATCCTACTTGACCATGTAACCAACACAAAGAGCGTGTACGCGCATGTTTGTAGCAACGTCATTTGTGATAGTCAAAGTCTGAACCACCTAAATGTACTGTCAGTGGCAGAATGGAAATGTGGAATAGTATACAGCCATTATAAGGAATAACTACTGATAAACACAGCAACGTGGCCAAGCCTCACAGATACGATGTCACTCAAAAAAACACCTAGAAGGGGCGCCTGGGTGGCTCAGTCGGTTAAGCGGCCGACTTCAGCTCAGGTCACGATCTCGCCGTCTGTGAGTTCGAGCCCCACGTCGGGCTCTGGGCTGACGGCTCAGAGCCTGGAGCCTGCTTCCGATTCTGTGTCTCCCTCTCTCTCTGCCCCTCCCCCATTCATGCTCTGTCTCTCTCTGTCTCAAAAATAAATAAAACATTAAAAAAAAAAAACACCTAGAAGAGTGTCCATCTCCACTTATAAGAAGTACGAAAACAGCAAAATTAATATATGACGATAGAGTGCTTGTCCTTGGAGGGAGGGTACACACGGACAGGGATGAGACTAATGAGAGCCTTCTACACTGCTGAAAATATTCTGTATCTTGATCGTGGTGATTGTCATACAGGTATATGTACATGCGAAAGCTGATCAACTATATAATTTTAAGATTTGTGGTCTTTACAGTATGTAAGTTATACCTAAATTGAGAAAATGAAAAAAATTAAGGCAAAATAAGGATGGTCTTCACTCACTAAGGAAGGAAAGCAGGGAGAATGCCTCATTAGCAGATATGCATGACAAGACATGATAAAGGGCGAGGTGCTGGGTGACTCAGTCGGTTAAGCACCCAACTCTCGACTTCGGCCCAGGTCATGATGTCATGGTCGTGAGATCAAGCCCCATGTAGGGCTCCACACTGAGCATGAAGCCTGGTCGGGATTCTCTCTCTGTCCCTGCCCTGCTCATGCTCTCTCTCAAAAAAAAAGTTCCAATTTCAATAAGCATCAAAAATGTCAACTGCCTAGCAGTAAATCTAATAAAAGATGAGCAAGATATCTATACTAAAATCCTGTATTCAACCAGAAGAAGATGAATAATATAAATACTTATCGATTTAAAAAGAGGCAAGGGAGCAGGAATGGGAGGACAGAGAACAAACTGGCAAAGTTGAGAGAACTGGAAACAAAACTAAGTAACTACTTATCTTTAATGCTCATAGACTAAATATTTCAATTATAAGACAGATCATCATAACGGGAAAAAAATTTACCCAAAACGATATGCTTTTTATAAGGCACACAGTTTAAACATATGGATTTTTAAAAAAGAATTGAAGTAAAAAAATGGAAGACACAGAATAAATAACAACAACGAAAACTGACCCAAACCACTTTAATGATAATAATTTGAATTTGTAGCCTTTAAGAAAGAAGCATTACTAAAAATAATGAGGCTATTTCATAACCTCCGGGGTCAATTTAGTAAGAAAATATTACACTATATTTGTACGGGCATAATAACAGCTTCAAAGCACAGAATGCAAAAGATGGACAGAGCTAAATGAAGATACACAAAAATCCATAATCATAGTTGATATTTCAACACCTCTGTAGAAATAACAAATGGGACTTAGAGAAAAATTTCGTATGGAAAATTAAGTAAAATTTAGTGAGGAAATTTTAGGCAACTGGATCAATACGATACCCAACTGCAGAACACCTGAGCTTTTGGGGGACACAGGAGACACTGAGCAAAATGACTACAGGCGAAGCATCACGCAAGTCTCAACAAGTTTCAGGAGACAGAGATCAAGCAGAACAGGTCCAGCGCTGGAAAATTAAATAAAAACCAATGTCAAGAACATCAACAAGTGGAAAATCCTCAAATGTTACAAAATCAAGTAACGGAACTGAATTTACAAAATAACCCTGTGGGTCAAATAAGTTTAAAAAACTGTAAACGATTTTTAACTGCATGATAATGAAAACCGGATCTATAACGTCTTATGACAAGAAGCTACAACAGCACTTGAAGTCTAATTGTTAGCTCCAAATCTACACATTAACAGAGAAGAAAAATGGAAAGGTAATGATCGAAGCTTTCATCTCAAGAATCGAGTTTTAACAATCCAGTAAATTAAATCTTTAAAAGTCTCAAGGAAAAAACAATAGTAAGTGTGATACCTGCTGAAAAAGAATAGAGGAAATTAATAGAACAAAAATTTGCTTTTCACATAGTAAAATTGTTACCTCAGATCAAGACTATTTTTTTAAAATTTTTTTAATGTTTATTTATTTTTGAGAGGGAGAGAGACAAGGTGTGGGCAGGGGAGGGGCAGAAAGAGAGAGGGAGACACAGAATCCAAAGTGGGCTCCAGGCTCTGAGCTGTCAGCACAGAGCCCGACGCGGGGCTCAAACCCACGAATCGTGAGATCGTGACCTGAGCCAAAGTCGGACGCCCAACCGACTGAGCCACCCAGGCGCCCCAAATCCAGACTATTTTTAAGGAGGAAAAAGTATAAAAGGGGGACGACATTAAAGATCTTACTGATATCAAGATCAGAGTGAAAAGATAAAATGAATAGTTCATGGGGAAGGAATCTGACAATAGAGGATAAATCACAGGTTCCTTTATAAATGTGACTTACCAAAGCAGACACAAAAAGAAATTAAAAGTTCAAACAGTCTGAAGTCTACGAGAGAAATTAAAGTCATAATTACCCTCAGTGTTAGTCTGCTATGGCCGCCATTACAAAATACCATAGAATCAGGGGCTTAAACAACAGAAATTTATTTTCTCACATTTCTTGAGGCTAGAAGTCCAAGATCAAGGTGCAGTCTTGGTTTATCCAGAGACCTGTCTCTCTGGCTTGCAGAGAACCATTTTCTCTTATGTGAAGACAGCTGTGTCCTTATATGGCCTTTCTCCCGTGAGTGCTCATCTCTGGGGTCTCTTGGTGTGCAAATTTCTTCCTATAAGGGTACCGGTCAGATTGAATTAGCGCCCATCCTAACAGCCTCATTTTAACTTAATATCCTTTTTAAAGTCTCTATCTCCAAGCGCAGCCACATTCTGAAGTGGGGCACTGGGGTGGGGGTGGCGGTTAGGTCTTCAGCATCTGAATCTGTGAGGGAAAGGGCGCCTGGGTGGCTCAGTTGGTTGAGCATCTGACCGACTTCGGCTCAGGTCATGATCTCACAGTTCATGGGTTCAAGCCCCATGTCGGGCTCCGTGCGGACAGCTCAGAACCTGGAGCCTGCTTCAAGTTCCGTGTCTCTCTCTCTGCATGTGTGTCCCTCCCCCATTCATGCTATATCTCTCCCTCTCTGTCTCTCAGAAATAAATTTTAAAAGTTTAAAAAAATGCATCTGGGAGGGAACACAATTCAGCTTTTAACACCTTTTGACAAAGCAAACAGTATGCAAAAATGGCTTCACTGTTGAAACCTTAAACCATTAAGGAAGGAATAATACCATACATAAACTCTCTCAGCAAACAGAAAAAGTAAAAACATTCGTAACTCTCTTGATGAGGCCCGAATAATCTTCATACTAACACCTGACAAGGGTATTACTGGAGGGGAAATTCCAGGTCAATCTATGTGTTGAACATTCTAGATGTAAAACTCCTAAACCAAATAATAGCAATCAGATCCAGTAATATCAGTGATCCAATGAGTTGAAAGTAAAGAGGTAATGTTTGTCTTAGTAATATGAAATTTGTTTAATATAAACATCAATCACTTGAAATGTATGTATCACAAAGAGTAAGAGAAAAAAATCAAATGATCATAGCATTTGACAAAAGTCAACACCCCTCATTAAAAACTTTCACCAGTCTAGGAATGGAAAGGAGATTTCTTAATCCCATGATGCATATATACAAAATCTGACATCTAACATCCTGATCATGGTAAGTATTTAACACTTTCTCCCAGATACTGGGACCAAGACAAGTATGGTCACTCCCACCACTGCTTTCAAAGTTGTATTGGGATCTTAGCTCATAAAATAAGTTAAGGTATAACAAAGAATTAAAGACATTGAGATTGGAAATGAAGAAATATGACTGTCATCATTTGCAGATGACGCAATTAGGTCCTTGGAAAACTCCCCAAATCTATAAATTATTAGAATTAATAAGTAAAAATAGCAAATTTGCTGCATACAAAACCCAACATCCAAATAAATATATGTCATCTTCATACACACTGGCCAAAAAAAAAAAAAAAGACAACTTTTTAAAATGTCACTTACAATAGCAAGAAAACTATGAATAACCTAATAACAAATACAGTAATAAATGTCATTAAAAAGTACAACAGTGCTACATTAATAGCTCCAAATCACTGTGCAGAGAATTTTAAAAATTGTCTAAATGAAAGGATATACCATATTCATAGACTGAAAGACACAGACTCAACGTATTTGAAATAAAATACTCAAACAGGACTTTTGGTAGAATTGACCATCTCTAAAATGCAATTTCAGGGGCTCCTGGGTGGATCAGTCGGTTAAGCGTCCAACTTCAGCTCAGGTCATGATCTCACGGTTTGTGAGTTCAAGTCCCGCATCGGGCTCTGTGCTGACGGCTCAGAGCCTGGAGCCTGCTTTGGATTTTGGATTTTGTGTCTCGCTCGCTCTCTGCCCCTCCCTCTCTCTCTCTCAAAAATAAACATTAAAAATTTTTTAAAAATCAAATAAAGTGTAACTGCCAGTGGAAAGGACTTAGCATAGTCAAGGAAGTCTTGCACAAGAACAAATCTGGAGGACTTTTACTACCACATAACAAGACTTATTCTAAAGCTATACTGATTAAGAAAGTGTGTTACTGGCATAAGGATAGATACAAAGATCAATACAACAAAACAGATACGCCTACACAAAACCACACACATGTAACAAAGTGCCACTGCAATTCAATGGGGCAAGTGATAGATTTTTCAAAAAGCAGTTCTGAGTGAATTCAACATACAAAGGAGAATGATGTGGACATTGACCTCCTCTGTAAACTATCCCCTAAACTAATTCAAGATGTATTCAAGACCTAACTATGTGAGCTAAAACAATAAATGTTATAGAGGAAAACAGGAGACGGTCTTCACGAACTTTGAATTAACGAAGATTTCTGTTTAATAAGCACAAAAAGCAATACCCATTAAAAAAAGATAAATTGGACTTCTTTCAACTTAAGAACTTCAGCACATCCAAAGACAACACTACTAGCGTGAAAAGGCACAGAGCGGGAGGAGATATTTGTCACACACACATTTGGCAAAAAATTTATGTCTAGAATATGTAAAGAACTCCTTAAAATCAGTAAGAAAAAAGGCTATAGGCAGTAAATCAGATGGTGGGAATCTGGGTAATCTCCTGGGGCAATGGCTGAAAAACTGGCCACTAACAGTGAGGGCGTCTTTCGAGGTGTCAGTAGGCTTCCCCTCAGTGTGATACAGGTGCATTATTTTTAATTCTCTGGGAAGGCAGAACATTTCAGCTTTAACGTCTATACAGGGTACAGCAGGTTGGCATAAGCACCTAGTTCCACTTTCTGGCCCTTCCCTTACGACAGAGGCTAGAAGGTTAAAAGTACAAATCCTGGGGCGTGTGGGGGGCTCCGTCGGCTCAGGGCCCGTCTCTTGACTTCGGCTCAGGTCATGATCTCATGGCTCGTGGGTTCGAGCCCCATATCGGGCCCTGTGCTGCCAGCTCAGAGCCTGGAGCCTGCTTCGGATCATGTGTCTCCCCCTCTCTCTGCCCCTCTGCCCCTCGCACTCTCTTTGTCGCTCTCAAAATTAAGTACACATTTTTTTAAAAAAGAAATGTAAACTACTTTCTGACTGTTGTGTTTTCTCAGATTCTGTTTCTGTCTATCTGATACCCACTGATCACAGGGCCAAGTTAACCCCCGAGTTTTTTGGCTTTTTTTTTTACATCTCCTGCTATCCAGAGCCCAATACTCTGAACCACCTCCCAAACTGCTTCTAGGGGACCCGAGTAGCATCAAAGTTTTCTTGCAATGGCACCGACCTCTCCTCTCTGAGACCAGGGCACAAGTCACTGGCTGACTTGCTTTCTGCCATGACAAAAGGCTCTTGTGCCAAATTTTGAGACCCACTGCCCTGGAAAGTACACGGGTGTTGCAGAAGCCTCCAGATTTCTGCCCCGAGGTTCAGGCAACAGACGTCTGAAATCAACCATTCCAGGGGCAGCGTCTGGATTTTCTGCTTTCTCGACTGCAGAGACAACGCAGGCTCTCTGGGAGCCCATCTCCGCGGGGTTGGATTAGAGCTGGCACCTCCCTCCACCACCCCCCCCCCCCAAACTTTCCTAGGGGTCTGTATTCTTCATTAATCCCCTTTCGCTTACAATAGTTTCAGAGGTTTTGTTTTTGAAGGAAATCTTTAGGGACATACAACACAATGTAGTAGTGATGAGGAAAAAGACGTGAACTGTAACGACACAGCTCAAGAAAGTTTCACAAACGGAACGCACCTGTGTCCCCGGGACCCCAGAATGAGAAACCCCATTCTCGGCATCCCGGGCAGGTTCTCCTCGTGGACTTTCGCAGCCACAGGGACCTTCGACCATCACCTTTCTGATTCCTACCACCACACATTTGTTTTGTCTGTTTTGAAAGCATGAAACGTTTCTGTTTTTTCTCAGGTATTTGACTTCCCTTGAACTACAGTTGCACAGGAATTTACTTACAACGTCACAGGTTTGTTAAAAACGTGTGGACCAAATAAAAGCGTCATAATGTGACACATTACGGCAACATCTATATCACAACTTCCGTTTTGCTTTAAATTTGCACTTAGTCACGTTATAAGTTGACCCGATGTGTAAACAATGACTACGTGATTGATACTCAGTCTGATGGGCAAGGCAGTTCAGCCAATAGACTGCTCAGTTAAACCCGGAGTCGGCTCCTTTACCCCAAACCCGCCTTAATACTCCCCTCAGAGCAGACTCCCCTCCATTAAACCGGGGGGTTTCCTAGAATTGATTTTATGTTAGGAGAGGAACCTCCTTCATCTCCCTCCCACCCCCTTCCTTCTTCCCATCACCTCTCTCCCCACTCCTCCTCTTGTCTTTATTTTTGCCTCAAAAAAGGGACATTTATTGAAAGAAAAAAAGGCAAAGAATAGCAAGATACTCATCCCTGTCTCCCTCCCCTCCCCTCCCCTGCTCCTCCTCAACCCCCCTTCCCGCCATGCACAGACCCCTGGCTGCTGCGGGGACCAGGACAGCCCCTCTCACATAAGGTCGGGAACACTGAGGGGCATGTCCTCAATGGAGGTGTTGCGGAAGGTCTGGGTGTCTCCGAGAGTCCCCTTGTCTTCTTCGGTCACCATGGTAATAGCCACAGTCTGTGGCCACATATGGCTTTAGCCGCCTCCACGCATACTTCAGTCCTCCGGGCGGTTTAGTGGCGCCGAAGCCCCTTCTGTCTTCGGCTCGAACCCCCTCCTCCTCCCCACCCAGGCCCTCCTCCCTCCCCTCCTTGTCCTCCCTGTTTAAAAATTAGATTAAGACCTTCTAAGCAGGACAGACAAAATCCGCTTCAAGAGTTGGGAAAACGCGGCCGGAGAAACTAACATGTAAACCTAAGAGGAAATACAGACGCTGCGGGGCGTTGGTTAAACCTGGAGAGAAACAGCCCGGGCCTCGGCCCAACGTCAAAGCCGAGGGGGAAACAAGAGGCTTAGCAACCTGCCGGCGAGGGGATGCAGAACTCTGAGCGCCCTCCGCCCGGGGCACACAGCCAAGGAAGCAGTCCCCCGCCTGGTGCCCGCCTGGTGCCCGCCTAGAACTCACCGGGAACCCACCTGGAGCCCGCGTGGAAGCCCGGAAGTCCTGGAAGCCCGGACTCACCCGGCACCGCTGGTGGCACCGCCGCTCCGGGGTCCCGGGGGTCGGCCCGGGGGATCCGCGGAGCTCCCGAGGGATCGTGCGCGTCGCCGCCGCGGCCCACGGAAGCGGGGCCGTGCGCTCCCGCCCGCGGGTAGTCGTGGCCGAGCGGTTAAGGCGACGGGCTAGAAATCCGTTGGGGTGTCCCCGCGCAGGTTCGAGTCCTGCCGACTACGGCGTGTTTTTCTGCGCCCCCGCGGGCACTGCGGGGCGGCCCTGGTGACCAGGGCCCCGCTCCGTCCCTCTCGCTGCCTCCGGGCTCCCGTCGTGCGGCGGTTTTTTAAAAAATGGTCTTCACAGGCAAAACCCCGCAAAACCCACCGAGCAAGCTTTTCTCTGCGGCGACGCCGCCTGGGTTTCCTCCTACGGGTGGCGCGCCCGGTGGCGGGGGCACAAGGCCCGGGTGCCCCCGCAGACCCAGCGCGGAGGGACCCCGGGCCCTGCGCGGTTTGCGGCGCTCCCGCGGGAGGACGCCACGCGCGCCCCCCGTCCGGGCTGGCGGTCTCCGGGCCGCGGGCGCCCCCTGGCGGCGGGGCTTTCCCGCGGGTCCCGGGCCCCCGACCACGGGCTTGCTCCATTCCGTTCTCGTCCGTCTTCCTGCACCTCACTGTTTTCTAGGCAACCGGATCGGATGCAAACGAAGCGAGCTGCATGCGTCACGATGAGTAGTACAGAAGGAGAACGGTAACCCGACAGCCGGGACGATGGACACAGGCAGCATCCTGTGCCGCCCAGAGACCTACTTCGGTGGACTCGACCTCATCTGCGTGGTGCTCGGCTAAAAGCGCACAATCTGAATTTAACTTTCGGGGAAGCATCAAACTCAGGGTGAGGGGGCGTTCTACAAAATACCTGCCCAAGTTAGGCTTTGAAGGTCAATGAAACACAAAGATGGGGGCGCTCTTCCAGACGAAAGGACTAAGGAGACAGGACAAATGAATGCCATCTATTTTTCTTGAAATAAAGGATTCGCACAATTGGCAAAACAGTAACAAGGTCTCTGATCAAATAAGAGTTTTAATCCAGATTTCATAACTGTTCTGTGGTTAGGAAAGAGAACGTCCCTGGTTTTAGGAAATACACACTCAAGTATTTAGTGGTAAAGGGACATCTTGTCTGAAACACTAGAAAAAAATAGATGTGTAAACTTATTTCTATATATCTAGCTATTTAAAAACATATCATAAATTAACAGCGAATATAGGTGAAGGATTTATGAAAATTCTTTGTACTATCTTGCAACTTCTCCATAAATTAGAAATTAGATCAAAATAAAAAGTTGAAGGAAGAAAAAGAAACCAATAGAACAATTAATTTAACAATATGCTCCTTTAAATAAAAACCCAAGCACAATTTGAGCATTAGACATAACATAGGGAAATACTATGTTTCGAAACACTCAATTTAAAAAAAAATGTTTGTTTATTCATTTTGAGAGAGAGCATGTGTCCAAGCAGGGTAGGGGCCAAAGAGAGAGGGAGAGAGAGAATCCCAACGTGGAGCTCGAACCCATGAACCGTGAGATCAGGCTGAAATCAAGCTGGATGCTCAGCCATGGGAGCCACCCAGGTGCCCCGGAAAGACTCAATTTTATCAAGATGACAACTATTTCCAAATTGATCAATAGGTTCAATAAAATCCAATCAATCTCTATGTATTGTATGGAAATTAACTCACTGCTTTAAAAACACATTTGGAAATGCAGAAGAACTTGGCGCCCGAAAGAAGATAGCAAAGTTGGAAGAAGATAGCAAAGTTGGAAGACTGATACTATATATATATATATATATATATATATATATATATATATATTCAAGACATATGTAATTACTTATAAATCCATACTGATTAAAACAGTGTGCTCTTGGTTATTATATATGTAAATACTAAAACATTGCCTTCTTATATTTATTTTAGAGAACGAGTGCGAGTAGGGGAGAGGGGCAGAGGGAGAGTAGGAGAGAATCCCAAGCAGGCTCGACACCCAGCTCGGAGCCCCATGAGGGGCTCCATCAGATGACCCCAGGATCATGACCTGAACCAAAATGAAGAGTCAGCCATTCAACTTATTGAGCCATCCAGCGCCCCCATTATCTTCATTATCTGTGTCAACTTGGCCAGGTTGAACTACATTCCCCAGAATTCCCTTTTCTATGTGTTTCTGATTGGATGGTCCCCAGGAGACATTCTTGGGGGAGATTTGGAGGAAGAGGTCAAGTAGCAGCCATCTTGTTGCTCATTTTAACTCATCTGCTGACTTACCTCCTCAGGAGGCAGAGCTGGGTCTGCCACTGCCCCCCACCCCCCCTTCCCCTGCACCCTCCTTCAGCCTCCTCCTTTCCCGGATCACATGTGTGCGTTTAGCCCTAAATGAAGGGCCCTGGTTTCTGCAGGACACCTGCACCACCAGGTTCTGAGGCAACCAAAGCTGACACAGATTTCAGTCCATCCGGTGGGATCCAGTTCATGCTTGTGGGTTCCAGCTTGTTCTAATCTTACCCACTTTTTATCTGTCTTCCCGTCTGGGTCAAACTGCCCTGGGGGGTCTGAGCTTCAGCGCTTCAACGTTTATGTGGACTATTCAACCGGCTTCTACAAATCTACATGTGTACACATGCATCTGTCTATCTCTACCTATCGATACCTGTATATGAAATTTACATAACCATCCTGGGGGTGGGGGTCCGCTTCTGCCATTGAACACTGACCGCCCTTATTTTTTCATGGACTTGCACTAAGCGTTAACCCTCACGTGTTGACCAGGAATAAATTTAGTTGTTGAAATGTCTGTATTCAAGAAGAGGGTCACGGAAGAAAAAGATGATTAAGCAACCACACAAAGGAATGGGCGAATACCCCGCCAAGATTTAAAGTCAGATCGGTGGGCTGGAAGCGGCCAGTGCCAGAAGGACTTGTGATCTGCAGCATTGTGGAACACCTGAGACCAGACATACTCGTCCACCTTAAACTGGAAAACGGAATACGGTATACAACACAGTGTTCTTCAGACAGCATGCGACTTCAGACAGTCACTAACGCGGATACCTGGGAGAAGAAAAACGAATGAGAAAAAAAGCACCCCACCTTACTGCTGGAAAACAGATCAAGAGGGACATTTCATGATGGTAAAGGGGTAAATACATCAGGACATAACAACCCTACATCTGTATACCATTAATAACAGTTTCAAAATACATGTAGCAAAATCCGAGAAACTGCAAAGAGAAAGAGAAAAGTTCCTCAAATACAGTTAAAGA